>NC_136390.1:1318159-1918159 GCF_965140285.1 Lepidochelys kempii
CGCGCTATCTCAGAGTATAAAGCGGGGGTAATCCCAACTCTCCTCTATGGCTGTGAGACTTGGGTGACCTACAGAAAACAGCTGAAAAACCTGGAACGTCAGCCCCAGCACTTTCTTCGGAAGATCCTCAACATAAAGTGGGAGGATCATCGCACTAATGTCAGTCAGGGGCCTGATTAACTCTCCTGTGGGCTTGAGGCTATTAGATTTTGTGGGGCCCCCCGCTATACAAGTCTTTTTCCTAATTTAAAACAAAATTATCACAATTATGGCATCGAGGCTATTAACACTATACCAAACTTGCCTTTAAATTAACATCAAGCCGTTCTGTGGTTACATTTCAGTCTTAAAACATAGTGGTTAAGTTAATTCAAAATAGCCTACTTCTTACTTTAAACAGCTGTTATATTAGTTTCCTTCTGGTCTTCAGGGCTGAGAAATCCTCGATGATGTCACTGAAATCCAGTTGACAAAGCAAGTCATACTGTACTGACATTAGATCCAAATTATTCAGTCTCATCTGGTCCATGCTTGACCTCTGCTTGTTTTTCATTGAGCCAGTTTTGAAAACAATCATTCCCTTCCAGCGTTAGTTACTGGCAATGTCAAAAAAATCTGTAAGGCAATGGACTGCAGACACCGTTGTCTTAAAACGTGAAGTAGTGTGTTTGCTGTTTTGTTTTCCTCGTTTTTTGTGAAGTTCCTAGATTGAACTAGTTCATCTGCAAAATCCTCTTGTAAGTCGGTACTATATTTGTTTTGTAGTTTAATCATATAGTTCTGATGCAGAAAGTAGATGAAGATTGTTCATAAATCCGAAGTAGCCGCATACCTCTTTGTATGCTTCATACCTGCGATGCAACTCTGCAACAAGTTTATCAATAACAACGCTGAAAACCTCCATGCAAAATTTCTCTCGACCTGACAACTTACAGTCCGGCTCCCCAGACTCGTCCTGTTGGTTTTTACGCTTCAGTTCACAGTGCTTTTCCGATTTGTGCTGTTGAGAAACTCAAAGTGTCATTTGTTTAGCAGTAGTTTCAAAGCTGTCAAACTGAACTTGTAGATCAGCCACAAAATCCTCTAAAGAGCCCACCAACCTTACAGCATTAGGCAAGTCAAGGTCAGCAGCCTGAAGTGTTTGTGGCTTGAAATCTCTGCAGAACTGTGTTCCAGAGGTTGCAAAGAAAAGCAATTTCCAGCTTGTCCATTTTCATGACCAGTGATCAAGCATCGTTGCACACTGTTTGGGTTCTGATTTTGATTGTTGGCTAGTTTTCAGAGAGATTCCTGAATATTATCATAATTCACCTGTACTGCTCTTGTAGCCTGGGCATGTGCAGACCACCTTGTATCTGAAAGAGCTTTCAGCATCTCAATTCACTATTGTCATTTGGCTCTAATCCTGCAGTAACAATTTGCCAGCGAGTGGTTGATTTGGAGCAGAAATTAAAAAGTGACCGAACAAAGGAAAAAAACGTTTGCCTCCTAGCAGCAGTTTACGCTCATTAACTGCAACTAAATGGAGAGTGTGAGCTGCGCAAGGTACCCACTCTACTAAAGGGTTTATCTCGTGAATTCGTGATTGCAGACCATTGTATGCCCCCTGACGTGTGTGACAGTGTACCCCATAAAGCTCTATGGAAATATGCTTATGAATGTATATATATGACATAACTGGAATATGTTCTATGCTACATATGCCATGTAACATATCTCTGGAAAGGTTATGATCTACTAAATCTATTCCTTCTCTTTGTATGCCTGTATCATTTTTGTAGTTGAAGTTACGAATATTGGCCGTGTACTGGCTTGATTTCTAAATAACCTTAGTAGAGCATTTGGTCAATTCCTGGAGAAAGGAATTTGTGAAGTTACGTTCCCAGTCAAGAAGCACTTAAGGAACAATGCATCTTGGAAGGCTCCAATCCACATAAGAAGTCTTCCTGGAGACATTCAAGACGCCATGTGGGCAATGGCTGCTGTCTGTAAAAACTGTTAGTTATGAATGGACATGTGACTTGCCCAGGTGACTCCAGAACTCCCTCTTGGAGCTGGACTTTCCATAGGAGAGAGGAGGGGGTCTCCACCCAAAAGAGAGAGTCTATTTAAGCCCATGGGAGACCCCTCCATTTTGTCTTCAGCTGGCTAAGGAGAGAGCCTTTCTGCCCCCAAGGATACCTGAAAGAAACTGGAACAAAGGACAGTAACCACGGGGGTGTGAGTGATTGCTGGACCAGACTAGAAGGAGATCAGTCTGTAAAAGGAAGCTTACTGGAACTGGTTAGGTTTATCATAGAATCACAGAAGATCAGGGTTGGAAGGAACCTCAGGAGGTCATCTAGTCCAACCCCCTGCTCAAAGCAGGACCAATCCCCAACTAAATCATCCCAGCCAGGGCTTTGTCAAGCCTGACCTTAAAAATATCTAAGGAAGGAGATTCCACCACCTCCCTAGGTAACACATTCCAGTGTTTCACCACCCTCCTAGTGAAAAAGTGTTTCCTAATATCCAACCTAAACCTCCTCCACTGCAACTTGAGACCATTACTCCTTGATCTGTCATCAGCTACCACTGAGAACAGTCTAGATCCATCCTCTTTGGAACCCCCTTTCAGGTAGTTGAAAGCAGCTATCAAATCCCCCCTCATTCTTCTCTTCCGCAGACTAAACAATCCCAGTTCCCTCAGCCTCTACTCATAAGTCATGTGTTCCAGTCCCCTAATCATTTTTGTTGCCCTCCGCTGGACTCTCTCCAATTTTTCCACATCCTTCTTGTAGTGTGGGGGCCCAAAACTGGACACAGGACTCCAGATGAGGCCTCACCAATGTTGAATAAAGGGGAACGATCACGTCCCTCGATCTGCTGGCAATGCCCCTACGTATACATCCCAAAATGCCATTGGCCTTCTTGGCAAAAAGGGCACACTGCTGACTCATATCCAGCTTCTTGTCCACTGTAACCCCTAGGTCTTTTTCTGCAGAACTGCTGCCTAGCCATTCGGTCCCTAGTCTGTAGCGGTGCATGGGGTTCTTCCATCCTAAGTGCAGGACTCTGCATGTGTCCCTTGTTGAACCTCATCAGATTTCTTTTGGCCCAATCCTCCAATTTGTGTAGGGCCCTCTGTATCCTATCCCTCCCCTCCAGCGTATCTACCTCTCCTCCCAGTTTAGTGTCATCTGCAAACTTGCTGAGGGTGTAATCCACACCATCCTCCAGATCATTTATGAAGATATTGAACAAAACCAGCCCCAGGACCGACCCTTGGGGCACTCCACTTGATACCGGGCTGCCAACTAGACATGGAGCCATTGATCACTACCCGTTGAGCCCGACAATCTAGCCAACTTTCTATCCACCTTATAGTCCATTCATCCAGCCCATACTTCTTTAACTTGCTGGCAAGAATACCGTGGGAGACCGTGTCAAAAGCTTTGCTAAAGTCAAGGAACAACATGTCCACCGCTTTCCCCTCATCCACAGAGCCAGTTATCTCATCATAGAAGGCAATTAGATTAGTCAGGCATGACTTGCCCTTGGTGAATCCATGCTGACTGTTCCTGATCACTTTCCTCTTGTGTAAGTGCTTCAGGATTGATTCCTTGAGGACCTGCTCCATGATTTTTCCAGGGACTGAGGTGAGGCTGACTGGCCTGTAGTTCCCAGGATCCTCCTTCTTCCCTTTTTAAATATGGGCACTACATTAGCCTTTTTCCAGTCGTCCGGGACTTCCCCGGATCGCCATGAGTTTTCAAAGATAATGGCCAATGGCTCTGCAATCACATCCGCCAACTCCTTCAGCACTCTCGGATGCAGCGCATCCGGCCCCATGGACTTGTGCTCGTCCAGCTTTTCTAAATCGTCCCGAACCACTTCTTCTTTCACAGAGGGCTGGTCACCTCCTCCCCATGCTGTGCTGCCCAGTGCAGCAGTCTGGGAGCTGACCTTGTTCGTGAAGACAGAGGCAAAAAAAGCAGTGAGTACATTAGCTTTTTCCACATCCTCTGTCACTAGGTTGCCTCCCTCATTCAGTAAGGGGCCCACATTCTCCTTGACTTTCTTCTTGTTGCTAACATACCTGAAGAAACCCTTCTTGTTACTCTTAACATCTCTTGCGAGCTGCAACTCCAGGTGTGATTTGGCCTTCCTGATTTCACTCCGGCATGCCCGAGCAATATCTTTATACTCTTCCCTGGTTATTTGTCCAATCTTCCACTTCTTGTAAGCTTCTTTTTTGTGTTTTGTCTTTTTTGTGAGCCACTTAAATCCTTCTTTCTGTATTTAATAAAATCACTTTTTACTTATTAATTAACCCAGAGTATGTATTAATACTTGGGGGGGCAAACAGCCGTGCATATCTCTATCAGTGTTATAGAGGGCAAACAATTTATGAGTTTACCCTGTATAAGCTTTATACAGGGTAAAACGGATTTATTTGGGGTTTGGACCCGATTGGGAGTTGGGCATCTGAGTGTTAAAGATGGGAACACTCCTGTAAACTGCTTTCAATTAAGCCTACAGCTGTTAGGGGACATGGTTCAGACCTGGGTGTGGGTTTGCGGCAGTCTAGCAGGTCTGGTTCAACCCAGGCAGGGCACTGAAGTCCTACGCTGACGGCAGGAAAGCAGGAGCAGAAGTAACCTTGGCACATCAGGGGGCAGCTCCCAGGGGGTTTCTGTGATCCAGCCCGTCACAGTGTTACTAGCATTGTCATAACACTGACCTCTGCCGTTTGCTGTGTCAATGTCCATCCTGTGAACTGTCCAAACTGTGAAAACCGAATGACAAAGTGACTTTCCAGTATGACTTATTATTGCGAGAGATTTAAGAAAACGCTCTTGAATCTGCGTCTCTCTTGCGACACATAGCGGACAATGAATATAAGTTGATCTACGTGGGATATGTCAGGAGTGGAATCTACAATAATTGAAAAGTACTTTGCAATCTGCAACTGACTGTTTATTTCTGTAAGCACCCTTTGTCCCATTAAAGTTATAAATTCCTCACAAATCGTTGAAGAAAGGTATGAAGGCCTTCCTTTACCGGGGTTCCCATATTTTTTTATATGTTCATTTAGAAAAGGATCAAAGTGACTCAATAATTCCAAGGTGCCCAAGTGTCACGGAGTCACTGGGCAATGCTCTGGAACTACGAAGCCAGTCAGGACTCTGGGGGAGCCTCCTCTCTCTGAACAGACTGCCTCCAGGACAAGAAGCTTCCACAGCTTCCACCTTCCTGGGTCTGACCTCGGAGCATTCAGCATCCCCTGCCCCACTGTGCCCTTCCCGCAGTGAGTCCGCCCTGGCGGGGCTCCTGGGGGGGGCCAGAGGGTCCTGCCCCCCAACTCCGCAGTCAGACCTGACTCTCAACCAGCCAGTAAAACAGAAGGTTTATTAGATGACCAGAACACAGCCCAAAACAGAGCTTGTAAGTACACAGAACAGGACCCCTCAGTCAGGTCCACCTTGGGGGCCAGGGAGCTGGGCTCCCTCCTTTTCCCCAGCCAGCTCTGAACTGAAACCCCCTCTAGCCCCTCCTCTGGCCTTTGTTCCTTTCCCGGGCCAGGAGGCCACCTGATCTCTTTGTTCTCCAACCCCTTCAGTTATCACCTTGCAGGGGAGGGGCCATCACAGACACTCTGTGCAGACACCATCACACTGGCCCTCTAGGGCTCTGCAACAGTCACACCTCCTGATCCCCCCACCTGGATACTTAAGAACTGCCTAGGGGAAACTGAGGCACCCCCACAGTATTCAGAGGAAACGTTCCCACTTCATCACACCAAGTAATTCCCGTTAATGGGGGATCCATCAGTTTCACTGTCTGCTCCGAAAGAAACCCCACGCTCTGCCAGAAAATTAACAACTGCAACAACCCGTCTGAGGACCTCTTTCCAATGAGCAAGGTCAGTTTCAAACTCTTTTTTCAGTTCTGAGTCAATTTGCCCTTTGGCTTGTGTCTGAGAAATCTCGGTAAGCATTGCATCTCTGTGACTCGGCTGGACAACAGGGACTGCAGCATGTTTCCAGTCATTAAAGCCACAACCACTGAATGCCCTTGTATGAGAGGATGAATCTCCAAACAATCAACACACAAAACGAAAAACAGACCCTGTCGATGGAGAATAAAGAAGTCACTCCCAAGGAACAGATTCCCCATTTTGAAAAGTACATGTGAAGAGGGTTTTCGATAAACACCTTTTCTGCTGTTTGTTTTTCAGACACTGAAAAATCACAATTTTTGTTTTGATTTTGTGATCCAATAAGATCGCCCCATTTCACTTCCTGGGCCCCAGCGTGCTGCATCCGGGCTGCATGGGTCAAAGTTAGCTGCGTTTTTACCTTCATCACATACAGCTCTTGCACTCTCGTCTGAAACTGGCTGGCTGACAGTTGTGGCTGCTGTCGCTCCCTTGCGCGGATTTGTGACGCTCGTTGACTTATTTTCCAAATCACTGATATCTGGTGCATTTGTTGGCGGTTGACTGAAATAGCCTGTCAGTATCGGTATTTTGTTTAACAGCTGTTCCTCATGATTCGTTTTTAGCTTCTGCACTTTCCTCTTTTGAGCTCGACAGTTGTATTTTCTCGGTTCACGTGCACCATCATCTGACAGTTTTATGAAACCTCTGCACAGATGCACAAATCCAAGCAATAAGAAATGGCACGTGATTGGATTTTATCCCATGATAATTATGATCAGGAAGGAAGTTGTTTTAATAGGACATGTTAGTAAAATAGATTTGTTCTATGCTCTTGTTTCTTTGGCTATTTGCACACGTAATTGCAATAACTGCCCATGTAAATTGGGTATGGAAGGACACATGCATTTTGCATGCAGAATTGTCCCATCTATGTTTTTAGAAATCAAGGCCCTGGCTTCAAGGTTAACATGTCATTTAGATAAATGTGGGGTGGTGGTTTTCACATCTCTCAACGCTACAGCTTCACTCTAAGACCATGCTACATTGCTTGGTGTTAGTTAGGTTTTCTTAGTGACCGTAAGAGCCAGAAAGTTTCTTTGTTTTGTTTTTAAATAAAATCTGGAAATTGGCAGGATCTCAGTGTGCTATGAGGACATTAATAATACATTACATAGGCCCAGTCTGGCCTGGCTACCCCAAACCTAGATCATACTTTTTTTTATATATGGGGTCGGCAACAACCTTTGGCCCGAGGCCTGTCAGGGTAATCCGCTGGCGGGCCACAGAGTTTATTTACCTGACAGGCCGCGTGCCAAAAGTTGTTGCCGACCCCATTTTTTTCAAAAATATATAATTGGATTTATTTTTGCAGGGCCAGGGCCCCCCTTAGCCTGAGGCCCTGGGCTGCAGCCCCTAAAGCCCCTGCATTAATCCAGCCTGATGTCAGTGTCCTCACAGAGACCAACATCTTCAGTGTTGAGGCCCTGACTACCCAGCACCATCTGAGTTGGAGAGGGCACTGCGTGCGCATGCCTGATGTGCGCTTACCAGAACAACGGCTGTATGCCCAGCTCACCAAAGGAGAAGGGAAACGAGGAGGCCCAAAAAACCGCTATAAAGACACCCTGAAGATAAACTTCAAGAGACGTGACACCACATACTGGGAGACAGCAGCCCAGGAGAGGAGTAACTGGCAAAGGAGGGAGGGAGGGAACGTCCACCTTTGAGGAAAATCGCCTTGCCCTGGTCATGGCAGAAAAATGCCAGAAAAGAAAGGAAAGACAACAGCCACACAGCAATCACAGCCCGACCCTGTCTTCTAACACCACCTGCAGTGTCTGCCGACCAGCCTGCGGCCCAGGGATTGGACTCCTCAGTCCCCAAAGGACCCATGAAAAATAAAACCTGAGACAGAGACCCTCCTCGACCTCGAGGGATTGCTGACGACCATCCGCCCCCTCTCTTCCACAACCCCTGGAGTCCCTCCCAGTCCCAGGTGTTCTTATAGTTAACGAAAAGGAGGCAGAGGGGATGCAGAAACCCTCCCTGTCTGCCTTTGGCTCCAAACACCAGAGAGGCCTTTCGGGGAGGTGGGTGTTAGCCCTTTTGAATTCAGTTTCTTTTCTATGGCCTCAATTCCCTCCCCTGGGAAGGGAAATTCCCCCATGCTGCCGGGGAATCATTTACCTGCAGCAAAATAAGCTAGAAGACAGTGGAATCTGAGCCAAGTTCACGGTCACCAGCCCGTAGCACTGACAAAATCCTCAGTCAGGCCCCGAAAATCTGGAGCATGGCTTAAAGATCACAAGATTGTTGTTAACAACGATCAACCTTGGGTTCTTTCTGTTTGTCTCCTGGTTTCTGAGTCATTGTGTGTGGGAAGGGGGGGCATGTTTCTAAGCTTTTCTCCCCGTTCAGGAGGGCTAGAAACATACGTATTTTTCAAATGGAAGCTGAGATTCTCCCATCATCACCTGACAAATTAGAGGATTGGGCGAAAAGAAATATGATGATGTTCACCAAGGACAAATGCAGAGTCCTGCACTTAGGAGGGAAGAATCCCATGCACCGCTACAGACTAGGGACCGAATGGCTAGGCAGCAGTGCTGCAGAAAAGGACCTAAGGGTTACAGTGGACGAGAAGCTGGATATGAGTCAACAGTGTGCCCTTGTTGCCAAGAAGGCTAACGGCATTTTGGGCTGTATAAGTAGGGGCATTGCCAGCAGATCGAGGGACGTGATCGTTCCCCTCTATTCGGCACTGGTGAGGCCTCATCTGGAGTACTGTCTCCAGTTTTGGGCCCCACACTACAAGAAGGATGTGGAAAAATTGGAAAGCGTCCAGCGGAGGGCAACAAAAATGATTAGGGGTCTGGAGCACATGACTTATGAGGAGAGGCTGAGGGAACTGGGATTGTTTAGCCTGCAGAAGAGAAGAATGAGGGGGGATTTGATAGCTGCTTTCAACACCTGAAAGGGGGTTCCAAAGAGGATGGATCTAGACTGTTCTCAGTGGTGGGAGATGACAGAACGAGGAGCAATGGTCTCAAGTTGCAGTGAGGAGGTCTAGGTTGGATATTAGGAAACACTATTTCACTAGGAGGGTGGTGATGCACTGGAATGGGTTCCCTAGGGAGGTGGTGGAATCTCCTTCCTTAGAGGTTTTTAAGGCCCAGCTTGACAAAGCCCTGGCTGGGGTGATTTAGTTGGGGTTGGTCCTGCTTTGAGCAGGGGGTTGGACTAGAACCTCCTGAGGTCTCTTCCAGCCCTGATAGTCTGTGATTCTATGACTCTGAGAGCTGGGGCTTTACGAAAAACATCGACTGTCGCAAGACTCCTGCTAAAATCAGGAGAGTTGGCAGCCTGCAAGTGTCACCTCCTGCCCAGAGGAGCTCAGGGGACTCGTCGCAGGAGAGAGGCCAGCTAGTGAGAGCGGATGGCACCACGGGCCCCAGCGTAGAACCCTCTGTGTGAATACGGCGGCACCTGTCAGGCCTGCGGCACCCAAAGGACCTGGTTCTCACATGAGCTCCCATTAGTGAGAAAGGAATTACACCCGCCTGTGCCGGGGAGGTCCTGAGAGCCCCGCCGGGGCTGCTCGTGTGCGGACGGGCCTGTCCCAGCTGAGCTGGGATTCTCCTCTCCACACTGGGGATGGCCACAGCCCCAGGTGCCTATTTCAGCCAGGCTCCGCTCTTGCCCCGCATGGGGCTGCAGCCAGTGGCCTTCTGAACATCACCAACTGGCTGCTTTCAGCGGCATCCTGCCGCTGCCCGTTCCGGCTCTGCACCCGCACTGCCCTGGCTGGGTAGAGAGCTGTTTGCTGATGGAGGGGAAGGGGGAAGGGAGGGTGGGCAGCAGCCTGGCTCTGCACAATCAGGGCCGTGCGTCAGCCCAAGGTGCTCTCCCGCGGGTGGCCCTATGTGGGGAGCCACTCTCTGCTGTGGCTTCATGACGGCAAGGCTGGGAGGGGGCAGCTGCCGGGAGGGGTGTGAAGGGTGGGCTACCAGGATGCAAGGAGAATGCCTGTTGCGTCAACATTCAGCATCTCTGGTCTCTGCTCCAGAAGGACCCTGCTCCCCCACCCCCTTCCCGTCCCTTACAGTTCAGTGAGCAGCCGGCCTGTGCTTCACCGCAGGGCAGACCCCTCACAGTGGCAGCGTGCCCCACTCTGGCTGCGCATGTCTCCTGAAGGGCGCGTAAATTCGGTCTGGAGCCCCAGCCTTTTGCCAGCCTGCCCCGAGGTGCTGGGGCCCTGGAAGCAGAATGGTGGGTTACTTGCTGGTGAGAGCCAGCTCTCGCGGCCGGTCTTGGCGCCGTGGTTTAACCGCGTCCCAGACAGCAGCAGGTTCCAGGCAAACGACGCAGGAGCGAAGAAGGGCGAGGCTGGCAGAGCGGGCAGTCCCGGCCATGGGCCCCACCGGTGATCGGCGCTGCGGTAGCATCCGCACACCCACCAGGAGCGCGCTGTGCTCGGTGGCCAGCTGCCCCCTGGCCTTGCCGCGGAGCCGGTCGCTACTTTCCAAAGGGAGCGAGAGGGAGGGGAGGGGGAGGGAGCAAAGGGGGGCAGAGACGGGCACAGAGCAATGTCCTGGGGGGATGGGAAGCTGCCTCGGCTGCGCCCTCATTGTGAGCTGTCATGGAACATGGTGATGTCCTGCTCTGGGGGGCGCCGGGGCCAAGGCAGCGGGCAGCGTCCAGTGGAGTCGTGGGCCTCCCGCTCTCCAGGGAGCTGGCCTCGACCTGGTGATAGCGGGGAAGCTCAGCTGGCCAAGGGGCTGCCCTGCCCCAGCCGCTGGGACACAGGACTCCAGCGAGGGCAGCTGGGCTTCACCGGGCACTGCCCCAGAGGGACGAGTGTGCCTAGCGGGCACTGCCTGTGGCTGGCACCCGGTCAGCAGCCCTGCTCCTTGGGACTGACCCCCCCTCCCCTTCTGCCCCCAGCACAGACCCCCCTAGAGATCGCTGCTCCCCGTCCCCCCTGTCTGCCCCCAGCACAGACCCACCCTAGAAATCGCAGCTCCCCAGGGCCCCCGTCTGCCCCCAGCACAGACCCCCCCCAAGATCACTGCTCCCCTGTCCCCCCATCTGCCCCCAGCACAGATACCTGCCTCCGAGATCTCTGCTCCCCTGGACTCCCGTCTGCTCCCAGCACAGACCCGCCCCACAAAATCGCTGCTCCCCTGGGCCCCCGTCTGCCACCCTAGAGATCACTGCTCCCCTGTCCCCCCATCAGCCGCCAGCACAGACCCCCCCAGTGATTGCTGCTCCCCTGGGCCCCCCCATTAGCCCCCATCACTGACCCCCTAGAGATCACTGCTCCCCTGGGCCCCCCGTCTGCCCCCAGGACAGACCCCCCCAGAGATCTCTGCTCCCCTGTGCCCCCCCATTGGCCCCCAGCGCAGACCCTGATGCTGGGTCCCTTCCCTCGGGTGGAGTCACCGGGGGCCCTGGGGCCGCAGCTGTGGGCCGGGGTCCCCGGCTCTCCTGGCTCTGGCCTGGCCAGTGCCGTGCGCAGAGGGGACCCTCGGGTGCTGTCCGCACTGCGGGGTCGCTGGCGGCAGAACTCCAGCGGTGCCTGGGCCGAGCCCGGCTCCGTCCGCACGCGCAGGGCACGGCCCCAGCTGCTCAGTGACTGCCCCGGCTGCGGGTACGAGCGCCCGGCTGAGCCCAGCGGCCTGGCTCTGGTGCGGTGCGAGGACAAGGAGCGGCCAGGGGCTGCCCCCGGGGAGGCCTCTCGCCCAGTGGCTCTCAGCCCGGGGTGCACGGTGGGGACACCAACGGGTCTGTTCTGGGGGGACACCAACCCCGCTGGGGATTTGCCGAGTTTCACGGCAGGCTCCAGACAAGCCCTAGCGAAGTCGGTGCAAACGGACCCTTCCTGCCGCCAGCGACCGGGTCGCAGGGCTCTGGGTAGGACGGACCCCTGGCCACGGGAGGACCATGGCCCGCTTCCAGTCGATTCCTTGCCCCGGGGCACCGAGAGCGGGGCCGGGGCACTGGGGTCCTCGTGTCTGGTTTTGTCAGCAAGTCGTTTCTCAGTGAGGCGAAACGTGGGGTCCACAAGACACAGCCGGCCCCTGCCAGGGGGCCAGGGTCTGGCCAGGCTGAGAGTCGGGGCGCTGGGCCCGGCTGGCACCGGGGGGGGGGGGTGCTGTGGGGTCCAGGCTCGTGGGGGTGCGATGCTGGGGCTGGGGCGCTGCACAGAGCCCAGGACGGGGGAGCTCGGGGGGGGGGCGCTCGGGGGGGGGCTCCCTTTGCCCCCCCCCCCCCCCGTGGGGCTGGTGTCCCTGGGAAGGGGCCTGTCTAGGGCCGGGAGGGGCCGAGGCCGGTCATGTGACGGCTCCTGCTTCCTTCCCAGCTGCGGGGGGCTGTGAGCATGGGGCCCGGGCGCCGACTCCTGCTGCTGGCCGCGGCGCTCCTGCCGCTGGAGGTGAGTCGGGCCGGGCCGAGCCGAGCCGAGCCGGGCCGGGCCGGGCCGAGCCGAGCCGAGCCGGGCCGGGCCGGGAGCCCGGGGGGCGCTGGATCCGCTTTGACAGAGCAGCTAAAAACCCTGCGACCCGAGCCTGGGTCTGTCTCCCCGTCCCCCTTGGGGGCTCCGGGACTCGGAGCCCTCCGCGCCCCCTCCACTCCGGCCCCCAACCCGCCCGAGCCGGGGGCGGCAGCGGCCCGGGTGCCACCGAGCGGGGCGGGGGGTGGCCCATGGCCAGAGCTGGGTAAATCCCGTGGCCGTCGCCCTGCTCTGGCACCTGGCTGCGCCCCCAAGGCTGACCTGCCGGGCGTCGCGGAGAGCAGCCCCCCCACCCCGGCTCGTCCCTGCCTTGACCCCCCAGCCATGGGGCAGCAGGAGGCGCCCCCAGCTTCCCTTCGATCCGCCCCCCAGGGCGCCCCCAGCTTCCCTTCGATCCTCCCCCCCGGGGCGCCCCCAGCTTCCCTTCGATCCTCCCTCCCGGGGCGCCCCCCAGCTTCCCTTCGATCCTCTCCCCCGGGGCGCCCCCCAGCTTCCCTTCGATCCTCCCCCCCGGGGCGCCCCCAGCTTCCCTTCGATCCTCCCCCCCGGGGCGCCCCCAGCTTCCCTTCGATCCTCCCCCCCGGGGCGCCCCCCAGCTTCCCTTCGATCCTCCCCCCCGGGGCGCCCCCCAGCTTCCCTTCGATCCTCCCCCCCGGGGCGCCCCCCAGCTTCCCTTCGATCCTCCCCCCCGGGGCGCCCCCAGCTTCCCTTCGATCCTCCCCCCCGGGGCGCCCCCCAGCTTCCCTTCGATCCTCCCCCCCGGGGCGCCCCCAGCTTCCCTTCGATCCTCCCCCCCGGGGCGCCCCCCAGCTTCCCTTCGATCCTCCCCCCCGGGGCGCCCCCAGCTTCCCTTCGATCCTCCCCCCCGGGGCGCCCCCAGCTTCCCTTCGATCCGCCCCCCAGGGCGCCCCCAGCTTCCCTTCGATCCTCCCCCCCGGGGCGCCCCCCAGCTTCCCTTCGATCCTCCCCCCCGGGGCGCCCCCCAGCTTCCCTTCGATCCTCCCCCCCGGGGCGCCCCCAGCTTCCCTTCGATCCTCCCCCCCGGGGCGCCCCCAGCTTCCCTTCGATCCTCCCCCCCGGGGCGCCCCCAGCTTCCCTTCGATCCTCCCCCCCGGGGCGCCCCCCAGCTTCCCTTCGATCCTCCCCCCCGGGGCGCCCCCCAGCTTCCCTTCGATCCTCCCCCCCGGGGCGCCCCCCAGCTTCCCTTCGATCCTCCCCCCGGGGCGCCCCCCAGCTTCCCTTCGATCCTGCCCCCCCGGGGCGCCCCCAGCTTCCCTTCGATCCTCCCCCCCGGGGCGCCCCCAGCTTCCCTTCGATCCTCCCCCCCGGGGCGCCCCCCAGCTTCCCTTTGACCCTGCCCCCCGGGGCGCCCCCCAGCTTCCCTTCGATCCGCCCCCCCGGGGCGCCCCCCAGCTTCCCTTCGATCCGCCCCCCCGGGGCGCCCCCCAGCTTCCCTTCGACCCTGCCCCCCCGGGCGCCCCCCAGCTTCCCTTCGACCCTGCCCCCCCAGGGCGCCCCCAGCTTCCCTTCGACCCTGCCCCCCCAGGGCACCCCCCAGCTTCCCTTCGACCCTGCCCCCCCAGGGCGCCCCCCAGCTTCCCTTCGATCCTCCCCCAGGGCACCCCCCAGCTTCCCTTTGACCCTGCCCCCCAGGGCGCCCCCCAGCTTCCCTTCGATCTGCCCCCCCCGGGCGCCCCCCAGCTTCCCTTCGATCCTGCCCCCCAGGGTGAGGCCAGCACCCCGGGTAGGGCAGCGTGTGCTCACAGCCCCCGTGGGGCCAGGCCTATGCCGGTGCCCGCTCCTTCCAGGTGGATTACACCCACGACTGCTTCCGCAAGGACGGCGCCCCCTTCCGCTACGTCTCGGGCAGCGTCCACTACGCCCGCGTCCCGCGCCCCGCCTGGCGCGACCGGCTCCGGAAGATGTACATGAGCGGCCTCAACGCCGTGCAGGTGTAGGTGACCCGCGTGCTCCCATGGGGCTCCCCCGGGGCGGGCTGCCCCCAGGGCCGGTCCTGCCAGGGCCACTCGCCCGCCCACGGGCTCTCCAGGTCACGGCTCTCGCCCTGGGGTCCCCGGTTCCTGCCCCAAAACCAGAGCCTCGTGTGGGGCCGAAGTGATCTCCGGTCCCCGAGCCTGGGGCTCTGATCCCAGCCCCACCCCTGCAGCCTCCGGCGGAGCAGCCATGGCCCCGGCGGCTGGTGACGGTGGCCAGGTCGGCTCACAGGAGACACTTGTCCCCCCCCAGCGCGGCCAGTCGGCCCTCTGGCGTCCGAAGAGTTAATGCACCGATAACTGGGTCAGGGCCCTCGGTCCTGTGCCGCGCCCGGGACCCACACCTGTCGTTAGGGATCTCCCTGCCGTGCTGGGGTGCTCGGCCTTCCACCACGGGCCGAGCCCCCCCCAGGGAGTACAGACCCCGGCAGCTGTGCCCCCCACCCCGAGGGCGAGCAGACCCCGGCGGCCGCTCCCCTCACTGATCCTGTCTCTCTTCCCCAGCTACGTCCCCTGGAATTACCACGAGCCACTGCCCGGGGTCTATGACTTCTCTGGGGACCGAGACCTGGGAAGCTTCCTGGACCTGACGGCAGAGCTGGGCCTCCTGGTGATCCTGCGGCCCGGGCCCTACATCTGCGCTGAGTGGGAGATGGTGAGGGCTGGGCAGGGGCTGCTCTGCCCTGAGTCTGACCCCAGCCCCTGTGTTCCCGGCCCAGCCCCCCACCCCACCCTGGCCCAGCCCCCAGCGCCCCACCCCGGTCCGGCCCAGCCCCTCCTCCCCCGCATCCGGCCCAGCCCCCAGCGCCCCACCCCGGTCCGGCCCAGCCCCTCCTCCCCTGCATCCGGCCCAGCCCCCAGCGCCCCACCCCGGTCCGGCCCAGCCCCTCCTCCCCTGCATCCGGCCCAGCCCCCAGCGCCCCACCCCGGTCCGGCCCAGCCCCTCCTCCCCCGCATCCGGCCCAGCCCCCAGCGCACCACCCCGGTCCGGCCCAGCCCCTCCTCCCCTGCATCCGGCCCAGCCCCCAGCGCCCCACCCCGGTCCGGCCCAGCCCCTCCTCCCCCGCATCTGGCCCAGCCCCCAGCGCCCCACCCCGGTCCGGCCCAGCCCCCTCCTCCCCCGCATCCGGCCCAGCCCCCAACGCCCCACCCCGTCCTGCCCAGCCCCCTCTGCCCCCGCATCCGGCCCAGCCCCCAGCGCCCCACCCCAGTCCGGCCCAGACCCCTCCTCCCCTGCATCCGGCCCAGCCCCCAGCGCCCCACCCCGGCCCAGCCCCCTCCTCCCCTGCATCCGGCCCAGCCCCCAGCGCCCCACCCCGGCCCAGCCCCCTCCTCCCCTGCATCCGGCCCAGCCCCCAGCGCCCCACCCCGGTCCGGCCCAGCCCCCTCCTCCCCTGCATCCGGCCCAGCCCCCAGCGCCCCACCCCGGCCCAGCCCCCTCCTCCCCCGCATCCGGCCCAGCCCACAGCGCCCCACCCCGGTCCGGCCCAGCCCCCTCCTCCCCCCGCATCCGGCCCAGCCCCCAGCGCCCCACCCCGGTCCGGCCCAGCCCCCTCCTCCCCCGCATCCGGCCCAGCCCCCAGCGCCCCACCCCGGTCCGGCCCAGCCCCCTCCTCCCCCGCATCCGGCCCAGCCCCCAGCGCCCCACCCCGGTCCGGCCCAGCCCCCTCCTCCCCCGCATCCTGCCCAGCCCCCAGCGCCCCACCCCGGTCCGGCCCAGCCCCCTCTGCCCCCGCATCCGGTCCAGCCCCCAGCGCCCCACCCCGGTCCGGCCCAGCCCCCTCCTCCCCCGCATCCGGCCCAGCCCCCAGCGCCCCACCCCGCATCCGGCCCAGCCCCCTCCTCCCCCGCATCCGGCCCAGCCCCCAGCGCCCCACCCCGGCCCAGCCCCCTCCTCCCCCGCATCCGGCCCAGCCCACAGCGCCCCACCCCGGTCCGGCCCAGCCCCCTCCTCCCCCGCATCCGGCCCAGCCCACAGCGCCCCACCCCGGTCCGGCCCAGCCCCCTCCTCCCCCGCATCCGGCCCAGCCCCCAGCGCCCCACCCCGGTCCGGCCCAGCCCCCTCCTCCCCCGCATCCGGCCCAGCCCCCAGCGCCCCACCCCGGTCCGGCCCAGCCCCCTCCTCCCCCGCATCCGGCCCAGCCCCCAACGCCCCACCCCGGTCCGGCCCAGCCCCCTCTGCCCCCGCATCCGGCCCAGCCCCCAGCGCCCCACCCCGCATCCGACCCAGCCCCCTCCTCCCCCGCATCCGGCCCAGCCCCCAACGCCCCACCCCGTCCGGCCCAGCCCCCTCCGCCCCCGCATCCGGCCCAGCCCCCAACGCCCCACCCCGTCCGGCCCAGCCCCCTCTGCCCCCGCATCCGGCCCAGCCCCCAGCGCCCCACCCCGGCCCAGCCCCCTCCTCCCCTGCATCCGGCCCAGCCCCCAGCGCCCCACCCCGGTCCGGCCCAGCCCCCTCTGCCCCCGCATCCGGCCCAGCCCCCAGCGCCCCACCCCGGTCCGGCCCAGACCCCTCCTCCCCCGCATCTGGCCCAGCCCCCAGCGCCCCACCCCGGTCCGGCCCAGCCCCCTGCTCCCCCGCATCTGGCCCAGCCCCCAGCGCCCCACCCCGGTCCGGCCCAGCCCCCTCTGCCCCCGCATCCGGCCCAGCCCCCAGCGCCCCACCCCTGTCCGGCCCAGACCCCTCCTCCCCCGCATCCGGCCCAGCCCCCAACGCCCCACCCCGTCCAGCCCAGCCCCCTCTGCCCCCGCATCCGGCCCAGCCCCCAGCGCCCCACCCCGGTCCGGCCCAGACCCCTCCTCCCCTGCATCCAGCCCAGCCCCCAGCGCCCCACCCCGGTCCGGCCCAGACCCCTCCTCCCCGCATCCGGCCCAGCCCCCAGCGCCCCATCCCGGTCCGGCCCAGCCCCCTCTGCCCCCGCATCCGGCCCAGCCCCCAGCGCCCCACCCCGGTCCGGCCCAGCCCCCTCCTCCCCCGCATCCGGCCCAGCCCCCAGCACCCCACCCCGGTCCGGCCCAGCCCCCTCCTCCCCCGCATCTGGCCCAGCCCCCAGCGCCCCACCCCGGTCCGGCCCAGCCCCCTCCTCCCCCGCATCTGGCCCAGCGCCCCACCCCGGCCCAGCCCCCTCTTCCCCCGCATCCGGCCCAGCCCCCAGCGCCCCACCCCGGTCCGGCTCAGATCCCTGCTTGAGCTGAATTCAGGCCAATGTGGGGAAGCTCATCACAGAGGCACCTCGGAGACCCGCATGCGCCCACCAGCAAATGTCTGGGAGCAGAGAATACGCGGCGTGGATGCCAGACGGGGCAGCTGGAGCCGGGAACATCCGAGCGACCCCTTCCATCTGTGTGCTCACGAGCACCCCACACACGGCTCTGCTATTCCCTGCCCTGGGCTCCCCCCCCACACCTCCGCTGGTGCCCCTCACTCCCGACCCACAGCCCCCTCCTAGCTCTGCTGCCGCCCGTGAATTCTGACCCCTTTGTGGTGGGTCTGTGACGCAGGCCAATGAGACCTTCCTGCGCCTTCCACTTGGCCCAGAACCGCCATGTGTCTGGGGACTTACGAGTCTCTTTCTCCTCCGGGCTGTTTCTCTAGGGTGGCCTCCCTGCCTGGCTGCTGTGGAAACCAGACATTGTCCTTCGCTCCTCTGACCCAGGTAAGGGGCATCCCTCGAGGACCAGCCCACCGGGCTCCTGCCCTCAGCCACGCAGGGCCACTTAGTTGGTGCCAGGACGCTGTGGGGCTCTTGCGTTTACCTGCTAGGCTTCTCCCCATCCTTGGAGACCCGAATGCAGAGCAGCTGGGCTCCTTCTCTTCCCCCTCCCTCCCCGCCGCCCGCTGGAGACGGGGGTCAGCCTCTCACCCCTGGGCGCGCCAGGAAAGGCTGGCAGGCTCTGCCAGCGCCCTGTGCCCTCCCCACAAACCACAGTGGGCTTCTGGCTCTCACACGAACCTGCACCTGCCAGTGCAGTCCGAGACGGGGGCTGAGCCCAGCTGCTGTCTCTGCTCCCAGATTACCTGCAGGCCGTGGATTCCTGGCTGGACGTCCTGCTGCCCAGGATCAAGCCCCGGTTGTACCAGAATGGAGGGAACATCATCAGCATCCAGGTGGGGTGGGGTGCGGGGCTCAGGGTCCCTTCCCTGGCTCACTGCTTCTTTCCAAGCCTATCCCAGCAACCCAGAGCCCTCTGTGCTGTCCCCCTGGAGCTCCCTGCCCCTATAACCCTCCCACTAGAGTCTCCTACCCCTGCAACCCCCATTGCCCTGGAGCCCTCTTCCCATCACTCCTGTCCCCCACAGAGCCCCCTGCCCCAGTTGTTACCCGCACAAAATTCTGTTACTTGCACTCTCTAGGACATCCCACCTCTACCTAGTTCCTAGGGCTCAAGGTGTAACCCAGTTGATTTTAGCACCCCAACCCTTTCCCAGTTCCTAGGGCTCCCGGCAAAAGGCACCTAACTTTACCCCTTCATGGCTCCACTTCTACTCCAGGCTCAGAGCAAACACCCATTCCCTGTGGACTCAGGGCTTAATCTTTTGTGGGTTTACGGAGTCTTTTACCAGTGAAAGAGCCTCACACAGTAATAGCCTCTTGACCTCTATTTATTAACAGTCACCAAAACAGAACGTGCATGCTACACATACAACCCCCACCACTCCCAGTAAGACAGAGGAACTTTTCTTGATGGCCCGTCAGGATCAGGTCCGTCTGGGGGACTCCAGTTTCTGCCTGGTGTCATTGGCAGCGTGTTGGTGTCTGGCAGCTCTGGGGCTCTGTCCTGGAGTTGGTTCCCAAGAATTCCTTTTGGACATCAGTTTATATAGTGAAACTTGCATCTCGCTTAGCTGTACCTTCACCAATCATTTTACTAACCAAGCCTAACATTGTAACAAAATTCTCTAACCAGTCCTACCCCACCACCTTAATTAATTTACACCTAGCAAAATTAACTATGTAACAGACAGAAACAATAGGGAAGTGGGGACCATGCAGATAAAACAAGACATGAGGATTTCGCAACCCCAACTATTGAGAAGTGATTTCTTGCCAGACAGGACACTATGAAACTACGTTGTCTTTAACCAGCTTGAGATCTGTTTCTTTATCCGGTGAGGGTGCATGCTATTTGGATGGGGTCTCCTTCTTATCAGCCCGATATTACATTGTTTTAATGTCATTAGTTGGAATGTGAGGATGTGACTTCCTGCTTCTCAGCGAACGGCTGCTGCTCTCCTAACATGGCTGCAGACAAAGGCCTCAGGCCTCACAACATGGCTACAGGAAAAGGCCTGAGGCCTTACAGTCCCTTCCTTAATGACGCTTTTACCAAAGCTGCCGTTACTATCCCATGAGTCTGACACTGCAGGCCAGCCTCCCGTGTTCTTCCAACCGTTCTCCTCCTCCAGCAAGCCAAAGCCACTAATAAAGCCACTAATAAAGCCAATTGGATTCCAATGATCACCACAATGGGGTGAACCGTAGAATATCAGGGTTGGAAGGGACCTCTTGAGATATCTAGTCCAACCCCCTGCTCAAAGCAGGACCAACCCCAACTAAATCATCCCAGCCAGGGCTTTGTCAAGCCAGGCCTTAAAAACCTCTAAGGAAGGAGATTCCACCACCTCCCTAGGCAACGCATTCCAGTGTTTCACCACCCTCCTAG
Organism: Lepidochelys kempii; assembly: GCF_965140285.1. Lineage (NCBI taxonomy): Eukaryota > Metazoa > Chordata > Testudines > Cheloniidae > Lepidochelys > Lepidochelys kempii. The sequence continues at coordinate 1,338,252 of NC_136390.1, forward strand.
TGAAAAAGTTTTTCCTAATATCCAACCTAAACCTCCCCCACTGCAACTTGAGACCATTACTCCTTGTCCTGTCCTCTTCCACCACTGAGAATAGTCTAGAACCATCCTCTCTGGAACCACCTCTCAGGTAGTTGAAAGCAGCTATCAAATCCCCTCTCATTCTTCTCTTCTGCAGACTAAACAATCCCAGTTCCCTCAGCCGCTCCTCATAAGTCATGTGTTCCAGCCCCCTAATCATTTTTGTTGCCCTTCGCTGGACTCTCTCCAATTTATCCACATCCTTCTTGTAGTGTGGGGCCCAAAACTGGACACAGTACTCCAGATGAGGCCTCACCAATGTCGAATAGAGGGGGACGATCACGTCTCTCGATCTGCTCGCTATGCCCCTACTTATACATCCCAAAATGCCATTGGCCTTCTTGGCAACAAGGGCACACTGCTGACTCATATCCAGCTTCTTGTCCACTGTCACCCCTAGGTCCTTTTCCGCAGAACTGCTGCCTAGCCATTCGGTCCCTAGTCTGTAGCTGTGCATTGGGTTCTTCCATCCTAAGTGCAGGACTCTGCACTTATCCTTATTGAACCTCATCAGATTTCTTCACCACCCTCCTGGTGAAATAGTGTTTCCTAATATCCAACCTAGACCTCCCCCACTGCAACTTGAGACCATTGCTCCTCGTTCTGTCATCTGCTACCACTGAGAACAGCCGAGCTCCATCCTCTTTGGAACCCCCCTGCAGGTAGCTGAAAGTGATACAATTGTGGTTTAAACTTCAAAGTAGTTCACAGTCCTTACTGATACGTAGTGTTCACAGTCATAACTTTTAACCTTTGTAATGTTGCAAAAACTTCTCTTAACTAAATAAGTCATAAAATACAATTCATTATTGTCTACTCCTGCCATTGGACAATGACTTCTAACACAAACACATCCCCTTCCTGCCTATACAACAGCTGGCTTTTGTTCGGTGAATATCTCAGACATACAGCTTGGGTTCCTTTGTCTTTAACATAGACACGTCCATCTCTTTCTTGTAAATTTTGATCCTCACACACACACCCCAAATTTTCATGGGCTACCTGCTGAAACATGTCAATGGTTTTCCGCTCTTGGGTTTCTTTATATGCCCAGGGATGGTGATTTTTTTGCTCGCCGGGTTCCCACAGGTACCACTGGATATATACCAGTAGCAAGAGGGTGTAGAGTTACTAGATATGCTCATAGAACCCTTTGATCTTTATTTAGGGTAAAGTTCACCAATTTCCATCATGCCGTTAATTGTCTCTCCCCTTCTGTAACGTTTTCCCACAACAGTTTTTATTTCCAAAGGCAAATTTCCTCACATGCCTTCCCAGATTATTTGAATGACCAAGTGCTGCCTTATTTCCTGGGCCCGCGTACAGGCGAATGCTCAGGACACGTTTCCTTGTACTGAGTCCAAAGTCCCTGCCAACAAGAACGAATCCTTTTCACCTCGCTGTTGCCACACTGGCAGTATTTTAGAAAATCATTGTTGCCCCATCCCTCTATGTGAGCAGCACCCAGTACTCAACTCCTAATCCAGTTCCACCCAAAGCAGTTTCCAGTACACCCCTTGGGAGCCTAGGCTACCCACCCCTCCTGGCTGCCAGGCAAATCCAGTAACCTTCAGTGGTTCACACTGAGGAAATGTTGGGGCAGTTCTACCTTTACCGTACTGCCCCGTATAGTAATCAGGGAAGGTGTGGCAATGGCCTTCCTTCCCTTCCTTCCAACTTTATACAACACCCAGGTGCATTCAGCTGGGCTTGCGTGCTGGAAGTTGATTAAGGCATGCTGATTATTACTGATTTTCAGGGGCGGCGGGTCGCATAGGCTAGGGGAGGCTCAGCCTCCCAAAACAGCCGGGCATGACCCCACCGCTTGCCGTGACCGCTCCCTGGGCTCCAGTTCTCTGGCTCCTTGAGCCCCCCGCGCTCCAGGGCAAGGGGGGCTGGGGCCACAAGCCGCTCTCCCTCCTGGCGCTCCTTTGGGGTTGGGGGGCTCGTCATGGGACTGGGCCAGTAGCCGCGGTGTGGGGGGTGGGGCTCTGGCAGGGTGTGGAAGGGGCGGGGCTGGGGATTCGCCTCCCCACACTGGGGGTTCACGTGCCCCTGGTAACCAGTGGTTTCACATACTTTCCTTTCCCTTGGTAATTTCACTTTGAGCTTAAAATGTTTTATGTCCATCCTTCCATTCCCACCAACAGATAAACCTTGTGTCTGAGGCACGTTCTGCCTTTAAACGTGCCTTTACCACCTGGGGATGTTTCCCTGTTCGCCTCTGCCTTTGACCTCTGCCATTCTGCACTATTGGTTTCTGTGAATACAGTTCAAATCCTCATTAATCCTGTTCTGCCTAATGCAGTAGTTAAAACAAAACAAAACAAAACGCAACACACAGCAACGGTAGCACAAGACAAACAACAACACAACACAAAATATAAAGCACAAAACACGCTATCTGCCGTGGCAGTGGATCCGCGGTATTCTGGGCTGCTCTTCAGCGGGTAGCAGCTTTCCCTGAAGTTCTGAAAGACAAAGAGCATTTTTCTACCCCCTCTGGGGGCGGCAGATTATGGCTTAAAATATCTCTTCCTTTTACAAATCTCCTTGCGGATTGCAGGCAAAACAGAGGAATTACCCCACATTCTTTCCTTTGGTTTTGTTCTATAGGCAGGCCAGGATTTAATGGCGTCTACCTTTTAAGGGTTTAGGGTGAATTATCTCACTGTTCAGTCATTACATTCATGAGGTGGTGTACCTCAGTTTCCCTTTCCATACAGCAAACCAAGTTTGTAATCGATTTTTGTTAGGTTGCTTTTTTGCTGTGCTAAGCGTTAAGTTTATTCCCAGGTCATAGCTGAGAAGCATCATTATCATAATGCTTTTTTCTTCCTTTTTTTTTTTTAAAAAACCACGAGGTGTGTTTCCAATTACCATTTCTAGCAGACTTAAAATTTTTTTCCCCAAAAAATCATATACATCGTTACAGGGTTACTCGTTAACATTACATTTATCCCAGTGTTTAATATTAACAATAACATTTGCATCGAATGTATTACAAGTGGGCATTTAACCATATCTTGTTATGCCTCTTACTTAGACAATTTGTCAGTGAGGCCAGTGCGTTCAATGTCCTCTTGAATCTTTGCATAGGCTTTAATTGAATTATATCCTTGGGATTTAGGTGAATTACACGGTAGGGGGATCATGCATGTCAGCAGACCCCTTTTGATCTGTCTATAGATTTCAGCACTGTGCATATACACACACGCACACAAAACATTCTACTTAGGGTAACCTGTCCTTATTCTTGGGCTTGACTCCTTTTTCCTTCCTTCCTTCCTTTCCAAAGGGTCATAATTTGAGCCTTTTGGTTTCAGGTAGTTTGTTTGCTGACCAGGTATGTCCTTTATCTGTGGCTCCTTTGTGCTGCCATTTATGGGCAGCTCTCTCCTTCCTCTATCAGTTAGGTAATTTGCATCAACACAGACGCTTTCTGGCTTGCTTTTGGCTCCAAAGCCATCAGCAGCTCAGAGACTCTGTCTTAAAAGAGACACAGTTAACTTCCACCAGAGTTTTGATTACTTTCCACTTTCAACTCCTGCTTCCAAAAGACACACAGTGATCTGAAAAAGAAAACACAACTGTCAAGGCTGATTCCCCCCTCTGGCACTTCGAGTGCAGAAGGTGGGGGCCTGCAAGGATTCTAAAAATTAATACTGGCCGCTCCAGGCTTGTATTAACTCCCAAGGTTACAGCTTCTCTCTGGCCTTGGCTTGGTAAACGCTGCCACCACCCAAATGCAAAAAAAACCCTTTGAACCCAGGAAGGAGCACTTGGGAATTCCTCCCTGTGGGGTACCCTCAAGCTCTTTCACCCCCCTCCAGGGAAGAGCTGAGAAAGAAAACAAAGGAAATTAGCTGTGGCTATCAGCTACTCAAACAGCATACTGACAGGTTTCAGAGTAGCAGCCGTGTTAGTCTGTATTCGCAAAAAGAAAAGGAGGACTTGTGGCACCTTAGAGACTAACCAATTTATTTGAGCATGAGCTTCCGTGAGCTACAGCTCACTTCATCGGATGCATACTGTGGAAAGTGTAGAAGATCTTTTATACACACAAAGCATGAAACCTCTTAGGACACCAAAAATCCAACACTGTTCTTAAAAAGGTAAATTTTATTAGAAACCAAAAGGAAAAAAATGCATCTGGAACTTAGGCTTTTTGCTAGAACTTAAAAGAAACAATTACAAAAATTAAGCACCCAAAATAGCTTTCTTGGGGGTTCAGCTTAAAGGTTACAAGCAAACTAAGGCTTCTGGGGTTAGCCCAGAGGAGATCCACAAGCCAAAATAAACTAAAAAAAACCTAATTGCGGCTATTTAAACATGCCCTGTCCAATAATTTCTTCTAGGTATGGAAGATGCATATTTATACCTGGTTCAAGCCTTACACAGCATTCCTGCTGCCCTCTGTTGCCCTCTTTCCCGGAGAGACACAACACACAAACCAAGAGAAGTTTCCCCCCCACCCCATTTTAAAAAGTTCTAGCCCTCCCATTGGCTCTTTTGGTCCGGTGCTCACTCCTTTTCCTTTACCTGGGGAACTTTGTTAATACTTTACAGGTAAAGCAAGCAGAGAACAGCCACCAAGAGGGACTTTTTTAGCTAACTGGGTGGCTGGGTGTCCATAAAAGGAAACTACCCCCCCCCCTTCATTTATCACAACAACCTACTGTGGCTCCTTTTGGAGCCCTAATAGGATTTTAATTAAGTAGCATGTTTTGTTTGTATTTCTTTTACCCGTTCTACAATAGACACTGCACATGACCTGGGGAAAATGCACCTTCAGTGAGCTGTAGCTCACGAAAGCTCATGCTCAAATAAATTGGTTCGTCTCTAAGGTGCCACGAGTCCTCCTTTTCTTTTTGCGAACACAGACTAACACGGCTGCTACTCTGAAACCTTCCTTCCCTAGTTTAACTTCTATAACGTTAGCCATACCAGTTTTTACATACAGTGTAACTGTTTCTTTTGAGCTCAGAGAGTTTTCATGTGCGCTTATCACAGTGACAGTCTGATTACGCAGAGCCACCTGATCAGTGTTCCCGACGTTGTTTCTTTGTGCACCTCACCTCTGCTGTCACTCCAGAGGGCACCGTCTGTTCGTTAACAAGAAAAAGTTAGAATCTCTCTCCCTTCTCCCGGTTCTGGCTGCCCCTTACTACAGCCCCGACTTTGGTCTATAAAAAAATATTGAACTTTATAAAGCACTGGGGTATCTTAAGGGTTAAATGCTAACTACCAAAGCCAAACACCACTAGTTACCTGTGTCTGGCAAAAAGCCTCCCTCAGTTTTGCAGCTTTGAGTGAAAGATTCAAATGGATTTTTAGTGGTATTACTTAAAACAAACAAAGAAACAAACAAAAAGCCAATTCGTCTTAAACCTACAAAACAGGGTTTTACAAACCAGGAATGTTGTAAAATACACGTTTACACAATATATTTACCCCCCCCCCCCGATATGTACCTACAGTCGTTTTTTCCTTAGCAGCCCTTACACTGCTTTAATTCTCACACAGCTGTGCCGCCTCTTATACACTTGGGGGCAGGTAAATTCCAATAGAAACCCCTTCTTCTTTTAGCGAATTTGACTAAATTGTCGATAGTCCAATTATTTAAATCAGATTGTCTCTGTGCCTGGATTATTTACAGACATTTCTTTGGAAAAGGGCCCATTTTTCCTTCAGAATCGCTGCAAAGAAACCAAGAATTCTCTTTCTGTAACACTTCCCATCTTTCAGCTGTTCCGTTCCCTCCAGCCTCTGCATAGTTAACTTCTCACTCTCTGTCCTTACATCACTTGTTTATCTCCCAAAATGACACCTTCATCAACTCAGATTTCACCATTCCCAGTATTGTCCCAGGGATCTGAAATCCCCATGCCTGGACTGACTTACTCCTTCCCTTACTCCTGCCACTATGCCCCTCAGGGCTCCTAACCTGTTTTCCAATCTCTTTATCTGTTGCCTGCCTGCTTGTCTGGGCCTGATCCTGCTTTCCTCGCTGAACTGCCCCTGCCCATGGGCACAGGCCTTGTCCCACTACCCATTTAGCAAGGAGGGTGGGCTCCTCAACTAGCCCCCACCCCTCCTGGTCCCTTTTCTTTGTTCCCTTTCTCTCGTGTTGCTCTGGGGGGGTCACTCTGCCAAGTAGGTAGCGACCCTTTCTGACAGCAGGCACAGCGGGGGGGGAGTGGGGGGAGGCCAGGGTCCCGCAGCGCCCCCCCCCCCCTCACGGCTGCCCGGCCCCGCAGGTGGAGAACGAATATGGGAGCTACTCCGCCTGCGACTACGACTACCTGCGTCACCTACTGGCCGCCTTCCGCGCCCGGCTGGGGCCCGACGTGCTGCTCTTCACCACCGACGGCAACAGCGCCCCCGAGCTGCGCTGCGGCACCCTGCAGGGGCTCTACGCCACCGTGGACTTCGGGCCAGGTGCCCCTGGGCGGGGGTGGGGGCAGGACGGTGGGGGACTGGCTTGGACGGGGGGCAGGACAGTGGAGGGGCTGCCTCAGACGGGGGCAGGACGGCAGGGGGAGCTGGTTCGGATGCGGGCAGGACGGCAGGGGGAGCTGGTTCGGATGGGGGGCAGGACGGCAGGGGGAGCTGGTTCGGATGGGGGGCAGGACGGCAGGGGGAGCTGGTTCGGATGGGGGGCAGGACGGTGCGGGGAGCTGGCTCAGATGGGGCAGGACGGTGCGGGGAGCTGGCTCGGATGGGGGGCAGGACGGCAGGGGGAGCTGGCTCGGATGGGGGGCAGGACGGCAGGGGGAGCTGGTTCGGATGGGGGGCAGGACGGCGGGGGGAGCTGGCTCAGATGGGGCAGGATGGCAGGGGGAGCTGGCTCGGATGGGGGCAGGACAACAGGGGGAGCTGGTTCAGATGGGGGGCAGGACAACAGGAGGAGCTGGTTCAGATGGGGGGCAGGACGGCAGGGGGAGCTGGTTCGGATGGGGGGCAGGACGGCAGGGGGAGCTGGTTCGGATGGGGGGCAGGACGGTGCGGGGAGCTGGCTCAGACGGGGCAGGACGGTGCGGGGAGCTGGCTCGGATGGGGGGCAGGACGGCAGGGGGAGCTGGCTCGGATGGGGGGCAGGACGGCAGGGGGAGCTGGTTCGGATGGGGGGCAGGACGGCGGGGGGAGCTGGCTCAGATGGGGCAGGATGGCAGGGGGAGCTGGCTCGGATGGGGGCAGGACAACAGGGGGAGCTGGTTCAGATGGGGGGCAGGACAACAGGAGGAGCTGGTTCAGATGGGGGGCAGGACGGCAGGGGGAGCTGGCTCGGATGGGGGCAGGACGGCGGGGGGAGCTGGCTCGGATGGGGGCAGGACGGCGGGGGGTATAAGGGAGGGGGGCTGGCAGACAAGCCCGATGGGGGCCTAGAGCCCTGCACTGACCTGCCCCCTTCTGTCCCCCAGGCCCCAATGTCACAGCCGCGTTTGCCCCTCAGCGACTCTATGAACCCAAGGGACCTCTGGTGAGAGTGGGCCCCGTGGGCATGGGGGGCGGGTGCTGCCTCGGCCTTTGTGGGTTGTAGGAGTTGGGGGTTGGTTGTGGCAGGAGCTCTGTGCTCAGAAGGGCTCTGGGGGATGTCGCTCTGGGGCATGGGGGGGCTCTGTGGGGCACAGGGGGCCTGGGCAGGGGGCTCTGGACTCCCTTGTCTCAGAAGCGACTCCTGCAGGCTCAGTGCTGGGGGGCGGGGAGTGGGGGGGCTGCCCGGTGCCTGGAGCGACTCCCTCTGGTGGCTGCTGGGAGCTGGGGGCTTGGGGGGCCCTGGCTGGCTGCCGGGGCTGTGGGTAACGGCCCGTCTGCCCCAGGTGAACTCGGAGTACTACACGGGCTGGCTGGACTACTGGGGAGAGCCGCATGCCAGCAGCAGCCCCGCGCAGGTGGCTCAGGGTCTCCAGGACATGCTGCAGCTGGGAGCCAACGTCAACATGTGACTGTCCGGCCGCGGGGGGGGGCCGGGCCGGGGGGGTGGCCTGGGCGGGGCAGAGGAACCCCTGGCCATGGGGCGCCTGCTGCCGGATCCCAGCGGGCGCCAGGCCCCCAAGGCCCGGGGGTTCCTCTGCCCCAGGCTGCCTGGGGAGGTTCTGCCGGGTCCGGCCCCAGGGCTGTGTCGTGCGGGAGGGAGAGGGATTGGTGCTGCCGTGCTGGAGGGCCAGGGCCATCCTCTGCTAGGGTCTGGCCAGCCCCGCAGGAGCCGCCCTCGGCAGTGGGGTGCGGCTGGCCCTGCCCCAGGGAGCCCCGTGCGGCCAGTTCCTTTGTCCCTGGTTCCCCGTCTCCGCGCCACCCCCAGCACCCAGGGGTCCCTGGGCTGAGCCAGGTGCCAGCCCTGCCATGCAGGTCGGTGCCGTGGCCCTGGCACGATTCTGGGCCACGCTGCACTCCCTGCATGGGGACTGGTAGCAAAGGGCCCCAGGGGCTTCCCCTTCCCTGCTCCAGGCAGGAGGCCCCAGTGCAGCCCTGGGTCAATGCAACCTGCCCTCTCCTTCCTGCCTCCCCTCCCCCCGGGTCTCTCTCGGTCCCTGTCCCCCCTCCCGGGGTCTCTCTCTGTCCCATGCTCCCCAGGGGCTCTGGCCCTTTCCCTTGGGCAGTAGCCGGTTTACACGACTGGCTGCATTTGGTGATTTCCAGCCCATGGTGGGGCTGGGTCCCTCTTTGGGAACTGGGGGGTCAGGAAGGAGGGAGGTGATGGGGGGTAGCTGAAGGGAGGGTGGCTGCCCAGCCCTCAGGCCTGTCTGGGCTAGCTGCTGGGGCCACGCTGGGCGCTGATGGCCCCCTCTGGGTTATCACGTAGGTACATGTTCCAGGGAGGCACCAACTTCGGCTACTGGAGCGGTGAGTCCCCCCCGCCCCCGCCCCTGGGGAGCAGAGGAGCCAGGGAGGGCACAGGGCTGGGGGGGCTGTCCCGGCATCCCCGGGCCATGCTCTGGAACTGCTCCCTACGAAGCCAGGCAGGACTCTGGGGAAGTCTCCTTTCTGTGAGCAGCCTGTCTGCAGGACACACAGCTCACCCGGCTCCACCTTCCTGGGTCCGACCTCGGAGCATTCAGCCTCCTCTGCCCCTCCGTGCGCTTCCCACAGCGAGTCCGCCCAGGCGGGGTCCTGGGGAAGCCAGAGGGTCCTGCCCCCCAACTCCGCAATCAGACGGGACTCTCCGCCAGCCAGTAACACAGAAGGTTTATTAGACGACAGGAACATGGTCTAACACAGAGCTTGTAGCTGCAGAGAACAGGACCCCTCAGCTGGGTCCGTTTTGGGGGGCAGTGAGCCAGACAACCCCGTCTGCCCTTCACTCCATGTCCCAGCCAGCCCCAAACTGAAAACCCCCTCCAGCCCCTCCTCCTCTGGGCTTTGTCCCTTTCCCGGGCCAGGAGGTCACCGGATTCCTTTGTTCTCCAGCCCTTTAGCTCTCACCTTGCAGGGGGAAGGGCCCAGGGCATCAGTGGCCAGGAGACAGAGTGTCAGCCATTTATGGACCCTGGCCCTTTGCTCTGCAACAATTACACCCCCTTATCCCACCCCTAGAGACGTAAGAAATGCATAGGGGAAACTGAGGCACCCCACCATATTCAGAGGAAATATTAAGAACAGTCCCGCTTCGTCACAGCGGCTGCCTGGCGGGTCCCTGCAGGGCTGTGGTACCTAGGCATTGGCCCATCCTACTGGGGCCTGGTGCAGCGAGCCCCTTCTCTGCCCTGTAGCCCATGCCGGCACTGGCCCTCATCCTCCAGTAACGTGCCAGGCCACAGTCCGTGCGGTTTCCGTGCCACGGGCCAGGCCCCGTTCCCATCAGCGGCCCCTGGCCCTTGCCCCTGTCTCCCTCGGCTTGCCAGGCTCCGAGCCAGTGGGGGGCCCAGGCAGGGCCACGGCAAGAAGAGCCACGGCAGGGCAGAGCCACGGCAGGGCCCAGGAAGGGGCACCGTTGGGGCCCAGCCGTGGCTCACTGCGCCTGCCTTGGCCAGGTGCCGACTACAAGGGCCAATACAAGCCAGTCACCACCAGCTACGACTACGATGCGCCGCTCTCGGAGGCCGGCGACCCCACCGAGAAGCTGTTTGCCATCCGGACAGTCATCAGCAAGGTACCGAGCCCAGCGGGCCGGCGGGGAACCAGCCCCAGGCACAGCACAAAGCCGGTGCGGCTGCCTGTGTCTGGGGCAGGGCTCTGTCCTGCCCACACCGTAACGCCCTGCTCTCCGCGGGGACAGCTGGGGGCGAGGGCGGCTCGCAGGGCGGAGGAAGAGGGGCGCCCCCGGCGCGCCCCCTGGGTTGATGGCTCCGGTCCCCTGCCCCACTTCCATGGCATCAGGAGGGGGCACCGTGCCCCTGACCCAGCCTGGCCGGCTCCTAATGGGGGTTTGCTGTTCAGTTCCAGCCCCTGCCTGAGGGTCCGATGCCGCCCGCCACCCCCAAGTACGCCTACGGCTCCGTGCCCCTGCGGAAGGTGAGTGGCTGCCCTGGGAGCTCCCCCCGCCCGGCCCCAGGAGGCGGCCGGCCACCCACCCAGCCTCTCTCCTCTTTTGCAGCAGGGCGAGGTGCTGGAGCTGCTGGACGTGCTGTGCCCCAGCGGGCCCATCCGGAGCCGGTTCCCCCTCACCTTCGAGGCCGTGAAGCAGGTGAGGGGGCAGGGGTGGGCACGGGGTCCTGGCGCCAGACTCCTCGCCTCTGCCAAGGCTCTACCTGGGAAGGAAGGAGCTGGGCCTGCTGCAGCCGGGAGGCCCTGGGGAGGGTTTCCCATGGGCAGCGCCTCAGCCCCCTGCTCCCACGGGGCTCTCACCCTCCACTCTGCTGCAGGCTCACGGCTTCGTCCTCTACCGGACTCGCCTGCCCCGGGACGTCTGGGATCCAGCCCCTCTGAGCTCCCCTCCCAACAGCGTCTGCGACCGCGCCTACGTGCTGCTCGACGGGGTGCGTACTGGCCCACTCCGGGGCCCTGAGCTCTGTGGGGCAATGCCCAGCCCCTCTCTCTGCAGCAGAAGGGGGGTTAGTGCCCATGGGGCAGAGGGGCTGGCAGTGCTGGAGACAGTGCAGGGGTCCTTGCTTCTGGGCACTTCTGCGGCGCTTGCTTGTCTGTGGGCCTTTGCCCTGGTCCCCGTCTCTGCTGTGGGGGCGGATCTGTGGGGGGTTTGCTTTGGCGTTCACCCCCCCGGGGTATCCATATGGGAGGGAGACCTGGGAGCTGGTTCCGCCTGCCCCCCGCTGGGGAGAGTCCATCTGGTCGCTTGCCTGTCCCGGTGTGTGCAGGGAGTGGGGGCGCCCAGACCGGACCTGGAAGGCCTGGCACCAAGGGGCCTCTGGGGAGGGGAGGCTGGCGCTGACCGAGTTCCCCATGCCTGCCTGGCGCCAGGAGTACCAGGGGAGGCTGGAGCGCGACGGGCAGACAACACTGAACCTCACGGGCCAGGCTGGTGCCACGCTGGACCTGCTGGTGGAGAACATGGGCAGGATCAACTTTGGTGTGAACACCAGCGACTTCAAGGTGAGGGGCGGGAGGTGGGCGCGCTGCTGCCAGGTGCCCGCTGGGCCGGGCACCCTCAATGCCTGCTGTCCCTGCGGACATAGGGGAGGGGCTGGGCAGCCTCCCCAGGCGGAAGGAGCAGGGTTCGCCCTGTGTGGGGAGCCCGCGGGCGGAGCCGTCAGTGCCCGGGACGTTGCTCCTCCCCACCGGTCTCCCGTCCCCGTGTTGGCAGGGCCTGCTCCGGAATCTCTCCCTGGACTCGGCTCTGCTCAGCGACTGGCTGATTTACCCCCTGGACGTGGACGCGGCCGTGGCGCGAGGCTGGCCCCTGCCCACCCCCCAGGCTGAGGGGAGCAGGGCCACGCTGCGGCCGGCTCTCTATACGGGGACCTTCCAGACCCCTGGCATCGCCTGGGACACCTTCGTGAAGTTCCCAGGCTGGAGCAAGGTACCGAGGCAGAGGGAGAGCTGGGGGCAGGGGAGCCGGCTGGAGGCGGGGGGCCAGCTTGGGGCCTGGCTGCGATGGAACAGCTGCTCACTGCCCACTGCTTGGGGGTGGGGGTCAGGGGAGAGGGCACCGGGTGGGTGTGTAGGGTGGAGGCAGTGGGCAGGCAGGGTGCGGGGCGACAGTGGGCAGGGGCGGCAGTGTGCCAGGCTGAGAATGCCCCCCCCACACACACACACTCAGGTCCTCTCTCTGCCCCTCCAGGGCCAGCTCTGGATAAATGGCTTCAACCTGGGCCGGTACTGGCCGGCACAGGGGCCCCAGCAGACGCTCTTCGTGCCCGGCTCCCTGCTGCACGCTTCGGCCCCCAACAACATCACCCTGCTGGAGCTGGAGGGGGCCCCCCCCAGGCCCTTCCTGCTGTTCCTGGACCGGCCCCTGCTCAACCGGACCGCCAGCCCCGGGACTGGGGCCAAGCTGCTGACTCCCTAACGCGCCCCCCGCAGTGTCTCCTGGGCCCCAGAGGGCTCACCCTGGCCCAGCTGTGCAGAGGGCAGGGCCTGGGGGCCCCTTGCAGCCGCAGAGGCGGGGGGCAGCGTTGCTCCTGGTGAAATAGCAGGTACTGGCTGGGGCAGGGCTGCCCAGAACCTCATCATGGCCCCCCACAGCTGGGCCAGCCCCCAGCGGGCAGAGTCTGTCCCCCCACCAGTGGAAGACCCCAAGTGCCGCCCCTGGGGCCCGGCAGGCGCCCGGCCCAGCTGCCTGCAGCAGGACGAGCCGAGGGCCCCCCGTGCCCCGCAGAATGGAGACACAGCGTTCACTGCCTGCGGCTTTGGCTTGCCCTTTATTGCCCAGTGCGGGGTGTGTTGCGGCCACGTGCCGCGGGGGCTACTCCTGCGGCGCTGGTTTCCCGCCTGCCGACTCGCCCCCCAGGCTGGGCACCAAGGGTTACATTTTATTACCTGGTAAAGCAAAGAAAATCTCGTGCCCTCCCTACCGTGTCCGGCGTGTTCTGTCACCCTGGCACCGTGCCCGCCCCAGGGTGGTTCACCGCAAACCTCACGGGCCGTGAACAGCTCTGAGTGACCACGGGGGCACCAGCCGAGCCACCCTGAGCCAGAGCCCGGGTTCAGAGCCCCGGGGGGCACTCAAGGGCCATTGGGGGCTTGCTCAGGGTACTGGGGTCAAGGTACTGCACCCTGGGGAAAAACCGGGCACCCGTCCGCAACATGGCCCCCAGCACCCAGGGGGTGACTAGGACCTTGGGCACTGGGGGGGGGGGGGGGGAGGTTCCTCCCCCACCTCTGCAGGGCAAGGGGGAAGCAGTGCGGGGGCTATATCACCTTCCCCCCCCTTCCCCAGATCCAGCAGCAAGGGCAGGCGTGTGCTGGGCTGAGCTTTAGGGGCAGCGGCCTGAGTCAGTCACCGCTTGGGCTACCCCGGGCCAGCCAGCTCAGCCCCTGGGTAAAGGGGAGGATTCATGGGTGCCGGGCAGGGCCCAGGGTGCTGCAGGGAGCTCCCCCCAAGGCAAGGGGCTGCTGCCCTGAGCCAAGCTGCCCGTCATTAACCACCCTCAGCCCAGCTTGTGGGGCACACTCAGGTGGATGGCACAGCACCAGCGTTGAGCCGTCTAGTCCCTCCTCCATCGATCCACCAGCCACGCTGCCCCTTCAGCACCCCCTGCCCCAAAACAGGACCCTGACCCCGTGTTCCGGTGACGCTCCTGCCCAGGGGTCGGTGCTCGCCCCCCACCCAACCCATCCTGCGCCATGATCCCCTTCCCCTTGAGGCAGGGGCAGGGGGCTGCCCCCCGTGCTGGGAAGGAGGCCTTGAGGTGCGACAGGGATTTACACTCGGGCTCAGCCCCCCGGGAGCTCCCAGCGCCTCCCCCCAGCACCTGGCAGGCGACTGTCCATTTCCACACAACCCCCATTGCGCTCGGCAGCTGCCTGCCTTCCCGGCGGCGCGGGCGCTAGGTGGGGCCGGCGCGGCCCCGGCGATGAGCCTGCAGGCAGCCCGTGGAGCAGAAGGAGGAGTCGAGGTAGTGGAAGGGGATCCGGCCCAGCAGGGACTCGCCACACTGCCAGCAGCGCCTACACAAACCAGAAGGTACGGCATGGGCCAGCGTCTGGGGCCAGGCCTGCTCCCTGCCAGCAACTGGACAGGGGAGCTGCCAGCCCCACAGGGGAACAGGGCCTCCCCGCTGCCCCCCCGGGCCCGCAGCAGGTTCAGTGCCTGTTACCTGGTGTTGGCGAGAGCCGCGCCCGTGTCCGACAGCTGGGCAGCCAGTCTCCGCTCGGCAGCGAGGGCCCTCTGAGGAGCAGAGAGCCAGAGCCCCAGTGAGTGGGGTGAGCCCTGCCCCCCGGCCTGAGCAGCCCCTGAGAGCCAGGGCAGGGAGCCCCCCATGGGGGTCGGGGTGTCTGGGCCCCCCAGGCCTCACCTTCTCCCGGTCTGGCAGGGCCGCAAAGCGCCGCTTCTCCTCCTCCTCCTGCACCCGCTGCTTCCGCTGTGCTTTCTGTGCCCGCTGCTTCTCCAGCCGCCCGGCCTCCATCTCCGCCGTCAGGGGCCCGGGCACCTGGGGAGGACGAGCTCCGTCAGCCGGGGGGGGTCCTGGCTCCCCGGCCCGGCTCTGCGGACAGCCCCCACAGCTGGCTCGCGGTGGGCCGGGGGTTGGGTTCCTCGATTGTACACAGGGGCCTTAACACTACAGCCCCTCCTGGCTCCTCACACGGCTACCCCCCACCCCAACTCAGAGCGGGGCAGGTGCAGCCTAGGGGCAGGGCCCCCCAGCGTGGGGGAGGGGGCCAGCAGCCTGGAGCTGGATTGGTGCTCCCCAGGGAGGGCTCAGGCACCCCGGGGTGGGAGGATTTGAGCTCCCCCAGCTGTCCGAGGGCGCCAGGGAGGGATCTCAGGGCTGAAGGGCAGCGGGAGGCACCCACCTTGGCCCGCCTGTAGTCGTACTTGGCTGGGTGATCCACCATGAACCTGCGGAAGACGTTGCGTGTCGACTTGTCGGCAGAGACGCAATACGGAGGTCGCTCCTGCCAGTCCCTGGGAGCCAAGCAGAGAGCGGCTCAGGGCCGGGATAGGCCAGGGCTTGCTGCTTCCCTTTGGCAGGCTGCCCTCCCCCAGCCCCTGCAGGACGGGCAGCCCCACGAGCCAGCCAGGCCCTGGGGAGAACTGGGAAGGGGACCCCACCCCGCCCTGCTCCCTGGCCAGCCCACCCACCCAGCTGGCTAGATGTCCTGGGGCAGGGGAGAGGGAGCAGGCTGGGGGGCCCAGAGGCTGGAGTGGTGCAGGCGGAGGGCACCTTCCCGCAGGCCCCCGGGACCAGACCAGACCGGGCATTGAAGGGCGAACAAGGAAGCTGCAGACCCCCGGGCCCACAGGCAGGGCCAGCCTTGGGGGGAAGGGGGGGTGACTGCCCAGAGCGCTGGCCTCAGGGGGTCGCTGTACCTGAGCGCAGGATCGGCACCAGCCTCCAGCAGCAGTCGCACGGCTGCCCCCTTCCCTGCCGCAGCCGCCACGTGCAGCAGGGTGAAGCCGGTCCCGTCGATGGGCTCGCTGAGCAGCGAGAGGAGCCCAGGGGCCGCACAGGTGGGCTCTGACCCCTCACTCTGCACCCTGCCAGGGTGGCCTTGGGGCTGCCCCACAGCACCATCCTCACTGCCCGCAGGGGGGGCCCCACTCTCCGCCGCACCCAGGAGGCGCCGCAGCGTCCCCGCGTCCCCCGTCTTGCAGGCCGTGAACAGGGCGTCACGGAGCTGGCCCAGCAGCGTTTCTGGCAGGGAAGGACAGAGCAGCTCAGAGCCGGCCCCAGGGGCCCCCCAGCCCAAGCAGCACAGGGGTCTGACCCCTGTGCGGCATCCACCAGAGTGCGCCCCCGGCCTGTCACCCCAGGCTGTGGCTAAAGCATGGGCCAGGATGGCACCAGGCCAGATGCAAAGCCAGCCAGAGAGGACATGCCATGGTTAACGACCTGCAGGGTTAGCGAGGTGCACCAGCTTTTCGTTCGTCTGGCTCTGGCTCTGCCTGTCTCGGCTGGCCTGAGGAGCTGTTAGCCCCCGCAGGGCTCTCCCGCAAGGAGTGACGCACCGCGATCACCACCGCTCCAGAAGGGATGCAGACGGTGCTCCCCACAGGTCTCAGTGCAAGAGACCTCTGCTTCTCTGCACCTCTCCGTTTTTTCAAACATCCTCCTTAAACTGTGGAGCCCAGAACTGGACGCAGGACCAGGGGCGGTCTCCCCAGGGCTGTGTACAGAGGTAAAATCCCCCGTTCACACCCCACGGCTCACGTTAGCCCTTCGCCACAGCACCACCCTGGGAGCTCATGCTCAGCCATTTACCACTGACCCCCGAGTCCTTTCCAGAGGCCCCCACTCCACGGTGTGGCCTGCAGCCTCGCTCCTAGGGGTGGGCCTTTCCACCTGCCCATATTACAGCGCAGACTGGGCGATCCGGATCGCTCAGTATGGCCACCACTCTGCTGATCTGCCTCTTTGGCCCCCCTCGGCCCCTGCTCGCACACAGCAGCACATGGGAGGGGTGAGCTGGAGGGGTCTGACAGGGCAAATGGGGTGCAGGGGAGGAGCGGCCTGAGCCCACAGAGCCCCGACGTGGCACACGTGGGCAGGGCAGAGACAGCAGCATGGCCCAGCCTGACTTACCTCCATTCTCCCAGGGAGCAGGCTCTGCCCCAGGCCCGTCCTGGGGCTCCGCCACCATCCCTGCTCCTGGCTGCGGTGCTGAGCCCTCGGGCTCTTCGTGGCCTCCTGGCCCCACGGCGCAGGCCCCTGCTCCGGGAACAACCAGGAGAGGGATAAACACGGTCCGGGGCCAACACCCTCCCCCCATCCCGGGGGCATGCAGCTTCCCCCAGCCCCTGCCAGCAAAGGCCAGGTGCCAGCTGCCCCCAGCGCCAGAGGCAAAGGCAGGGAAGCCAGCAGCTTCCACCTGCTCATGCACCCCCCCCAACACACACCAAAGGACACCCATGTTAGCCCCTTGTGCCGCGAGGGCCTTGCCCTTGAGTGGGTCTGGCAGGGCCACCAGCAGCGCCCGTCCCAGGGGAACCCCCCGTTCTTACCTCTCCCCACTTTGTTTTTCTTCTTCCTCCTCTTGCGGCTTCGCTTAGGCATCACCTCAAACTCCTGGAGCTGCAGCGTGCTCAGCGTCACCTCCACGGTCTCCAGCTCCCCAGCCTGGCTCTCCTCCTCCGACGGGGCTTTGGGGGAGACAGGTGGGATTGGGGCTGGTGGGCCCGCCCGTGCGCTCAGGCCCCACCCCTTCTCTGCAGGTGAGTTGGGGGAAGGGCCCGCTGGGAAGGACTGTGCCTGGATCAGAGCAGTCCAGGAGCGCCCCCCACGCCCAGACCGTGCCCTGCGGCACCGTGCTCTTACGGGGTGCCCAGATGCCTGGAACCTGCTGTCCCAAGGGGACCACAAGGCTGGGGCACAAACAAGAGCAGGTCCAGTGCTGGGCACCCTCCCTCCCCGATTCAGGAAACACCGCTGGGGGTGGGAGTCAGCCGGTGCCCTTCCCCCTCACTCACTGCTGGCGTCACCCTGCTGGGGCTCTTCCACCGGCACACACGGCACTTTCCTCCAGCCCTTCCGGGGGGAGCCAGCGAGATCCGCCACTGCTGTGTCCTTCCCTGCGGGACAGGAGCCTTGGGGCTGCGGGCCACCAGCTGGGCCCCGCAGAGACCATCCCCAGACAGAGGGCAGAGCAGGGAGCCAGCCCACCCCCCTTCCACAGAGCGTGGGGCAGGGCAGGTGCTGCAGACAGAGCGGGATGGGGCATCGCAGCCAACCACCATCCCTGGGGGAGGAACCCACTGCCCCCCACCCAGGAGGATTCCTCTGAAGTAGGCAGCTTGGCACCGCTACTCTGGCCTGGGCAGAGTCTAGAAACAATGCCATCCCAGCCTGGTGGCCAGGGGAACAGGCAGCAGGGAAGCAGACCACTCACGCCTGGCCCCCCAGCACCACTGTCCCCGCACCCCAGTATTCACCATACACCTGCAGGGTGGCCAGGGCCACGTGCACCCGCAGCACCTCCCTGAAGGTGGCTCTGCGGGTGCTGAAGGGGATGTTGTAGACGCGGGGGTCGTCCTTGTGCAGAGGGGGGTTCCTGCCGCCGAAGAGCAGTGCCCGGTTGGCACGGGGGGCACGCAGGAAGATGCGCTGGGCTCCCTGCAGATGCTGTGCCCAGCCGGCCAGCAGGTCCTGGATGTCCTGGGGGTGGAAGGGGAGGGATCACCGCTAGCTCCTGGGCCCCACCTGCCAGCCCTCCTCTGGACTGGGGTATGGCCAAGCACAGCCAGCCCTGTGCAGCTGGGGGGTGCCAGGGCGGGGGGGACGGGGATTCAGAGGTTGTGGCCGCACAGCTTAGTGGTTCTGCTATTATCAAGGCATCAGTATGGTGCTCGCTGCAGGATCCCCCGTGTGCTGCCTGCCGGCCGCCCCTCCCCCCAGCCTAGGGACAATGGGGACTCATTAACCTTAACGACTGCTCTGATGCCTAACGGGTACTCGAAGGGGCTTGGCTGAAGGCACAGGTTTTCGCCACAGCTGGTTGGAGAGTGGGCACTTCCCGGAGGCAGAGGTGACAAAGCAGGGTTAAAGGACTCCTGGGGAGAAGCTTTGGAGAGAGATCCAGGAAGATCTGGCACGACAGGGACAGGCAGGCTTTGCAGCAGGGGGCCTGGGGCAGCGGTGGGACCACCCAAGGACCGAGAAAGCAAGTGGGCCATGGTGGAAAGAGGGCGCCGGCCTGGAAGTCAAGCCAAGCTCTGCAGCAGGAAGATCCTGGACCCCCGAGGACCAGGGCCCTGCAGAGCACGCTGCAGCGGGGAGGAAGCTGGGGCAGGGAGATGCGTGTAGGGATTATCGGTTAGGTCTAGATCTGGGCATTTCTCGAGCTGTGAAGTGAAGAGCAGTGGTGGGTAGGATTCTGTGCGGGGACGTGACCCCAGAGCGCCCGGCCGGTGGAGGTCTGCCAGGGGCTGAGTTTAAGCGATGGGGCCCGTCTGAGGGGCCAGCAGCAGTCCCCCCGGGCTGGGCAGGGGCCCATGAGGTCTCCGCTCTCGGGAGGAGGAGCTAGAGAGGGGTCTGCATTTCCACTGTGCGCCGGACACCCCGAGCCAGGGCAGCGCCTGGACTGTTCAGATGCCAGCCAATAAGGGGCACTCAGCTAGATGTGACAGGGCGCCTGGCAGGCTGGCCTCGGATCCTGGGATGGGGGGGGCGTTATCCCTAAATGCCTCTCTCAGGGACTGCCAGAAGCCTGGGGAGGGAGCCCAAAGGCCTGGCCCTGGGGTAGGAGGCAGGGCATCCCAAGCACAGGGGCGCCTCTCTCATGCCCCAGCCCCTAAGCAGGGGGACTGGAACCCAGGGTGGCATCCCAGTGGGGAGCATGGCACTGTCCTAGCCTCCCTGCCAGGCCCCGCGCGCCCCCTCCATCCCCACTCCCGGGCACTCCAGCCATAGCACACACCCTGTCCAGCCTCTGCCCACGGAGCCACCTGCAGCCAAGGCCTTGGAGGGGCTGCTCATGGCCTAGGCAGCCCCCACCCAGAGGCTGCCCCAGAACAGTGGCGTGGCCAGCACCGAGGGCCCAATCCTGAACTGGGCCCGTGCGCTCGCCCCTACCTTGAGCAGAGCCGCCTCGTTGTAACGCCGCAGCGAGGCACCAGCCGATTTGGGCATGGAGGCCTGGCCCTGGGCATCGCGCACTCCCTGCACTGTGCCGCGGCGGGCACGCACTGTGTACCGATGGAAGGTCTTGTGATCCAGCACCTCAGGCCTGGGGAGAGAAACCGCAGAGTGGGCCAGGGCAGCAGGACCCAGACCCTTGTTGCCATGGGGGGACAGGGCTTAAGCCCACTCCATGAGGGCAGGCCTGGCCATGGGTCTGTGCGGCACACACTGGGTGGGTGTCAGGACTCCTGGGTTTTCTTCCCAGCTCCGGCACTGACTCACTCTGGGACCCGGGTGAGCTCCTGCCCCTGTTGGGGCCTCCATACAGAAGGGAAATGAACACTCCTCTTCCAGCCAGAGCACACTGCCAGCTTCGGGGGACAGACGGGCAGAAGAAGGGTCTCCCAGGAGCTGCTGCTGCTACGGGCCCGTGAAGGCTCTGGGAGTGCCACATGTCCCTGGGGAGAGGAGAGACGCCTTCTGGGCCAGCCCCACAAGCAGACAGGGGGCAAGGGCCCATCTCACCACGTCCCCTCTGATCCCCTCTGCCAGGGGAAAACAGCCCCAAACCACCCACAAGCTACAGAGCTCTCCTTCCCACACCAAGGCCCTCACAGGATTCTGCCCACTGGAGCAGCAGACCCTGCCCCAGCCCCATGCTCAGGGCCAGACTGGGACACTCACCCCCTGAAGACGGCTCCTGCAAAGTGTCCACCGCCTGTCATCAGGATAACCCAACAGGTGCCTGCGCCCAGGCTCTGCAGAGATGCCACCAGCTCCGCCTGCTGCTCACCACCACCCTGGCACAAGGAAACCCTCCTGTCAGCAGCCTGGTGGCACAGGCTCTCCCTCTGCTGGAGCCGATGTCCCAGCGGGGTTTGCCAGCTGGGAGCCATTAGCCAGGGGCTCTGCAGGCAGTCAAGGAAGGGGCAGTCTGGGGGCTGACCCACGTGGCAGGGGTCGCCCCTTCCTGCTGAGGCCAGACAGGTGATCATGGCAGCAGCAGCTCCCATCTGAACAGGGCTCATCATGCACCAACTAAAGCCTTGGTTCCTGCCGGATGAGCTGGGCCTGGCCACCCCCCTGCACTTGGGCAAGGATCCTCTGGCAAGCACCGCTCCAGCTAAACCCCGACCACTTGTACAATGGAACAGCCAGATCCCGACAGAGCTGGCGCCCGGCTCCCCTGCACATGCGTCCAGCTGCCCGCAGGATCATAGGGGGCAAAGAGGGGTCGGGGTCCCAGCCAAACCCCGCTTGCTGGCCCGTCAGGGCTATCCCGGACCATGACCTGCTCCAGGACCTCTGGCAGGTCACCGGGGATGGGGCTCAGCACTGCTGGGCCGTTGCTTACCTTCTTACTGCCCAGCACACAGCGGTAGGCGGAGAGCAGCTGGCCCTGGGAGTTGCGGAACAGAACCTTAGCCGAGCGGTGGCTCTGCTGGCCGCTCCCTGGGTCTGCATGGCCTCGGGGAGGGAGCAGGTCGGTCTCGCTGCCCGAATCGGAGTTGTCAGAATCGGACCCGGAGATGCTGGAGACATCACCTGCAAACGGGGCAGGAGGGGGACAGGGCTGTCAGATGCTAAGGTGCCCGAGGAAGGCACGAGTCCTAAAATGAAGAGGAGGGAACAATTCCCAGTCCACTAGGATCACAGAGCCACCTCCTCCACGTCCCACCTGGAGACCTAGAGATCCCGCGAATATCCATTGCCCTCCCCCCCTCCTTCCCCCAGCCTTCTAGGTCACGTGCGATGGCCTCTCACAGCCCAGCCAACGTGAACAGTGTGGAGACGACCCACCTGACGCTCCTGGGGTAGCGAACCAGGCAGATGCTGTGGAAGGACTGCACCACATTCTGGGGTGCAGCAGGATCCTGGGGTCGGGGGAGCGAGTGTTTGAGGAGGGAGGCACCCGCAGAACATACAGTCCTCACTGAGATACCCGACTATGGCTTGGTCCCACTTGACAGGTCAGAGCAGCCAGCTCCAGGGGGCAGAGAAGGGACTAGAACAAACCTCACCACAAAGAGCAGAAGAGCGGCCAGCCTGGGTCAGACCAAAGGTCCGTCTAGCCCAGTCTCCTGTCTGCCGACAAAAAGAACAGGAGTACTTGTGGCCCCTTATTCTTTTGCAGACACAGACTAACACGGCTGCGACTCTGAAACCTGTCTGCCGACAGTGGCCAGGGCCAGGTGCCCCAGAGGGAATGAACAGAACAGGGAATCACCCAGTGATCCTTCCTGTTGTCCACTCCCAGCTTCTAGCAAATCTTTTTTGAGATGGGGCAACCATATCTACATGCAGTCTTCAAGATGTGGGCATACTATGGATTTATATAGCGGTAATGTATGACATGACCTGACAGGACCTGAACTCATCTCAGAGGAGCCTCCCACATGGGGCAGGAAAACAAAGGGATCCAGGAAGCAGGCAGCTACTAGGGAGAAGATAAGTGGGACTGGTGCTCAGAGCTTCTCCACACAGTCAGGTGCCAGCAGAGAGGCTTCCTGCTGCCTATGGGCCCTGCTGAAGAGTTGCTGTGATGGAGTGTACCAGACATGTGACGCCCCTGCCACATTGTCACCTCTCCATCCAAAGGAGGCATGCTCTCTGGGGAGAAAAAAGTAGCAAGTTTAAACCTCCAAGAGCTGCCCAGAAAGGCCACCCCTAGGATCAGCTGCTAGTGGAAGCAACAAGAATTGATCCTCCAGCAGGTAGAAAGGCCAGGAGTGGGCAAAACCCAGTCAGGGCCCAGCAGCCAAGATAAAACAGCCAGCTGCCTCCTCCAGTGGCCAGTTGCAGGTGAAGCTAGGATGGGGAGGAAGGATTGCTCCAGCTGATCCCAAAAGCCAGTCTGGTCAGGGGCCTAACCCCAGCCGCACCTTTGGATTGAGCCAGCGACAGATTGTTCTATGTTGCAGAATTTGCAGAGCAGGGGACGCCTAGAGTTGGATACCAACTGATAATCAAAGGGTGCTTGCTTCGTGCGGCGCTCCACCAACTCAAGCAAGCCCGTGACAGCAGCCCTTCCTGTCTGCCCCCCTCACCTGCACAGGTCTTCTCCTCAAACTCCTCTGCTGCAAGTGCCCGGCGCCCCAGCAAACGCTGCTTCAGGTTAAAGCGGTGCCAGTCCAGGCGGTAATGCTCAGTCTGGGAAGGAAACGGAGTGAGAAGGGGCCTCCCATACTGATAATCCCCCAGGTCGGATGAATGGAAGCGCACCGACCCATGCCCCGGGACTGGACAGTGCGGAGGTCCCCTCAGCCAGATGCCAGCCTGCCGGGGACTTGGGAATCAGCAGAAGCTGCCTTGCTTTATTGGCACGTCATGGTCACTTGGTTAGCTAATGCCCTTAGCGCCAAGTTCCCACCCTGCCCCCAGGGTTGCAGGGCCTTGGCACCAGCTTTCTGGCCCAGGGCTTTGCAGCGTGTGGAAGCTGGTAATGTGGCTATGCCAGAGCTCCCAGACCCTGCCCAGCTGAGAGATGCAGCCGCAGTTTACCAGGGGCCTGAGGAATGCACTTGACTGGCTTAAAATAGAATCAATTGCAGCCTCCCTCGTTCTGTGGGTGCGGCTGATGGAGACTACAAATCCCAGCGTGAAATACTCCACCTTGTGCCAAGTGGGTAAGCCCAAAATGGAGCACTGCATTTCAGGACCAGTAGTCTCTGGGCTGCATCTCCACGTACCCAGGCCACAACTGCAGATCTCCATGGTCCACATTTCGGCCATTCACATACCCATTTCACACAACCCGGCTTCCCCAGCTGCCTGCTCGCTCACAACACTGCCTGCTGGAGGCAATGGAAAACACACCACCCCTCCGCCTCCACCCCCGAGGCTGCTGCCTACCTGCTCCTCCCTGCTGTCAAACACCCGGGAGCAGGCTGAGCAGCACATCCGGTCCGATATCTCTGGGACCCCTCGGGCTCTCTCCTCCCTAATGGCCACCACTAGCTTCTCTGAAAGAGGGAGAGGAGCTCAGGGAAGATAAGCCACTTCCATTGGAGAGGGACAGAGGGCTACAGGACAGACAGATCACTCCAAAGTGTGGCTAGAGCAAACAGTGAAGAGTCAGTTTGACTGTTCCTGACTCTGCCACTCACTTTATGCATGGCCCTGGGCAAGTTACTGCACCTCTGTGCCTCAGTTTCCCCACCTGTAACACAGGGATGATACCGACCCACCAAACAGGATTAGTTTCAGTGTGCGTGTGAAGTGTTTTGCGCTCCTCAGGCTGAAGGCTCTTGACTGGGGTAAAGCAGCTCAAACCAGAGCCCATCACCCCACCAAGCCCCAGAGAGTGGGATACCTCTTAGTATTGGACTGCAGCAAAATCCCCCCACTGGACACTCTCCCACCCTCCCCCCAGGAAGCCCCTCCGCTGGCTCCACTACCCCTCTAGCCAGTTCACTGGCTTTTATGCACTACCTTGCGTTATGGCATTAGAGTCTATGGACCGCACGTCCTCTGAAACACCATTGACGAGGGAGAGTCCATGCAGGAAGGTGGGGTCCTGGGCAGCCTCAAACACAGACCTGACCTCGAGGGGCTGCATTGTTTCCAGCAGGAGTCTGAAGAAGGAATGAGAGTGAGGCAGAGAGAGCCATCGACAGGCTCCCGTGCCCTGTGACTTGGCACCCGTGACCTGGCAGGGGATGGGCAGTTGTGCCGCACCATGAGCTGGAAGAAAAGGAGGACTTGTGGCACCTTAGAGACTAACCAATTTATCTGAGCATGAGCTTTCGTGAGCTACAGCTCACTTCAGCGGATGCATCCTGTGGAAAGTACAGAAGAAGTTTTTATACACACAAACCATGAAAAAATGGGTGATTATCACTACAAAAGGCTGGGGGCTGCCGTGAGGAGGGGGAGGGCTGATGGGGGGGAGGGCTGTATTGATGGGGGTTCTGGGCAGATGGGGTGAGTGCTGGGAGGGTGAACTGAGGGTAGTGGGAGGCAATGGGGGAGGGGGACTGAACTGAGGGGCACTGAAGGGGGGGTTGGGTGAGGAGAGAACTGGTGGGGGGCTGGGGGACAGGATAAAGTGCTGGGCAGGAGACTGCAGATGTGGGGGTGAGAGCTCATTAGCTGGGGGACACAGGGCAAAGAGCCCGCAGTGCTGCTCTTGGCGATGGAGGTTCCCCTCCAGGACAGGGCTGCTGGCTTTGGAGCGAAAGGTCCCAAGTTCTATCACTGCGGCCATGTGACCGCCGAGTGCCTGGGGAGCCTGCCACGGACACCAGGCACCAACCACATCATGACCCCACCGCAGACGTGCCAACTCTTGGGGAAGAGAACGCTCACATGGCAGGATGATTCTTTCCAGTCAAACAGGAGTTACCTGCCCTGGACAAAGGAATGCGGTTTCTCCACCAGGCAGCTAATTACAAAGTACTTTGAAAGACAATGAGAATTTATTTACACCTCTGATAAACAAAGCTGTCAAGCTAACGAGAGACAGGAGCCGACTCTCCAGCAGGGAAGAGAAAATTCATCTGGGGGGGGCCCCCTCCACAACCCTCAAATAAGCAATTGAATCAACTAGAAAAAAATGAGAGTTCTAAAAGTGAGGCTTAATTTTATTTAGAAATCCTGTCAGCCACCCCGGGCCTGAGCGGGGCTTTGGCTGTCAGCCCAGGCGGCTGCTCCCCTGCTAGCCTGGGAAGTGGGAGAGGGGACCCCACTGCAGCCCTGCCCCCCTCCCTGAGGTCTGGAGAGGGTGAAGAACCTTAAGGAGCAGAGGTGAGGCTGGGAGCTGCCATGAGGAGGGGGAGGGCTGACGGGGAGGGGAAGGGCTGTATTGATAGGGGGTTCTGGGCAGATGGGGTGAGTGCTAGGAGGGTGAACTAAGGGTAGTGGGAGGCAATGGGGGAGGGGGACTGAACTGAGGGGTGCTGAAGGGGGGGTTGGGTGAGGAGAGAACTGGTGGGGGGCTGGGGGACAGGATAAAGTGCTGGGCAGGAGACTGCAGATGTGGGGGTGAGAGCTCCTGCAGCTGGGTTTCGGGGCGAGCCGTGTCAGTCTATATCCACAAAAACAACGAGGAGTCCGGTGGCCATATCCAGCCCGTGTGGGGGAGCGGGCGACACTAATTGCCCCACACACGCACCTTGGGAAGGGGTGCGAGGGGGGTTTCAAACACCACGAGACTGGCCGAAAACACACAATTAAATCTGGGTTTAAATGTCGCAATTTGGGGGCCAATCTCCGGGTTCCTGAGGGTCTGACGCACGATTGTCGATCTCCTGAAGGCGGCAATGAGGCGTTAGAATGCGGCTAGAGGGGTCAGCGCAGGCCAGGACGGGCCACGGGGACCTTGTGCCCTGAATGCCCAGCAGAGCCTGGAGGATCCCCCCCCCATTGGCCAGGGGGACCCAGGGGACCCCGCCCCCCCCATTGGCCAGGGGGACCGAGGGGACCCCGCCCCCCCCATTGGCCAGGGGGACCCAGAGGACCCCGCATTGGCCAGGGGGACCCAGGGGACCCCGCCCCCCCATTGGCCAGGGGGACCCAGGGGATCCCGCATTGGCCAGGGGGACCCAGGGGACCCCGCCCCCCCCCATTGGCCAGGGGGACCCAGGGGACCCCGCCCCGCCCCCCATTGGCCAGGGGGACCCAGGGGACCCCGCCCCCCCCATTGGCCAGGGGGACCCAGAGGACCCCGCATTGGCCAGGGGGACCCAGAGGACCCCGCCCCGCCCCCCATTGGCCAGGGGGACCCAGGGGACCCCACCTCCCCCCATTGGCCAGGGGGACCCAGAGGACCCCGCCCTCCCCATTGGCCAGGGGGACCCAGGGGATCCCGCCCCGCCCCCCATTGGCCAGGGGCGGCCAGGAGACCCCGCCCCGCCCCCCATTGGCCAGGGGCGGCCAGGAGACCCCGCCCCGCCCCGCCCCCCATTGGCCAGGAGACCCCGCCCCCCCATTGGCCAGGGGATCCCGCCCCCCCCCATTGGCCAGGGGATCCCGACCGTGCCCCGCGCGGGGCCAGAGGGGCCCTGCCCCCCGAAGGCCGCGAGGGCGGCGCTCACCTGTCCCGAGGGGAAGCGAAGCGGGCAGCGCCTCACCCGGAAGCCAACGGCAGCCGCGCAGGACGTCACATCCGCCCCCCGACGGAGCGCCGTCGGGGACAACCCTGTAGCCCCGCCCCCGCCGCCTCTCACCCTCCCTCGGATTGGCCCCCCGCGGTCCCGCCCACAGGCGCCGATTGGCCGCCGGAGCCGCCCGTTCGGAGGTAGTGACACAGGAGGCGGCGGCCCGGCCTGGTGCAGGGAGGGGGCGGCTGGGGCCGGTTACCGGGGAGACCGGCAGGTGAGGGGGGGTCCCCGCCGAGAACCCAGGAGTTCGGCCCGAGCCCCCCCCGCCCTGACCTTCCCCCCCCCGAGGGGCGGGCCCGGGCCGGGGGGGCTGGTCCTGCTCCCCCCTGCTCTGACCTTCCCCCCCCCGAGGGGCGGCCCCGGGCCGGGGGGGGCTGGTCCTGCTCCCCCCCTGCTCTGACCTTCCCCCCCCCCGAGGGGTGGCCCCGGGCCGGGGGGGGCTGGTCCTGCTCCCCCCTGCTCTGACCTTCCCCCCCCCCGAGGGGCGGCCCCGGGCCGGGGGGGGCTGGTCCTGCTCCCCCCCTGCTCTGACCTTCCCCCCCCCGAGGGGCGGGCACGGGCCGGGGGGGCTGGTCCTGCTCCCCCCTGCTCTGACCTTCCCCCCCCCCCGAGGGGTGGCCCCGGGCCGGGGGGGGCTGGTCCTGCTCCCCCCTGCTCTGACCTTCCCCCCCACCCCGAGGGGCGGCCCCGGGCCGGGGGGGGCTGGTCCTGCTCCCCCCTGCTCTGACCTTCCCCCCCCCCCGAGGGGCGGGCCCGGGCCGGGGGGGCTGGTCCTGCTCCCCCCTGCTCTGACCTTCCCCCCCACCCCGAGGGGCGGCCCCGGGCCGGGGGGGGCTGGTCCTGCTCCCCCCTGCTCTGACCTTCCCCCCCCCCCGAGGGGCGGCCCCGGGCCGGGGGGGGCTGGTCCTGCTCCCCTCTGCTCTGACCTTCCCCCTCCCGAGGGGTGGCCCCGGGCCGGGGGGGGCTGGTCCTGCTCCCCCCTGCTCTGACCTTCCCCCCCCCCGAGGGGCGGCCCCGGGCCGGGGGGGGCTGGTCCTGCTCCCACTCCCTCTGACCCTGCCTCCTCCCCGCAGGGCCCGGCGGGCCGGCGCCATGGCACACTTCGACACGGAGTACCAGCGCCTGGAGGCCTCCTACAGCGACTCGCCGCCGGGCGAGGAGGATCTGCTGGTGCACGTCCCCGAGGGCAGCAAATGTGAGTGGGGCCCGGGGCCTGGTCTCTGACACGCCCGGCGGGGCACCTCCCCTGGGTCAGGGCGAGGGGCAGAGCGGAACGCCCCCGTCTCCCAAGCCCTTCCGTGGGGCGGGGGATCCTCTCGATGCCCCTAGCTATTGGCCACTGCTGCAGGCCAGACGCCGGGTCTGATCCGGCGTGGGGACTCCTGTTCCTTGCCCTGTGTAAGCGCAGTAGCCGCCCTTTTGAGCCTGGGCCCCAGTCGGGGGCGACTGCGGGGCCCCAGCCCGCTCCGTGCCCTGGGTTGTGTCACGAGAATAACTAGCCAGTGGCAACCAACTGACCCCCCTCGCTGGGCAAACCACCACGTAGCGAGCCCCAGTCACCCCCTTTGCCTCCTCTCTCTCCTGCAGCTCCTTGGCATCACATAGAGAACCTGGACCTCTTCTTCTCTCGCATATCCTTGCTGCATGCCGGGGGGGGGGTGGCTGCTCCAGCCCTAGCAGGATGGTCAGGCCAGCATCAGCTTGACACAGCTCGTCCATCTGGCACAGATCGGAGTTGGAATAGTCGGCGCACGTCCCGTCTCCTCTGGGTTGGGTTGCTCCCTGCCCTGTGGAGTCCAAACAGGCCAAGCAGAGGCGTTGCCACCCCTTCCCTTGTGGGAGAGGGTTGTAGGGGGACAGAAACGGGTCTCTCCAGCCCTTTGATGATGGCCTCCTGGCCATTCTTTGTCGCTCTGATTGTTAGGCTTTGGATATGTCTTTACCTCCCTCTGTGCTGGCCAGGTCCTGCCCTTGCAGACTTTAGAGAGGGCTCCGGGGGGGTGGTCTGTGACTGGAGTGTTCACAATCCCCTGCTGGGTGTGGTGGGGGGTTGGGTTTCTGTGACAGGCTAGCATTACCCTCAGCCTGGGACAGGCATGGAGTCTGGACCCACCAGCATTTTGTAGCTGAGCAGAGAGTACACTTGCTTGGCAGCCTCCGTCCTGACTGGTGGCTAGGGGGTGGCTTGGCATGGGAGAGGTTTTCTCTCGGCTGGTGGCCGGAGAGGAGGGGTTGCCAGGCTGTTCTCCTTGACTGCAGCTCCCACGTCTATAATCTGCATCAGAAGAACGGCTTCACCTGCATGCTGATTGGCGAGATCTTTGAGCTCATGTATGTCTGGAGTCCCCCTGCTCTGGGGGTGGGGATGCCGGGGAGGCAGCAGGTTCTCTCCATGCTCTTGTTGCCGTTGGGGTGAAGGGCCTTGTTCCCTTGGGCCCCAGCATTCCCGCTATCCCTGCACAGCCATGGCTGAGAGTTGGGTTTCAGGGGGTGAGGTGGGAGGTGGTCAGGCCACTCCCCTTTCAATCAGGACCTGTCTCCCTCTCTCCCCCCACTCTTTTTGGGCCATCTCCATCCCCAGGAATCTGCCCTCATCATGCCACGGACAGTGGGATGTAACCTAGTAGCCACTCCTGGCTGTGGTATATTAGGAGTTGGGGGCAGGAGGAGGGGAGTCCCTCTGAGCTGCCCTTCATGGCTGCTGCCTTTCCCACAGGCAGTTCATTTTCGTGGTGGCCTTCACCACCTTCCTCGTCAGCTGCGTTGACTACGACATCCTGTTTGCCAACAAGATGGTGAATCACAGCCAGCTCTCCAGCGAGCTTGTCAAGGTGACGCTGCCAGATGCCTTTCTGCCTCCCAGCATGTGCAGCGCAAGGTAAGGGCAGCAGCCACACCTCTGCCCCCAGTCCTGGCAGCCTGCCACCCTCCAAAGGCCATGTTAGTGCGAGCTCCCTCTTTGCCCATTTCCAGACGGGAGCTAAAGATCCAGTGGGAGTGGCCAAACCTTACCCATGGCAGCCCTTGCCCTCATCATCAGTAGAGGCATGTAGCCTGCCAAGATTGCAAGTCACTGGTTTGTCTTGGTCTGAGTGGCCAAGCTGCATTGTATTCTGGGTCATGTAATCGCCAGGAGATGCGTCTCTGGGTATGTGCTTAATGGCAGGGTTGCTGTGTGCTGTTACACAGCTGGTGCATCCCTCCCCAGCTGTGGCTACGTTCTGGTGGTGGGTGAAGCGATCTCTTGGCAGTGTGTATAGCTTGGGCTCCTGTGGGATGAGGCTCTGCTGTGGGGCATGCCTTCTAATTGCTTTCTATGACGAGATAACTGGCTCTGTGAATAAGGGGAAAGCGGTGGACGTGTTGTTCCTTGACTTTAGCAAAGCTTTTGACATGGTCTCCCACAGTATTCTTGCCAGCAAGTTAAAGAAGTATGGGCTGGATGAATGGACTATAAGGTGGATAGAAAGCTGGCTAGGTCATCGGACTCAACGGGTAGTGATCAATGGCTTCATGTCTAGTTGGCAGCCGGTATCAAGTGGAGTGCCCCAAGGGTCGGTCCTGGGGCTGATTTTGTTCAATATCTTCATTAATGATCTGGAGGCTGGCTGTACTGACACTAAACTGGTAGATACGCTGGAGGGTAGGGACAGGATACAGAGGGACCTAGACAAATTAGAGGATTGGGCCAAAAGAAATCTGATGAGGTTCAACAAGGACAAGGGCAGAGTCCTGCACTTAGGACGGAAGAATCCCATGCACTGCTACAGACTAGGGACCGAATGGCTCGGCAGCAGTTCTGCAGAAAAGGACCTAGGGGTGACAGTGGACGAGAAGCTGGATATGAGTCAGCAGTGTGCCCTTGTTGCCAAGAAGGCCAATGGCATTTTGGGATGTATATGTAGGGGCATTGCCAGCAGATGGAGGAACGTGATCGTTCCCCTCTATTCGGCATTGGTGAGGCCTCATCTGGAGTCCTGTGTCCAGTTTTGGGCCCCACACTACAAGAAGGATGTGGAAAAACTGGAAACCAGACTCCAGCGGAGGGCAACAAAAATGATTAGGGGTCTGGAACACATGACTTATGAGGAGAGGCTGAGGGAACTGGGACTGTTTAGTCTGTAGAAGAGAAGAATGAGGGGGATTTGTTAGCTGCTTTCAACTACCTGAAAAGGGGCTCCAAAGAGGATGGATCTAGACTGTTCTCAGTGGTAGCAGATGACAGAACAAGGAGTAATGGTCTCAAGTTACAGTGGGGGAGGTTTAGGTTGGATATTAGGAAAAACTTTTTCACTGGGAGGATGGTGAAGCACTGGAATGGGTTGCCTAGGGAGGTGGTGGAATCTCCTTCCTTAGAGGTTTTTAAGGTCAGGCTTGACAAAGCCCTGGCTGGGATGATTTAGTTGGGGATTGATCCTGCTTTGAGCAGGGGATTGGAGTAGATGACCTCCTGAGGTCCCTTCCAACCTTGATATTCTATGATTCCATGCCAAAAGGGAAGCATTGCTGTGAATCTCTTCTCCCTTGCAGAATCCAGCAGAATGGATTTCTCATTTGCATCCTGGTGATAGCGGGGGTTTTCTGGATCCATCGACTCATCAAATTTATCTACAACATTTGCTGCTACTGGGAGATTCACTCCTTCTACATCAACGCTCTCAAAATCCCCATGGTGAGTGACCCTGGGGCTGGAGAAGTGGGCTGTTGTGGCTAAGCAGGGAGCTCCCGCTGCCTTCACCCCCTAGCTCAGGGTTGCCTTGCTGAAGCTGTAGGAGAGGGGTTCACCCACCCATTGCCCTCAAGGGTTTTGGTCTCTCCCTCTTTCGGACCTCCTTTGCAAGTTAAGTAATCCTGTGTATCTCCTTACAGCTTGTTTTCAGGCAAACCTGCCCCTGCACGCTGTGTGTGTCTGGGTGTGTCGTGGGACAGCTCTGTTCTGCTGACTATCTGCCAGCCAATCACTTTGCTTTATAACCTCTAGGCTTTTCTTTGCCATGCTCACAGCAGTGTCACAGCCTCAGAGGTGTAAAGCAGTTTATTCTCATGTCTTCCCCAGGAGGTGGGGCAGGATCTCTCTCCCCATGTACAGGTAGGGAAACTGAGGCATGGAGCAGCTAGGCGTTGCCCAAGGCCATGGGGGAGTCTGGCAGAGCTGGGTATTGAGCCCCAAGTCCCAGCCCAGGGTCTCCCTCAGAGAGAACTTGGATAAGTTGAGTAACAGCAGGATCCTTTACATTAATTTTTGCGAGGCTATGAGGAATAGGCTATGAGGCTTTACGTTAATTTTTAATTTTACGTTAATAGGCTTTGCGTTAATTTTTGCGAGGCTATGTGGAATAGGCAAGGGCCTGGGACTTGAACACCTGGGTTTTCCTCCCAGACAGCTGCAAGCTCCCCATGGGGCACTGGGCATGTCCCATCACTTCTCTGTCTGGGACGGGGGAAGCTATGAAGGGCTCGGAGCTCTCAGTGGGACGAGTGCCTCGGCGGGATCAGAGACATCGGCACGCCACCCTTTGCGTGCATGTGGCGATGACACGTGTAGTTCTCTAGCTCTTTCCTGCCAGCCCGGGTGGGGTGAATGAGGCTCCCCGCCCCCCCAAGGGCTGCGTTTATCCCTCACTGGGAACCCCAGAGCAGCACACAGCAAGCATCCTGCTGAGCAGGGTGCAGCATTGATGTGAGACGGAAACACCCAGCCTGCAGCACGGCCCGGGTCTGTGGCACGTTGGAGCAGTGCGTGCTGGGACCTGTAGTTTCTGTTGGCTGCTTTGTAGTGCTCCCCGTGCAGCACTTACCCTGCAGGCCCCTGTTGGTCTCCCCCAGGTTCTAACACTGCCTCCTCTCCTCCCGGCCAGTCCAACCTGCCCTATTACACCTGGCAGGAGGTGCAGGCTCGCATTGTGCAGATCCAGAAGGAGCATCAGATCTGCATCCACAAGAAGGAGCTGACAGAGCTGGACATCTACCACCGCATCTTGCGTTTCAAGAACTACATGGTGGCCATGGTGAACAAGTCGCTGCTGCCCATCCGCTTCCACCTGCCCGGGCTGGGCGACACCATCTTCTACACCCGCGGCCTCAAGTACAACTTTGAGCTCATCTTCTTCTGGGGGCCCGGCTCGCTCTTTGAGAACGAGTGGAGCCTCAAGGCGGAGTACAAGCGGGGCGGCAACCGCCTGGAGCTGGCTGACAAGCTGAGCGCCCGCATCCTCTGGATCGGCATCGCCAACTTCATCCTCTGCCCCCTCATCCTCATCTGGCAGATCCTCTATGCCTTCTTCAGCTACACCGAGATCCTGAAGCGGGAGCCGGGCAGCCTGGGCGCCCGCTGCTGGTCGCTCTACGGCCGCTGTTACCTGCGCCACTTCAACGAGCTGGATCACGAGCTGCACTCGCGCCTCAGCAAGGGGTACAAGCCAGCCTCCAAGTACATGAACTGCTTCATCTCCCCCCTGCTCACCATCGTGGCCAAGAACGTGGCCTTCTTCGCCGGCTCCATCCTGGCCGTGCTCATCGCTCTCACCATCTACGACGAGGACGTGCTGGCCGTGGAGCACGTCCTCACCACCGTCACCCTGCTGGGTGTGGGCGTCACCATCTGCAGGTGAGACGGGCCGGCGCCGCCCGCCTGCCCTGGGGGGAAGGGGGAGGCCCTCTGCTCCCAGCCCCCCGGAGGCTGCAGATCTGTCCTGGGCCACAAGTGAAGATAAGTCTGCTTAGGGAGGCCCAGGCCTGGAAATGGGGAGCAGTGGGTCAGGCCAGGAGTGAGAGGCACTGGCAAAAATCTTTTGGGGGGGGAGAAGAAGAGGCTGGGGCCAAAATCCTGGTGGGGGAGGGAGGGTTGCATATCAGGACTGAGGGGCTTTGGCAGAGCTAGTGTGGGGCCCGTCTGGGGTGGCAGGGGGCTGCAGGCCGGGACTGAGGGGCACTGGCAGGGCTGGGAGTGAGCAGAGCTGGAGTAGCAGGAGGCTGCAGGTTAGGGCTGGGGTAGCTGGGGGTTGCGGATCGGGACTGAGGGGCACCAGCAGGGCTGTTGGAGAAGCTCTCGCAGCCCTTCTCTAGGCGTGCTCTCCCCCCAGCATGAGACTCCAGGCTGGGGTTCTCTGGGAAGTGCTGCCCTTCCTATCCTTGTCCTGCTCCCCCTATAGGTCCTTCATCCCCGACCAGCACCTGGTGTTCTGCCCAGAGCAGCTGCTGCGGGTGATCCTGGCACACATCCACTACATGCCTGACCACTGGCAGGCCAACGCCCACCGCTACGAGACCCGGGACGAGTTTGCTCAGCTCTTCCAGTACAAAGCGGTGAGCCCGGCCGCTCTGGCTAGCTCGGAACCGGGGCGGGATTGGACTGGCTCCGGCGCTCAGCTAGGGGCACTCGCAGCGCCCGGGGGGGCAGGGCTGGGGTCTCTGACACACGGGTGCCACCTCAGGGCCGCTGTATGTCGGGCTGTGATGCCCAGAGAGAGGCTGGTGCATGCGAAGGGGCGGGGCTGGGGCTGGGGCCGTGGGCCGTGTGTGTGATGGCTCAGCAGCTCCTGTGTGGTTCCCCAGAGCAAGGGACGTGGGTGCGTGGGTGGGGGACCATTGGTCAGCTCGGGGCAGAACACTGCGGGGGTGATGCTGACGTGGGGCTGCTGTTCCAGGAACGTTCCCTGGGCGGCCCCTCACAGTCACCGTGCAGCAGCCCCCTCGGCCTGCCCGGGCTGCTCTTGTCGCTGCCTGCTGAGCACCCACCTCTCCCTTCCCAGGTGTTCATCCTGGAGGAGCTGCTGAGTCCCATCGTTACCCCCTTGATCCTCATCTTCTGCCTGCGGCCCAAGTCCCTGGAGATCATTGACTTCTTCCGGAACTTCACCGTGGAGGTGGTGGGTGTGGGCGACACCTGCTCCTTCGCACAGATGGACGTGCGCCAGCATGGGCACCCGGCGGTAGGGCCTGCCTGCAGCATGGCATCTGCTGGCGCGTTCCCTTCCCCCTCCCCCTGCACATGGGGGGTCCTGCCTGTGGCTGGAACCGAGGCGTGGGCTGACATCACCCATGGAGTTCTGCCAAGCAGCCTGTAGTGAGAGAGACCTTACACGCTGCACCTCTGCAGCGGCTGCCAGCCCCAGAATACTTGAGGCCAGGCTGCGCCAATCAAGCTGAAGCGTTGCATGGTGGGACCTGTAGTCTCAGTGGGCTGTGTTGTTGCAATCTCATATCTAACATCCGGGCACGCTCTGTGGGGTGCCCTGTCCCTTGGGTGCATGAGCCCAGCTGGCCAGGTGAGGGCTCGTGCCCTGGAGTGGGGGCCCGTGATGCTGCCCCTTGGCCTTGGAAGGCCCTGGAGCTGGGCGTGCTTGGCTATGGTGCGCTTCTCCTCCAGCGAGCCGTGTCCCAGCGTCTGCGTGAGGCCAAGCTGCAGCTGCTGCGGGGGTTCCTGGTTTTGTGCGTTGATGGGTTTTGTGCAGCCTGGCCCTTTGGGGCTCCCCAGGCCCCCCGGTGGGTGTATAGCAGGCCCTGGGCGGGTCCAAGGCTGGGTGTGGAGTGGACCCCTCACCCCACCTGTGTGCTTTGCAGTGGATGTCAGCGGGAAAGACCGAGGCCTCCATCTACCAGCAGGCCGAGGATGGCAAGACTGAGCTGTCCCTCATGCACTTCGCCATCACCAACCCCAAGTGGCAGCCGCCCCGTGAGAGCACGGCCTTCATCGGCTTCCTCAAGGAGCGCGTGCTGCGCGACAGCAGCATGGCGCTGGCCCAGCAGGCCGTGCTGCCTGACAACGCCCTCTTCACCTCCATCCAGTCCCTGCAGTCAGAGTCCGAGGTGCCCCAGCTGCGGCGGTCGTGCGTGGGCGGGAGAGGAAGGGCTCTGGTGCTCCAAGGCTGCCTGGAGGGCAGGGGTCTTGCAGTTGCCCAGCATTGTCTAGCTAGCCCAGTGGGGCTGGCTCAGGTGGCCGGTGCAGTGAGTTTCCTGGGTCTGAACTGGGGTTGGGTTTCCAGGGAGGGCTGGGCCCATCTCCGAGGGTGTCAGCATGTTCTGGCCTGTGATCAGGCAGGAGGGGCTGCCTTGGAGGGTGAGGTGTTCTGGGGTTCTGCCCGGCAGCATGGGGGGCTATAGAATCTGGAGTGCCCCAGGGAGCTGGGTTGGGGAGGGGCCCTGTCCTGGTGGCTGCCTGTCCAGGGTTGTGACTCCCCCACTTCTCCCTGCAGCCTCACAGCCTGATTGCCAACGTGATCGCGGGCTCCTCGGCCCTGGGGTACGCAAGCCACGAGCTGCAGGCCTCCCGCCAGCTCTCCGAGGTGGCTTCTGCCCTGCGCTCCTTCTCCCCACTGCAGTCAGCCCAGCAAAGTCACAGCGGCTTCCAGACGTCCGGGTCCCATGTGGAGGGGGCACCGCCCCGGGCCCACAGCACCATGACAGCTTCCGGGTAAGAGTCTGCTGAGCTGCGCCAGGCACCTACTCAGTGATCAGAGACCTTGCGAAGCCCAGGCCCTGCTCTTGAGGTGCTGGGTGCCCCTCGTGTGCCTGAGATCGAAGGGATTGCTCCTCTGGGCCCATGCTGCCCCTGGGCACTGCCGGGAGCAGCTCACAGCGCCTCCTGCTGGCACACTCTGCGACGTGCCTGGGGATGAGTCCCTGAAGGGGCGGGGAAACTGGGCTGCTCTGAGCCCTCCCCTGCAATGGAGCAGGTTACACAGATGACTAGAACAGGAATTGCCCCGAGGGCTGGCTCCTTAAGTGACTGCTCCACCCCAGGAGGGGGTGCTGGAGCACTCCTGACCCCCTGCAATGGGACACTGCCGCAGCCTCGGACACTGGCTGTCAGTCCCCTGCTTTGGGATCTGTGGCCCTTGGGGGGTGCCTGTGTTGGGGCTGGACCCCACTGAGCGAAGCCTACATGTCTGGGCAGAGGGGGCCCTTTCTGAACGGTGCAGGGAGCGGGTGAGGTGGCACCGTGGGACACCCCGTAGCCCAGCAGTGCAGTGGGGCTGGGCAGGGGCACATCCCCGATCGGCTCGAGAAGGGCTGTGCTGGAGCCCATGGGCCTGCTAGGGCCTCGGCCCTGGGCAGCAGACCCCCCCGCCCCCCCAGCCCTTCTCTGTGTCCCGGCTGCAGCACAGATGCCAGAAGAGCGAGCTCAGGGAGCAGTGCCTGGGAGGCCCAGCTACAGAGCCTGATCCTGTCGGAATACGCCTCCACGGAGATGAGCCTCCATGCGCTCCACATGCATGAGGTGAGCGGCCTGTGCCCCAGGCCAGGGCTCAGACACCGGGGGCCGGGGCGGGAGAGGGCAGCTCGCGTGGGGGTCTGCCTGCCGAGGCAGGCTCGCAGCACGGGGGGTGCAGGGCGGCCTGACAGCTGGAGAGAGGTGTGCTGTACCTGAGGGTCAGGGAGGCCCTGCAGAGACAGCCAGGCACATATCCTTCTCTGCGGTGCTCCCCGGCGCTGGCTGGCTCTGCAGGGCCCCACGTGCCACCCCGGAGCGCGGGAGAGCGAGGGCTAGTGCAGAACGGCCCCCATCCTGCACTGGAGTCGCAGAGGGAGCGGTGGGACCTGGCAGCGCAGGGGGAGGGGGAAGGAGCCAGCACCACTGTGGGGCTGCCGCGGCGGCGGGGCCGCTTCGCCCTGAGCTCCTGTGGACTGGATGTGGGGTGGGGCCATGGCTCTGCCCCCCCCCGCTTGCCTGACCCGCCCCCTCGTGTTGTGCGCAGTTACACAAGCAGCACACCCAGAGCGAGCCCGAGCGGCACGTCTGGCACCGGCGGGAGAGCGACGAGAGCGGGGAGAGTGCCCCGGAGGAGCCGGATGCGCAGAAGGGCGCCCCCGCCGCCATCCCCCGCTCTGCCAGCTACCCCTTCTCCTCGCCGCGCCAGGCTGTGGAGGAGTCGGCCACCCTGCAGACGGGCTTCCAGCGCCGGTACGGCGGCATCACAGGTACGTGCTGGGGCCGCTGGGCGCCACGGCTGGGGCGGCCTCGTGCTGTGGGACCCCCCTCCAGACAGGTCCCCCACTCCAGGCGGAGCCTGGGAACCTCTCAGCATATTCCCTGGCCAGTTCGGAACGTGCCGTGGGACCACGCGCTGGCTTGTCATCGTCGGGGCGTTGGGTCATTGTTTAAATGCCAGCGAAGTGTTGGAGATTCCCCTCCCCTCCCCCCCCACGTGCCAGGAGATCAGCTGGGGCTGGTGGCTGGCAGGTGCCACTGCGTGGGAGCCCTGCTTATCCCTGGCTGGCAGTGTGTGTGTTGAGGAGAGTGCCATGGGCTCCTGCCGTGATGTTCCTATGTCACCCTGCGTGCTTTGGGGAGGAGCCTCTACCGGGGAGCTGTTGGCTCCCACCCAGTAACAGCCCCTCCCTCACTCGGGGGGTTGGAGAGATTGGCGTAGAGCCCCCGGACTGGTGTCCTGCTGGCACCAGAGCCTGTCTCACCCGCATCTACACGTTCTGCTGACTCTTCTGTGCCCATGCCGCAGATCCAGGCACAGTGCACAGAGCCCCTTCGCACTTCTCCCGCCTGCCTCTCGGGGGCTGGGCTGAGGACGGACAGTCGGTGCGACACCCGGAGCCAGTTCCAGAGGAGAGCTCAGAGGATGAGCTTCCGCCTCAGATACACAAGGTACAGCCCAGGTGCCCGCCCTGTGCCCGGCTCTGCTGGGGGGGGAGTGGTGTGTGCAGGGCATTGCTTACCCGGGTAGTGAATGCTGCCCTGACTGGGTGGGGCTGGGACTGCTGGCAGGCCGATGGCGGTAACTCTCTCCCCAGGAGAAATTAAAAAGACGGGGACTTTTCAGCCTGAAAAAGAGCCAGCTAAGGGTAGCTCTGGTAGAGGTCTATAAGATCGTGACTGGTGTGAAGAAGGTGAATAGGGCAGTGTTGTTTACCCCTTCCCATAACACTAGAGCCAGGGGTCACCCAGTGACATTAACAGGCAGCAGATTTAAAACAAACAGAAGGAAGTATTTCTTCACACAACACACAGACAACCTGTGGAACTTCTTGCCAGGGGATGTTGTGAAGGCCAAAAGTATAACTGGGTTCAAAAAAGAACTAGATAAGTTCCTGGAGAATAGGTCCAGCAATGGCTACTAGCCAGGTTACTAGCCTGCTCTGGGTGTCCCTAAACCTCTGACTGCTAGAAGCTGGGAATGGGTGACAGGCTGGATCATTCGATAATTGCTGAGTTCTGTTCATTCCCTCTGAAGCACCTGGCCCCGGCCCCTGTCAGAGGCAGAGCGCAGGGCTTGGATGGCCACTGGCCTGACCCAGCATGACTCTCTCCTCCAGGTGTAGCTCTGGGGGCTGAGGATCGCATGGGACTCTGGACTCTGGAGCAGCCTGGGCAGCAGGACCTGGGTCCCGACCCCCTCGCCTGTCCCCCAGAGGTGGGGCAGGCAGAGGTGCCTAGCGCTGGCGTTCATGCCCAAGGGACAGAACCACCACGTCAGCGCCTTGCAGTGGAAGCTTCTGTACAGACGTGTGTCAAGCCAACGTCACTCTGACTCACGTTGGGTGAATGCGTGTGTGAGTACATACGTGTGTCCGTGTCCGCATATGTGTTGTCCGTGTGGGAGGGAATCGGCGAGAGCTGCACGGAGCACCGCAGAGCCTGCGAGAGGCCAGCGACCCACAGCTGGCAGGGGGAGCTCCGAGTTCTGGCTGCCGGCAGGAGAGGCTACGGTGGAGTCCCTGAGCAGAGCCAGCAACGCCTCTTCCACAGTCCAAATAAAGACCCACTTCAAGCTGCAGCCGGCCCGGCCCAGCCCAGGTTCCCGCGGGGGGAGGGACGCATCTGAATCTATTTTTGTAAGAAGGCTGGAGAGTTGGTTTCCCCCGAGGCCGAGCGGGCTGGAGTCTGACCCCTGCTGGGAGAGAGACTGGCTCAGGCTTTACAAGGCCGCGCCCCCCCCAAAGCCCATGCAGCTGCGTGTGTTCTGGCCCCGAGCTGTCCTGTCTGTGGTGCAGGGGGCGTCAGGGTTCCTGGCTCAGTGCTCCCCCCAAGTGATCCCACGCCCCATTTGCTGCTATTGTCCGTGAGTCAAGGTGGCTGAACTCCTCTAGCCTCAGAGCGCAGACAGCCTGGCCAGCAGCAAAGTGAACCCCCCGCGCTGCCCCTCCAGCATGCCAAAGCCCTGCTGTCTCGGGGCTAGAGGGGAGCTCCATCTCCAGGGCCTCTCTGCTGAACCTGCCGGCCAGCGGGCTGCTTCTCGTACTGGCCCTGGCCCTCTGGGAACTACACCGAGCCCCCCTCCAGCAGCCTCCAGGGTGGGGAGAGGCACACTCCTCTGCCTCGGCCCCCTCAGTCAACACTAACCTAGCAAGTCAAAGGAAAGAATCAGGTGACTAAAGTAGCTTTGCCCCCCCCTTTTTCCCCCTCCCTGGTGCTATGGGGAAGCCCAGCCCAAGGGGAAGTCTGGCCTGGGCTCCTATCATCTGACAGGACCCCTTGCTGGTTAGCTGGGGCCACACTGTGCCTCTGAATGGTCCCTTGGCCAGGATCACTTCCCCTCAGCAGGGTCCTGTTGCAGTGCCAAACGGTGGCTCCCATCCTGCTGCCAGGGGATCTCCTCTGGGCTGTCTCAGCTTTTCAGCTAGTCCCCCCTGGCCCCGAGAGACCCTGAGCCCACGGGGCACCTCCAGTTCCATCTCCCCTTCCCTGACTCGGAGCCGGGAGCCTCTGCCCAGTTCACTCGGCCTTCAGGTTCAGGGGAGGTTCTGCTACACCTGGTCTGTCTGCCCAGTGTGGCCATCGCTGTGATTTCAGGGCTGCTCTCCGGCCCCAGGTCCTGCTGGTGCCCTCCCGGCTGGTGGCCCTGCAGACGCTATCCCAAGCTGGAGCTGACTGCGGGAGCCGGCAGGCACCAGGCATCCAGTCTCCATGGCAGACCTGGGGCCAGGGGGCAGAGGCAAACCAGACCCCCCCCACCATAGGTGGCCGGTGGGGGTGGGGGGGCTGTGCTGCTGCCTCCCTGCATGACCTCAGAGGTCCAGGGAACCCCCCCTCCCAACTACTGGAGTTCATTATAAATTATTAGCACAGGGGCGGCCAATCACGGCACGGGGCGGGGGAGGCTTCAGCCAATCAGAGTACAGCTCTCCTAGGTTTTCTGAGTGACAGCGGCAGCTCCCGGCTGATTGCTAACCCCTTCTCCCTGCACCCACAGCTGACAATCGCCCGCATGGCCCCCCCAGCCCCGCTCCTTCGGCCCCAGCCCAGGGGCGCCCTGCTCCCCCAGCGCTGACCCCTCCTAAGAGCCCAACCGCTGCGCTCCCTGCCCGAGCCAGGGCTCGGGCTCGGCCCCCTGGTGCTCTGCACTGTACCGCTGGGGGGCAGGACTCCTGGGTTCTCTCCCCAGCTCTGCCACTGGCCTGCTGTGTGATGTTGGGGCGGATCACTTGGCTGACTCTGTAAAGCAGGGCTGAGGAGGCTCCCCTGCGGCCCGGGCTGCTCTGGCATCCTGCCTGTCGGGCAGAGCACTGACTTCCGGCCGTGGGGGGGCTCTGCTGCCTGTTCCTTCAATACCCCCACCCGGTTCCTCTGACGGGGCTTGGGACCCCCTGCCTCTCTGTGGTGCAAGCCCTGAGCTTTACTAGCCCAGCGTACTGGTGCTTTACAGGTTTGATGAGGGACAAGGTGCTTCAGTGGCCTTTGAAACAGGGCAAGTCTCCAGCACACCATTGCCAGGCCGGCCCCTCTCTGCCCTGGGTCCTAGACCAGACAGACCTCAGGCTCCCGGCCGGGTATGGACCCCTTCACAGCAGGGAATGCTCTCCCTCGGCCAGGCATGGCCAGAGCGCAGCCCGCAGCGGACTGCCAGTGTGGCCCTGGCAGGGGCTGTGCACTCTGGGAAATGTAGTCTCCATGGGTCGCACCCCCGCATTAGTGGCTGCCCTCGGTCGTGCTCTGTACATACTAGCTGGGCAGAGCTTGTCCCCCCCGCCGATGCGCTCAGCCCAGAGTGCCTGTTCTTAGAGCATCTCCAAGCCTGAGCTGCAGCCTCCCCCAGGAGAGCTCTGTGCCCCAGGGACGGCTGGGCCTTTCTGAAGGGGGCTGGCAGCTGCGGCTCCTAGAGGTGGGGGCAGGGAGGCAAGGCCTGGAGCAGCCGGAGAACCTTGCCATGTGCTGTGCTTGTATCTGTCCGTCTCCTGTGTGCCCGTGTGCATGGCAAGTTGCCCCCCCACCCCCCGTTCCACTTGTGACCCCAGCGGGGGGTGTGCGGGCGCGGAGCTCTTTGGGAATGTGCTGGCTAGACAAGCTCGCGCCCCTCGCTGTAGAGCCATTTAATAAAGAGGGGGCATTTCGTTCACGCCGGTGTCTGGGCCTGTGTTAAAGGGGAAGCTGCTCACCCTGTGTCCTGGGAATCCAGCCGGGGTGCTCATGGGGTGTTTGCCCCCAGCGCTGGAGCCCTGATCAAGCCCTGTGTGCCCCTGCAGGAACGGCCGAGAGCTGCAGCAACAGGGAGCAAAGGGTGGCTCTGACCTGCTGCCCTGGCCGGAAGAGCTAGAAACCCTGGCCCAGTCTGTGCCCTGGAGCCCAGCTTGGCTGCGGCCTGTCTCATTCTCTCAGCCTGCTGCTTAGGGAAGGTCAGCAGGGCCTGGCTCGCCGCTGGCCCTGGGCCAGGCCAGACCACTTCCTGGGGCCCAACCAGTGCTCCTTACGCAGGCTGAGGCTGCTCTGCCAGGCGATTAAAACTGCAGCCCCCTCCCTCTTCCACTCCCTGACAGCCTAGGCGTGCCCTAGTCCCTGCCAGGACACAAGCCCAGCCTGGATCATAGCACTTGCAGAGAGGAGCACTGCTGTGGGAAGGGGAGGGGGAAGGGCAGCCTCAGGGAGGCCATGTGGGGAAGGGAAGCCTGGCCCGGCCCAGCTTGGGGGCTCAAGGTACTGGGCTGGGCGCACTGGAAGTGGGTGCAGGGCACAACGGTCCCACTGAGGTGATGGGAGCCGCTCCCAGGAGGCACTTGGGAACCCGGGTACTCAGGAGAGGCCTGTTAGCACCTTCCTCACAGGCTGGCTGAGCTGGGTCCAGTGCGAGTCAGTGGGGCGGGGGTGGGGGGGCTGCCGCTGGACTCCTGCAAAGGCCTGGCCTGGCGGAGGTGCGCTCAAGTAGGTTGTTTTCTCGTTGGTCGAGCCAGCTGCTCTTGGAGGCAGAGATCTGTGTACCAGCAGCCTCCCTTCCCTTGGGAAGCAATACGTGAGGATTGCAGGTTGTCACCGACCCGTGTGAGCAGGCCACAGCCCCAGCTTTGGAAGGGCTCAGGGAGACCCCATTCAGTGGGCCAGACCCCCTGGGGGTCTCTCCTCCAGGGGAAGCCACACAGCTTCATCACCCCCTGGGGCTGGACCTCTGGGTACTGCAGGCCCCCTGCTCCCCCCTATGAGCTCCGGGCAGGGCATCGAGTCCCACTGCGACAGACCCCACCGGAGACTTGTCTGCTCTTCAGGGCCTAATGCACCTCGCCCGGCGTCTGCAGGGGGGTCAGCCGTTCCCCGGACCCAGCACAGGGAGGCCTTGGGTAGCCCCCTGGAATGAAGGCTAAAGCAGGGTCCATGCTGGTTGCCCAGAGTCCAGCCACATTGTAGTGAACCCCATTGTTCAAGCTCCGTCTGTCTCTGTCTGACCTCCTTGGCCAGACGCCAGGTGAGTCCCGACTCCTGCCAGCAGCCAGCTCTGATCTCCTCCCTCTCCCGGCCTCTTCTCCAGCTGGGGCATGTTGCTTAGCCTCCCTGGGGAAACCCGCCCCCTGGTCCTTGGTTGCCAGGTGTCAATGTCAGGGCAATTGGACTTACCATGGTCTTTTCAAATGCTCCATTGCTGGGGGGACCTAGTCCCAGACACCCACACCCCTGGTTCTTGGCCTGCCCTCAGAGCAAACGGTAGTAATGCAGCATAGCAGGGAAACTGAGGCACAAACAGGACTCATACAAATATTCCCACTTCCTCACAGGTGAGTGTCTTTAAACCTCCTCCCTTTCCTCAGAGGTAAGTGTGATTTTTTTTTTTTATGGCCAGTAGCATGAGCCTTGTATCTCCAAAGGAGGAGAGACAGGTCTTTGTCTGTCTGTCCAGCTCTGCGGGCCAGTGCAGCACCCAGATCTCTTGCACGCTAAGCTGCTTCAACACCAAATGATTCTTTGCTTCATAACGAGACAGCTCCGAGGTGCTTGCTGGCCATTTAGCGCTGGAAAGCAGGAGGCTGGGCTCATGGGGCAGCTCTGGGAGGCCAGAGAGCTGCCTTCTAGTCTCTGCTCTTATGGGCCTGTCCCTTGATCCCTCGGTGCTAATGGGCCCCTGACAAGGCGTCTGGGGGGCTCAGCTCGCAGAGTGACAAGCACCAGCCAGGAGCCACAAGCTAACTAAGAGACATACCAATGACCTGCCCTCCTGCGAGGAGGCATACGGCTGCTGCCTCCTGTCACAGAGTCCCCGGGCGATGCTCTGGGACTGCTCCCCAGGAAGCCAGGCAGGACTCTGGGGGAGTCTCCTCTTGGGGAGCAGCCTGTCTGCAGGACACACAGCTCACCCGGCTTCCACCTTCCTGGGTCCGACCTCGGAGCATTCAGCCTCCTCTGCCCCTCCATGTGCTTCCCACAGTGAGTCCGCCCAGGCGGGGTCCTGGGGAAGCCAGAGGGTCCTGCCCCCCAACTCCGCAGGCAGACGTGATTCTCAGCCAGCCAGTAACACAGAGGTTTATTAGACGACAGGAACATGGTCTAAAACAGA
Organism: Lepidochelys kempii; assembly: GCF_965140285.1. Classification (NCBI taxonomy): domain Eukaryota; kingdom Metazoa; phylum Chordata; order Testudines; family Cheloniidae; genus Lepidochelys; species Lepidochelys kempii. The sequence goes on from NC_136390.1 coordinate 1,382,754, forward strand.
GCTTGTAGGTGCAGAGAACAGGACCCTCAGCTGGGTCCATTTTGGGGGGCAGTGAGCCAGACCACCACCTCTGCCCTTCACTCCATGTCTCCAACCAGCCCCAAACTGAAACTCCCTCCAGCCCCTCCTCCTCTGGGCTTTGTCCCCTTCCCCGGCCAGGAGGGCACCGGATTCCTTTGTTCTCCAACCCTTTAGCTCTCACCTTGCAGGGAGGAAGGGCCAGGCTATCGGTGGCCAGGAAACAGGGTGTCGGCCATTCTCTGTGTCCAGACCCCTGCAACACCTGCCCTCTAGGGCTCTGCAAGGATCATACACCCTTACCCCACCACCTAGATACTTAAGAACTGCCTAGGGGAAACTGAGGCGCCCCCACACTATTCAGAGGAAACATTAAGAACAGTCCCACTTCGTCACACCTCCTTTTGCTCTTGTTTTTATTACACAGCCAATGCAGAGGCATTAACCCACCCGCGTTCTCCACCCTGCCCCCTCAGCCGCCACAGCAAGGGCGGTGTCATGGTTAAAAACACACCCACACAAAGCCGCCACGAACAGCACATTCAGTGAGTGTCAAGGTCAAGCCCTCGAAAGTGAGGAGATGGCAGAGAAGCAGCTGCCCGCGCAGTCGTAAGTCCCCTTGCGTGTCCCACCTGTGCACGGAATGGGGCAGGGCCTACAGACCAAATATGAACTGCTGGGGGCGTTAGACAATGTCCGGGTGCTTCTGCACCAGGGCAGTTCTCCGTAAGGGAAAGGATCGGGCACCAATGTAACGTCCTGCCAGCTCCGGTACTATTCATCGCTGCTCAGAGGCGAAAGGGATCATGCTGTATAATGCCTGCAAAGGGCTAAGTAAACCCAAATCCCCTCCCTGCGTCCTGCTGACAGGGGAGGCCCCAGACTGTGCTTTCTTTTCAGGGTGACCTCGGCTTCCCTCTTTCCACCGGGGCTGAAGGGTGGAAGTAGACGAGTCAGTTTCACAGTGGTCCCAGTCAATGTCTCGTCAGTATCAATTTCCAGTCACCCCCCCCAGGAGAGGGATTTGTTTCTGTGCTTTCCTCCCTCCCAGAAGGGGAGGGCCGGGTTGCTTAAGGTCACTGAGCATCTTTGCAAATCAGACCCTTCCTGCCTCGATGTCCCAATGCTGGACATTTTGGGCATTCAGCGGGGACGCGGCGTGGTGGGGTCTAGGGGGCTGAGAGGAGGGGGTGGGTCTGGTTTCCAGGCTGGTCTCATTACTGATTCCCCATGCTCCTAGGGAGGAGAGCCTGGACTTTGCCTCCGCGCACGCAAGGCATGTCAGTGTCATGTGACCAGGATTCCCTCGTTCCCAGGTCCAGGGCACGACACGCTGTAGTGGCCCCACGCAGGAGGATTCCCAAGTCCGAGGCATGGCTGCTTGGCACACAACCCTCTCGACACGAAGTCCCTCGTCCCTAAACGAGACACAGACTGCAGCAATGCCCTGGGCCTGCCATGCAGGGGCAGGGCAGCTAAATATACCCTGGCAGAGAGCCCGGCAGGCGGCTGGGTGCCTCCTGTCCTAGGTGACCTTTCTCCGGGAGGGTGTGTGGGTCCTGCTCACTCACCCTGCGGCGGGCAGGATGGGTCAGTGGGCAGGTGCTGCAGCTGACTGGCTGGGATCAATGGAGGGTGGTCAGAGCAGGGATCTGCTTTAACCAGGAGCCCTTCCCCCAGCCCAGTTCCCTGCTCTGGTGTGACTTCCCCAGTGACGGCTGATGCCCTGGCCAGGTGCATGAAGGGGCACAGGGCTGGGGGCCACCCACGCCGTGGTTCTCTCCCGGCTCACCCATCCTCCAAGCCCAACCCTAATCCTGTCACACACCCCCATCCCACCCCCTGTTCCCTGGCTTTTTGTCTTCCTCCCTTGAACTTCCTCCAGAGTGGAGCAGCAAAACCAGCCCCTCCCCAGCAGACAGACAGTCAGACGGCTGGCTATGCTCGCCCGTGCCCACTGCCATCCCTGGCTCTGCCCCTCTGCCCACAGGGCACGAGCACATGGGGCCTCCCTCAGCCCACCCCTGAACTGGGGGTGAATTACCTACACGTGAGTTCCCGTCCAGCGAGCCTGCCAGGCTGAGCGGGAAGGGAATGGTGTCTAGTGGGTAGAGCAGTGGCCTGGAAGCTGGGAATCCCAAGTTCTCCTGGGAGTCCCTTGTTACAATGCCTGGTCACAAGGTTGGGGTGATGTCCCGGCCCTGCCCCGCGCCGCGATGACGCAGCCTTGGGGGTCTCGCGCTGCCGCTGAGGAGCTGGCGAGGTGGCACCAGGGATTCTCCCCACACGCTCTGCACCCTGCACCCTGCTCCCTGCAGAAGACACAGGGCGATCGCAGCTGTTCCCTGCTGTGACTGCAGCGAGCTGGGGCCTCTGCCTCCCTCTGGGCCTAGGTCAGCTGGGGCTGGGGGAAGCACAGGGCTGGCTAGCAGGGAGCTGACAAGGCTTCTCTGGGCAGGCTGCACCGTGGTGTTAACTGGTTTACAACGCGCGCCGGGGGAGCCTCTTGGTGCCCTGTGCGCTAACCTGGCCCTGCACCAGCGTCAATGGGACACCTTGGCTGTGGGTGGCTTGGTGTGAATGGACACACAAAGGGGATAAGTCCCATTCGCTCCCCCCCCCCCCACAACATCTACAGCTCTTGAGGTTGGGTGGCGGGGGCTGGGGACTTGAAGCCAGGATTCCTGGGTTCTATTCCCAGCTCTGGGAGGGGAGGGGTCTCAAATGGTTAGAGCACCGGGTGGGGATAGGGGACACTAGAATTTGGGAGACCAGGGTGTGACAAAGTGGGAATGTTCTTAATGTTTTCTCTGAATACTGTGTGGGTGCCTCAGTTTCCCCTAGGCAGTTCTTAAGTATCCAGGTGGGGGGATCAGGGGGTGTGATTGTGGCAGAGCCCTAGAGGGCCAGTGTGATGGGGTCTGCACAGAGAATGGCTGACACCCTGTCCCCTGGCCACTGATGGCCTGGGCCTGCCCTTGCAAAGGGGCCAACTGAAGGGGTTGGAGAACAAAGAGACCAAGTGACCTCCTGGCCCGGGAAAGGAACAAAGGCCAGAGGAGGGGCGGGAGAGTTTCAATTTAGAGCTGGCTGTGGAAATGGAGGGAGGCCCAGATGTGGCTCTGGCCTCCCTGCCCCCTAGAGGGACCTGGCTGAGGGGTCCTATTCTCTGTACTTACAAGCTTTGTGTTAGACCATGTTCCTGTCGTCTCATAAACCTCCTGTTTTACTGGCTGGCTGAGAGTCCCGTCTGACTGCGGAGCTGGGGGGCAGGATCCTCTGGCTTCCCCAGGACCCCGCCTGGGCGAACTCGCTGTGGGAAGCGCACGGAGGGGCAGAAGATGCTGAATGCTCTGAGGTCAGACCCAGGAAGGTGGAAGCCGGGTGAGCTGTGGGTCCTGCAGACAGGCTGCTCCCCGAGAGGAGACGTTCCTAGAGTCCTGACTGGCTTCGTAGGGAGCAGATTCAGAGCATCGCCCGGGGACTCCGTGACACAGAGTTCTATTCCTGGCTCTGCCACTGGCTTCCTGGGTGAGCTTGGCCCCCTTCCCCCACTCTGTGCCTCAGTTTCCCCATCTGTGCAATGGGCTTGAGATCCTGGCTCAGCCCTGTAGGTTGTGAGGCTCAGTTCACTCGAAGTTCCGAGGTGCTGTGAACCTTGCACTGACAGCACTAGGGCAGGGTCCAGGGGTGCTCTGTGTGTTGCCCCCCACACCTGGGCCTGGCCCTCCTGGTGGGGTGGGGGCTGCCTCAGCCTCGCTTAGGCATTTGGGAGCGGTCTGGTCAAAGAGCTGTGGGGCCAAAGGCCCCCCTTGCAGCTCAAACACCCACAGAGCACCAGGAGTCGGGCCAGCTGAGCGCCTGGCTCGCGAGCAGCCCCAAAGCTCAGCCACTGGGAGGGAGAGGCCGCTGCGCTGGGCCCCAGCCTGGCTGAACAAACACACCCCACACGGGCCCCACCATCCTGGAAACGGGCTCAGAGAAGAGGCTGGTTCCTGCGCAGGGCTCCTGAAGAACGTCCTGCCCCTAGGCCCACAAGAGCAGCCCCAGGGTCCCCCAGCCATCGCTGTGGGGCCTTGGCAGCAGAAGCCTGATGAGCTGGGGCCCTGCACCGCTGGAGTCCACCCCAAGTGCAGCTGGGACCTGCACTGGGGGCTCTGTCCAAGCATTACTGTGCACAACCCCCACCCTTGGCCTTCAGCATGGGGGATCAGGTCCCGGGGTGTCTGGATAGAGGGAGCAGGGGATGGGGGGGGGAGCGGGGCACCGGGGGATCAGGTCCTGGGGTGTCTGGGCAGAGGGTGCAGGGGGGATTGCGGGTCCTGGGAACAGGGGGGCCGGGCACGGGGGGATCAGGTCCCGGGGTCTCTGGGCAGAGGGAGCAGGGAATGGGGGATCAGGTCCCGGGGTGTCTGGGCAGAGGGTGTAGGGGATGGGGAGGCAGGGCACGGGGGGATCAGGTCCCGGGTGTCTGGGCAGAGGGTGCAGGGGATGGGGAGGCGGGGCACGGGGGGATCAGGTCCCGGGGTGTCTGGGCAGAGGGTGTAGGGGATGGGGGGCGGGGCATGGGGGGATCAGGTCCCGGGGTGTCTGGGCAGAGGGTGCAGGGGATGGGGGGCGGGGCACGGGGGGATCAGGTCCCGGGGTGTCTGGGCAGAGGGTGCAGGGGATGGGGGGCGGGGCACGGGGAGATCAGGTCCCGGGGTGTCTGGGCAGAGGGTGCAGGGGATGGGGGGCGGGGCACGGGGGGATCAGGTCCCGGGGTGTCTGGGCAGAGGGTGCAGGGGATGGGGGGCGGGGCACGGGGGGATCAGGTCCCGGGGTGTCTGGGCAGAGGGTGCAGGGGATGGGGGGCGGGGCACGGGGAGATCAGGTCCCGGGGTGTCTGGGCAGAGGGTGCAGGGGATGGGGGGCGGGGCACGGGGGGATCAGGTCCCGGGGTGTCTGGGCAGAGGGTGCAGGGGATGGGGGGGCGGGGCACGGGGGGATCAGGTCCCGGGGTGTCTGGGCAGAGGGTGCAGGGGATGGGGGGCGGGGCACGGGGGGATCAGGTCCCGGGTGTCTGGGCAGAGGGTGCAGGGGATGGGGGGCGGGGCACGGGGGGATCAGGTCCCGGAGTCTCTGGGCAGAGGGAGCAGGGGATGGGGGATCAGGTCCCGGGGTGTCTGGGCAGAGGGTGTAGGGGATGGGGGGCGGGGCACGGGGGGATCAGGTCCCGGGGTGTCTGGGCAGAGGGTGCAGGGGATGGGGGGCGGGGCACGGGGAGATCAGGTCCCGGGGTGTCTGGGCAGAGGGTGCAGGGGATGGGGGGCGGGGCACGGGGGGATCAGGTCCCGGGGTGTCTGGGCAGAGGGTGCAGGGGATGGGGGGCGGGGCACGGGGGGATCAGGTCCCGGGTGTCTGGGCAGAGGGTGCAGGGGATGGGGGGCGGGGCACGGGGGGATCAGGTCCCGGGGTGTCTGGGCAGAGGGTGCAGGGGATGGGGGGGCGGGGCACGGGGGGATCAGGTCCCGGGGTGTCTGGGCAGAGGGTGCAGGGGATGGGGGGCGGGGCACGGGGGGATCAGGTCCCGGGTGTCTGGGCAGAGGGTGCAGGGGATGGGGGGCGGGGCACGGGGGGATCAGGTCCCGGGGTTCTGGGCAGAGGGTGCAGGGGATGGGGGGCGGGGCACGGGGAGATCAGGTCCCGGGGTTCTGGGCAGAGGGTGCAGGGGATGGGGGGCGGGGCACGGGGGGATCAGGTCCCGGGGTGTCTGGGCAGAGGGTGCAGGGGATGGGGGGCGGGGCACGGGGGGATCAGGTCCCGGGTGTCTGGGCAGAGGGTGCAGGGGATGGGGGGCGGGGCACGGGGGGATCAGGTCCCGGGGTGTCTGGGCAGAGGGTGCAGGGGATGGGGGGCGGGGCACGGGGGGATCAGGTCCCGGGGTTCTGGGCAGAGGGTGTAGGGGATGGGGGGCGGGGCACGGGGGGATCAGGTCCCGGGTGTCTGGGCAGAGGGTGCAGGGGATGGGGGGCGGGGCACGGGGGGATCAGGTCCCGGGGTGTCTGGGCAGAGGGTGCAGGGGATGGGGGGCGGGGCACGGGGGGATCAGGTCCCGGGGTTCTGGGCAGAGGGTGCAGGGGATGGGGGGCGGGGCACGGGGGGATCAGGTCCCGGGGTTCTGGGCAGAGGGTGTAGGGGATGGGGGGCGGGGCACGGGGGGATCAGGTCCCGGGTGTCTGGGCAGAGGGTGCAGGGGATGGAGGGCGGGGCACGGGGGGATCAGGTCCCGGGGTGTCTGGGCAGAGGGTGCAGGGGATGGGGGGCGGGGCACGGGGGGATCAGGTCCCGGGGTTCTGGGCAGAGGGTGCAGGGGATGGGGGGCGGGGCACGGGGAGATCAGGTCCCGGGGTTCTGGGCAGAGGGTGCAGGGGATGGGGGGCGGGGCACGGGGGGATCAGGTCCCGGGGTGTCTGGGCAGAGGGTGCAGGGGATGGGGGGCGGGGCACGGGGGGATCAGGTCCCGGGTGTCTGGGCAGAGGGTGCAGGGGATGGGGGGCGGGGCACGGGGGGATCAGGTCCCGGGGTGTCTGGGCAGAGGGTGCAGGGGATGGGGGGCGGGGCACGGGGGGATCAGGTCCCGGGGTTCTGGGCAGAGGGTGTAGGGGATGGGGGGCGGGGCACGGGGGGATCAGGTCCCGGGTGTCTGGGCAGAGGGTGCAGGGGATGGGGGGCGGGGCACGGGGGGATCAGGTCCCGGGGTGTCTGGGCAGAGGGTGCAGGGGATGGGGGGCGGGGCACGGGGGGATCAGGTCCCGGGGTTCTGGGCAGAGGGTGCAGGGGATGGGGGGCGGGGCACGGGGGGATCAGGTCCCGGGGTTCTGGGCAGAGGGTGTAGGGGATGGGGGGCGGGGCACGGGGGGATCAGGTCCCGGGTGTCTGGGCAGAGGGTGCAGGGGATGGAGGGCGGGGCACGGGGGGATCAGGTCCCGGGTGTCTGGGCAGAGGGTGCAGGGGATGGGGGGCGGGGCACGGGGGGATCAGGTCCCGGGGTTCTGGGCAGAGGGTGCAGGGGAGCTCGGGGGGTCCGGGGGGTCCGTAGCCAGGCCAGTGGCCGTCCGGGCACTAGGACCCGGCGGGAGCCGGCAGGCCGCAGCGTGTGCGCAGCTGGGCTGGGAGCTGGAGCCGCGGCCGGAGCGGGGCAGGTGAGAGGGGCCGGGCAGAGCCCCCGTGTGGGGCGGGGGTGTGACGCGACTGACCCCCGTGTGGGGCTGGTGGGGGGCTGAGGAGGCCGGTCCCCCCCATGTGGGGCTGGTGGGGGGAGGCGAGGGGGCCGGGGGAGGCGAGGAGGCCGGTCCCCCCCCCATGTGGGGCTGGTGGGGGGAGGCGAGGGGGCCGGTCCCCCCCATGTGGGGCTGGTGGGGGGAGGCGAGGGGGCCGGGGGAGGCGAGGGGGCCGGTCCCCCCCATGTGGGGCTGGTGGGGGGAGGCGAGGGGGCCGGGGGAGGCGAGGGGGCCGGTCCCCCCCATGTGGGGCTGGTGGGGGGGTTGAGGAGGCCGGGGGAGGCGAGGGGGCTGGTCCCCCCCATGTGGGGCTGGTGGGGGGGTTGAGGAGGCCGGGGGAGGCGAGGGGGCTGGTCCCCCCCATGTGGGGCTGGTGGGGGGGTTGAGGAGGCCGGGGGAGGCGAGGGGGCTGGTCCCCCCCATGTGGGGCTGGTGGGGGGGTTGAGGAGGCCGGGGGAGGCGAGGGGGCTGGTCCCCCCCATGTGGGGCTGGTGGGGGGGTTGAGGAGGCCGGGGGAGGCGAGGGGGCCGGTCCCCCCCCGGTGTGGGATAGATGGGGGCGTTGAGGAGGCCGGTCTCCCCCATGGAAGCTTTCGGGGCTCCAGGGTGTGAAGGGGCCGGAGGGAACTGGGGGTGGCTGAGCCTGAAACCCGCCCCCCCCCGGCTTCAACACTGGTCCTTTGCCCACCCGGGTCCCCCTGCCCGTCCCTGCCCCTCTGCAGCCTTGGGCCCCGTCCTGTGCTCCCCTTCGCCCCCTGCAGAACGCTTGGTGCTCAGGTGCCCCGTGGGGCAAGGTGGTCATGGGGCACCTCGTGGTGCCGGGGGGTTCAGGACCACTGGTGTATGCAGCTCGCGCTCTGCTCCCCCCCCCCCCGTGCAGGGCCCCCCCTGCCTGCCAGCATGGCCGGGGCAGTGTGGAATCGCACGGGTGGGTGCGCGCTCAGGGCCGTGCCCCCCTCGCAGCTCGGCTGCGTCCTGCACCCGCTGCCGGCTTGGTGTGATTTGTTTCAACTAGGGCTGTCAAACGATTACAAAATGAATCGTGATTAATCGCAGCTTTAATTGAAGCATTATAAATATTTGTGGATGTTTTTCTATGTTTTCCAATATCTTGATTTCAGTGACAACGCAGGATACGAAGGGTACAGGGCTCACTTTATGTTGTTGGTTTTTATTACAAATAGTTGCACTGTAAAAAACGTTAAACAGAAGTCCTGCAATCTGCAAGTCGAAGCACGAAGGGGCAGCTGAAGGTTTAGCGCATCTGGCGCGTAAATATCTCGCCACGCCGGCTACAACCGTGCCCTGCGAACACCTGGTCTCACTGTCAGGTGACATGGTCACCCAGTCATTTTCTCCTGCAAATGTAACCGAAGCTGTTTGTCTGAGCGACTGGCTGAACAAGAAGTTGGACTGAGTGGACTTGTGGGCTCTGAAGTTTTACAGGGTTTTGGTTTTGAGAGCGGTTATGTAACAAAGATAATTCCACCTTTGTAAGTTGCACTTTCAGGACAAAGAGAGATCTCAGGACGGGACGTGTACGGAGTGACCTGAAAAATATTATTTCTTTTGTTTATCTTTATTACGGTGCAAATATGTGCAATCAAAACCAATAATGTAAAGAGAGCCCTGTACGCTGTGTATTCTGCGTTGTCATTGCATTCAATATACTTGAAAATGGAGAAAAAATCCACAAATATTTATAATCAGTTTTGAGGGGTATTCTATTGTTTAACACTGCGATGAATCGCAATTAATTTTTTTAACCGTGTTAATTTGTGTTGAGTTAATTGCTTGAGTTAACTGCGGTTAATGGACAGCCCTCGTTCCAAGGCGTCCCAGGAGCCATTGCTCTGGGCAGCGAATTATGGGGTACCTACCCAGAGGGCGGTACGGCTGCACTGGGGGAACACAGCCCCCTGCCCCCACCCAGCGTGGGCACACTGCCCGGCTGGGGCCACTGGATGAATGGCCACTACTCAGCCTTGGCCTCAGAGAAGTGCAAGGCCCGGCCTCTGGAGCTCATCTCCTGGGGGGGTCGTGTTGGTTTATAGCCCCCTGAGGGGCACGCCAGGCACCAGTGTGAAGTGCCATGCCCCTCTGATTACCAGCCCCCTCCCTGCCTGTGTCCCAGCAGGGTTTGAGCTGGTGCAGGGCCAGACCAGGCCAGTGCTGTGTCCAGGGAGGGCTGCGGGGAATCCCAGCCTTCCGATGGGCCCAGGCCATGATCTCTGCAGGAAGCTGCGGGGGAGGGAGATCCAGGGAACTGTGTCCCGCCATGGGTGTGCCTGGGCACTGGCTTGGGGATTTGACCATGCAGTGCAAGGGTCTGTACGCACGCGTGGGCTTGTGGCCCTGTATTTGCACACCCGTCACACAAGATGGCTGAGTGGTTGCAGCCCTGGATTGCTGATCCGTTGTGCTGTGCACGCCGGTGTTTGCATCCCACTCTCGACGGAGCCTGTCTTCCTGGGGGCTGAGTTGCTGGGGTGAGGAGTGTGGTCGGAGAACCTACGCAGAGTAGAATATCTGTGTTGCATGGCTGTCAGTGTGTGTTTGCACACCTCGGAGCAGGGGTGCTCACGCGCGTCTGTGCGCGGCCATGTCAGCGTCCACTCGCCTCGGTGCCAGCCGCCTGCTGAGCGCCCGCGTTTGTGCCGTTGTGTCTCCGCAGCCTCTCGGCCGGCAGGATGGCGGTGCTGGGGAGTTACTGCCCGGGGAACGGCACCCTCTCCCAGGCCTGGGCGCAGCAGGGGCTCGCCCCCTGCTTTTACTTCACGCTGGTGCCCGCCGTGCTGCTGAGCGTCTGCCTCCTGCTGGGCGCCCTGCAGTACGGCTGCTACGCCCGATTCGGCCGCGCCATGGAGCCCAAGCACGTCCCCCGCTCGCGCCTCTACCACGGGCAGGTGCTGCTCTCGCTGCTGCTGGCGGGGCAGCCCCTCGGCGCCCTCCTGTGGCAGGCGCTGGGTGCGGGGCCGCTCTCCGGCTACTTGGTGCTGTACGGCTGCCTCTCGGCTGTGGGCTGGGGCTGCTCCCTCGGCCTCCTGCGGCTGGAGCACACCCGGGTGCTGGCGCAGGACAGGACCAGAGGCCACGGCACCGTCCTGCTGCTCTTCTGGGCGCTGGCCTTTGCGGCCGAGAACCTGGCCCTGGTGTCCTGGAGGAGCCCCCTGTGGTGGTGGTCCCTGGGAGACACCCCTCAGAAGGTAGGTGGGGGGCGAGGGCCTGGAGGGTTGGCGGAGCCCGGAGTGGGGGGCTTGGGGCTGTTGCTGGGCTGCACCCCAGTCCCTCTTTGGGTAGAGACAGGAAGCCTCCCCCCTCAGCCTGAGCAGGGTCCGGTTTGGGTTTGGGCCCCCACGCCCTGGGAGCGCTGCCAGGTGCAGCCTGCCCCTGGGGTTAGCCCATCGATTGCACCCCCCGAGCCCAGGGCAGAGCAGAGCCCTGCTGGTCTGGAGCCCCACCTGGCCCCATAGATGTCACTGGTGCTGGCTGGTCCGGCCCCTAATGCCAGGGCACCGGAGGATCCCCCGTCTGCCAGGCTGGCTGCCTCTGAACCCCCTTCCCCAGGCAGCCCTGCGGTGAGGGCTTGCAGGGATGGTCCCAGATGTCCCTTCCCCATTATCAGGGCTGTTCACTGGGCAGCCGTGTGCGGTGGCACTGGGCCAGTCACTGCCAGCGTCCGGCTGTGGGGAGGGCTGTCCCCGGCTCGGATTGGAAAGCCCCGAATGCCAGGGCCCCGGCCCTTCCCATGGGGACAGTTCCAGCGGAGCCACCTCCCGGCTGGGGAGTTTGTCCTGCTCTCCGGCCCGTATCGTTCAGCCCCCTGGAACCCCCCCAGCACTGCCTCCCCCTCCAGGGCGTTTACCCTGCGGAGGCCGGGGACCCCCGGGGAGAGGCAGCCCCTGTTTCTCCCCCCACCCAGGCCTCGGCTGCCCGGCCCTGGGATTCCTGCTGAGTCACGGTGGGGTGGGGCAGGCCCCGTGGGGCAGGGCTCCCGCTGGCTGTGTCCTGCTGAGTCACTGGCGGGGGGGGTGGGGGGGTCTGTGTTCCCGGGGCTGGATGTGGGGCCCCCTTCCCTCAGGGAGCTCATCCTACTCCCGGGGCCAGTGGCGCAGGCTGGTGGGGGGCTCTGCGGTGCTGCATGAACCCCCCGGGCCCTGCCTCCCCCTCCCCACACCCCGTGGGTCGGGATGTTTGTCTCGTCCCTCTTTGGCCCCACTGCGCAGATGGGGGTAGCTCCGAGGGAAAGGGGGGGCTTTAGATACCCCTCCCCCCCAGCCAGACAGCTGCCCCACTTCAACCCAGCCCCGATACCTCATCTAGGGGCCCCTCACTCACCACAGCTCCTCCAGGGATGGGACCCTGGCTACTCTCGCCGAGCCTCACCCGGCAGCCGTGGGGGGCGTTATCGGGGCGTCCCCTGCTGTGGGGTGCTAGGGGTACCCGTTCCCAGGCAAGGGGGGCCCCCAGCCACATCCTAGAGCTCCGGCTGGCCAAGCTCCCCCCGCCCCTGGCTGGGGCAGGATGGCTCCCACTAGCCTGGGCCGCGGGCCCCACTCCGCGCTGGGAGAGAGGTGACTGCCCAGCGCCCCAGATCCTGGAGCTCCCAGACCTCACCGGCCTCAGAGTGGAGAGACTAGCTAGAGGGGGAGCAGCCGGGACGTGGCATGAACGCCCCTTCTCCACCCCTTGGTGCCCCCTGGGGCCTGGTCCTCAGCGGGACCCACAGTCCCGGATCCCCAGGATCCCCGGCCGTTGAAGAGTCCCTGGAGGATCCATCAGTGGGCCAGGCCTCGGGTCCCACTCCCCTCAGGGCAGGGCATGCGGCTGGCCCTAGCCCTCCTGCTTGGCCCGTCAGCTCTGCCCAGCGAGCGCAGGCTGTGGTCGGAGACGTTCGCACTGCACCAGACCCGTGCACTGGCGTCGGCAGCGTCAGGCCTTTCCTAGTGCCCTGGAGCCAGCCTGTGGGGGCCGCGGGTCAGCACGGGGGAGCGGAGGCTCGGACGAGGCCAGACCGGCCAGCGGCAGGACCGTTTGGGCTCTGTCTCCCCCTCTCTGTCCAGCCCTGTCTCTCCAGAGCCCGGCTCGCATCGCAGCCTCCTCTCACCTGGTTCGTGGGCCTGCCACCCCGAGACGCCCCCCAAGTCTGAGCCCATCCACGCAGGCACGACCCAGCCCAGCCAAGCGTCCTGCCTTTGCCCACGCACCTGGGCCCTCCCAGCGCCACGGGGGCCGCTTGTCTCTGAGCCCCCGGCCTGCTCTCCAGGTCTCTGGCTCAAAGCTGAGGGCTCCAGCCTGCGAGGGGGGCTGGGATCTCGGGGCTGCAGGTGGCTGATCCGTGGCTCCCATGCAGGTGCAGTTCAGTCTGTGGGTGCTGCGGTATGTCTGCACCTTCGCCCTCTTCGTGCTGGGGATGAAGGCGCCCGGGCTGCCGCACAAGCCCTACATGCTGCTGGTGAACGAGGATGAGCGCGATGTGGAGAACAGGCAGGTGGGTCCCCCTGTCCCTCGCAGGTGTCCGGGGGCGGGTTGTAGGGGGGTGAGGGGCATCACCAGAACAGGGCTGTGTTGGGTTATCACAGTGGTTTGTGAGAGGTCGATTCTGCTGGGAAAGGGTTCCGTGGGTCCTGCTGCCTCCCTGGGGTGGTGGCTCAGTGCCCCACTTGGGCACAAGGGAGATGGGAGCAGCTCCGTGAGGTGGAGAGGATCTAGGGTGTGGGCTGAGCAGGCCAGAGGGAGGAGCCCTGCACCAGCCCAGCCTGGACGAGTTGCACTTTCCCTGGGTGCTGAACCCTACCCAGCCCCAGGCTTTGGGGGCAGTTGCACCCTGCAGGATGGGGATTGGTGCTGCTGATGGTTCTGAGAGTGTCCCAGTCACCCGGCCTTGCCATCCGGCTGCAGCTCCCTCCTGAGGGCGTGAATCCCTCCAGCTTCAGTGCACAGCAGGTGCTTATGTCCCGCAGCTGCCAGCTGAACCTGGCCGACCCCTCAGGAGGGTGCTTCCACACGGACCTCAACCCCACAGCTGGCCCAGGTCAGGGGCTGCGGCTGCGGGGCTATAAACCACAGTGTAGGCACCGGGCATGTCCCAGAGCCCGGAGGTCTACATGCTGTGTTATAGCCCAGTCCCACACTTACTTCCTTCCTGCTGCCCCACACCCAGCCCCACACTCCATCCACACTGCCCCACGCCCAGCCCTTCACTTCCCCAGGAAGTACCCAAAGCCTGGCTCCAGCCCTCACCCCTCCTTGCGGGCACCTGGTGCCCCCTGCTCCACTTCTCCCTGGAGCGAGGAGTGTCCGGTGCCCATGGGCACTGAAGGACTGCAGAGGGGGGAAGCCAGGGCACAGGGTCACAGCACCACTCAGATTTGGTTGGGCGCCCCTCTGTCATGCCAGGAGGGAAGGGGCTCTGCCATTAAGCCACCCAGCTCTGGTCAGGGAGCGGGGGGGCCCGGGCCCCCCTTGCTGCACCCCTGGTACGTGTGATCTCTTCAAAGGGCCCCGTCGCCTGGGCACTCAGTGTGCGTTACTGGCCCCAGCTTGCCTGTGTCTTGGTGTGATGGGCACCGCACCCCCAGCCCTCCAAGAGGAGTTGGGGGGCAGATGCTGCCTGGGGGACGATGGAGCTGGAGAAGATTGTGTCTGGCTGAGGGAGGCGAGGACCATCCCCCTGGGTCAGACTCCCTCCATTCCCTGCCCAGACATTCCTCGTCCCTTCGAGGGCTGTGTTCAGGTCTCTGTCTGAGCCCCCCCAGCCCCACCCCCTTGGGGGCTCATCCACCCACCCACTGTTCTGTTCTGACAGGTTCTTCTCCCGCCCCCTTCACCAGCATCCGGTGCCTTCCTGCTGTGCGTTAAACACCGCGACTGGCACCTGTCCCAGTCCTTTTCCGGCCCCATCCCCATTGCATGTGGGTATCTCACCATCTTCAGCCCCACACCAGGCCTGGCAGGCAGGCCAGCTACCGCCCCATTGTACAGAGCGGCTGGAGGCACCGAACATGCCACAGGGAGTCTGGGGCCCAGTGGGGAGCTGCCCTACCCACTGGGCTGTCCTGTCTCTTGCCTGGCCAGGGCGGTCTGTTCTCCCTCTCATCCCCGGCCCAGGGGGAGCGCTGTGTGCGCCGGGGAAATGTCCCCACTGCGGGATGTTTGTATCGGGGAGGGCTGGGGTGAGCCTTAGTCCCAGTGAGTTCCTCCCGCAGCCTGGGTCCGGCCCCGAGGACGCTGTCCCCTGCCCAGACGAGCTCTCCCCGGAGAGCAGAGCGGCCGTGGGGCCCGGGGTGTGGAGCTGTATCTGCGGTCTCCAGCCCGGATCCCTGGGCCCGGCCCACGGAGATCAGGACTGGATCCTGGGACTTGCCTCAGTACTGTCCATCCCTGTGCCTAGGGTGGTGACCAGGGGGACACAGGCCTGGGTGGGACCCCCTGGACCATCGACTCCAGCCGCTGCTCTTGCAGGCGACCCTGAGAGGTCAGCCCATTCAGACACGCATCATGCTCCATCTTCAAACCAGACAGGTGGCCCCCGCTGCTCCCAGGGGAGGCTGTCCCAGACCCTCCCTCCACCGCCCCGAAGCTGTCTGCCCGTGTCCAGGCTGTGTGTCCTGCTGGCCAGTTTGTCCCATTGCTCCTGCTAGCCCCCACCCCCGCAGCCCAAAGGCACTGCAGGCCCCCGGGCTCAGGCTCTGGAGGAGGAACCGTGGTGGGAATGGAGCTGTCCGCAGGGTTTATTCTGTCCTTGGTTTCAGTCCCAGGATTGGGGTCCGGGGTGGGGCGGGGGTGGACACCAGCACCCCAGAGCCCTGGGCTGGAGCCTGCTGGGCAGAACTGAGCAAAGAGCAAGCGACAAGGCAGGGGAGGGAAGGCACCCTCTTGCCTTGGCCCAGCGCCTGCTGGTGCCAGCTGCCGAGCTCCGCAGGGCTCTTCCTGCGGCCCGAAGAGGGAAGCAGAGGGTGCGTCCTGTCCCGGGCCTGGAGCTCTGCAGCGCTCAAGAACGGGCACCTTCCACCCACAGGCCTTGGGCCGAGAAGGGCTTCCCGCGGCACCTTGTCTCTCCTACCCTGGGGCCGCCATGGCAGCCAGAAGCAAGGTGGGAAGGCAGCCGTGGCCCTGATCCTGCCACCGCAGTGCCCAGGCGTGGGGACCCACCCACCCCAGCATTCACCCCAGCAGGGTCTGGATCGAGTGTGTAAACGTGACCCAGCAAAGAATGGGTTTAAGCGAGGAGTGAATCTGCCAGCAGATGGTGCTGCTGGCTCGGCCGTGTCCCGCAGCCGGCCTCCCCCCACCCCAGCGCTGGCCTGTCCCTTGGCAGGGGATGTGAGCTGCCAGGGTCGGGCCACCCCCTGGCTCACGCAGCGTCGCCAGCAGGGGGGCAGCCAGACTCTGGCTCCTTGCCCTGGCGCTGCGGGATCTGAACCCTGGGGTCAGGGGTCAGGCCCCCAGTCTCCCCCATGCCTGAGCACAGCACAGTCCGTACCGCTGGGGTCGGGGCCCCCCATCAGTCCTCTCCCCTCCCATAAACATGGGGCGCTGTGCACCAGAGCCAGGGTTCCTCCTTCCACATCCCCACTGCCCCACTTGGGTGGCCCCATATGAGCGGCAGGACTCTCACTTTGGCCTCCTCCTCCAAGGCCTAGGAGTATCTGTGCCCCACACCCCAGGGCCAGGATTGCCCCAGGGCCTGGTTCACCCCACATCTCCGTGCCTGGTTCACCCCAGGGCCTGGTTCACCCCGCACCCCAGTGCCAGGATCGCCCCAGGGCCTGGTTCACCCTGTGCCAGGCTCACCCCAAGCCCATGGGATCAGCACCCCAGGGCCGGGAGCTTTTGCCCCCCTGCCCAGGTATCCCCAGTCCTGTAGTGCTCTGAGGCCGGGGGTGAAGGGACGGATCGCCCTGGGCACACAGCCCTCCTCACCCCTTTTCTCCATCTCAGCCCCTCCTGGCAGGCGACCGCGACAGCCACTCCACCTGGAAGGGTTTGGGCCGGAAGCTGCGGCTGCTGGTGCAGTATGTGTGGCCGCGGGGCAGCCCCCTGCTGCAGGGCCTGGTGCTGTTCTGCATGGTGCTGATGGGGCTGGAGCGCGTCATCAACGTCTTCGTGCCCATCTACTACAAGAACGTCGGTGAGGCCCGCGGCGGGGGGCCGGGAGGGGAAGGGGTCGCGCCCCCAGCCCAGGGCAGGCTGGCACTGCCCAGTGACCCCCTCTGCAGACACAGCTGCGTGGAGCTATGGGCCGCCGGGAAGCAGGTGTGGGAGGGGTGTCTGATGCTTGGTTGCCAGGCCCAGGGGACCCCCTCCCCCCCTTGCCCCAGTACGCGCTGGTTCCCATGGCCCCTGCTCTGTCTGCAGCCCCCCGGGCAGAGGCCCTGTGCGGAGGGGAGCTGCGGCACGTATTGGGCCGTGCCTTGGCTTCTCCACCAGGGGGTGCTCTCCTGTGGGGTTTTATAGGGGGCCTGGGATGAGCCCGGTGTTCGGTGTCTGCTTTGAGGGGGTTGGGGGGAGGCTGCCCTCAGCCGAGGGCCAGCCAGGATCCCGTGCAGCATGGGGAGGCGTGGCTCAGTCCCTGCCCAGGGCATCCAGCCCTGCATCCAACCCTGGGGCCCAGCCGGGCACCGCTGCATGCCCAGCCCGCTGCGGGTGTCGTCGCAGAGGCCTTGTGGGACGGAGGCAGCCCAGCTCCGGCCTGGCAGGAGAGTGTGTCCTGGAGCTGAGAGGGGACCTGCCTTCTGCACCCTCCATCAGGTGCTGCTGCTCTGGTACGGTCACCCCGCAGGCGCCCAACGCCCGTGTCACACAGGGATCCCTCCCCCAGCGCTGAGCGGCAGCCACCTCTGGGGTGGGGCGAGGGCACTGTTTATACAGGGATCCCTCCCCCAGCGCTGAGCGGCAGCCACCTCTGGGGTGGGGCGAGGGCACTGTTTATACAGGGATCCCTCACTGCAGCCAGCTCTGGAGTGGGGCACAGCAGGCTGGGAGAGAAGGCGAAGGAGAGGTCTGCGTCCAGTGGCGATAGCAGGGGGCTCAGGGAAGCAGGATGCTCGGCCCGACGCCCTGACTCGGTGGGCTGATGGGCTCCGGGCTCCACACTTGATGCTCCCCATGTCCCTCCGAGTGGCTCCGATTTGTGCCGGGCTGGAAGGTGCCGGGCAGCCCTAGCCCCTGCGTTCACTGTCGGTGGGGCTGGGGCTGGCTGAGCGCAGGGCCCTTTCCTTTGTAGCTGCTAGGGTGCCAGCTCCCGGCGCTAGGCCAGGCACTGGGAATGGGAGAGGCCGGCCCTGGAGTCTGCCTTTCAGCCTTGACTTTTAGACTTACAAAGGCGTCGCTAAGCAGTGCTGGCAGGAGGCTCCGGGGCGGATAATGTGGGGTCTCAATGGGGGGAACGGCCCTTGGCCTGCATACAAACTGCCTGCCCCCCTCACCCCCACTACTGGGGGGCTGGGGGAGATGCTGCTCTCCAGCCTCAGGGGCTACGCAGCGAGCTCCCATCAACCCCAGGCCAGAGGCTGCAGTCCCAGCTCCCCATCCCAACCATGGCCCTGGGGTGCATCCCAGCCCTGCACAGTGCTGGACAGGGCCCCAAGGCCCACCTTGGGGGTGCTCCCCTGGGTGTTGGGGGAGCTGGGCCACAGATTGCCCAGACCCGACGCTTGGCTGCCCCCTGCAGGCGTCCTCTGGCCACCCCTGTGTTCTCGCCAGGCCCCTGGGTTACATGCAGTGGGGCAGGTACCCCGACCTCTCCCCACATGGAGCCGGCAGGTGGTGTCCCTGCCTGTCCCCAGGCTCCCCACAGATGTTTGGTCCAAGGCGGCTGAAGAGAGGAACGGCTGGGGGTGAAGGGCCCATCTCTGAGCAGTGGGAAGCAGTGTCCCCCCACCGCAAGGGTCCCCCCCCATCACTTAGGATTAGGGCAGCCCTCTCCCCTTCTCAGGCAGACCAAGCCCAAGCCAGGAACAGGGGCCCTTTGTGTGTGCTCCAGGCCCCTGCCACCCACAGGCTCTGCAGCTACCTTAAAACGGGGAGGGGGGGGTGTTGCTGGGGGGGGCAAGGAAAGGGGGGAGTGATGGGAGGGGGGCTGGGTATGTACTGACATGTTTCTCATGGGTGGGGAACGAGTACCCTGGGTAGAAGGTGGGGGAGCAGGGCTGGGGCCCAGGCCAGGGTTGGGAGGCAGGGCTGGGGGTGTGGAAGGGCATCCCAGGACAGGATACCTGTGGGGAGCAGGGCTTGGGCCTTGGCTGACTCAGCCTGCGGTGGGTCTGCGCTCCAGTGCCCCCATCCTGCCCCAAAGCACTGGGAACACCCTTGCCCAGGGTGGGGTGAGCGGCCGGCTCTCCCATCCTGGTCCCTCCCCCCCGAATGACTCATTGCCACGGGGCTGAGCCTGGCACCCCCAGCAAGAACTGACCTGTGCCTGGCTGGGAGGGTGCTGCCCCGGTGAGAGTCCTCCCTGCCCCAGTGATAACGAGCCCACACACGCCAGACCCCTCCTGCCCCCCAGCCTGTCCAGGTCTAGCTGCGGGGGCCTCCCCAGGCTGGGGAGGTGAGGCGCTTGGGGGGAATTCTCTGGAGCTAGGGGGCACGGTCTCTCAGGACCCCCACCAGCCCCCTGCATTCACGGCCCAGCCCGGGGCCCTTTCCCCAGGGTCTCTGTTGGCCCCGGTGTCTCCTCATGAGCAGTCCCCTTCGGCCTGCCAGAGTGCCGAGGAGCCCAGGACTTCACCTGGGCCTAACCCCGCAGTGGCTGTCGTGCCCCACCCCAGAAGAGGCTGCATTTCAGCCCGGGGTGGCTGCTGCCTGGTGGTCGCGGGCGTGGGCCGTGTTATCTCTAGCACCACTGAGGTCTGGGCGGGTGGATCCCAGGCCCCTGCCCCGGGAGCTGGCGGGGCGGTAGCAGGAGAGCGCCGGCTGGGCAGCGGCACCCTGGCACGTGGCGGGGGAGCGGTGCCGTGAGAAGCTGGGGGCGGGACGGCACGGCACGGGGGTTGGGGTGCCACGCAGGCCCCAGCTCCCTCCCGCGGCTGCAGGGAAGTGGTGCCAGCCGCCTCCACCCCCAGCGCTCTGATCCGGGTCTCCCGTCTCCCCAGTGAATGAGCTGACTGAGGGCGCTGCCTGGCACACGGTCGCCTGGACCATCTGCACCTACGTGTTCCTGAAGTTCCTGCAGGGTGGAGGCGCCGGTAGGAGCCGCCTTGGGGCTGGGCATGGGGGGCTCCAGGCAGGGCCTGAGGCCCTGGTGGAAATGGTGAAATGCTGTCCCGTGGGAGGGTAGCGGGCAGTGCCCTGCACACAAGCCATCCTTAGCCCCCAGCCACGGACGATCCCCGGCTGGGCCCCCCGACCCTCTGGACCTGGCAGGGGGCGGTCCCTCGGGCAATCCTGGGGGCGGCAAGGCTCTGCGCGTGCCCTTTCCGGGCGCTGCCCTGCCCAGGCGGGAAGCTGCTGTGGAGACTGGGGCTGCCATGGCAGGGGTGTGGGCATCAGCTCTGCTGACCCAGTGCTGGGCACAGAGATGGGGGGACGCTGGAGGGCAGCAGTGGGGCTGGGGGCATTCCCTGGAAGGGGCCGGCAGAGGGAGCAGATTAGCCAGCCCGGGCCCAGCCCCTCCCTGCTTTGGCCAGCCAGGGCCCTGGGTGGGTCCCAGCTCCCCTTGGGTGCCAGGGTTTGGGCGCTGGGGGCAGGTGTCTAGGCGTTTCCAGGGGCCCCGTGGCACTCAGGGCTCTGGGGGGAGCTGCTCCAGGCCTACGCCCGGGGGTGGTTCTGGGTGCCGGCTGCGTTGCTGCCCTGGCCGTGCCCCCTCGGGTACCAGCGCTGGGCAGTGGGCGGGGGAGGTCTCCGCCGATCCATCGCGTGCCCCCCCCACCGCAGGCTCCACCGGCTTCGTCAGCAACCTGCGGACCTTCCTGTGGATCCGGGTGCAGCAGTTCACCAACCGGCAGGTGCAGGTGCGTCTCTTCGCCCACCTGCACGGCCTGTCCCTGCGCTGGCATCTGGGGCGCAAGACGGGCGAGGTGCTGCGCAGCGTGGACAGGGGCACCAGCAGCGTCAACAGCCTGCTCAGGTACCGCGGGGGGGCCTCCGGCAGCCGCCCCCAAAGCCCCCGCCCCGCAGTGGCCGCTGAGCCGGGGAGGGGGCGAGAAGGGGGTAAAGTGGGGGCAGGTCTATGGGACAGAGGGTGAGTCAGGGTGGGGGAAGAGGGAGATGGGCAGGGCAGAGGGGCGGTGGCGGGTGGGGATGAGGGTGTGAGGGGTGGACAGGGCTGTGGGGCAGCGGGGGAGGTGGATCGGGGTGGGGGGATAGGGAGGGCAGAGGAGGTGGGGGGTGGAGAGGCCCATGGGGTGGCGGGAGGAAGGGGGTAGGGGTGACCCTGGGCTGACACGACCCTTCCTGTCCCCCCCACCCCCCCACAGCTACATCATCTTCAGCATCTTCCCCACCATCGCGGACGTCGTCATCGGCATCATCTACTTCAGCTCGGCCTTCAGCCTCTGGTTCGGCCTCATCATCTTCGTCTGCATGAGCCTCTACCTGAGTGCGTGCGTGCGGGGGGCCCTGCGCTGACTCGTGGAGGGGGCCGGGCGGCGGGGGGGCCTGCCCTGATTCGTTCCGGCGGGAGGTGGGGGGGGCCCTGCGCTGGCTCGTCCCGGCGGGGAGGCGGGGGGGGCCCTGCCCCGGGGGGGGCTTGTGCTGGGATCCGTCCCCCACCCGCAGTCGGTGACCCTGGGGCGCAGGTCTGGGGGAGCAGTGGCCGAGGGGCTGGGCGTGGGGGGCCGTGGCAGCAGGACAGGGTGACGTGTGACACCCCCCCCCCGTAGCCCTGACCATCATCATCACAGAGTGGAGAACCAAGTACCGGCGGGACATGAACACCCGCGACAACGAGGCCAAGGCCCGGGCCGTGGACTCTCTGCTCAACTTCGAGACGGTACCGACCGGCGGGCGGGGCCTTGGGCAGATCCCCCCCGGGGGCCGAGCTCTGGTGGGGGGCGGGGGGAGGCTCAGCTCCGGGGAGGTGCTCGCAGACTGGGGGGGCTCTGGGTGGGGAGGCTGTCCCGGGAGGGGGCATGGGGAAGTGGCAGGTGGGAGAGAGGAAGGAGGTGCTGAGCCCTGGGGGCGGGTGGGGGGCCGGTTCTCAGCCCAGGGGTGGGCTGTGTCCAGGGGCTGGGACTGAGCCCGGGCTCCATGTGTTTCAGGTGAAGTATTACAACGCGGAGAGCTATGAAGTGAATCGATTCAATGACGCCATCCTCAAGTACCAGGTGCTGGGGCAGGGGGGTGGGGCTGGGGGGGCTCCGATCCCTGTGCCTAGCTCCCCTCGCCGCCCTGCACTGGGGGGTGGGCGCCAAGGAGGGGCCTCGCGCGGGGCAGTTGACAGCCCCAGGGGGCTAAGCATGACCCCAGCCCTGCAAGGGGAGCCCCAGCTGCCTGCATCCCCATGGGGTTTCCAGCAGATACATTGTGGGAGGGGGGCAAATTCAGCTCAGTGGTGCGGGGTGGGGGGTTGCAGTGGGTTGAGCATGGGGCACTCCTGTGGCTGGGGACGTGGCTCTGGGTGGAAGGGAGGCCCTGAGCCTGCTGGGGGGTCCCTGACGCTCCCTCCCACCGCCCCCCGCCAGGTCTCGGAGTGGAAGGTTAACGCCTCACTGGGCCTGCTGAACCAGACCCAGAACCTGACCATCAGCCTGGGGCTGCTGGCGGGGTCCCTGCTCTGCGCCTACTTTGTGATGGAGAAGAGGTTCCAGGTGAGCCTGGGCCAGCCCGTGCCCCACGGAGCCCTGGCATGTTCTGGGCTGCGAGCCCCCCGCGGACGAGATGCCCCTGGTCGGCTCTGCCCCAGCCCCCACCGCTGCCCCCCGGCTGGGTGCCCCTGACCCCCGGCTGGGTGCCCCCGACCCTTGCCGGCCCGGGGGAGCCAGGGGTGGGGGCCCTGGCTCCAGCTCTGAAGGGCGTCTCTCCCCGTCTCTGCCAGGTGGGGGACTTCGTCCTGTTCGGCACCTACATCATCCAGCTCTACACGCCGCTCAACTGGTTTGGCACCTACTACAGGTAACGCCAGTGTGGGAGAAACCGACCCCTGCCAGGCCATTGGGCCAGCTAGCCTGTGGCCCCGCCCCTTGCTGCACTGGGCCAGGCCATTGGGCCATACCGCCTGGTAGCCCCGCCTCCTGCTGCACTGGGTCAGCCCATTGGTCCATCTAGCCTGTTAGCCCCACCTCCTGCTGCACTGGGTCAGCCCATTGGTCTGCCCAGCCCACCCTGTTGCTGCCGGCACTTCCCTGGTGAAATCCCCCTGGAGGTGTGACCAAGGCAGTTCCCCCCGCTAGTTCCCCCCGCCCCACACCATGGGGGTGGGAACGTCTGGGCTGAGTGGGGCAGTGGCCCCCTGCCCCATCTTTACCTGCCCTGTCCTCCGCCTGCAGGATGATCCAGAGCTCCTTCATCGACATGGAAAACATGTTTGAGCTCTTCAACGAGGAACAAGAGGTGGGTGCCCCGCCCCCTGCCCTCAGCTCCGCCCCCAGGAGGGGCCCCACCCCCTGCCCTCAGCTCCGCCCCCAGGAGGGGCCACACCCCCTGCCCTGCCCTCAGCTTTTCCCCCAGGAGGTGGGTGCCCTGCCCTATGCCCTCAGCTCTGCCCCTAGAAGGGGCCACACACCCCCTGCCCCGCCCCCTGCCCTCAGCTCCACCCCCAGGAGGGGCCACACCCCCTGCTCTGCCCCCTGCCCTCAGCTCTGCCCCCAGGAGGGGCCACACGCCCTCCCCTACCCCCAGTTTCTCCCCCAGGAGGTGGGTGCCCCACCCCCAGCAGATCAGCTGCTCCCCTCCACAGGAGTTGAGGGTCACCCCCACACACACGTTCAGGCAGCTCCTCTGGACTCGGCCGGGGGCTCTGGTCCCCTGCGCTGGCCCGTTTGCTCCTCCTGGGGCCCCGGGGGGCAGGGGCAGAGAACGGAGCTGTAGTGAGGGGTCTGCTCTGCGCTCCCTTCCCCCCACCGCGTCCGGGGAGCATCCCCAGGGGGGCAGGGCTGAGAGGCCGCGTGTCTCTGTCCCGCAGGTGAAGGACGAAGTGAATGCAGGGGACCTTCGCTTCTGCTCGGGGCGCATTGAGTTTGAGAACGTGCATTTCAGCTACATGGATGGGTATGGGGGGCATGGAGCCAGCACAGAGATCAGGGGTGGGGCAGGGATGGGGGCTACGGGGTGCAGTGGGGATGGATGGGTACAGGGATCAGGGCTGGAGGGAGGAGGGGGCCGTGGGGTGGGTACAGGGCTGGGGCATGCAGGGTGGAGGGAGGAGGGGCTGTGGGATGGATATGGGGCTGGGACGTGCAGGGTGGAGGGAGGAGGAAGGTGTGGTGCGGGTACGGGGCTGGGGCGTGTGGGTTGGAGGGAGAAGGGGCTGTGGGATGGATATGGGGCTGGGACGTGGAGGGAGGAGGAAGGTGTGGGGCGGGTACGGGGCTGGGGCGTGCGGGGTGGAGTGGGGATGGGCCGTGGGGTGGGTACAGGGCTGGGGCATGCAGGGTGGAGGGAGGAGGGGCTGTGGGGCAGGTACAGGGCTGGGGCGTGCGGGGTAGAGAGAGGAGGGGCCGTGGGGCGGGTACGGGGCTGGGGGATGTGGGGTGGAGGGAGGAGGGGTCACGGGGCGGATACAGGGCTGGGGCGCGTGGGTTGGAGGGAGGAGGGGCCATGGGGCGGGTATGGGGCTGGGGCGTGCGGGTTGGAGGGAGGAGGAAGGTGTGGGGCGGGTACAGGGCTGGGGCGTGCAGGGTGGAGGGAGGAGGAAGGTGTGGGGCAGGCACGGGGCCGGGGCGTGCGGGGTGGGGGCGGGGGCAGGTATGCGGGGCAGGACGCGGCCGTACAGCCCCAGCGTGAGGTCACGGTGCCCCGTGCTGAGGGCTGGGGAGGATCTGGGGGGAAGCAGCTGAACCCTTCTCTGCCCGCAGGAGGGAAATCCTTCAGGACGTCTCCTTCTCGGTGATGCCCGGACAGACCCTTGCCCTGGTGAGAACGGGACCTTGGCGCTGGGCTCCGTGGGGGGGTCCGTTGGGAGCCTGCCCACCCTGCCCCGCCCTCCCGTGCCAGTCTGCAGAGTGAGCGGGCATGCAGGGGTCTCCGTACGACGAATTCCCTTTGCTCAGGATCCTGCCCCGGCCCGTACGGTGCCTTCTCTGGGCCCCGGCCCCACTGCGCCGAGCGGCCCCTTGGCCTGCTGACCCTTGTGCTCTTCGCGCTCAGGTGGGTCCGTCCGGCTCGGGGAAAAGCACGGTCATCCGCCTGCTCTTCCGCTTCTACGACGTGTGGGGCGGCTGCATCCGCATCGACGGGCAGGACATCGCCAAGGTGAGGGGCAGCGCTGGGGGTGCCTGGGGCAGGGTCCAGGGAGGGCGTGAGGGGCTCTGGGGGTGCCTGGGGCAGGGTCCAGGGAGGGCGCGAGGGGCTCTGGGGGTGCCTGGGGCAGGGTCCAGGGAGGGCGCGAGGGGCTCTGGGGGTGCCTGGGGCAGGGTCCAGGGAGGGCGCGAGGGACTCTGGGGGTGCCTGGGGCAGGGTCCAGGGAGGGCGCGAGGGGCTCTGGGGGTGCCTGGGGCAGGGTCCAGGGAGGGCGCGAGGGGCTCTGGGGGTGCCTGGGGCAGGGTCCAGGGAGGGCGCGAGGGGCTCTGGGGGTGCCTGGGGCAGGGTCCAGGGAGGGCGCGAGGGGCTCTGGGGGTGCCTGGGGCAGGGTCCAGGGAGGGCGCGAAGGGCTCTGGGGGTGCCTGGGGCAGGGTCCAGGGAGGGCGCGAGGGGCTCTGGGGGTGCCTGGGGCAGGGTCCAGGGAGGGCGCGAGGGGCTCTGGGGGTGCCTGGGGCAGGGTCCAGGGAGGGCGCGAGGGACTCTGGGGGTGCCTGGGGCAGGGTCCAGGGAGGGCGCGAGGGGCTCTGGGGGTGCCTGGGGCAGGGTCCAGGGAGGGCGCGAGGGGCTCTGGGGGTGCCTGGGGCAGGGTTCAGGGAGGGTGCGAAGGGCTCTGGGGGTGCCTGGGGCAGGGTACCCAGCGTGATGGGGTCTGAGGCTGCCCTGCCCGGGGCTGGATTCGTGGGATGCCCAGGGACCTTGGTGGGATCAGAGCCCGGGGCACCCAGGCCCTGGGTCCCTCCCGCCCTTGCTGCACTGGCCTGGGCTGGGTGCACCTGGCCGAGTGTCCGGTGCCTGGTCCCGGGCAGGGAACCCACCCGCTCAGCATCTGCCCCGGTGTCCGAGCGGCTAGCGGAGCTCTGCTGGCCCGGCCCCTCCCCTGGGGGCCCGGCCCCCCCCCGGGGGCCCGGCCGTCTGGCGATTCCCAGGCTGGCCGGGGACGCCCCGATGGCTACGCTCGCGGGGCACCGGGGAGAGTCCGCGCACCCACCCCCAAGCCCTGAGGTGCAGCCGCCCCCAGCCACACGCGCCCTGGGCATGGACGGTGTCACCTCCCAGCGGCCCCAGGGTGGCCTGTGCCGGGGCTGGGCAGCATTGGAGGGAGGGAGCCCCGGCCTGCAGGGGGTGAGACAGCCCCTGGCTCCCCGATGGGGTGGATCCGGGCAGGAGCCCCGGCCCCCGGGGTTCTTAGGACAGGCCAGGCCCAGCCATGCCCAGCGCTGGCAGGGAGGGAGCCTGCCAGGAGCCGCAGTCCAGGGACGAGAGGGACCTGCCAGGCCTTCCCCATCTCGGCCCCTGGGTTTGTCCCGCAGCCCCTGGTGCCAGCACCTCGGGGGCCCCAGGAGGGGGCCTGAGCCTCTGCTGCCCAGGGCAGGTCGGGGGGCCATGTGCTCCCCCAGGAACTCAGCCTGCTTTGTGGGACCCCCCCCATTTCCAGCAGGGGCGGGGGCAGAGCCCAGCCCGCCTGGGCTAATGGGACAGGCCGGCTCCCAGCCTGGCTTCAATTACGCACCAAAGGGAAGGGAAGCTGCCGGCGGAGGGGGGGCCCAGGCAGCCCACTTTGAAGTGCTGAGGGGGCCAGATCAAAGACTTCCCGTGTTACTGCAGCCCCCCAGGGGGGCAGAGGGGGTTCCTTTCATTTGTGCTCCAGGGGCAGGCTGAGGCAGGGGGCTGGGAGCCGGGGGGCCGGCTGGGGGGCCCCAGCAATGGGTCACTGAGAGCTCGGCCTCCCTGTGGGGGACCCGGCTCTGCGGCAGGGGGATGGGGGACCAAGTGCCTTGGGGCTTCCTGGGGCTCCGGGCTCGGGCAGGTCGGCGGGAGGAGCGGGGCAGGGGCTGACTCAGGAGAGCCTGGCTCTGCCCCGGTGCCCGCACTGACGGGGCACGGCCGGGCTGCCCTGCAGGTGACACAGGCCTCGCTGCGCGCCCACATCGGGGTGGTGCCCCAGGACACTGTGCTCTTCAACGACTCCATCTGCAACAACATCCGCTACGGGCGTGCCGCAGCCTCCGACAAGGAGGTGCGCCAGGCAGCCCGGGCCGCCGACATCCACGACCACATCCTCTCCTTCCCCGAGGGTGAGTCCGGCCCGCCGCGGCCTCCCCGGGGCCCCGCCCCAGCGCGCCCGGCCCCCGGGCTGGGGTCGCCACCTCCCAGGACTGGAGCCCCTGGACCCGGCCCAGGGGCTCCAGTGTGCCGCGGGCCCGCTGGGACGGGCCGTTAACCCTGCCCCCTTCCCGGGTGCTCAGCCTGGTACAGTGGCACCAGCTGCTTTCGCTGGGGCACAGCCTCACTCCTGCCCCTGCCTGGCTGCCTAGTGCCCGGGGGAGCAGCAGGGGGGCTGGCCGGGGCGAGCTTTGGCTCTGGGCCCGGCACCGCTGCATCGGGGGGCATGAGGGGCAGGAGTGCGCAGCGGCCCGTGGGGCAGGCCGGGCACTCACAGTGAGGGAGGAGGAGGGGCCGGGGCGGCCCCGTGGCGCTGGCAGCGGGGAGCCGGGTCCCACACGTCTGCCCTGCGCCCCGCAGGTTACGAGACCCAGGTGGGGGAACGAGGCCTGAAGCTGAGCGGGGGCGAGAAGCAGAGAGTGGCCATCGCGCGCACGATCCTCAAGGGCCCGCAGATCATCCTGCTGGACGAGGTAACCTGGGACCCCCGCCCTGCCCCCCGCGGGCCCCTGTCCCCTCATCAGCCCCCTTCCCTCCCCCCTCCCTTCCCAACATGGGGCCCCCTCCCCACCCCCCCCATCAACTGCCCCTCCCTACCCCCCGTCACTCCATCAGCAAACACCAGCCCTCATCCCCCAGGGCCCTCCCCTTCCCGCCATCAGCGAACGCTACCCCCCACCGTGCCCCTTCCCCACCAGCGAAGGCCAGGCCCCCGCCTGCCCCGCTGCCCTCCCATGCCATTCGCACTCCCCACGTCTCCACTCGCCTTCCTCGGGGCACCGGCTCTGAGCGCGGCCTGGGGCCGGCGGCCGACCTGTCCTCACTGGGGGGCGACCCCTCCAGCCCGCGAGCCGCTGGCCTGGGCCTGCCCTGCTCACGGCTCTGAGCGCGGCCTGGCACCCGGGCTGGTAGGGTAGGGCGGCTGCAGCGCGGTGTGGGGCTGGGGGCAGGGAGGCTCGGGGCGGGTCCAGCCTGGCACCCCAGCCCCTCCCGCAAGCTGTGCCTGGCACGCAGGCCACGTCGGCGCTGGACACCGAGACCGAGAGGAACATCCAGGGTTCGCTGGCCAAGGTCTGCGCCAACCGCACCACCATCGTCGTCGCCCACAGGTGAGGGCGGGGCAGGACTTTGCGCGGGATGTGGGGGTCTGGGGGGGCGGGGGGGAGTTCAGCAGGCCCAAGGGCTGGGGGGGGAATTCCCTGGGGGGCTGTCGCCACAGGCCGGGGGTGTAGCGAGAATTCTGCTGTGCAACACCCAGCAATGATGGCGGGGTTGGGGGGGCACCCCCCTAGTGACCCCTCCCTGCAGTACAGCCCCCCCTAGCGCCACGCTAGGGCCAGCACTGACGGGGGGGGCACCCCCTAGTGACCCCTCCCTGCAGTACAGCCCCCCCTAGCGCCACGCTAGGGCCAGCACTGACGGGGGGGGCACCCCCTAGTGACCCCTCCCTGCAGTACAGCCCCCCCTAGCGCCACACTGGGGCCAGCAATGACGAGGGGGGGCCTCCAAACAGCCCAGTAGAGTGGAGATTGGCGCAGGGGTCAGCGGGTCCCGCCAGGCTGGGGGAACAGGCCACCTAGTGCGAGCCAGGCGGGGGGGTCGCTGCCTTGGTTGGGGCTCTGCTGCTGGCATTGCTCTGCGTCCCCCCCCCGGGTATCTGTCTGGGGAGGGGTCTCCCGTGCGTGGCTGTCACTGGTGTGAATGGATGGAGAGCAGCTGAGGAAGGGGGGTGCTGGGAGCCCCCATCCTTCTGGAAGCAGCCTGGGCGGGGCCAGCATTGCCCAAAGCCCCGTGTCTGCTGGGGGCTCCCGTGTGAGTGGGGGGGGGGACGACGGAGCCCAGCTGTCACCACCCCCGACTCCTATGAGAGACACAGGGTGTGAGCTGGGCTGGGCTGGGCGGGGCCCGGCTGCCCCCTGAGAAGGAGCCAGACCCCTTTGATCCCGTCCCTGGATCCATAACCTTGCTGGGGCCTCCCTCTCCGCCAGGCCTGGCCCCACAGCGGCGTGTGCTGGCCGGGGAGGGGGGGAGGGAGCGGCACGGGGTCTCCCACGGGGCTGGGACATGGGGTGTTGGGAGGGAGCCACGGGCCGGAATGGTGCCCTTCTGCGGGTGCTGGGCACATCTGCAGTGTCTGCCCCGGGGGGCACAGTGCCCTGGCAGGCGGGGGGGGCTCAGTGGGGAGGGAGCAAAGGAAAGAGGTGGGGGCAGCGGGCATGAAGCCCTGAGCCACAGCCCAGAGCGTGGGGCGGGGAGAGGCGGGGGGTGCCCAGCCCGCGGCGACGGTGACTGATGGCATCGCTGTGCCGGCCGCAGGAGGCCGTGTCCCTGGGGCGGAGCGGCTGGCGGTGCTGGTGCCCGAGGCCACGCGAGGGAGCCGCACGCCCTGCGGCATCGCAGCGCCCATGGTTGGGAGCTGGGGTGGGCAAGGCTGGCACCGGGGGCTGTGTGAGGAGGGGTGGTGCAGGAAGGGGCCAGGGAGTTCTGCGGGGCGCGCCTGGAGCGGAGGAGCAGAGGGTGCTGGGGCGGGGCAGGCTGGGTGGGGTGGGCCGTGTAGGCTGGCGAGATGGGCTGGGGCACAGGACTGGCTGGCACCTCACTGCTGGGGGCTATGACCTGTGCAGGGCACCCCGGCACTTCCAGCCCCACAGCATGGGGGCACCTGCAGCTGTTCCACCCCCGGCCCTGGGCACGCGCGGCCAGGCCCAGTTTCAGGCTCTCGGCAGACTCCGGCCGCCGGCTCCGGCTCGCTTGGGCACGTTTTTGAAATCAACGTGCCAGCTGTGGCCCTGGCTCCGTAGCAGGGGCGGGCGCAGGGGTCTGTGGCTGCAGGCCCATGGTGGCTTTGGGACGGCGGGGCTGGAGGGACCCCTCCCACGGTCACCCTGCCAGGAGAGTGGCTTGTTTGTGGTGGCGCTCACGGCCAGCTTTCCACTCGCTCCACCTGGCTGCCCCGCCCCAAGCAGCTGCTGGCCCCGGGGCTGCCTCGTGGCTCGCTGCCAGCGCCTCCCCGGGTCTGTGCCACGCGGGATGGGCGCATTGTCAGCCCCGGGAGCTTGGGCACCTTGGGGCAGGTGTGGCTGGTGGCGGCTAGGATCACGGGGGGGCTCTGCTCAGGCGCTGGTAACATACTGTCTCTCCTCCCCCCCCCGCCCCAGGCTCTCCACGGTTGTCAATGCCGACCAGATCCTGGTTCTCAAGGACGGGCGCGTCGTGGAGCGTGGAAGGTAACGTACCAACGCATCTGCAGGCAGGTCCCCCTCCAACCCTGGGAGCTGCAGCTGCCCCTGGACTGGCACCGGGTGCCCGGCTGCTCCCTTCCTGGTGCCATGCTGGCTGCAGCTGGCGGCTCCTGCCCGGTGGGATGGTCGCAGCATGGGAGGGGGTGGGGCCTTTGCCAAAGGGTCCTATGCAGATGCTGCAATGTGCCCTGGGATGGGCGGAGCCCTTCAGCGGGGAGAAGGGCACGGTGTAGAGGGGGGTAGCTGGCTCCTGGGCTGGGGCAGAGGAGGGGCTGGGCAGCACCCGGGGCAGGGCAGGCGGGAGCTGCAGGGGGTGGAGCCGGGGGCAGGTGGGAGCTACAGGGGACAGAGGAGGGGCTGGATAGCACCCAGGGCAGGGCAGGCTGCAGAGGGTGGAGCTGGGGGCAGGGCAGGCTGGAGGGGAAAAAGGAGGGTCTGGGCAGTGCCCGGGGCAGGGCAAGGTCCGGCCAGTGCCCGGGGCAGGGCAGGTTGCAGGGGTGGAGCTGGGGGCAGGGCAGGTGGGAGCTGCTGGTGGCCCGGCAGGCTGAAGGGGGCACAGGAGGGGCCGGGCAGTGCCCAGGGCAGGGCAAGGTCCGGCCAGTGCCCGGGGCAGGGCAGGTTGCAGGGGTGGAGCTGGGGGCAGCGCCCGGGGCAGGGCAGGGCAGGTGGGAGCTGCTGGGGGCCCGGCAGGCTGAAGGGGGCACAGGAGGGACCGGGCAGCGCCCGGGGCCCGGCAGGCTGCAGGGGTGGAGCTGGGGGCAGCGCCCGGGGCAGGGCAGGGCAGGTGGGAGCTGCAGCCCCTGAGCCCCGGCTCTCCCGCAGGCACGAGGAGCTGCTGCAGAAGGGCGGCGTCTACGCCGGGATGTGGCTGCAGCAGCAGGCTGGGGACGCGTCCGACTCCGACACGGAGAGCAAGGA
Source organism: Lepidochelys kempii (assembly GCF_965140285.1). NCBI lineage: Eukaryota > Metazoa > Chordata > Testudines > Cheloniidae > Lepidochelys > Lepidochelys kempii. The sequence continues at coordinate 1,413,756 of NC_136390.1, forward strand.
CCGCAGCACCGAGAAGCTGCCGGCGGCCCCCAGGAAGGGGCCATGAGCGCGGGCAGGAGCCAGGGGACTTCGGGCAGGGGCACAGAGCTGCCCCCCGCTGTGGCTGTACTTTGCTGCCCTGGCGTCGGTCGGCACGCCAGGCCCCCCGGGCTGCGTGACCTCGGCTTGGTTCAGAGCTCTGGCACCTTCCTGGAGCGGGGGGCTGCACCGCTGTTCCTGCCGCACGAGCGGCCGAACGGGGCGAGCCGCGTCCTGGCCCAGACACCCCCTGTGATCCCTGCTGGGCACACGGGCAGCCCGCTGCCCGACCCCCAGCCGCCCGTGGCATGGGTGCAGCCAGCAGAGCATTGCATGCTGGGATTGCGCACCCCCAGCATTGCTGCCCGCGGGCAGGGGAGGGGGCAGCCCTTTCAGCTGGCCATGGCCCAGGGCACCGCTCTGTTACGGGAGGCTCCCGGCAGCACTGGGGTGGGGGGAGGTGCTGCCACCCCGTACAGAGCCCTGGGGGGGGCACTAAGGGGCAGGGCACCAAGGGGGCAGAGCAGGGGGTTGGTTGTTTTTCAGGTTTTGATTTGACGTCTTGTTGCTGAATCTTGTAAACTGTTTGTGGCCAGCTCTGGGCTCCGGCTCTGTGTTGTCTGGGGCAGGGGCAACTCTCCGGATTGGGTGGGGGGAGGCCAGGCCCAGCTTCAGACCATGCTCCTGGAGAACCTGCACTCAGCCCGCGGGGGGAGTTCAGCAGGGCACCCCAGCGCCGTTCTCCGGGTCCCTCAGCGAGAGCCGACCCTGGGCAGCTCTCACAGGAGCAGCGTGGACGAAGCGACCCCCCACCCCACAATCGGCACCAGTAAGTGAGGGACAGTGCCCCCGGGGGAGCGGAGAATGGAACCCAGGAGTCCTGCCCACCCCTCACTTCTCAGCTGTGCAGGAGGAATGCCCACATGTGCAGAACCCCGGCGTCCGGGGGCAGGCGCTGAGAGGGTTAAACAGCTCCACACAGGGGGACAGGACTGGTTCTTTATTGAGGGAGCGGGTTATGGACAGCGGGTCCCTGCCTGCCCCTGCCTGGCACGCGCCGGGGGCCCCGTCAGAGCCCGAGCGCTGCCCTCCCCCATCGCAGCTTTAGCCAGACCCCGCCCCTGGCCGTTCATCCCAGCTGGCCCTGGCGCTGCGGGAGGCTGCGGCTGATGCCTGGCCAGCCTGGGTGGGGCCACGGCCCCTGCGGCTGGCTCTGGGCGGGCATGGGGGGCTCAGTCCCGCCCAGCAGGGAGCAGGAACCAGGGAGGGGACCCGGCTTCAGGCGTCGTCCTGCTGCGGCATGTGCGTGGCCTGGCACCAGAGCCTGGTGGGCAGGTTCTGGCAGCCCAGGAACTCCCACCTGCGCTTGTCCTCGGTCCGCGGCAGGGTGCTGTGGCAGGGCGCCCCGGCCAGGGTCACGTTGAGCAGCTGCAGCGTGGCCCCGGGAGAGGAGCCGGCTGCCCGCGGGCCCGCCTGGAGAGCAAGGGAGGCAGCGTCAGGGCCGAGGGGGGGCTCCTGGGGGGTGCCCAAAGCCTGGGAGAACAGCGCTACCCCCCGCCAAGCCCCAGTGGAGGGGGGACCCCCTGGCGTCGGTGCCCCAGACTTGCACCAGCCGTCCCCCCGCATGCTGGAGGTTGGTGCCCCCCCCCCCTGGCATGCCCAAGGGGCAGCTCCAAGGCGGGCCTGGGCCTGGAGGGTGACACGGGCATCTCCTGTGGGGCTCGGTGCCACTTGCCCGGCGGTGGCCTCGCCCTCGGGATCCCCGCCCTGCCAACCCACCTGCCCGAGGTCCTGCAGCAGGCACTGGTCGGGCTGCGGCCGAGCCCAGAACTCGCTGAAGGCCGAGCCCCGGGCGACGTGGGAGCCCAGCTGGCCGCTCACCAGCACCATGTTCCCGTGCCGCCCGGACGCCAGCAGCTTCCTGGCCAGCGGGCCCGGGTAGCTCCGGTCGAGGAAGAGGAAGACGCTGCGGGCGTTGCTGCCCTCCAGGTCCGCCAGGAGCTCGGCCACAGGGTAGCGCTCCCTGGGGTCGGCCTGCGGGGGGGCAGAGGGTGCCTGTCAGTGCCCTTCCCCCACCTGCCCGCAGCACAAAGGGGAGGGGTACGACGCTGCCCCCCCCCACACACCCCAGCTGCTTGGAGACTCCAGGCAGGAGATCAAGGGAATTCCAGCAGCCCAGCACTTGACAGGGAGATTTGGGGGGTCCCTCCCAGCCAGTGCAGATGAAAGTGCCAAGCCGGGGCCTTTGAAGTGCAGCAGATCAGAGGCGAGGGGGCAGCGAGCTCACCTCCACCTGGAGATCCGGGGGGGCCCGGTTCTCTCAGCGCCGCCCCGGGGCCCTGGGAGAGACACAGAGCCGAGGAGTCACCCCGCGTCCCCTGAGGCCCCCACTGCCCCAGGGGGCCGGGCGAGGGCACAGCGGCGTGACGGGAAGCAGCAGTTGCTGCAGGGTCCGTACGGGGCTCGGGGCTCCCTTGGGCTGAGCTCCCCTGGCACCACCTGACGGGAACCTCAGGCCCTCGCCTGCCCACACCCCCCGGCCCCGGGGGTCCCAGCTGGGGGGCGCCCACTCACGCTGCCATTCTCCTTGCTGGCCCACAGGAGCATGGTGCCGGGGCTGTTCAGATAAAGCACCAGGGAGTCGGCGTAGAGCCGCCCACGGCACCCCAGCGCCAGGTGGCTACGGATCTGCCGCTTCTCCGCGAGACGTCGCCCACCTCCGCGCCCCTGGGGGCAGAGAGCCCTTCAGTGAGGCCACGGGCAGCGCCCGCCCCCAGCCCCCTCCCGCCCTGCCTGCCCATACCGCCCCAGCCCTGTCTCCACACCCTGGGGCCTGCTGCCCTCGGGCCCATGTCCCCACCGAGCCCCCTCCTTCGGCACCAAGCGCAACCCCCTGCAACCGGGTGCCCCGCACGCCCCACCTCCTCCCAGTCTAGGGCTGAGTGGGGGAGGGAGAAGGCCGGTGCCCGCTGCAGGAGCTGGTCAATCTGCAGAGCATAGGGCACCGGGGGGGGGCTGTGCCAACCAGTGCCCTAAGCCTTGATTCTCTTGGGCCCAGTCCACAGGGTCTCTGCCCCCAGCCCCGCCCCTGGTGGCATCGCACTGAGACCCGGCGTCGGGGCCAGCGCTGGCAGCCAAAGCCCCAGGTAGCCCCTGCTGGAGGGGTCAGGGGGTGATCACAGGCTCCGCATGGCCTGGTACCCCCCCCCCCCCGGGGCAGTCACTCGAGGCCCCAGGGCCGCGCCCTGACCTGGCGCCTGGCCGTCGCCCGCGAAGAAGGCCTCGATGTGCTCTTGCCGGAAGCCGTTCCGCCCCAGCATCTGGGCGAAGAGCCGCAGGTTGCGGGCGTGGTGGGGGCAGGTGATCTGTTCCTGCCAGCTGCCTGCGGGGGGGGGGGGGGCGCGGGCAGCGTTGGGGGCAGCACGGGGCTCGGCTGGCCGGAGCCAGAGGGCTGGGCAGGGAGGGGGCACCAAGGCCAGTGTCTCTCCAGCCCTAAGGGAGGGGCCAGAGCCTGGCAGCACCTGCCAGTGGGGGGGGTGTGGCACCGTGCCACGTTCGGGGGCTCTGACGGGGCACCCAGCTCACAGCAGCAGGATTCAGCCCCTCGGCGCCAGGGGAGGGCAAGGGCCCCCGCTTCAGGGCCCTCGGCCCGGCCCACCCCCATTCAGCCCCAGAAAAGACAGAGCCGGGGCAAGCCGCCCTCCAGCATGGCCAGGGGGATGAGCCCCACTCAGGGGGGGCTGATAGAGGGAACTGGCCTGAAGATGCCCCAGCCCTGCCCCCTTCGCACCGGGCCCCCAGGGCCCCCAGCTGGGAAATGCCCTTCACCCCCGGCCTATGGGGCCGGAGCCAGACTGAGAGCCCAGAGGGGAAAGGCCCCATGGCCCAGTCCCTGCCCTGGGGCCAGACCAGAGCCAGCGCCCCCTCCAGGGGAAGGAGCGTGTCCCATTCCCCCCCCGGGGCCACACCTGAGATGAGCACGGCGTGGTGGCAGGTCTGGTACATGCGGCAGGTCTTGTGGGAGGGCAGCTGCTGCCGGTGGCATCGGCGCCTGTTCTCGTCCAGCTCGCAGGGAGCGGCCGCGGGGCTGGGGCTGACGACGGGCAGCGAGCGGCTGGGGGCACGGGCTGAGCCTCTGCAGCTCTGCGAGGAAAAGCAACAGGTGATATGTGGCAGGACTGACAGCCTGAGGTGGGGCAGGGCCCACAGACGGATGGACAGAGGTGGGGCAGACGGACAGACAGACAGAGGCGGGGCAGGGCCCACAGATGGACAGACAGAGGTGGGGCGGACAGGCAGACAGACAGAGGCGGGGCAGGGCCCACAGACAGACAGAGGTGGGGCAGACGGACAGACAGACAGAGGCGGGGCAGGGCCCACAGATGGACAGACAGAGGTGGGGCAGACGGACAGACAGACAGAGGCGGGGCAGGGGCCACAGATGGATGGACAGAGGCATGGCCCACAGACAGACAGACAGACAGAGGCGGGGCAGGGCCCACAGATGGACAGACAGAGGTGGGGCAGACGGACAGACAGACAGAGGCGGGGCAGGGCCCACAGATGGACAGACAGAGGTGGGGCGGACGGGCAGACAGACAGAGGCGGGACAGGGCCCACAGACAGACAGAGGTGGGGCAGACGGACAGACAGACAGAGGCGGGGCAGGGGCCACAGATGGATGGACAGAGGCATGGCCCACAGACAGACAGACAGACAGAGGCGGGGCAGGGCCCACAGATGGACAGACAGAGGTGGGGCAGACAGAGGCGGGGTGGGACCCACAGGCAGACAGAGGCGGGGCAGGGCCCACAGACGGACAGACAGACAGAGGTGGGGCAGGGCACCCACAGGCTCATGGCTGAGTCAGAATGGGGCAGAGGGGAATTGGGGCCCAGGGAACAGCCTCCTTCACTAGCAGAGCTGGGCCCGTCACCTGCCGGCAAGGCCCCGGGACAGTCACCGGGTTGGGGTGGTGCCTGGCCGGGGCCCCATGCCCCAGTGGCCGGGGCCCTGGCTGGGGGGAGAGTGGGGCGCTGCATTCCCTGCGCAGGGGAGTCCCGCAGATCCCTGGTCGCCGGGTGCCAGAGCGGCCCCTGGCTGCCGGCCCCGGCTCCCCGCGCACCCACCTACGCAGTGCAGCCTCTGCGGGCGCCTGGGGTCCTGTGCCGCGACCACCAGGGGCAGGACGTGAATCTCGCAGAGCCCCGCCAGCGGCTCCTCCCGGCGGGCACGCCTGGCCCCGGCGGCCTCCCCTGGCCCTGCCCGCCGCGCCCTCGCCGCTCGGTCCGGTTCTCGCAGCGGCTCCGCAGGGCTAGGGTCAGGCACTCGTAGCTGCCTGTGGGGCGAGCGCACGGTGTGGGGCCGGGCTGGGCACACCAGGACGGGGGGCGGGCCGAGCTGAGGGGCACGCTGACCCACGCAGCCGGAGCCCAGGACCCATCGCGCCAGTCACCGCGCAGGGCAGGACGGGGCACGTCACACCAAGTGCTGGGGAGCCCCCCACTGAGCCCTTGCCCGCTCCCTGCGCACAGCGCCCCCTAGGGCCCCCCACGGGCATTGGGGCCCACCCTGACTGCCAGGGGAGAGCCCCCCACTGAGCCCCCGCCCGCTCCCTGCGCACAGCGCCCCCTAGGGTCCCCCACGGGCATTGGGGCCCGCCCTGACTGCCGGGGGAGAGCCCCCCACTGAGCCCCCGCCCGCTCCCTGCGCACAGCGCCCCCTAGGGCCCCCCACGGGCATTGGGGCCCACCCTGACTGCCGGGGGAGAGCCCCCCACTGAGCCCCCGCCCGCTCCCTAGGGCCCCCCACGGGCATTGGGGCCCACCCTGACTGCCGGGGGAGAGCCCCCCACTGAGCCCCCGCCCGCTCCCTGCGCACAGCGCCCCCTAGGGCCCCCCACGGGCATTGGGGCCCACCCTGACTGCCGGGGGAGAGCCCCCCACTGAGCCCCCGCCCGCTCCCTAGGGCCCCCCACGGGCATTGGGGCCCACCATGACTGCCGGGGGAGAGCCCCCCACTGAGCCCCCGCCCGCTCCCTAGGGCCCCCCACGGGCATTGGGGCCCACCCTGACTGCTGGGGGAGAGACCCTCACTGAGCCCCCGCCCGCTCCCTGCGCACAGCGCCCCCTGGGGCCCCCCACGGGCATTGGGGCCCGCCATGACTGCCGGGAAGAGCGCCCCCTACTGAGCCCCGGGGGGAGGCAGCGGCCGCAGGCTGCGCACTCCCAGGCCCTGGGCTACGGGCACCAGCCCCACCCCTGGCCGGGCCCAGCTCCCAGGGCAGGACACGGAGCCTTTTCTCGCCTTGGCCCCAGCCCCTCTGCAGAGGCGGGACGTGTCCAAAAAGCGGGGCCGGGGGGCAGGCGCAGCCCCCGGGGGCCCGGCTGCCCCATGCCAGACAGGCAGGGTGGGGTAAGGGGGCTGCGCCGGCGGCTCTAGTGACCCTCCGCTCCCCGGGGCTGCCTGTCCGAGCCGGGGCGCGCCCGCGATCTGCCCCATCGCTCTGAGTCCGGGGCAGAGAAGGGGCCGCGGGCACTGCTGGGACGGAGAGGGCCGGGCCGGGTTCGGACGGGGATGGGGAGCGGGGTACGAGGGGGGCTGGGTCGGGGAGCGGGGTCAGACGCGGTCGGCCTTGGGGTGGGGAGCCGGCCTCCGGGGGGCGGACGCGGGGCCCGTCCGGGCTCGGAGCGGGGCGGGGAGCCGGGCTCAGGGGCACGAAGGGGGCCGGTGACCGGGGGCGGACGCGGGGCCCGTCCGGGCTCGGAGCGGGGCGGGGAGCCGGGCTCGGGGGCACGAAGGGGGCCGGTGACCGGGGGCGGACGCGGGGCCCGTCCGGGCTCGGAGCAGGGCGGGGAGCCGGGCTCAGGGGCACGAAGGGGGCCGGTGACCGGGGGCGGACGCGGGGCCCGTCCGGGCTCGGAGCGGGGCGGGGAGCCGGGCTCGGGGGCACGAAGGGGGCCGGTGACCGGGGGCGGACGCGGGGCCCGTCCGGGCTCGGAGCGGGGCGGGGAGCCGGGCTCGGGGGCACGAAGGGGGCCGGTGACCGGGGGCGGACGCGGGGCCGTTCGGGCTCGGAGGGGCGGACGCGGGGCCCGTCCGGGCGCTCACGCAGGTAGACACGGTCCGGGCCCCGGCAGCGCCGCGGGCTGATGCCGAAGTCCGGGCGGAAGAGCCGCGGCGGGTGGCCGAAGCTGGCCCCGGGGCTGGGGTCCGGCAACAGCGCGTCGTGCTCGGGGGGCGCCCCGGGGCCGCTGCGCTTGGCGCCGCCTGCCGCGCCCGAGCCGTCGGGGAGCAGCGCCCGCACCTTGGGGCCGGGCCGGGCGGGCTCCGACACGTAGAGCGCGGGACACTCGGGCCCGGGGCCGCCCCGCGGGGCCCACGGAGCCGCCTGCAGGTGCCGCAGGGCGGCCGCCCCCCGGAGCCGGGGCTGGGCGAAGCGGCCCGAGCCGCCCAGGGGCTGCGGCAGGGTGGCCAGGAGCAGCAGCGGGGCCATGGGGGGGACCAGTGCCCGGGGCGCTGCCGTGCGGGGCCGCCTCCCGCTCTCCCGGGCTCCCCTCCCCCTGGGGCTGCCCTGCCCCGGCTCCTCAGCGCCCTGCCGGGGCGGTCTCCCCGGCTCTGCCCTCCCGGGTCCCGGCCGGTCCTGGAGGCGGGAGCCCCGGCTGGAGGGACCGTGGGCTGAGGCGCGGCCTGGGAGCCCCGCTGCTTACCCCGACCCTGCCAGCGCCGGACCGGCTGGAGGCGAGGGGGGAGCGGGCGGAGTCAGGGCCCCCCTGGGCGGGGCGGAGTCGGGTGGAGGCCGCCTCGGTCCCTGCTGGTGTCAGGAGTGGGATGCTGATGACCGCCCCGGGAGCGAGTCACCAGTGACCCAGGGCTAGGGTAGGAGGGAGCTGGCGGGGGGGGGGGAGCCCAGAACTGGAGCTGGTGCGCGGCGGGGGCCACAACCCAGGGCTGGGGTAGGAGGGGGTTGCGGGTGCGGGGCCTGGTGGGGGGAGGGGGAAGAGCCCAGGGCTGGGGCGGCAGGGAGTGCGGGTGGGTGAGAGGGGCACTGGTCGGGGGGGGGGAGCCCAGGGGTGTGGGGGGGGCAGCCTTGGCAGTGGCTTCCCCCCAGCTGGACACCGACCAGCCAGGTACTGGGCGCCAGGCAGCCACTGGCAGGAAGGGTGGGAGGTGTTGGGAAGCCCGGGCCAGGGGCTGCAGGAGGGGCAGGATCCGTCATCGCAGCGACCCAGTCTGGCTGCTGGGGCTCTCTGCCCTCCAGCCCTGGGTGCCGGGGCAGCCGGCTGTACGTGGCCTGCCAGTGCTGGAGGGGACCCCAGGGGCACCGCACTCCACCGGGGCAGTTCGACACCAGCCTATCACTTGCCGGTGGGGGCAGGAGCAGCCACCCTGGGGTGACTGGAACAGGCGAGGCCTGGAGGGGCCGGCGGCCCACCCAGGGGCCCCCTGTGGCTGCCCATCCTCACAGCCTCGGCCTCCGTCCTGATTCTGGCTTTGTCAGCTTTAGCTACACAAGGCCTCTGGCCTCCCATGGGGCCGGCTCCGCGCTCCCTGCCTGTTGTGGTGGCTGTAGCCAGCACCTCGGGGCCTGGCAGTCCAGGGGTCTGGCCCCGCTTTCCTCAGAACCCCCCCTTGTGAGCACCCAGGCAGGGACTCTTCCTCCAGGCTGGAGCTTGGTGGGGCCAAGCCCTGACTTGTACCATGCAGGCCCGGGGCAGGGAACAAGGCCGCAGCGCGGAGCTGGTGCTCTTAGCCCCAGCCCGGGCGGAGATTCAGTGGCACTGACTGCCAGTCAGTAGCTGCGCTCAGGAGAAAGAGGGCGGAGGCCCTGCCCCAGGGTCAGCGACCCTGCTCCTGGAGAGGGCCCGCCAGGCTGCCCGAGGGGGGGGTCTGCCCTGCAGGGGGGGCGGGGAGGCCTGTGCTTGCCCCTGCAGCCCTAATGGGAACAAGCTGCTCAGGGGGCTGCCAGTGTCCCCTCCCCACAGGGCCGGAAACGCTCCCTGGGACATTTCCCAAGCACCAGCCGCTGGAGCCTGCCCAGCCCAGCTTCCGCAGGCCGAGGCCCAGGGAGACAAAGTGACTCTCCTTGTGGGAGCAGCCCCCCGGATGGCACCCCCAGGCCAGGGGTTCTCAGGGGCAGGGTGTGACGAAGCGGGACTGTTCTTAATGTTTCCTCCGAATATTGTGGGGGTGCCTCAGTTTCCCCTATGCAGTTCTTAAGTATCTAGGGGGTGGGGTAAGGGTGTATGATCCTTGCAGAGCCCTAGAGGGCAGGTGTGTGCAGGGGTCTGGACACAGAGAATGGCCGACACCCTGTTTCCTGGCAACTGATGGCCTGGGCCCTTCCCCCCTGCAAGGTGAGAGCTAAAGGGTTGGAGAACAAAGGAATCAGGTGACCACCTGGCCCGGGAAAGGAACAAAGCCCAGAGGAGGAGGGGCTGGAGGGAGTTTCAGTTTGGGGCTGGCTGGGACATGGAGTGAAGAGCAGACGTGGTTGACTCACTGCCCCCCCAAAATGGACCCAGCTGAGGGGTCCCGTTCTCTGCACCTGCAAGCTCTGTTTTAGACCATGTTCCTGTCGTCTAATAAACCTTCTGTTTTCCTGGCTGGCTGAGAGTCCCGTCTGACTGCGGAGTTGGGGGGCAGGACCCTCTGGCTTCCCCAGGACCCCGCCTGAGCGGACTCGCTGGGGGAAGCGCACGGAGGGGCAGAGGAGGCTGAATGCTCCGAGGTCAGACCCAGGAAGGTGGAAGCTGTGTGAGCTGTGTGTCCTGAAGACAGGCTGCTCACAGAAAGGCGACTACCCCAGAGTCCTGACTGGCTTCATGGGGAGCAGTTCCAGAGCATCGCCCAGGGACTCCGTGACAACTGGTGGCAGCGGTGGGATGTACTGCACCCCGTGGATGGCACTTCCTGCAGTAAGTGACTGGGGAGCAGTAACACGAAGGGGGATCGCCGAGGACCAGGCCTGCTGAAGGCTCAGAGAGGAGCGGTTTCGGGGGGCGGTTAACCCCTGGGAGTGTGTGACCAGCGAGAAGGACTGTGCAGTAATGGGGTCCCCCTAGGGACTGCAGTGAGCAGTCCAAGGGGCGGAGGAGTCTGCAGCTCGACCCTGACAAAGAGGCGGTGACCTCGAGAAGGGCTGGCACACTAGGGGTTCTCCCTGGAAACCGTGGGGAGCTGCGAGCACACAGGCCTGTGAGTCCACAACAACTTGGGAGGAGCGGAGTGATGGTCTGTCCCCGTCTCCTGAAGAAGGACATTGTAACCCTGTGCAGGAAGAGAGGGTTGAGCGTTGGAAAGTTCACCAAAGCACAGTTCATCGTGCAGCTGGAGGGGGATGACCGCTCTAAGGAACAGATTCCTGACCCCCAATGGGGCTACAGCAGGATCTGGGAGCAGCTGGAGTGGGAGCCAGGCATCACCAAGACTCCTGTCCCCGACCAGACGGGGCTCTTCACGATCGGGTTCCCCATCCGGGGATCGGAGACGGACGGGATTGGAGCTGAGTCCGAGGGAGCAAGAGGACTGTGGGAGACAGCGAGAGCCCGAGAAAGAGCTGCAGAAGCAGCAGCAGCATGAACTGGCGGTGGGGGAGCGGAGAGGCCTAGGGGACCTCCCCGGGGTGAGTGGGGATAGACCCCGGGGGGCCAGTTCCACAGGGAACCTCGAGACTAAATTGCTGCCCCTGGTTAAGGAGGGGGGGATGTGGATGCCACCTCACTGCCTTTGAGCAGGCTGGAGATTTGAACCAGGGGCACTCTGCGGAAAAGCCCCAGTGTCTAGCTCCCTTGCTGGGTCCCAAGGCCATAGACTCCGTCAGCCAGATGGGTGGGGAGGTGGACAGGCTCCCACTCCTGACCCCCAACCTATATGTCTGTGTGGAGTTTCCTGGGGCCAGGCCCCTCGGACCCCCAGTGGGAGCAGAAGGTGATGGTCAATGGGGAGACGTTCCTGGGGTTGCAAGACCCTGGGACAGAGAGAACTGGTGTCAGGCCCTGGGTGGTGCAGCCTCAGATGCTGAGGGGCTGTGTGAGCTGGGTGAGGGTCCCAGGGACTAAGCCCCTCGCCCTGCCTATGGCCCAGATCCCTGTGCAGACACAGGAGGGGTCAGGCTGGCTGGTCGTTGGGGTTCTCCGGGATATCGGCTGCGAGACCCTGTTGTGGGGTGACTGTGTCTCTTTGGGACAGGATCCAGGTCCTGTTCCTGTAACTGCCAAGGGTTTGAATTTGAATCCAGGGAGCCAATCAGTGGAGAGGGAAATGGTCAGTGAAAATGCAGATGACCTGGCTGGCATGGGGGAGGAGCGTCTAGGCTCAGGCTACCTGCCTGCCTGTAACCAGACCCCTGGGGCTGGGTGGGACAGAGAGATGCTCCCCGCCCCCCTTGCACACTGGAGAGGGGGCTCACGCTCTGATGCTGTGAGGAAAGCAGTGAGCTCCCTGCCTACCCGCAGTGGGACAGCAAGGGCAGTGCTGAGCAAGGGGGCAGATAAGACCCCAGCTGAGTCGGGGGAGACACAGGCAGGGCAGGGGATCTGTGGGGAGTGGCAAGGTGCTTGGTAAGGAAAGTTTGGATGAGCCTAGGCAGCCTTGTGAGCTGATGGCTGTGTCTGGTCAGCAGCGTGGGAAGGCGAGGAGAGTGGAAGATGAGAGTCCCTGGACCTTTCCTGTTAGCTGGGTGGAGAATTGTGACAGTGAAGGAAACGTGTCTGTGTGTGTCTGGGGTATTGACTTGCCTATGGAGGGAGCTACCCTGATCTCCAAGCAGTTGTCTGTGACCAGCCTTGTGTGCTGGGACCAGGGGAAAGAGATCCCAAGCTGGGTGTCTGAGAAAGGAGAAAGTGTGTCCGGCTCTTCTTGGTCTGTGGAGCAGACAGAAGGGGCCTTTCAGCCTGTGATGGTTGAGGGTCGTGCAGTTGTCTCAGAGCTGGTTCTGGATTCAGCTAAAGCCCAGGAAGGGAACGGTCCTAAGTTTGGGTCTGCTCGGGAGAATGGCCCTGTAACTAGGTCGCATCCAGTTAGGGTCTATGTAAAATCCCAGAGCCCAGACAATTCTGGTGCTTGTATTTTGCCTGTTGCTAGTGTGTTGTTGGAAAGGGTGGAGCAACTCTGTCTAATCAGGGTGAGATCCTAGCCAGGGCACAAGGAGAGCAGGAAGGTGATTTGATTGTGTTACCTACTGAGGGTGTGGAAACCTGTAGCAAGAAGGAAAAGATTCCTGAACTTGTGTGTGGCAAAGGGAAGGAGAATGCTTCTGACCTTTTATCTAGGAAGTCTGTGAGTTTGCCTGAAAGGGGATTGTGTAGGAATCCACCGGATGGGCCAGAAGTGATTCTGGATGTAAGGGAGACCCAGAAAGAGTCTGTTGTTGCTCAGGAAAGTGTTCCCCTAGAGCAAGCCCTAGGTGAAGAGAGTAAGAGCAGAATTTCTGTGAGGAGTGAATTGTTGGAAAAGCCCTAGGGAAAGGAATCCTCATGGAGTCTTTGCCAGCAGTTTACTGCAACTGAAGGGTGTGAAAGTGATTTAATCAAGAAAGTTTCAGTTCCTAACAGCCAGAAATTTTCTGTTGTGAATGGATCCACTCACTGTCCTGTTCAAAGACCCAGTGTGGATAGCTTTGAGAAGGTCTCAGATGAAGTGAAAGCTGTTAAGAAAGTTAAACAGTCCTCTAACCAAGTGGCTGTGTTTGGCCAGCTTGTTGGGGAGAAGACCCAATCCCAGTTTGACCCCCTGGGGTTTTGGGGTGGCCAAAGGGCACGGGCCGCAGAAACCTTCCCACATGCGGCCTGCGAGTGCTATCGACCACCCCCGACCTAAGGGAGGGCGTGAAACTGGAAGGGCCTGGTGTAACTCCCACCAAGGAATGGGAGAGATGCTGGGGCATCCATGAGAACGTTGGTGGCTTCGAACTTCCCCAGGTCACCGGGTAAAGTGACCCCGCTCAGTTCGATCTCGAAGGGGGGAGAGATGTGACGAAGTGGGACTGTTCTTAATGTTTCCTCTGAATAGTGTGGGGGTGCCTCAGTTTCCCCTAGGCAGTTCTTAAGTATCTAGGGGGTGGGGTAAGGGTGTATGATCATTGCAGAGCCCTAGAGGGCAGGTGTGTGCAGGGGTCTGGACACAGAGAATGGCCGACACCCTGTTTCCTGGCCACTGATGGCCTGGGCCCTTCCCCTCTGCAAGGTGAGAGCTAAAGGGTTGGAGAACAAAGGAATCAGGTGATCTCCTGGCCCGGGAAAGGCACAAAGCCCAGGGGAGGAGGGGCTGGAGGGAGTTTCAGTTTGGGGCTGGCTGGGACATGGAGTGAAGGGCAGACGTGGTTGTCTGGCTCACTGCCCCCCAAAATGGACCCAGCCGAGAGGTCCCGTTCTCTGCACCTGCAAGCTCTGTGCTAGACCATGTCCCTGTCGTCTAATAAACCTTCTGTTTTACTGGCTGGCTGAGAGTCATGTCTGACTGTGGAGTTGGGGGGCAGGACCCTCTGGCTTCCCCAGGACCCGGCCTGAGCGGACTCGCTGGGGGGAAGCGCACGGAGGGGCAGAGGATGCTGAATGCTCCGAGGTCAGACCCAGGAAGGTGGAAGCCGGGTGAGCTGTGCGTCCTGCAGACAGGCTGCTCACAGAAAGGCGACTTCCCGAGAGTCCTGACCGGCTTCGTGGGGAGCAGTCCCAGAGCATCGCCCAGGGACTCCGTGACACAGGGGCATCAGGCTACAGCCTAGGCCAGGAGCAGCACACCCTACTAAGCAGGGAAGGTACCAAGCCACGTGGGCCAGAGAGGGCTGATCTGGGCCCAGCCCAGCCCCCTCCCTTGCTCGAATGGGCCAGGACGCAGCCTCTGCTCCTTGGCATCGCCCACAGACACCTGGAGTCGGACCCCAGCTCCCAGCCAACACCACAGCCCAGCCCAGAGCTGGGGTGGCAGGAGGGGGACAGTGCCCCAGTGCTGGGCCCACAGCTGCTCTGGCAGCCGGCCTGCAGGGAGCTGGGGCCTCAGGCCAGCTCCTACCACCCCCATGGCTCCTACCGCGTGCTGTCGGCCCAGGCAGGAGGCCAGGCGCTGCTTGTATGGTACCTGGGCCGGGCCCAGAGGATTCAGGCTCTTGGACTGTGAGTGCAGCCCAGGGCAGGGTCCCTTCCCCCCCAGAAAGAGACCATGGACACCCTGCTTTTGGGTAGGACTTTATTTCCCTCCAGGCAGCACTTGGCCGCCAGACAGCTCCAGCCCTGCGGAGAGCAACCTTTCGCCACCCCTGCTCCTGAGTGCCGCAGCCGGCCCGGCCACAAGCTCAGGGCGCAGGACGAGGCGCCCGGCTGCAGCTGTCACCCAGTACGGCACACGCGGCCATCGCTGCAGCAAGGCCCGGCGGCGCCGAGCCCTGGGCACGCAGAGCTGCAGGGGAGCAGCTTCCGGCGTGTCCAAGCATCTGCACTGAGCACCTCAGGCAGCATCGCCCGGCAAAAGGCCCGAGCTGAGGAGAGCCCCCCCACTCAGCAGTCTGCTGGCAGGGCCCTGGCCTCATGCCAGGCCGGCCCCGAGCCCTGCCGTCAGCAGGACTAGAAGGGGCTGCTCTGGGGAAGACTCCAGAGGCCTGGTCCCTATCACCAGGGGCCTGGTCCCTATCATCAGGGGAGATGCTCCGCTTCGAGGACAGGTGTCGTCCCAGGGCAAGGGCTAGGTTGGGGGAGGGGGTGGCTCTTAGCAGTGGCATTGTGGCAGTCCGTGGTCACAGCCTGGAGAGGCTGTGTTCCCATGGGAAACAGGGCAGCTGCTTTTCCCAGCTTCCTCCCCCACATCCAGCACCCGAGGAGTTAAGGAGAGGGGCTGAGAAAGGCTGGCCTGGCCCCACAGCTGGGCCCTGCCTGCAGGACAGCAGGGAGTCACGCACAGGGGATGTCAAGGCAGGGAAGGTGCCAGGTCTTGCAGGGCAGGGGACTCTGCTACATAGAGTGGTCAGCACAGTGAGTGCAGCTGCAGGGGCCCTGTGGGGCCGACAGGGCCAGGGCTGAGTTCCCACTGAGGGGGAAATTAGTGTTACCCAGCTATGACCATCCCTCCTCCTGGGCACCTGGGGAGGGGGAAGAGGTGGGGGTCAGTTCCGGCCCAGGCAGCCTCGGGCAGGAAGTGAGAAGAGTGCAGAGCTAGCAGCTGCAGGGCGCCCCTCACACCCGTGGCCGGCTCTGGTGCGTGGGAACCGGGTGTGGCCTGAGGCAGCCCCGTGCAGCTCAAAGTGATGGCGTAGCTCGCTGTTCAGCTACGGTCTATTCTACAGGGAGCAGGCACGGCCAGCGTTTGGTTGATTGTTTCTAGCTGTGGAAGAGGCAGGAGAAGCCCCTGGCGGCCCTCCGCAGGTGATGCTCGGGCAGGGCCTGGCAGAGCTGGGTGATGGTACCCAGTGCTGCGGGCAGGCCCTAGGCATAGTGGTGCTCCCAGCCTAGAACATGCTGCAGTCTGATGGCCTCGAACTCCGGCTCTGGGCCTGCAACGTGAACACACTGGATGTGACATAGCACGAGTGAGCAAGTGCCCCATGCCCGGCCCACGCAGGCCCCAGCAGCACTCCGGGGGCCTCCAGGGCAGGGATGGGGCTGCTGCAATAAACACAGGCCTCGCCCCAGCAGGGCTGAGCCCTCCCCTTTGCTGCCCCTTGGAGCCTGCAGGGGCTCGGCTCCCCTAGCCAGGTCAGGCTGCCCCCCAGGGACAGTCCGGCCTTGGCTCACTTCAGCCGGGAAGCGGGGGTGCAGAGCTCCAGCCCCAGTGCCGAGGAGCGGGGAAGAACCTGCTGAGAGCTGAGTTGCCCGGCCTGGCGTTGCTGGGCCTCAGCACGGAGCCTCCAGCTCAGCTCAGCTCACCTGCTCCTGCTGCCGCCGCTGGTACTCCTCCTCGCTCGCGGCTAGCGCCCGCGCCAGGGCCAGGTCCTCCTCCTCCTGCGCGCTGCTGGAGACAGCCGTTTGTTCAGGGGCAGGAGACCACACCCCACGCCGCCCCAGGGACAGCTCAAGCAGCTGGCTAACGAGCCCAGAGAGGCCGGGGGAGCCTTTGGGACAATCCCCGTGCAAACACAGCACGGGACTTCGGGAGCCAGGCTGCAGGTGTCCCAGCTGGGACGGAGCCAGGCCGAGGCCTGTCCCAGAGGCAGCCCCCGCATACAGAACCCCTGGAACCAGACCCGAGAACGGGGCTCAAAAGGGCGCCACCTGCTGGACTGCACCGCTCCTGCAGCAGCCTGGGTTTTCTCGGGTCCTGGCCCATTCTGTTCCTGCCCATTAGTTGTCAAGATGTGAAGGGATCACAGCCCAGGCCAGTTAACGCACCCGGCCCCTCCCCAGCCTCTGTCCCCTTCCGGGGAGTTCGCCCCCACAATGGTGCCCTATGCAGGCTCTGTGTGGTGCGGCTCTCAGGTGACCATCAGCATGTCACCGGCCCCACCCAGCAAGCACCCTCTTGCAGGGCCAGCACGCCCAGCTGCGACACAGCCCGGCCCAGGTGCTGCGCCAGCCCCAGACCGTACCTGAGCGCCCGTGCCGAGCCGGGCGCCGATTCTGCCAGGGACATCTCCAGGGCTCGCTGCAGTGCCTCGTCTTCACTCTGAAAGGAGAGTGGGGTGTGCCCACGGCACTGCCCGGCTTAGCCACACCCTGGAGACAGGGCGGGCCCAAGCCCCCGAGGTTGTGCCGCGGGGGACAGTCCTACCCTCACCCTCAGTCATGGGGGTGCGTGTATCTGGCCCACCTCCTACCCTAGGCCCAGCTGTAGGCCTGGGAGTTGGACACGGTCAGAGGGAAGGCATCTGGCTTCAGAGCCCCCGCCCCATTCTCCCCCTACGGGGAACAGGCTCACCAAGCAGCTCCTCGCACCCCTCCAGCCTGACCTCAGTGGCAAGGGGCTGGTGCTTTCTCACGCTCCCCGTTCAGAAAACAGAGCGAGGGAGACAATGGCAGGCGTGGACAGTTGCCTTGGCCGGGCCGGGCCCCCTAAGAGCCTCCAGCAGAGCCCAGGCCTGCCCTGGCTCTCACGTGCAGGCAGCAGAGCGATCTCCATCACAGCGCCACTGAGCACACGGGGGCCCCATAGCCGAGCGCCGCACAGGCGTCCTGGGGAGCGCTGGGCCCGGTCCTGCCATCTCGGAGGTGGGCGACAGAGCTGGCCCAGAACAGGGCTCCTGTGCCTGGCACACGACTGGGAACTGGCAGCCTGGTGCTTGGCTGGGGACCTCACACACGGGGTGATGAGGCTGCACAGCCTGGGAGCTCGGGCCCCCAGTTCTCCGTGCCATGGCACCCACTGGGGGAGGTTCGCGCTGGGCCACTCACCAGTCCATTCTGCAGTGCAACGGCAGGGGGCGAGGTGCTGCTGGGCGGCAGGGTCACCATCACGCCGCCTCTGGGCGCAAGAGGAGGAGCAGGGTTAATGCTAACACGCGGAGCAGCACGGGGGCCAATGCCCAGGTGGGGACCCCCCCACTAATGGGTAGCTCTGTGCCGCTCCCAGCAGGCCAAGGAGATGTGCCAGTCCCGGGGGTGGGGGATTTCCACACACCAGCTCTCTGGAGGGGCTGCCGGGTCTAACCACCGCAGCCAGGCCTTGGGGGCGAGAGGAGGTGTGGGCATCACCATACCTGCTTGGGGCTGGAGCAGGGGGGCCGGCTGCCGGCCGGGTCGCCGGTCTGGAAGCTCCTCTGCTCGATGTCCCGGCTGCCACAGAGGAGGATGCTTGGGCTCTCGCAACCGCAGCGTGTCTGCGACAGACAACGTCCATCAGTAACAGCTTCCCCCTGCTGGGCGGGGGCTCAGCATGGGAGGGGGTTTGGAGCCCTCTGTCTCCCCACCCCTCCCTCAGGTACTCAGCCCCAGCCGTAGGCCCTACATCCTTCCTGCTTTCCTGTGTGCTCATCTCCCGCGTGGGGCCTCACCCCCAAGCTCTCTGGGTAGTCACTCAATGGTGCCCCAGGCCAGTCAGGCCCCCCAAGCAGACCTGCTAGGAACAGAAGCTGGAGAGAACAGCAGGCGCATCGAACATGCTTGCGGCTTGCACCGCAGCCCAGCATCAAGGGCAGGGACACTTACACCTGCAGCTCTGCAAGGAGATCTCCTGGCACCAAGACGCAGAGCACAGGGCAGGGCTGGGGCACCCAGTGTAGACCCAGCCGGCGCGGGGGGAGGGGGGGTGGGCTGGGGCAGATCCAACCAGTGCAGGGCAGAGCTGGGGTGCCTGGGGCAGACCCAGCCGGCGTGGGGCAGGGGGGAGCTGAGACACGAGGCAGGGAGAGCGCAGCTTATGCAGTTCTCCCGTCGTCATCACTGTGGCGAGCGTGGCCTGCCCTGGAGAAGCACTTCTCCCGCCCCCGTTACCCGGCTCTGGAGAGGGGGCGCCCCACCCCATTGCAGTCGTGATCCAGGGGGTGCCGGTGCTTGAGGCAGAAGTTCCCGTGGCACTGGTCACAGATCACCTTCATCATCTCCCTCTGCTTGCAGCCAGGCTTCAGACACTTATTGGTGAAAATCTAACCAGAGACAAGGCACCCGGTGACCAGCTGTGAGCTCGCGGCACACAGGGCCCTGTAGCCGTCCCCGACCGGTACGGAGCAGCCCGGCAGCAGCATCCGGGCCGCCTCTCACCTCCGACCCCGCTGTGGGTTTGCTAAGTGGACGGAGCCCTGGTAATGTACGTTCCAGGAGCTTCAACGCCAGCAGCAAGGCCGGGTCAGACCCCAGGTCTCCGCGTCCCAGCTCCAGCCCCCCAGCCACGCTGCTCTCTGGGGAATTCAATTCTAGCGCCAGCGAGTGGCGGGCACAGACCAAGTGCTGCAGCGTGAAGGGGCTTTGCCAGCTTGTAGGTTCACGGAGGTAAGGCCGGAAGGGCTCACTCTGCCCCCCTCATCGGGCTGCCGTGGCACAGGCCAGAGCACCGCACACAGGCACTCCTGCGGCGAGGACCTGTCCTCTCCTATTCCATAAGGGGCACTACAGAGCCCAGCAGCTTGTGGCTGAACTGGGGTGGGTCCAGGGTCCTGTCATGGCCTCCAAGGGACGGTGGGTCGGGAAGCGGCTCCCGTGACAAATCGCCCTCAGTTCCTGCCAGGGCAGCAGCCCCCCGCCCCCGCTGTTCCAGGCCTGGGCTTCCTGCGCCCAGCTCTCCTGCTGCCCCCCAATCCCTACCCACAGCGCCCCCAACTATTCCAGGCCTGGACACTGCCTGCCCCAGCGGCCCTGCACCCCTCCATACTGATTTACAGCCCCCAGCATTTCCAACCAGACCACGCCAAACCATGGCACTCGTGGATTTAGCTCAAGGCCCACTGGGGAGTCAGCTGAGAGCAGCAGACTTGGCTCAACAGGCCCAGCCAGCATTAGGCGAGTGCCGACCAGAGACCCCCCTCCACGCCCTGGAGGCACAGACCCATAGGGCCAGGCAGCAGCGAGGTCACAGCCTCCTACCTTGCGCTTGCGCTGGGCGGGGTCGGATTTGCAGTCTCGGTCGATGTGCTCCCCCACCACCGCATCAGGCATCTCCCCCTTTTTGACAGGGATGGGGATGTTGCAGAGAGGGCACACGGGGACCTGCACGTCCTGCAACACACCAGAGGCCAGGCTGAACATGCCCCCCAGCCCACCCCAGGCCAATCTGTGCTGTTCTGTTCCCCCCAGGGGCAGGAGCTGCCTTGCAGATGATGGTTCTCTCCTGTGGAATTTTTTAACCCTCCAGATTATTTCTGCCTTTGCTAAGCAAGCAGGCCCGGGGCACAGCCACACCCCTGGGAACGCTGGCGGCTTGTTAATCCGTGAAGGGAACAGGGAACAAACAGGTGTTAAAGTGCCAAGGACGGTTCTGACCATCCATCCCGAGCCCCTGCATAACACAGGCCACAGAGTCTCACCCAGCCACGCGAGAGGAGATAGGACAGAGCCTGCAAAGCAGCTGCCAGGCTTGGGTTAAAGACCCCAAGTGACGGAGCTGCTACCCCATCCCTTGTGAAATGCAGCTCGGGCCTGGGCTGCACAGAGAAGTGATGCTAAACGCTGAGGGGTGTAAAAACACACAGCCAAGTCGCCTGAGGGAGCTCCAGCTAGATGAAGGAAAGATCGCTGCTTGAGGGGGGGATGGAAAAACCCCTTCTGCTGCTGGACGCTGCATCTACTCTATAGGGGCACACAGTTTTACACCCCCCCACCCCCGGCCTAACACCCGTGCCTCCCCGGAGCCGGGCAACAGCTCGTTGCCAGTCCCTTTGCTCAGAGTCTGACCCCGCGAGCAGCGCTCTGAGCTAAGCCCGTGGGAATTAGTTCACCAGAGACGACGTTAGATACTTTCCTAAGTCCACGTGCATTAGCCCTGCTGTGATCCCTCCATCCCCTAGCGTTGGGGTCCTAGAAACCATTCAGCTGGCCTGGCAGATGTCGCCACCTCGTGTTCTCTGCTCTCTGCCCCTCTGCTGGGCTTGGCTGCTGGAGGATCGCAACACGGATTCCAGGGAACGCCCAGCGCCCTTCTGTCACTGGCTGAGCTCGCCTCGCTCTCAGACTAGCCAGGCACTGCTACACACCAGGCAGTTCCCCTGGCTCTGCCTGCCCGTCGTCCCAGGCTTCTCTTGCGCATGTGGGGCCTGATCCTGAGGTTTTGCCGGGAGCTGCTCAGCAGGTCTCAGAATGAGGCTGCCAGGTAGTGCCAACTCCGCATGGAGCCAGGCCCCAGCCACCCCTCCCCACTTACCTTCTTGTAGGCAGAGGCGCACTGGTGCTGGGTGTAGGTGATGTGGTCGGTGCAGAATATCTGTTCGCACGCGTCGCACTTCAGGGGGAGAAAGTCTGGCAAGACGGGAGAGACAGCAGGCAGGTCAGGGGCTACAGAGTCAGCGCTTCCCACTGCACAGCCCAGGGGCCAGCCAGCTCCGAGGGCACAACCCAGCCACGCACAGCCTGGGACAGCCTGCAGGGTCACAGGCCTGCAGCCGCTGAAAGACTGAGCCATTCCATATGTAGCTAGAGCTCCCGGAGACTACAGCTCCCAGCATGCACTGCTCCAGTTTAAAAACAAACCCGCATTTATGGCCTGCAGGAAATGTTTGTAGCTTTTCAAAGTTGTTTAAATGATCCAGAATATTTCCTAGCAAGCCGAAGGCACAGCTTCTTCACGCTCCTTCAGGGATGCCAAGGACTCAACCCCGAAACAGTCACCGCGGTAGGAGAGACAGCAAGAGACAGTTTTAATGTCAAAGCTACACGCTCTTGACAACGAGGGTTTGTACCGTCAGCGCCTGCCCGCCCGCCCTTCCCCCTCCCAGTGAGGAGACTGATGATGCCAGTCACTGGAATACGAAGGGGGCACAGACTGACCAGAAGCAGCAATGGGATCTGCAGGTCTCTGCGGCACGAGGCAAGCCACTAAGAAATCAAGACACAGCACCCAGCAGCAGCCTCAATGGCGCGTGAGCAGTACGAGTGAGAGGAGAGAGCAAAGCCAAGCCAGCTCCCACAGCACGAGCGACCCCACCCCAAAGCGAGCTCTGTGACACAGCCAGGTGCCACGGGAGCAAGCCCTGGACTGGCCAGTTAGCACCTGTTGACAGCCATTTCACGTTCTCCTTGGCAGGGACACCCCAGACACTAAGGTGGCATTTCTGCTCCTCACATGCGCGTCACATGCTGTGTGGCTGAAGTGCCCTGGCACGTGACGATGCTCAACACTTACAGTGTTTTCTGACCATCAGCTAACAAGCCCCAGAGGGACCGGGGCACCGTGCCCAGGAGTCAGACTGATCATTTGTCTGGTCCCCACCATCCCCCAACGGTCTGAACACTTGGGACACAGCCCACAAGAGACACACACGGGTAACAAACAAGGGCTGAGAAAGGCACTTGTTTACCTGCTTTGGGGTGGGCATGCCAACATCGCCAGCTCCCTAGGCCCTTGGCATGAAGGGCTCCAATCACCCCCTGCTCCCCGAGGGGGTTGCAGACAGACTGAACCGCATGGGTCGCTGCCCCTTGCTCCCATCCCAGAATGCACCGCGCCCCCTCACTGTAACAAAGCACGGGGCCCACAGCCTCTGTCAGGAAGTTTTAAGCATGAAGGCAACCAAGTAAGCAAAGAAACGGGATTTAGAAAGTCACAGCTACTGCGCCACCAACCACACACGTGACCCCAACACCCCTGCACAGAGTGCACCTCTGCGGCAGCTCCCAGCCCCCCTGCTGTATCCCACTAGACCCTGCCTCCCTCCCAGAGCCGGGGAGAGAACCCAGGAGTCCTGGCTCCCAGCCCCCCTGCTGTATCCCACTAGACCCTGCCTCCCTCCCAGAGCCAGGGAGAGAACCCAGGAGTCCTGGCTCCCAGCCCCCCTGCTGTATCCCACTAGACCCTGCCTCCCTCCCAGAGCCGGGGAGAGAACCCAGGAGTCCTGGCTCCCAGCCCCCCTGCTGTATCCCACTAGACCCTGCCTCCCTCCCAGAGCCGGGGAGAGAACCCAGGAGTCCTGGCTCCCAGCCCCCCTGCTGTATCCCACTAGACCCTGCCTCCCTCCCAGAGCCGGGGAGAGAACCCAGGAGTCCTGGCTCCCAGCCCCCCTGCTGTATCCCACTAGACCCTGCCTCCCTCCCAGAGCCGGGGAGAGAACCCAGGAGTCCTGACTCCCAGCCCCCCTGCTGTATCCCACTAGACCCTACCTCCCTCCCAGAGCCGGGGAGGTCACTGGGCTGTGGCAGGGCAATAAACAGCCACAACCCCACTTGACCAAGCCAGCGCGGCCCCACCGGGGGCAGAGGCGGCCAAGGGGGGCAGGTGGCCCCAGACTCTGCCCCCGCAGCCAGATCGGGGCCTCACCCAGGCGCTTGCAGGTCGGCTCGGAGCAGTGCGCGCCCAGGTCCGGGAACTCCATGGCGGCGGGGCCGGCTCCGGGTCCCCTGCTGCAGCGAGAGAGAGTAAGAGGGGCAGGAGAGCACCCACTGGGGGGGAGGCAGGCTCGGGGGGGGGGAGGCGGAACACCCAGGTGCGGGCGGGGGACCCAGTCATGGGGGGGGTGGGGGCATCCACCGGGGGGGGCAGGCTCGGGGGGAGGGGGGCCCAGTTATGGGGTGGATGGGAGCATCCACCGGGGGGGCAGGCTCGTGGGGAGGGGGGCCCAGTTATGGGGGGAGATGGGGGCACCCACCAGGGGGGGCAGGCGGGCCCAGTTATGGGGGGACACTCAGCGGAGGGGGCAGGCTCGGGGGGGGGCCAGTTATGGAGGGGGCACCCACCGGGGGGACCCATTTATGGGGGGAGAGGGCCACCCACGGGGGGGAGGCAGGCTCGGGGGGGCCCAGTTATGAGGGGAGATGGGGGCACCCACCGGGGGGGCAGGCGGGCCCAGTTATGGGGGGGCACCCACCAGGGGGGGCAGGCTCGGGGGGGCCCATTTATGGGGGGAGGGGCAGGCTCGGGGGGGGCAGTTATGGGGGGGCACCCACCGGGGGGGGCAGGCTCGGGGGGGCCCAGTTATGGGGGGCACCCACCGGGGGGGGCAGGCTCGGGGGGGGCAGTTATGGGGGGGCACCCACCGGGGGGGGCAGGCTCGGGGGGGCCCAGTTATGGGGGGGCACCCACCGGGGGGGGCAGGCTCGGGGGGGCCCAGTTATGGGGGGGCACCCACCGGGGGGGCAGGCTCGGGGGGGCCCAGTTATGGGGGGGCATCCACCGGGGGGGCAGGCTCGGGGGGGCAGGCTCGGGGGGGCCCAGTTATGGGGGGAGGGGCAGGCTCGGGGGGGGCAGTTATGGGGGGGCACCCACCGGGGGGGCAGGCTCGGGGGGGGCCCCGCCCGGCGGCCGATGTGGGACCCTCCCCGCCCGAGCCCGGCCTCGCTCCTACTTCCGCTGGGGAGACGCGATGACGTCAGCGTTACGCCGCAGCGCGTCCGCTCCCGGCTCCGCCCCGCGCTGGGGCTGCTCCGGCGCTGAGCGAGTGGGCGGGGCGAGGGGGCTCCCTCGCGCCGCCCCAGGTCCTAGCGCCCGCCGCATCTCCCCAGCCGGCTGCCCGGCCCGGCCGCTGGGGGAGCGGGAGGGGTCGTGACCCACTGGCGCAGAGACCAAAGCCGGGGGGGGGGGGCAGCCTGCGCCCCCGCCCGGGAACGTCCCCCCAATAACGCCCAGCCCGGGGCAAATAAGGCCCAGGGCAGGGCTCCCCCAGCCTGGGGCTAATAACCTGCAGAACTCCATGCCGGGGGATGCTCCGAAGGCCAGAACTATAACTGGTTTCACTAAATTCATGGAGAATAGGTCCAGCAATGGCTATTAGCCAGGAGGGGCAGGGACCCAACCCCCTGCTCTGGGTGTCCCTAAGCCTCTGCTTGCCGGAAGCTGGGACTGGCTGACAAGGGATGGGTCACTTGATACATGCCCTCTCTGTTCCCTCCAAAACATCTGACACCGGCCACTGTCAGAGACAGGACACGGGGCTAGATGGACCATTGGTCTGACCCAGTGTTGCTGTTCTTATGCACACCTGACAGTAAATTAATCTAAACCACATTTCCCTTGTTTGCTTCTACGAACATGGGACTGTGTCAAGACTTACTGACATCAAGACATGATGTCCACTGCTTCCCCCCCCCCTCCCCTAAGCCAGTACCCCCTCCAAAGAAGGAAATCAAGGTAGCGTGGCATGATTTGTTCTAGACAAAGCCATGCTGGCTATTCCTTCTAAAGCGGTTAGCCTCAAGGTGCGCACAAGTTGACTGTTTCATGATTTGTTCCAGTCTCTCTCCAGGTATCACCATTAGGGTGACTGGTCTATAACTCCCAGGTCCTCTTTGTTCCCCTTTTTGAAGATAGGGGCTATATCTGCCCTTCGCCAGTCCTGAAGATAGTTGTTCTTGCCCCAGCAAGCCACTGTCAGAGCCAGTAGAAGCCAGGGCACCTGGGTCCCAGCCCCCCCCCCGAGCTATAAGTTAACTAGCAGGAGGCTTGTACCAGCCAGGCTCCCTTAGCTGCAAGGGGAGAGGGCTGCAGTACTTGAACTTGAGTTAGATCGCAGCACCTCTAGCCTTGCTCCTGCCCAGGCCCAGCAGGCAGAGGGCCCAGATTCCAGACAGCAGCTTCTCAAGGCTGGTAGCGGCTGTCCTGGGGATTTCCTGGCCAGCAGAACGTCGAAGACTGGGGAGGTGTCCGTAAAGGAGGGACTTGACCCTAGAGCATCTTAGGCCACTGCAGAGTAGAGGCTGCCAAGGTTTCCAAGAAGAGTGATGCTGAGCAGACACAACCAAACAGCTGAGAGTCCTCCATATTCTCCCATCCCCTCATTGTCATTGTCACAACTCTCCAAGGCTGCTGGCTGAGCAACTGCAACAGAAAGGGGTTTTTCTGAGCAATGAGTGACGGGGGCGGGGGGGAAGAGAGGGGAGAAGAGAATCCAAGCTGTTAGCCAGCCACTTGCCAGCTGGCTCTGCCCCACCCCAACCTGTTACCTCCCTCAGGGGGCTGCCCACACCACCCCAACAGCAGATACACCACTCGAGTCTTAACAGACACTCGCTGCTAGCTCTGGTTTGCATGTACAGTACCGCCACAGACAGGCATCTGAAAAGAAGTGATTTCTCCCCCCATGCCTGGTGCTGAATGTCAGACTGACACTCCATGCGAGAGGGATGTCTGCAAGACGAGCTCGAAAGACCCCACCACATTCAGCCAACAAATTTTAGTGCCCAGAACTTTCTCCTCCACCTTTTTTTGTTTTTATTTTTTATTACAAACTCTACATTTTGCTTTTAAATATAGCCATAGAATGAACACGGATTACAAGGACCCTTCCCCCCCGCCCCTTTTCCTGGATGTTATTAGGAAGAGTAACATTTATCACCAGGTCTCCTGCAGACCTACCATCAATGAAAAGCCACCCATTGCTACCAGCACTGGTGCCTCAAATTCTCTTGCGGACACAGTTCTCAGGGAGCGGGTGGGCATATCAGCACAAGCATACAAGACCCCTTCCCCTCCCTACATCCTGAAAGAAAATTTGGGGTCCAAATTGTTGTGACCCATTTGTGCTCCTACCATGCAACAATGCCTGGGTTAGCAACACGCAGCAGCCTGTTCACTGGATACCTTGGCAGGGGCTTTTTGGAACCACGTTAGCACCATTTGAACATGGGTGGCTGCCACGTGTGCCATGCACATGGCCCGGTAGAACGCAGGACGCTGTGCTGCGCCCGGGATTCCCACTGCAATGCAGGACAAGGGGGCCCACATGTTGCTTTGGAAGCCTACCAGGAGCTCATCTAATTTACACCAAAGCAGGCTGCAGCCACCCTCATGAGACATGGTGTCCTCCAAGGAAGAGCACCGCCTGCGAGGGGCTACACTGCTCTGGTAAAGGGGGTGAGAACAGGCTCCATTTGGGCCAGTTTGGCATCTGTTGGGCTAGGAGGAGGTTTTTGGGAAGTGCCTCTATATTATCTACTCAATAAATAATCTAACGCTTCCCAAACCTGGGATCTGAAAGCAGATCGTCCTAGCTCGAAAGAGGCCAGGAGGGGCTACCATTAAAGAATTCATAGGCCCATAAGCCACCACTCCCATGGAATGTTCCATTGAGCAGGATGTCACACAGAGTGCAGAAGTGTCCATCTAGGCAAACAGTGACAGAGCTACCAACTCCTCTGGAGTCTGCCCTGTCCCGCACTAACAGGGAAACGGGGGAGTAGCCCACACACAATACAGAGGGACAGCCAAAGCCCAGCTTCAGCTGCCGTCGTGGGGCCAGAGAACACTCCAAAATGCTCTGCCCAAGGGGTGTAGCAAGGACATCATTGGGCCTCTGCTCCCATCCCCTGGTTCTCTCAGCCCTCTGATCTCAGGAGACGTTTCTGGAGCACAAGTCGCTGCTGATTTAAAAGCTCTGCTGTCAGTTATGAGATAAATCCCGTCAAGGGGCTGTGCCTGGATGTGCAACGAGCTGACATGGTCTCAGCTCTGGGACAAAGTGTGCCGGCTGGGGAGCAGGGGAGCACGGCAAGGCATCCTGCCTCTGCACTCAAGCTAGACAGACTCCCACCTTGGGCCCATACTCCAGGGACTGGTGGCCACAGCCGTGCAGCCTCTCACTTTCCATACGTTCCTTGACTGCAGCACCCTAAGTAAGAATTGATAGAGGCTGCAACAGCTCTGTACATACATAAGAGTCCCACACCTCCACTTCTGCTAGCCAAGGACCCCTCGCGCTGCAGAGTCTACGTGCAAAGAGGACACAGAGACCCCCCCAGCAGTAACTCAGTTCCCTGCTCGGGCAGTCTCAGCCAGACCCCGGGGTACATGAAGACAGTACGAGGGTTACGGAAGTCAGAGGGATTGTACGTAATAGGTGCGACAACAGGCAGGAGGGCTCCAGGCAGCCTTGCTCTTGGGCGTGTTGGCCTATATGCCCAAGGCAGAGCCCGAAATCCCATGGCCCACCATTACACAGAGGCATTTTCCACATTTCCCTGCGGTGCTCCGCTGCCTGTGTGGAGACAGAGCTAGCCCGAACAGACCTAGACACTGCCAAGGGTACGTGCTGAGCCTTCACACGCTGGCTGAGACATTTCTGCTGCCTCCAGCCCAGGGCCTGTGCAAAGAAGCTGCCACGTCAGTTTACAGCTCTTTCCTTGGAGTCAGTGGAGCCTCCCTTGTTCCCAGGCCAGAGATATGAACAGGGACGCCCATTCCCTGCTCCAGGAACACAACAGGAGCCATTTAAGGCAGGGCCGAGAGCTAGGATGGCCTGTGGCTGCGATACAGGGAGCAGAGCTCCTGATGGATACGAGACCAGAACCTAGTCCACGGTACACTCTGGGTACCCACCTGGGCTGGAACGGGAGGTGCTTCTAACAGGACTGCTTGAGGGGACAGGATCAGAGGTGGCTCTTTCAGTCCCTCGCACTGCCCTGAAAGCTCCCAGGCCCAGCTAGGGCAGCCCTGCCTGAGCAGGAGCAGGTTCACTGGGCAGCAGTGACTGGAACAGAGATGCCAGGTGCTCACAGCAGGGACGAGCCAAGGACAGGTGGTAGAGTGGCGTTGTACTGGCCCGGCCTGGGGCGAGGGGGGGGCACTTGGGACGTAAAGTGCAGTAAGAGATTACAGAACACTGCCTAGAAATCGCCTTTAGTTATTTAAAAATTTAAAGATTTTGGGGGGTCCCCCTCACACAATTACTGTCTGCGCAGCCCCTCGGACTAGGGCCACAAAACAGCCTCACACATAAAACAATCAGACTCTTCTCTGCTGCACAAGCCAAGTTTATAAACTCCTTCCAAGCCACTGGAAAGCCAGCCAGCTGCCACAGTGAGACACTAGACAAGAGAAAGCAGCACTCAGGGGTCTGGCTTGGTCATGCTTATTTAGAGCACGATGGTTTGAGGAGCCATCTGTGTGCCGCAGAGTTAAAGATAGGAGACAACCGGGGCCCACCAGAATAGGGGCAAGGAGCAACTGATCCAGACCTAGAAGCTGCTCCATTCACAGCAGTGGTCTCCAACGTGGGCAGGTAGCATAATTCAGGCCAGACACACAGGGAAATGCCCGAAGTGCCGTTTGATGGAGAGGATACTAAAACCTGGTATCAGCCTTGCAGGTCCCTTCCTGCATCCACCCACCTTTTCCCTTCTGCCTCTGCTCTTCCCCCTCTCACTTCCCCTGCACCCGGAGATCTGAGTTGTATTTCCTTCCCCTCCCCCCATCCAGCTGAATCAAAGACACTTAAAATTATTTACACTTTTAGCCATTTAAAAACCCAATAAAATAAGATTGCATCTGTCCTACCAGGGATGTGGGTATAGCAGCAGCTACATCTAGCTCAGTACTCTGCGTGCAAAACAAAAGACAAACAGAAGACAGATCAAAATACTGCACCATCACTATGAAGCTTTTGCTAGGGTTGGTGTTACAACTGCAGCCTGGCTCCTCCCCTCACTCAGACTGAGGAAGGCTGGGCTGGGCAGGATGGAAAGGACGGGTTATTCCAGACACAGCACATTAACACAGACTTTTTGCCATCCTGGTCAACATGAATATCTAAAAGAGACTGGACATCACTGCAAGAGTCCATCTGTCCATCCATCCTTCCTTCCTTCTAGGGACGACGAGGAAAGAGTGGGCGACAGAGACGACCTAAGACAAAGACGCGGCCTCCTCTGGATCCTCTCGCTTTGGCAGCTCGGAAACTGCAGGCGAGGAGGAAACTGGAAACGGAGCGATGGGCAATTCCTGCACTTCCTTCTCTCCTCCAAGCCCCATCTCTACATCCATTTGCTCCAGCTCCCTCTGATCCAGTAGCTCAAAGTCATCCACTTCCCCCTCCTCCTCTGGGGGAGCTGCAGGCTCCATCCCCACCGCCTCGGTCTCTGACAGCTGCGCCTGGAAGTTCAGTTTCTCTTCGGGCTCAGTGGGCAGGAACTCGGAGAGGGAAGGCCCCTCACTAGCTTCAGAGGAGCGCAGCAGTGCTGAGAGGGTGTTCTGCACCACCGTAGTGATCGCAGTGGCAACAATCTCCTCACTTAGCACATCGATGCAGAGGCCCAGGCCGGGGGCAGCAGCAGTCTGCGGCTCTGTGCTGCTTCGCACCGCTTGCCCGTTCCCATTGAAGTGCGTATTTACAAAATGGAGAGGAGAAGCCAGATGGAGAACGGAGAGGTCAGAGTCCACAGCTTCCTTGTCCGCAGAGTCCAGCTCGTGGGCAGCATGGGCAAGCTCGGGGGCCAGCGGCACCCCGAAGGCGTCATCGTCGCTTTGTGGCCCCAGGTCTCTGGAATGATACTCTTCCACGGAGGGGAACTCTGCCAGGTCCTTGGCGAAGGACTCCTCCGGCTCACTGTGCAGGCTCTGCTGATCCAGGTCTGAAAGGCACAGCCAGGCAATGGCATTACCAGCAACTTCTCCCACTCTCCACAGTCCCATTCCCTTAGAATCATAGAATATCAGGGTTGGAAGGGACCTCAGGAGGTCATCTAGTCCAACCCCCTGCTCAAAAGGACCCATCCCCAATTAAATCATCCCAGCCAGGGCTTTGTCAAGCCTGACCTTAAAAACTTCTAAGGAAGGAGATTCTACCACCTCCCTAGGTAACGCATTCCAGTGTTTCACCACCCTCCTAGTGAAAAAGTTTTTTCTAATATCCAACCTAAACCTCCCCCACTGCAACTTGAGACCATTACTCCTTGTCCTGTCCTCTTCCACCACTGAGAATAGTCTAGAACCATCCTCTCTGGAACCACCTCTCAGGTAGTTGAAAGCAGCTATCAAATCCCCTCTCATTCTTCTCTTCTGCAGACTAAACAATCCCAGTTCCCTCAGCCTCTCCTCATAAGTCATGTGTTCCAGACCCCTAATCATTTTTGTTGCCCTTTGCTGGACTCTCTCCAATTTATCCACATCCTTCTTGTAGTGTGGGGCCCAAAACTGGACACAGTAAACCAGATGAGGCCTCACCAATGTCGAATAGAGGGGGACAATCACGTCCCTCGATCTGCTCGCTATGCCCCTACTTATACATCCCAAAATGACATTGGCCTTCTTGGCAACAAGGGCACACTGCTGACTCATATCCAGCTTCTCGTCCACTGTCACCCCTAGGTCCTTTTCTGCAGAACTGCTGCCTAGCCATTCGGTCCCTAGTCTGTAGCTGTGCATTGGGTTCTTCTGTCCTAAGTGCAGGACCCTGCACTTATCCTTAGACCCAGGCTGCACTCTGCCTGCTCCAGCTGAGAGATCAGCTGATCTTTGCCCCCTTCCCCCCCCCCCGCAGCTCCATCCTGGGTAGTGTGGAAGCAGGGAGTTGCCCTGTACTCCCACGAGAGGAGTGCTTGAAGGAACATGACTTTGGATTCAAGCTCCTCCACAATTTAGCTTCTTCCTGCCTAGGAGCCACTTCCCTTCACTCTGCCCCACATGTGGGATGTGTGGATCAGGTGGCTCACCTGACCATCCCCTTCTTGCCATCCTCCACCTGCCACTGGGCCTGTTCATGCCTAGAACTCTTGTCACACTTCCACCCTCTCCCCTTTCAATCCCCCCTCAAACCCACCCCGACGTGTCTGACGAGCTACACTCCCGTAGATTACCCAGTCCCTACGACTCCTCCTGCACACACCCAACCAGCCCTGTGATCCTGTCGTCTCCACCACACAGCCCTAGTCAGAGCCAGGGAGTGCTGCGGGGCAAGGCCTCTGGCTTTGTTTCGTACAGTGCCATGCACACGTCATCACTTGGCCGGGTTTGCCTGCCTCTCTGCTCATTGGCAGAGCCTTTGAGGACAGCACTGCCTGCCTTTCCAGAGTTAGGCAGGGAGCAGGGCAGAGCATGAAGCAGGATCATGCAGGCAGCAGAGATCAGACAGCCGGAGCAGTCATGGCTATCGGGGAAGCCATGACAAGATGTGCGGCTGCTAACGCCTCGCTGCCCAAGGCAGCAATTGGGCAGAGCCCATCACCATGGGGGCTGGGCTATCAGCCCAGCTGGGAGAGTTTCAAACACCCAGAAATGACAACACACAGAAGCCCAGTCCAGTGACTGGGGAGATGAGGCATGCCACTTTAACTGCCAAGCGAGGGTCTCCTGGCTTCCTTCCGGCCCTTTTCCCCCTGCAAAGAGCCTGGTTCTCCCCCTGCCCTCCAGGGGCCTGTCCCAGCTCCAGGGGTAGGGAGTGATGGCCTGTTCCTACCAGACAGCTGTTTCGGGACAGTGTGGGTGGGGTGAGGGTGGGAATTACGATCACCACATACCTTCAGACACATCAGTCAGCTGTGGGGTGGTGGCCCTGGAAACAGAGAAGCCCCCGCTCTCCAGGATGGAAGCCTCCTCGTCAGAGAGCTCCGAGTCTGTAATCGCCAGCGCTAGTGCTGTCTTCTTCACATCCACCTGTGGCGGAGGGGAGTTAGGTTTGGGTGCCCAGCTGGCAGCGCTTCCTGCTGGCTCCTCTGCACAGACCAGAGCCGCAGGGGCAGAAGTTATCTGCCAGATGAACTGTCACACAAGGTTCTTATACTGTATGAGCCAGGGACTGGGCAGAATCATCATGACACTGTCCAGCCACAGACTCATCCTTGCTGCTTCTGGAGTGAGCGAGCTTGGATGGGTTTGCGTCCTGCCAGCACCCAACATGGAGGGCCCAGTGAAAAGCACATGTGTAACTCCTAGAGCCCTAGAAATCCCCACAGCAGGGGATTCTCCCCTCCTGCGGCAGCTACAGAACACCACTGTGGCAAAGGGCAGGGCCCCCTTTCACAGTCTTGCCAACAGGCCACGCCAAAAAAGACACCGTATACACACAACAGCAGAGGGCACTGCAGATACTTTCATGTGACCCAAAGCTTCCCACTTCCCAGCCCAGCTTCTCCTTCCACTGGCAGCTGCAGCAAAACCAGATGCCTGCCCTGATCACCCCATCAGCATGGAAATAAAAGGGACTACATATTTCCCATCTGCTGAGCAAGCGCGGGTGGTGGGGAACAGCTCCATGACCCTTTCCCCTGGGCGTGATAAGGGTTCCAGGAAATAGCTAGCTGTCTGTACCACCAGCACTGGTGCCTGCAGGCCAGCAGAGGCAGGTGCAGCGTGACTCCCTCCAGAGCCCCTGGGGACTACTCTAGTCACCTGCTCAAGGGGTCAGGGAGGGCAGGGCAGGGCATTCCCTTACTCCAGGGCTCAAGGGTGCCAGTTCCTCAAGGGTCCCTGGGCTTTGAACTCCACCACACTGCTCCCGGGGCCACCTGACAAGCAGGCTCTTGGTCACAGCCCCTCCACAGAGGCAGCTTGCATCCCTCCCTAAGCACCCACTGGTGACTTTCCAATCCCTGCCAGGGCCCAGAGGCCAGGGCCAGCTTGGACAGCTCTGCTGCTGGTTACCAGTGTGGCTGCATTCTGACCAACCCGCTGTTCCTGGCTCTCTGGGGAGGTGCTGGCAGGGAAGAGGGCTATCTACCGCACGGCTCCTCTGCGGCCCTTACCACTGGGGAGTAGCCAGACAGCTCCGCCTCACTCTCACTCTCTGTCTCTGCCATTGGCTCATCGCCTGCCATGGGTTCGCTCTTTCCTTGGCGCTCTGTGTGCGGAAACGGAAGAAACTTCACTGAGTGGCACCAGGCTCAGAATCCTGGAAAGGGAGGGAAGGAGCTGCGGGGTCCCATCTAGTCCATCCCCACCCCTGCCCAAAGAGCCAGGCCAGGTTTGTTCCCTTCAGCCCCTTCGCCTGAGTTCTGCCCGGCCCAGTTAAGCGTCCCAAGTAATGGGGCTCTCACCCCTTCCCTTAGGTACCTCTTTCACTGTTTGACAGGTCACTGCCAAACAGTCTCTCCCCATACTCCCAATATTCAGCCTAAATTTTCCTTTGCTCAGTTTTACCCCATCACCCTTAGCCGTAACCTCTAAGATGATCCTCCCTCCCACCGGCTATGGTGGACATTTCTCAGGCACTCCACACCTATTCCTACTTGCCAGTGCTGGTTTTAGCCAAACTGGGTTTCCAGCCGGCCAAGGCAGAGAGATCAGAGAAAAGGCAGTGCCTTACTTCTCTTCTCGTGCTTCAGGTGCAGTGTCTCTGCTTTCATACTGTAGTCCAGTTTCATCAGGATAGGTTCCAGCCGAGTGTACATCCTCTGGATCAGCTCATGGTAAACCACCAATGGCCAGAGCAGAATGCTCAGCACTGGAAATGCAGAGAGAACCCAGAGCAGGTTAGCCATTCGGAAAGGGGTCAGTAAGACAGAAAATATCATGTCCCTGTATAAATCCATGGCATGCCCACACCTTGAATACTGCAGGCACTTCTAGTCACCTGATCTAAAAGGTGTACTAGGGTCGGAAAAGGTGCAGAGAAGGGCAACAAAAAAAGAGGACGGGTATAGAACAGCTTCCATATGAGGAGAGAACAAACAGACTGGGTCTGTTTATCTTGAAAAAGAGATCACTAAGAGGGGATATGATAGAGGTATATGAAATCAGGAAGGGTGTGGAGAGTGAACTGGGAAGGGTTGTTTACCCCTTCCCATAACACAAGAACTAGGGGTCACCCAGTGACATGAATAGGCAGCAGGTTTAAAAACAAAAAAAAAAAAAAAGGAAGTATTTCTTCACACAACGCACAGTTAACCTGTGGAACTCATTGCCAGGGGATGTTGTGAAGGCCAAAACTATAACTGGGTTAAAAAAAGAACTAGATAAGTTCCTGGAGGACAGGTCCATCAACAGTTCTTAGCTAAAATGGCCAGACCAAAACCCCATGCTCCCAGTGTCCCTAAAACCTCCCGACTGCTAGAAGCTGGGACTGAACAACAGAGAATGGATCAGTCGATAATTGTCCTGTTCTGTTCATTCTCTGTGAAGCACCTGGCATTAGCCACTGTCAGAGACAGGATACTGGGCTGGGTGGACCATTGGTCTGACTCACTGTGGCTGTTCTTAAACTAGGAAAGGAACAATAGGCCAATTCTCCCAGTAGCCAGGCACAGGAGCACCAGGAATGGAACTCGATGTCTGCTGAAGAGCAGTCTGATGACACTGGCTTCACCCTTACAGGTCTGCCAATCCACCTCACTCCTGATCTGCAGTTCCACCCTATTATTCCAGGGCTGCTTTCATCCACAAACAGCTTTGCCAATGCGCAGCAGTCCTTACCTGTCACACCCCTGCTATTACAAAGCCTGAGCTCAACCAACACACCTCATTTCTGACCTCTGAGCTGGAGCTATAGATGGGGGTTAATTAAAGTGGCTGACTCCTGAAAGGGCAGCAGCTACCTAGGATTTACAAGCAAGGCTGTGCCCCAACTGGAAGCCAGTGTGCCGAACACCTGAGTGACCCGATAAGCTAACACGTCCACTGAAGCAGAGGAAGAGAAAGCAGATCAGCATTCCAAATTTCCAAACTGTTGCTCTGACTACATTATGAAGTTCTTTAGGGTGATCTTAAGATAGCCAAGTACTTACATTTCCTTCCAATTTTACCTCCTGCTGCCTGTAACGCTTTGGGAAGGTTGAAAACACATTTTCTTTCCCCAGCAACTTTTCCCTTTCAAGCCTGGCAGACATGGATTTGTTCTCTGTTGAAGTTTCAGAGTGACACTGCATTTCTCTGCTTCCCTGCAGGAACATCTGCTTCACTGAGCATGTCAGAGAGACAGGGTGGGTAAGGTAATATCTTATTGGACTAACTGGACCCCTCACCCACCTTGTCTGTCTGTCTAATATCATGGGCACCGCACCTATAACTACACTGCATGCAATCCCTGAGCATGTAGAATGGTGCAGATCTGGGAAGAGGGCTCACTGGTTGACCTTGGCTCCCTCTGCTGGCTCTGTGCTGTACTGCATCACAGTGTAGGGCCGACAAACAGTACCCTAGCGAATGACCTGAGGTGGCAGGGAGGTGAGGAGTTACGCACGTCACTTTATCTGGTATGGGCTGTGGGATATGAAAGACTTGTGAGCACACTTCTACCAGTTTATCAAATGATTCAGGAAAGTCACCAAGGAGCCACTTATACTCACAGATGATAGAGGAGATCATTATGCCTGGAACGTAGTGTCCGACCATAGCCAGGATCAGGCACCCCGAACAGACCCTCACACAGAACTGGGGAAACAGAGGTGAGGGATGAACAAAACAACAGACAAGAGGCAAAGACGCCATCCCTGCAGCTGGTGCAAGAGACTCGCTCAGCGCCATTTCTCACCTTAAAATATTGTAACAATATTTGCAAATTTAAACCACAAAAGCCTGTCCCAACCCAATGGCTTATTCTGGCCTAGATTTGTCCTAAGCACCCGGCATTGATGGTCAGAACTCAAACTTCCCAGCCCTGGGGAAAAGCAGAGTGAAGTGCAAAAAAGCAAGTCAGTGTAGAGGAGACCTAGCAAAACCTAAGAACCTGTGACCACCCTACTAAAGAAGCTTTTTGGGAATGTCCTAAACCGTCACACTTCTGAAGTTCAACAAGGTCTCCTGGAAGTAAGATAGGACATATTATATTAGATAGTGCTGTTCATTTGTAGATTAACATTTTCTAGAGGAGTCTATACTATCCCTTCTGTTACCCAGATGGGGAAACCGAGGCACAGAGGTGAGAGGATTTGTTCACAATCCATGGTGCCCTGTCCACCCCCAGCATGGCTCATCTAGAATTGGCGGGTGTGTGACCATCCAGCCAAGACTCTTCTGCTCTTTGCGAGGGGCACAGGCCCTTCTCGCAGATTAGATGATGGCTCTAGGGTACTGGAGGTCTGTCAAAGGGGTCAGGGCTGGAGAGACTAATGCTCAGCAGAGCTGAAAGACTGGTTCGCCAAGTAAAGGAAGCCATCTAGGAGAGTTTGGTGCACTCTGAGTCTCATCTTCTAACTAATTCAAGCTCAACACTAGAGGAGACCAGACTTTAAATTTATGGCATCTGTCTTGAGTCCCTTTCTCCCCCCTTCTGGCTGAATGGTGTAACTGTGGAGTCATCTGTCTGAGAAGTGGGTATAGCCAGTAATGGAAATAAATATAGTACAACCCACTTACTTCTCTAACTTGAGCATACTGGATTCTGCCAAGTCTGCTACAAAGATAGCCTGTGTGGATGTCATTGAACTTTGGTGACCGTTGAGGTCCTAAGGCAGGCCAGAACCAAGACCTGGCTACAAAGAGGTAATTCCTCTCCGAACAACATCTGGCACATCCATCAACCCCCAGGTTTATGCCAGATTCTTTCACGCATTCAGGAGCCCTGAACACCCTGCACTGTGGATTTGGAGAATAGCAGCTTGCAAGTGCTGCTTGCAAGAGAGATACAAACAGCTTCCAGCACTGAACAAAGCCCATGAAAGGGCAAAAGCCATAATCGGGCAAACTTCCTACTCAGACTATAAATCAAGGAACAAAGGGCTGGCCATTCCCATAAGGGGTTAAGCTTGGCCCCAGCTCACAGGTGCTGGGAACACAATTCATTAGCAAAGCTTTCCTTTCCTGATGTCTGGGCAGAGTGGGATGAGAGAAGGGCACCTGCAATCATTAGTGAAGGGCTGTATCAGTGCAAATCTTGCCCTAAGATTCCTCCCATCCCCCAGGTCATCTGAGGAGCCCCTGACTACAAGAGGAACACCTCCAGCAGGGGGGAGTGGCATGGCCCACGTTTACCTTGGCAGGGTTTTGCCTCTTGTACTGTAGCAGCTCCTGCAGGTACAACCTGAAGGTGACCCAGCTCTCAGCCAGGCAAGAGCACAGCTCGGGGACACTGAGAAGGTGAGGCTGTGCTCCGGCGGGCACACTCTCACTAGAGAAACAGATACAAGTGTAAGAGGACAAACCTTCAATGCACCCCATTTCATGGGGGAGGGAGGGAGGGTACAGCAGCCACAGGAAAGCAGGGCTCCCTTTCAAGGGCTTCATAATAATGGGGTGCATCTCAAATTTAACTTCACTAATGATGCCTCTCTGAGTTGCCAACCAGACAGGGTCTGACGAGGGACAGCTGAACCATGCTGAAAGAGCAGGGGCCCAGGCACCTTGCTGCAAAACACAGCACCTCCTTGCAAACAGCAACATCCCCACGCCACAGGTCAAGAGGTGACGCAGCAGAGCTGCAATTAACCCTCAGGGAGCTCCCAGCATCCAGTCCCGGGTAACAAATGCCCTGGAACGCAGAGTGACCATGCTGCCCATAACCAATGGCTAAGCACTGGGGGCCGGAAGCATGCAATTACAGGTGGCTCATATACTCTACAAAAGCCAATCCCAAGGATTCCCTTCTCTCTGCGGAGTCTTAAAATAGGGTGGACAGATCCTCTTGGCGTGAGCTTTAGGGAAAAATCCTGGACATTCTGAGTGCCAGAAGCACACACACATTTGAAGGGTATCAAGGTTTCCTGGAATCTCAAAATGCTGTTCCTGGGCAAATGAAGCAAACGGCTCCCACTGCGGAAGGAGGAACCATTACAAACCCAGCTGCGTGTCAGCCAAAGAACAGGCACTTCAGGAACCATGCACACAAACACACTGCAGTGGTACTGGAGCGCAATCCTGAGTGAGAGCAAAGGACGGGGAGCCAGGCAGAGAGAAGGATAGATGAGAGTACCACACTGACCTCACCACCCCCATTGCCCCCTTTCCCAAGAAGGCACAAGTGAGCCTACCTGTCCCCTCCTGGCTCTTCCGAGGGTTGTGCTGTAGGGACAGAGCAGGAAAGATTCATTAGCCAAGTGAAAAATAAAACACGACAGCTTAATTGCTAGGAGCTGCGCAGAGAATTAGCCAGGGGATCTCCCTGCATGTAGAAATCAGGCTAGAGATGGCTTTTGGGTTTGCATGTGTTTATGTGCAGAGATAAGCGGGAACGCGTCCTGGTAAAGGTTAGCTTTCAACACCAGAGTGGCCAAAGCATTGCACACAGCCCAGACTGAGCCCACGAAGCTCTGTAATGGGGCCAGTGGCTGCACTTGTCCTAAGCTAGGCTGCAACTCTCAGACCCCAGCAGGCAATGCAGTCAGGCCACAGATTCCATCTCCACTAGGGACACCAATACAGATTGACATGGAGTCCTGCAAGCTGGGGCCAGTCACTTCCACAGGCTGCAACACCATATTAAAGACAAGAGCAGCTACAATCTCAGGTGCATCCCTTCAACTCCTGACAAGGCACCAATGATGCTCCTGAGCTCTCCAAAGAGGAGCTCAGAGACTGTTTGAAAACTGAATAGCGAAGTCCCTGAATATGGTTCAGACTATGCCTTGGGCTGTCAGCTACGTGCTACATTTCCTTTAGCACCTGCCACCCTAGATTCATCTGCTGAGAGTGTTCCGAGGAGGCTCCTCTCTGCATGTCATGGCAGGATGTTTGCATGCTAAAAACATCCCCCTCCCCGCACTTGGGTACCAAATAGCACAGACCTGCTGTATAATTCACTAGTTGCGGGGTTCCTGGGTGTAACTATGTCCTGCTGGCGGCACTGACCCCACTGGGAAATCGACGTTATTTACTCTTTGTTCTACCAAGGTGCCCAGGGCCCGACTGTACAGATGTAGGTCAGGCAGTTCAAGGGCTTGGGAATCTGACAAATGCTGACTGGCCAAGGCATCTCTCCAGCCCAGTTTGGGACGCAGACCCAGGGACAATGAAGCAGGGCTTCTATGCAGCGCTGAAGGCATTTCCTGA
The DNA here is from genome assembly GCF_965140285.1 of Lepidochelys kempii. Classification (NCBI taxonomy): domain Eukaryota; kingdom Metazoa; phylum Chordata; order Testudines; family Cheloniidae; genus Lepidochelys; species Lepidochelys kempii. Next base: position 1,452,897 of record NC_136390.1, read on the forward strand.
TGCTTCCACAACTCCAAGATCCGATGGGATTTTTTTCTCAAGCATCCAAAAAGTGCAATACAAATAAAGGGCTGTTGTCAGCTGAATTTAGGCCGGGAATTCAAGCTGTATGCAAAAAACAGGTTCTTAAACCCTTGTATGAACAGAAGGGCTTTTGAATCTTTCCCCAGCATCTTGTCAGCCAGGAAGTGGAAGTGGTTGGTCTAGTCCAGTCTCACTCCCCTGCTGAGTGAGATGCAAAAAGGAAATAAGCATTCTTCCCAGTGGTGATTGCTGAGTGAGACTTGGACTTCAGACTTAACTCTCGCCAGTGTTCCCGATGCAGAGATGGAAGCTGTTCTGTTTAGCAGATTTGCTCGCCGTACACTGTCCCTGGAAATGACAGCTGTGGGCAAGTCAGTCAAACGCTTCCCTTTGCTGTAAGTGCCGAACCGACCAGCTCTTGAGCAGTGCAGTGGAGCGGGAGACAGCATGCAGAGGCGAGGAGGCAATCCTCCGAGTCTGTGACCCAGATTCCCGTAATCAGCTGTCAGCTGCCCAGTCACTCTCCTTGCCAGGCTGCATTCTGGTGGCTATTTGATCAGCTCAGCCGTCACACACCGAGAGCCATGGGTTTCTGCCACAGCACGAAATGTGAGCATTAGTAATTCAGCCGATTTGCTGTGCTGGGAGTCTACCTCTCTCTTGGGGTGGATGCAAGAACCCCCTTGCTATCCCAGCTCCATGCTGAAAAGTCTCAAAGGTGCTGCCAGAGAAATCCGGCTCTTGGAGGTGCAGCTGCCACCTGCACTACGCCACCATCACTCCGGAAGTTGTGTTCAGCACCGGCACTTTCTGCTGCTGGCGGCATTAGGTGGTAGCTCATGCAGCCAAGTAACGCCTGCACTGTTATCGTACAAGCGATACTGCGCTGGCCAACCGCTGCCACCGCTCCTATTTCCCGAGGCACAGCACCAGGGCTGTGAAATTCCACAGGAGCCCAGGGCCGTCAGTGCAGCAGACCGTGCCGCAAGCAATGTAGAGTTACTCAATCTATGGCAATGGAGGGTGTGATGTGTCCCCCCTGGGGTGCCACATGACTCTGGTGAATATTGGGGCGCCAGGCTGTCACAGAGGGAATGAGATGACTCCTTCCAGAACTGCTGACTCTGAATGATTTTGAAACCAGCTCCAAATATATGGTGTCTCTGGGAGATGCAGAATGACAGTACATTTTGGGTGTCTACTGCAGCCGACCAAAGTGCAACAGAAATCCACTGGTGAAGAAAAAACAGCAGGTTGTACAGAGTTAGGGTCTTCTGCAGATATTGCCATATTTGGCAAAATTCAAGCTCTCGTTTAAAATTAGTAGTTTCCATCCCTTCTTACAGCAGCACACTCTGCGTGCTGCCCACCCCAATGCACTGCAGAGCCAAGAGAGGGATTACATTCACAACAAAGCTGGAGAGAGCTTCACACAGGAGCTGGGACCACTCAAATGAGCAAGTTTTTAAATCTCCACTCTCCTTGCTGAGATATCATCCGCAATCATCCCAATTAAATCAGTGGGAGGTCAGAGAGTGTATTCAGGACAGCCAGCAGGCCTTAAACATCTGTCCAGAACAGTAACGTCCTGCTGACATTTCACTGTAAATATTTATATTAACTTACAACCCAGTGTAAGCACAGCTTGACACACCAGATTGCATTGAAGAGACACGACTGCCAGTATTCAGGTCAGGTGACAGCACCTGCGGTTCCTCAGCTCTTAGAAATTCCCAGTGCAAACTCAGCTAGAAAGCAGGCCTCCTTTTTAAAAGAGCACCAGGCATTCATTTGTGTCCTAGTTATTGTCCATACAGAATGCAGCTACTGAGCCAAGCCTCCACCCTGGTGCTGGAGTGTGACTTGAGGTGTTTTCCATTCACAAGAGGATCTGGACCCCTGGAGAAGTGAACTTCATGGGTGGAGGCAGAGGTATTAACCCCAGATGCAGCTCCCCCATCTCCCAGTCAGTCACGTACTCTATTCAAATCCCTCCTTGTACACTTATGCATAGACTTTAAATATCAAGACAAAAAAAAAAGAATGCAGGAATGATCTGCACCTCCTTCAGCTCTGCCTGTCATCTGGTCAGCCAGCAGATTGTGGTTCCTGTGTGTTTGGTCTAACAGACCACAAGATCCTGGAGGCAAGTGTCTCTCTCTCTCTCATACTCGGTTCTGTATCGTGATCCAGTAATGATTCCTCTTTGATCCTCATTGCAGGAAGCACCTTCATGTTACTGTGACATTCCAAGAGTTAGTTTTGAATGGAAAGAAGGGGAAGTGGCCATGTTTGGTGTAGGTACATGGCTACAGAGCGCAGAATGCACCCATTCCATTCCAATACGACTCCTAACATGCTGTGCTTCTCTGTGCTCACGTTGCGATCCATAATTGTGGCGGGTGAGTCTCTGAAGAATAAAAGCTAATGTTTCGTACCAGCTTTCATCCACAAGTGGAATTACTGAGGACGCTCAGTCTCCCATGATGCTCCAGACTGTCACATACTGGTTTTGTGGAGTGTGTGCATATATGTATAAACTCTTACAGGTGCTGCACTGACCTGTTTCTTGCTCTGCAAGAAATACAAAGCATGAAGCTACCAGGCTGCCATTCTGTGTTTAAGCTGGAGGCCAGACTCAGACAAGAGCCATTACATGTTCAGCTGTGGCACATCGCACTAGGAGTCCCCTTGGTGCCAGAACACGGCTCTTCCCTTGCAGGAGCTAAGGAAATTTGATACAACAGACTACACTGAAATCCAGGTTGTGACCTAACTGGGTAAATCAGGAAGGTGATTTGCCCTCTGCTGGCAGCAGCAGGAGGGCAGCAGAGTGAACAGGGAGGGGACAGAACAGCCCATGGACTGGTTTTAGATGAAGCCTGTGGGGAAGAAAGCAACTCAGAGAGAAGCAGTTCTGTCCAGCAAAAGTCAGGACAACAGGAGGGAGGATGTGCATCAGGCTATCGCACTGAAAGTCAAGGACATGGGATCAGTCTTAACGCTGATTTTCTTGGCTCCCTTTCTGCTTCGTGTTACATAACTATTCCAGCACTGGTTTCTGTTTGCCGTGTGAGAAGGTGATGGCTTTAGATCTGCTCTTTTTTGAAGGAAAAGTCTTCCCCTCTCCCACCTCTGTAAGACTGTTATAAAGGGCAGCCAGAATTCTGTTAACTAAAGGATTTAACAAGCCTAATGCAAATAGGCATTTTGGAGAATTGGGGGGTATTTTTAAACATTTAAACTCTTCCCTGCAGTATTGGAAAAACAGCATCAGGCTAGTGCTCAAGAAACTGGCCAGCCTACTTTCACCGCCCAAGCTGAATGAAGTGCACAGAGTAAACAAACAGCAACGAGAATGAAGAGATTAATACAACTGAAAAAACGTTTACAGCCTAGATAATCTTATCAGGGCTGCATATGAGAGCTCCCTTTAAGTCACCAATCTTACACACGCGCGCATGCACACACAGACGGGCCCCCTCTCACACAGAACTGTTTCCTAAAGTCTATTCATTTAATAAATTTAGCTGAAGGAGGGGCTCAAACTATATGGCAACCAATCACACTTGTTTGAATATTCTTCCTTGCTGCTACTCTGAGGCCTGGTGTACACCTAAAACTTAGATCAGCCTTGCTCAGGGGTGTGAATTTTTCACACCTGTGAGAGACATAGCTAAGCCAACCTTGGCCCTGGTACAGACACCTCTATCCCAGAGGAATTCTTCCAGAGACCTAGCCATCGCTTCTCAAGGCTGTGGATTTATTGCAGCAATGGAGACATCGCTTCTGTCACTGCAGCAAGTGTCTATGCTACAGTGGCGTAGCTGCAGTGACTATTGTGTAGACATAGCCTGAGTCTGATGTTGACAGAGTCCCCATAATACATTGGCCACAATGTGCAAGATGATCCCGGTTACCTACTAGCTGGAAGCCAGATGTTGGTTTGTACAACAAATGCAGTAACCTAGCCACAGTTCATACGAGGTGATTGTGGCTCAGCCTGGGATAAACACATCGGTTTTGACTGTTATGTTATTGGCAATGTACACTCGTGTCTGGAATCTGCCTCTCGCCCTCTGCATTGTGTTTAGAAAGAACCATTAGGAAAAGGCAATATAAGACAGAAAATATCATAATGCCACTATATAAATCCATGGTACGCCTACACCTTGAACACTGCATGAAGTTCTGGTCACCCCCCACCCCCCCCTCAAAAAAAAGAGGTATTATAATTGAAAGGAGGATAGAGGAGAGAAACAAAAAACAATTAGGGACATGGACCAGCTTCTGTATGAGTAGAGATTAAAATGACTGGGGCTGTTCAGCTTGGAAAAGAGATGACTAAGGGGGGATAAAATCGAGATCTATAAAATCATGACTGATGTGGAGAAAGCAAAGAGGAAAGTGTTATTTACTTCTTCACATAACACAAGAACCAAGGGTCACCCAATGAAATTAACCAGCAGTAGGTTTAACACAAACATAAGGACGTATTTCTGCACACAGCGCACAGTCAACCTGTGGAACTCATTGCCAGAGGATGTTGTGAAGGTCAGAACTATAACTGGGTTCAAAAAAGAATTGGATAACTTCCTGGAGGCTAGGTCCAGCAATGGCTATTAGCCAAGATGGTCAGGGTGACAACCCCATGCTCTAGGTGTCCCTAAACCTTTGACTGCCAGAAGCTGGGACTGGACGAGACTGGATGGATCACTCGATAATTGCCCTGTTCTGTTCATTCTCCCTAAGCATCTGGCACTGGGCACTGTTGGAAGGCAGGCTACTGGGCTAGCTGGACCATTGGTCTCACCCAGGATGGCTGTTCCTATGGAAAGGACAGCACTGCAGACTGTTTGACACAGATCCCTGGAAGCTGAAGAACTCTGTTCAGAAAAAGGGAGGATTAACATAGTGACGATGATTCAGAGAACCTGGGCTCTGAGGAGTTTCCCACCTGAACTGGCAGAGGAGACCTAGAGTCAGAATAATCCTCATGTTCAGCAGAAACACACTGTGCCACCCTAGTCACTGTCCTTTTGACATGCGTATCCGAGTGGGCTGGGCCTCGCCAGGCCCCATCAAACTGAACTGCTGTCAGCAACTTCTAACGGACTGAGGCAGCTGTACTAATCCCCAGACAGACACTCTGACTGCACCAGCCACTGTTGCCTCCTTTTTGCACATGCTCCAACCCGCCACGGAGTCTGCCGAAGCCGGTTTGTAGATTTGAGCGCGCTCCAGGAAAGGGAGGCAGTAGCAGCAGAACAAGGCCCTGAAGGAAGGGAAGGGGCCTGCAGCTCCCATCACCCAGTCAGGGAACACCAGCATTCGCCACAACCCAGCAGTGGTAACCTCATCCCATGATTCCCCAGCTACAGCAATATGCATCACCTACCAGAGAAGTCAAAGAGGAACCTGGGCTTCCACCTCTCCAGTAAGAGAATTCCAAGCAGAGAGATGCTGAGGAGAAAGAGAGGTCGCAGAGAAGTGGAGGAAAACAACCTGGGAAACCAGACAGAGCGGTCATTAGCTAGTGCACTGGGAAGAATGTTGTGAGCGCCTGTGACTAAGATGAATCCATAACTGCTGCTTTGTGGGCAGACAGACTCCCCCCTCTATGCCAGAGTTGCTTCCCGTGCTGTAAAGTAAGGACAGCTGCACAAGTACAAATCCTCACAGCACTACACACTGTAAATGCAAATTGTTCTAACTGACTCTTTAGGAGATGCATTGGGAAGACTAGCTCAGTTTTGAAAAGAGCTGTGGTGACAGATGATACATCGGTTTCTAAACCATCCTCAGATTGCATCAGATGGCAACACAAAACTGATCCCAAACACTAGTTCTTTTGCTGGTCCTCTCCCGCACTGATCCAAGCACGGACCACGTGCAGCCCTACCACTCAGCTGATGTAAATGGATTGGATCCCAGGCTCTCCCGTCTCCCTCACTGACATTCTGGCCTGTACCCAACAGCCCCACAGATCCATGCTCACCCCCAGCTAGAGGGGCTGTCTTCTCCAAGGCAGAAATCAACACTTCATCAATTCAACAGCAAAAGGTGCTCATGAAACAGGTGCCACCCCTCAACTCCAGCCCCATTCTTCTTGGTTTCTCACCCCTCAGCAGCAAGCAAAGAAAGGTTAACATCTCCTTCCAGACTCCCTCCAGAGCTCGTCAACCCCATCCTTGGGCCAGCCACAGGCTGAAGAGGGAGAAATACACTCCTTGCCATCTATGCTTTCAGGCTGAAAGTGCTCTCAGCCCAGGGAACACGGAATCACTTATCAAGACACTAACCTCAAACAGTGAAGTGCACTAGAAACACTGACAACCAGGAGGTGCACGCATCTCACTGTGCAGAGGTGGCTAACTTGAGTCTCCGGAGCCACATGCGGCTCTTCAGAAGTTGCCAACTTTCCAATGTGCCAGGGGGTGCTCACTGCTCAACCCCCAGCTCTGCCACAGGCCCTGCCCCCACTCCACCCCTTCCTGCCCCCTCCCCAGCGCCTGCCATGCCCTCGCTCTGCCCCCTCCAAGGCTCCAGGAGGGAGGGGGAGGTGCTGCCGGTGGGTGGGAGGCGCTGGAAGCGGGGGAGGGGGGAAGCTGTGGTTCTTTGGCAATGTACATTGGTAAATTCTGGCTCCTTCTCAGGCTCAGGTTGGCCACCCCTAGTGCAGAGCAACAGAGAGCTGAACTCCAGGGTAAACCAAAGAATCAGAAGTTAGAGAGCTCAGGAGAGAGATTAGGTCTTATCAAGGGCCAGGCAAAACAACCTCCCTTTCCCTTCAGTGGGGTCAAGACAGAACTGTTCCCATCTCTTCCCTCCGGGTGATGATTCTACAGCTAGAAACATACCAGCTCAGAAAGTTTTTCCTACTGTTCACCTTAAATGTCTCTTTTCTGAATTTCAGCTCATAATCTCCAACTATAGCCCCTGTGGGACTGTACTCAGGCCTTCCCCCACCTGTGGCACTTAAACCATTCTGTGTCCCATGTACTTGTGTCCCACACCCCATTTAATCCATTGTAATTGTCGCTTAGCCAAACTAGACACATTTAGCTCCTTTAATCTTCCCTCATACATCCGTCTCCCAAACACACCAGCCTCGCAGCACAGCTCCAGCTTCAAAGCTCTGCTTTGGGTTTACCCTCTATATTCAGCACATTAGTTCATAGTCATTTAAGGCGATGAATATTATGCAAGTTTTTAGCAAGTTCTAGCACTTTCAGCCTGGGTAATTTTAAGAAAGAGGGAACAGTAATAGAAGATGATTTAAATGAGTGATTGGTCAAGTACCTTTTTTCTTCCCATAATTTTAGATTCAATTGTTCATTGTTTCAGCATCTAAAACAAGTAAGATTTTCTGACCAATTTTGCCCTTTTCTGTTTGGAAGACCACAGACTGAACATTTTGCCAAAAAACCTGACTCATTGTTTACATGAGTAAACAGGATGTTTTTCATTCCAGTCCACAACTTGGTTCTGCCACTCATCCTCCAATACTGTTAATGCTGCTGTTGTGTGCGTGCGTGTGTGTGTGTGGGGGAACAACACGCAGGCACCACAGGGCAGGGTGAAAGGAATGTGCCAGAACAGAAATACAGAGCAGCTACAGGCTTAGCAAGAGATCAAGGTCCGCAAACACTGAGATCAATTAGTGGAGGGACCAAGGTGGTATGTAGAGCCTTCCAGCCCAGAACATTACTAGGGTTACTAACCTACTGTGACCCTGGGATGAAGTGCTCTAATATAGCAAGGACAAAGAATTTAACTAGAAACATGCCTGGGCGAGGCTCCAATTAGCGGCAGCTGCCAGCAGGAGCACGCACTTTTTCACCATAGGCAAATCCTGTAGAACCTCTTGGCACGTCCCTGGCAGCAGGGAGAGGCCTGTCTGCGCTTGTCAAAGGAAAGCAGCAAGGTTACTCCAGGCTAAACACAAGCCATGCAGTTCTGTGTTAGGTACTGTGGCTGACCTCATCTTGACTACAGAAGTGCAGCCCATAGACCAAGGGAGCATTAGACAGAAAGAACATCTGCGCAGAGGCCTCCTCTTTGGACAAGATGGCGTACTATATGCTGAGACCCCTTCTACTCATGGTTCGCACCCCCATACTCAGGGCAGATGCAAAGGACTGTTTTAAGCAAGTGAGATGCCAGCTGGCAAGATGTTAGTGTAACTCCTGGATGGGCACATTTTGGATGTTCCCACAGTGAAGTGTATTTGCCGATTCATCCTCCCTCCCTCCCTCCCTGCCTCACTATACTGTTGATTTTTTTTACAGACTCCCACATCAGGTACATTCCCCCTGGGAGTATACAGTGCCATTTTTTAGTTAACCCCAAGAGAAGTGCAATCACATCAGCTATTAAACACATGCAATAGGGACAGAAAAGTCTTGTACTTTGGTCTTTTAAAAATATTTTGGAGAATTTTAATTACTAGAAAGGTACTAGAAAGGTAGTGCAAGCTCTCAACACCCCACAGTGCCAGCACCTCTCCAGTGTGACCCACAGACACCATTAATTCTGGAGTCCTCATGACAGCTCTACTAATGCACCTGCAGCATCCTCCATTAATGCTGCACTGGATCATTCTAGATGCTGCTAACGTTGCTAGACATGGCAATGGTTTTGCGGTATGGCAGCAACTCAATTTCATTTCCCTTTACACTGCTTGCATTATCTTGTTAACATCGGCATGCAACTGCCCACAATGGTTTTCTAGCATTGCACTTTACCCACTGTTCTCACACACTTTCTGCTCTGAGACAGTCATGAGATTTGCCCTGATTTAGCCTGCAGGATGCTTTGGGGATAGCGGGTCATTCTATGCTTTGTTTTAGTCTCCCCTCAAGCCTCTCTCACATTAGACCATCCAGGTTCTCGGAAAATGTCCCAAAACGTGTTTAGAAATGATTTCTGAAATGAGGTTCTATGGAACATCACTTGAAGTTCCATTTGCACTTAAATACAGGCTTCAAAACAGGAATTTTAGATTTCTATAAAGACGATGAAGCGAATACACCCTGGCAATTGATGCATGAGAGAATTATAGAACTGGGCACTGAACAACTCACACCCAGTTTTATACTGGCCATTAAGCCAAAGGAAACTGGTTCACTGGCCTCAAGCTGGGCACATGCGAACTCTGCCCAGCTCACATAGACAACTTGCCAGGAGTTCCAGGGATCCCCTAAATTTAAATAAAATTGATCAGCCCTCTGAGACTACCAGTGACATCACAAGATGCCTTATCTTGAGCTGTGCAGCCTGGCTGCAGTTTTGGATCTGCACCTTAGAGAAGAGGGCAACAGCAGGGCACAGTGCAGAACTCCACAGACCACATTTCTTCCTGTCCTACAACAGGGCTGCACTTGTCCCTGCCCAGAAGCGATATTGCATTCAGTCCCCTAGGGAGAGGGTGAAAAACACTTGTCTCACCCAGACCTAAAGCAACGCCAGGTTTTTCTGAACAAGTAGCACTGATCAAGCTCTGGAGAGAATGCCAACTCTCCCACCACAGCAGCATCACCATGAGATGGCATGTGTGTGGAAGGGACAAGGCACCTACATTGGGGCAGAGAGCCCCACACTTCACAAATGGACAAGATTTGTAATGCATCTCCCCAGAGAAACAGTCTGAACGCAGCATCGGGTTTCCTGGGTGGTTCCTGCTGCTTTCCCCACAGGCCTCACGCCCCCTCTTCCCCCACACCCCCCCCGCCGCTCACCACAGGGCCCCCCCCGGGCCTCACGCCCCCCCCCGCCGCTCACCACAGGGCCCCCCCCAGGGCCTCACGCCCCCCCCCCGCCGCTCACCCCCCCCCGCCGCTCACCACAGGGCCCCCCCCAGGGCCTCACGCCCCCCCCCGCCGCTCACCACAGGGCCCCCCCTCAGGGCCTCACGCCCCCCCCCCGCCGCTCACCACGGGGCCCCCCCCGGGGCCTCACGCCCCCCCCCGCGGCCTCACGCCCCCCCCCGCCGCTCACCACAGGGCCCCCCCCGGGGCCTCACGCCGCCCCCCGCCGCTCACCACAGGGCCCCCCCCCGGGGCCTCACGCCGCCCCCCGCCGCTCACCACAGGGCCCCCCCCGGGGCCTCACGCCGCCCCCCCGCCGCTCACCACAGGGCCCCCCCCGGGGCCTCACGCCCCCCCCGCCGCTCACGACAGGGCCTCCCCCCGGGCCTCACGCCCCCCCCCGCCGCTCACCACAGGGCCCCCCCCGGGCCTCACGCCCCCCCCCCGCCGCTCACCACAGGGCCTCCCCCCGGGCCTCACGCCCCCCCCGCCGCTCACCACAGGGCCCCCCCCGGGCCTCACGCCCCCCCCGGGCCTCACGCCCCCCCCCCCGCCGCTCACCACAGGGCCCCCCCCGGGGCCTCACGCCCCCCCCCCCGCCGCTCACCACAGGGCCCCCCCCGGGGCCTCACGCCCCCCCCCCCGCCGCTCACCACAGGGCCCCCCCCGGGGCCTCACGCCCCCCCCCGCCGCTCACCACAGGGCCCCCCCCCGCCGCTCACCACAGGGCCCCCCCCCGCCGCTCACCACAGGGCCCCCCCCCGCCGCTCACCACAGGGCCCCCCCCCGCCGCTCACCACAGGGCCCCCCCCCGCCGCTCACCACAGGGCCCCCCCGGGGCCTCACGCCCCCCCCCGCCGCTCACCACAGGGCCCCCCCCCGCCGCTCACCACAGGGCCCCCCCGAGCCCGCCGGCCGTCACCAGGCTGTGCAGCGGCCTCTCCCAGACCAGGAGCCGCTGCGCCGCCGCCAGCGCCGCCTCCCAGCCCCGCAGCCGCTGCCTCAGCGCCGCCGCCAGCCGCTCCATGGCCTCCGCGTCCGCCTCGGGCCCGGCCGCCTCCTCCGCCCGGCCGCCGCCCGCCATGGCTCCTCGGCTCGCGCGCCCAGCAGCGGGGGAGGGGCGCGGGTCAGCCGCCGCCGGAAGGAGCCGCGCGCGCTGAGGCCGGCTGGGGCGCGCAGGCGCCACGTGACAGGGGCCGGAGGCGGGCGCTCCCTCCGCACGTGACCCCGGCCGCAGGCCTTGCGCACGCGCCGGCGGACAGCTCGACGTCACCTGTCCGGGCCCGGCAGGCCCCCGTCACGTCACGTGTTACTGCAGAAGGGGGTAGCCCTCTTCACGTGACACTGCTGACCCCACTGCGCGTGCTCCGGTGCAGCTCTTTCCTCCCCCCCTCCCTCATCGGAGGAGTCGCGCGATGGCGGGCGCACCCTTTTCCAACGGCGCATGCGTGCTCCTTGCGGCTGGGCGGGGCGCGGAGCAGCCGCTCTTGTCTCGGGGGGCGGGGCGCTGGTGTCTTTCCCAAGCCCCGCCCCCTTGCATGAGCTTAGCATGAGCGGGTCGGGGGGGGAGCCGGCCGCCCAGCTGGGCACCGCGTTCTGCTGTGGGGCCCAGGCTGGGCTGGGGGGGGCTGCCAGGGCCCCGGGGGGGCGGGGCTGCCAGGGGCCTCGGGGGGGGGCTGCCAGGGGCCCGGGGGGGCGGGTCTGCCAGGGGTCTGCCAGGGGCCCCGGGGGGGCTGTCAGGGGCCCCGGGGGGGGCTGTCAGGGCCCCGGGGGGCAGGGCTGCCAGGGGGCTGCCAGGGGGCTGCCAGGGGCCCGGGGGGGCGGGTCTGCCAGGGGCCCCGGGGGGGCTGCAGCCTGGAGATCCCACCAGCAGGGATGTCAGGAGCCAGCTGGCTGGGCCCAGTCTCTCTGGCAGGGCCATCCCTCCTCCTCCCTCCAAGGTCACCTCCAAACGAGGGCCCGGCTGGCCAGTGCCTCTGGCATGTCTGCTCCCAGGGGGTGCCCCAGGCGGAGCGGGTCCCTCACTCACTCCTTCCCCGGGCAGGGCGGTGAACCGCCGGGCCACCACCACCACCACTCTGGCGGCTGTTTCTGGCGTGCCCCAATCCCCCCCACTGCAATCTCACCAGACCGGGGCGGGGGGGTTTGACAAAATGTCATCTCGCTGCGGCAGGCCGGGATGTCCTTGTGACAAAGCTCACAGTGGGTGAGTTTGTGCCCAAAAGAGGCAGCTTGCGGGGCAGGGAAATGCGAGTCCCTGCTGGTTACTGGGCAGGCCTCTCAGCCACTGGGCTGACGCCTGCCCCGGGCCCAGAATGTGGCATTTAATCCCTTTGTCACTTCCTGCACGTGCCAAGGTGACCGTTTCTCGTCATGTTTCTACCTACAAGCAAGAATGACCGAGTGGTTCGTCTCTAAGGTGCCACACGTCCTCCTTTTCTTTTTGCGGATACAGACCAGCACAGCTGCTCCTCTGAAACCTGTCATTAATCAAGAAAGTTTCAGTTCCTAACAGCCAGAAATTTTCTGCTGTGAATGGATCCACTGACTTTCCCTCTGAAAGATTCAGTGTGGCTAGCTCTGAGAAGGTCTCAGATGGAGTGAGCTGTAGCTCACCAAAGCTCATGCTCAAATAAATTGGTTAGTCTCTAAGATGCCACAAGTCCTCCTGTTCTTTCTGCGGATACAGACTAACACGGCTGCTCCTCTGAACCTGGGGTCAGATTTGTCCTGGCAGTTAAGGGGGGGATCCTAATCTCAAATCCTCCAGCTGCTTGTTAGCTGCCAGGAGGTAATAATGTTCCATCCTTCACCCATGTGTCCTGCCCTCCAGAGGAGCAGGAAGCATTTCACACCCACGGATCAGTCTGCGCAAGTCCCCTGAGTGGTGCGCTGCTGTCCCCAGCTTGCCGAAAGGGGAAACTGAGGCCCGGAGGGGGAAGTGACTCACCCAGGGTCACAGCCCTCCTCCCCCCGCAGCTGGAGGTGCGAACAAGAAGCCGGGAGGCCTGGCTCCGAGCCCAGGGCTTGACCGGGACCATCCTGCTTTTCACTCAGCTGCCCGGTGGGGTGGGGGCTCGGCGCTGTACCTGGCGGGTCTCCCGGCTGGCTCCGCCCCATCAGACTCACGGTCACGAGCACTCAGTGACCCATCCCCGCGGTATCCGGGCGCTGAGCAAAGGGGCCGCAGAAGAGCCCGGCTGGCGAATCGCCGCCGGCCGCTTCCGGGCGGGCTGCGCTCCGCGCTGGGCAGGGCTGGGCGCAGACCCGCCCCGGGAAGAGGAGGGGAGAGAGGCCGCTCCTAGCCCCGCTGCGTACGGAGCGGGCCCCCGAGATGGATCTGGACGGGCTCCTGCTGGACGAGGAGGGGGCCTTCTCCCTGAGCGGCTTCCAGGAGTTCACGGTGAGCCCCGGCCCGCGCCCCCCTCGTCCTCCGGCCCCTCCCTGCCCCGGCCCGCGCCCCCCCCCCAGGCCCCGCGCCCCCCCCCCCAGGCCCCGCGCCCCCCTCGTCCTCCGGCCCCTCCCTGCCCCGGCCCGCGCCCCCCCCCGGCTCCCCGGCCGCGCCCCCCCTCGCCCTCCGGCCCCTCCCTGCCCCGGCCCGCGCCCCCCCTCGCCCTCCGGCCCCTCCCTGCCCCGGCCCGCGCCCCCCCTCGCCCTCCGGCCCCTCCCTGCCCCGGCCCGCGCCCCCCCCCGGCTCCCCGGCCGCGCCCCCCCCGGCTCCCCGGCCGCGCCCCCCCTCGCCCTCCGGCCCCTCCCTGCCCCGGCCCGCGCCCCCCCCCCGGCTCCCCGGCCGCGCCCCCGCTCGCCCTCCGGCCCCTCCCTGCCCCGGCCCGCGCCCCCCTCGCCCTCCGGCCCCTCCCTGCCCCGGCCCGCGGCCCCCCCCCGGCCCCGCGCCCCCCCTCGCCCTCCGGCCCCTCCCTGCCCCGGCCCGCGCCCCCCTCGTCCTCCGGCCCCTCCCTGCCCCGGCCCGCGCCCCCCTCGTCCTCCGGCCCCTCCCTGCCCCGGCCCGCGCCCCCCCCCAGGCCCCGCGCCCCCCTCGTCCTCCGGCCCCTCCCTGCCCCGGCCCGCGCCCCCCCCCCCGGCCCCGCGCCCCCCTCGTCCTCCGGCCCCTCCCTGCCCCGGCCCGCGCCCCCCCCCCAGGCCCCGCGCCCCCCCCCCAGGCCCCGCGCCCCCCCCCCAGGCCCCGCGCCCCCCTCGTCCTCCGGCCCCTCCCTGCCCCGGCCCGCGCCCCCCCCCGGCTCCCCGGCCGCGCCCCCCCTCGCCCTCTGGCCCCTCCCTGCCCCGGCCCGCGCCCCCCTCGTCCTCCGGCCCCTCCCTGCCCCGGCCCGCGCCCCCCTCGCCCTCCGGCCCCTCCCTGCCCCGGCCCGCGCCCCCCTCGCCCTCCGGCCCCTCCCTGCCCCGGCCCGCGCCCCCCTCGCCCTCCAGCCCCTCCCTGCCCAGGCCCGCGCCCCCCCGCCCGGCTCCCCGCTCGCCCCCGGCTCCCGGCCCGCGCCCCCCCCCCGGCTCCCGGCCCGCCCCCGGCTCCCCGCTCGCCCCCTCCCTGCCCAGGCCCCCGCCCCCCCCCGGCTCCCCGCCCCCCCCCCGGCTCTGCGCCCCCCCGCCTCCCCCCCGCCTGCCCCGGCCCCCCCCCGCCGTCTGCAGCCCCCGGCAGCCCCGTCATGTCCGAGCCTGGCCTCCAGCTTGAACAGAGCGGCCGCCTGGTGGCGTCACGCTTTGAATTTCCTGCCCCAGGAGCCCGGGTAGTCGGGGCCCTCCCCCTCCCCTGGCAAGGGGTCCCACGGGCTGACTGGGCCTTGTGTGAAAGCGCTTCCTTGGCTTTGTTTTCAAGCCGCTTGGGGGGCCCCTGGTTCTTGTGTTGTGTGAGGGGGTAAATAACCCCTCCCGGTTCACTCTCTCACCAGTCACCCTCGTGTAGACCTCTCTCAGATCCCCTCGGGGTGGCCCGGGACCCAACCCCGGGCTGCAGGGATCCCTGAACCTCCAATTGCCTGGGCGGCAGGGGATGGATCACTCGATAATTGCCCTGCGTGGGCGCTGGCCACTGTCCGAGACAGGGCCCGGGGCTGGAGGGACCCTTGGTCAGACCCGGCGTGGATGTTCCCATGTTCTTAGTCCTAAAATGAACGGTCCCAGTCTCTCGCGTCTCTCGCGTCTCTCCTCCTATGGAAGCTGTTCCATCCCCGGATCGCTTTTGTTGCCCTCGGCCTCTTCGCACCTTCTGCAGTTTGAATGCATCTTTTTGAGATGGGGCAGTATTCAAGCTGTGGGCGTGTCATGGATTTCTATAGTGACATGAGATTTTCTGGTTTCTGCCCTATCCCTTTCTGCCCATGTCACCCCCCCCCCCATCAGTCCAGGCGCCCGTATGGCACCAGTCACCGTGGTACCTAATTGCTCGGCAGGAGCACACAGGTCCCTCTAACCCTGAGCCTGCAGTTGGATCCACCTGCCTGCATCCAGTTGCAGGAGTGAGGACCCAGCTCATCTTTCTGGGACCAGGGCTGGGTGGTTTGTTCTCATCCTTCCCATCCCGTCTTCAGTTTCTGCCAGGGCACCAGCAGCTGAGCGAGAGGGTGCGGAAGCGCTTGTATTATGGCTGGGACAAAGACTGTAGCCTGGATAATCTCTCCAGCCCGGTGGCAGGTGAGTCCTGCCTGCGTCTGCGAGGACGTGTGCTGAGCCAGGGACTGGAACTAGCTCACGGGCTGGATAAACTCGGCCACCTGCCAAGGCTACGTCTACCCTTGAGCCGGTGCAGCCCTTCAGCGCGGATGGGAGGGGGTCTCCCAGCGCTGTGCTTAACCCACCTCCCCGCGAGGCGGCAGCGAGGTCGGCGGGCGAATTCTTCTGCTGCGCCCGGGGGTAGGTCGGCGTAGGAACGACCTCCAGAGGGGTGGGTTGGTCACAGCCCTGAGCGACGGAGCTGGGTTGACCTCCCTTTTTGCTGCCGGGGAAAGGCTCTGGCCCCCTTTCCCTGGTGCCGCTGTGCGTTGCCCCCCATGCATGCGTACAGGGGTGTTTCTGCAGGAGCGGTGCCCAGCATGTCTCCCTTCTCATTATGATTTATTAGCTGTGTTACGGTAGAGCCTGGAGGCTAAGGCCCACTGTGCTGGGTCTCTGCCCTATCGCTTACTTCTGTGCTCATGCCCCCTGGAATTGCCTCAGTGACCCAGCGGGGGTGGCGTGGCACAAGGGACCCACCAAATTGTGTTTGATAACCAGGGTGTAAATTTCAGAGCTGTTTGGGCCATTCCCCACTGGGTTCTACCATTGCGCCTGGGGAGCCCGTGTCTGTTTGTCCTTCTGCCAGCATCTCTGTAAGCACCTGACTACTGAGCGGGGTAACAGATGCTGAACTTGGTGATTGATTTCTGGCTGCCCAGCATGAGACGCCCTCCCGGGGGCTGGTGTCCGAGGGCGGGTGCTCAGCACTGCCTGGCAGGTGTCTCAAGCCAGGCACCAAAAATCACTCTTGAAATCAAGGAAGGGAGTGCAGCCATTCCCCGCTGAGCTTCCTGCCGCTGGGCGGACGGGTGTTGCTCCCGGCTGGGCGCTGGCATTGGTTGTGCACTGGGAGGGAATAGATGGGGGTTGGGCGAGGGGGAAGGGTAGTAGGGCTGGGGGGCGGGGGGATTATTGCTGGTGTTAATCCCTGTGCCGCTCTGCCTCTGTCCTAGACATCGCCGTCGAGTTGCTCCAGAAAGCCGCTCCCAGCCCCATCCGCAGGCTGCAGAAGAAATACGTTTGCCACGTGTCTCGGTAAGACGCGACCCCTCCTAGCCCGTTGTCTGCAGCCGGAGGCTCCAGTGGAGCAGGCGGGGGCCTCTGGTCTGGCTCGACGCTTCGGAGTGGCTACCAGCTGCCTGGATGGGGAGCCTCTTGCCACAGAGCATCCCCACAAACCTGTGGAGTCGTGCTGGATTTCAATGGCCCAGCACTGACCTTCTCTGGGCCTTTTCCCTTGTCTGCTCCTGTGATGCCCTCCTGGGCCGAGGGCTGGGGTCTGACCCAGGTCACTTTCTGACGGAGGTGCACAGCCGGTCCCTGAGCTATCTGGCAGTGTACGCTGTGCCTGTCTGTCTGGTCTGTATTTCAGCCTGGGGCAGCTCAGCCAGGGCCGCTCCCCGGGGCCCGGTGCTCTCAGGTTCCTGTAGTGCCAACAGTGAGCAATGAGGCTTCGGGGTTTTACACCTTGGCAGGGCAGGGAGCCAGTTCTGTCCAGGCCCGTTCCTGTCTGTGCGAGGGATCGAAGGATTTCCTGTCGCAGGCGGAACTACCCTGCCTGGGCCTGGCTGGGGGCGAGTGGGCCCAGAGCCTTGCGGTCGGGCCGCTCTCCCCACTAGAGAAAGCCATGACCCTCGTGAACGCCATAACGCTCGGGGCAGCTCCGCAGGCACAAGCTGGGCCTGTTAGCTCCCAACCAGCGCTCTGCCTGCGGAGCCGGACGCAGCTTCGCCAGCAGGAGGATCCGAGCCCCGTGGCATGGTCTGCTGGGGGCAGTTAGGGGTGTGCCCACATGCACACAGACCCGCTGGCCTTGTTCTACCCAGCAGTAGGCAGTGGTGTGCCCTGCCCGTTACGTGGTGGGGATGGGAGCAGCCGGGCTGCCTCAGCGGTGGTGGGACGCTGTGCGTGCCGGGCCGCAGAGGGACCCTAAGTCCTGCTCTTCCCCGTGGTCACAGGGAAGCCTGCATCTCGCCCTGCTCCATGATGCTGGCTCTGGTTTACATCGAGAGACTCCGGCACCGGAACCCCGAGTACCTACAGCAGATCTCCTCCTCGGACCTCTTCCTGATCTCCATGGTGAGTGGGGCCCGGGGTGGGCTGGGGCTGAGGCTGGGGTGGGCTCTTCCCCGGGGGCTGGGCTGACGGGCGCTGTGCTCCTGGCTTTCAGATGGTTGCCAGCAAGTACCTGTATGACGAAGGAGAGGAGGAGGAGGTGTTCAATGACGAATGGGGCGCAGCCGGCAAGGTGGGGGTGCAGACTGTTAACGCGCTGGAGATGAACTTCCTGAGGGCCATTGTAAGTGGTGCTGATATAATCACTGTAGCGCCTGTATCCCGACCCCACTGGGGGGGGCCCTCTATGCTGGGGCTGCACAGACATTTCCCCCCTCACACCCCCCGAGAGGGATCGGGGCCCCGTTGTGCAGGGCGCTGCACAGACCCAGAGTGAGAGACCGTCCCTGCCCGTGGCGCTGTTGACTAGACCAAGCCGGACACGCTTGCTCGGCGTCTGTCTGTCTGGGTGAGAGGCGCTGGGCAGAGGAGAAATGGTGCCTCGGGGCGCTGGGGTAGCTCGTAGTGGCTGAGAGCGACCCGGCTAACTAGCAGAGGGCTCTCCCGGGTCTGCTTGGGGCTCTGCCGGGGTGGGAGCTGCACAAGCTCCAGGCTGGGCCTGGCGCTCAGATGGTCTGTTAGGCTTCCAGGAGGCGTCTGGCCTGGGCAGCTGTGCCGGGCCTGCTGAGGTGCGGCACTCGCTGGGGCGCTGGGGTGAAATCAGAGGCTGCGTGGAGAGGGATGAGCTGACGGAGGGGGAGAGGGCTTCCTGCCTGGGAGCTGCCAGCCCCGTTCCCAGGGTGCAGCGGGACTGCTTCCCTGGTGCTCCCTGTCCCAAGAGCCATGGGCTTGTCCTGCCTCTGGCCCACAAAGATAAGAGGTGGAGGAATGTGTCTGCTGTGGGCCCCACCCTGCTGTGGGTCGCTCCATCCCCAGTCAGCCTGGGCTGGGAACAGCCTGCTCCCTGCGCGCACGCTATACCCCCTAGTTCTGCTGCCCCGATTGTTGCCTGACCACCCCCCACCCCCACCCCCGGCCAGGAACCCCCTGAGGCTGTTGTCCGTGCAGTGTGCACAGCTGGCTGGCAGGGGGCGCTCCCCACCTGCCCGAGAGTGCTGGTTCAAGCATCTCAAAGAGCATCCTGGGCAGCAGGGGGTGCTAACCTGAGGCTGGTTGGGGGGTCGGGGGCTGGCGTGGAGAAGGGGAGATTTGCCTGGGGCGCAGACTGGCAGCGATCCCACACCACGAGGGGGCCAGGGGAGTGGGCAGGCTGAGAAGCACCCCCGCCAGGCCAGGAAATGGGCCAAATGGACCTGGAATTCATCCTCAGATGGCCGCGCAGCCCCTCTTAACCCTGCTCAGTCCATGCTGGGGGCTGGGGAGGCGCCTGGCCTGCTTAGGCTGTTACTGCCACCTTCCCGCCTGACCATTCATTCCCTTCCTGCAGGACTGGAGCCTCTACACTGACCCCAAGGAGCTGTTTGAAGTGCTGAGCTGGCTGGAAGGATGGTAGGTTTTTGGGGCATGGGGTTGGGGAGGGGGGTGTTCATGGCAGGGGTCTGGCTCTGAGGCAGATATGGCATTTCTGCCCTGCCATACCCGGATCCGCTGGGGTACATGTCGGCCAGCCCATGCCCTGGGCTCCTCGGTCCCCCCTTGCTGCATTCTGCGAACCCCTCCCACCGGCCGAAGCCGCCCCAGGAGCAGGCTGTCGGCTTGCCCAGGGAGCTCTAGGCTGGGCTGGGGTGAGGCCCGCGCTAATCACAGCTTGTCTGAGGTGGCCTGGATCACCCGGCAGCGGAATCCCTTTGGTGTGGGGGGGGTCTGTGTCCTCTTCCCCTGGTGGGGCTTTGAGGGGAGTCAACATGCCAGGCCCCAGGGCAGAGACGGGGAAGGCAGCTCCTCCTTGGCCTGAGCTTGCCCTGAGCAGAGCTGCACATGGTACCAGTACAGTTCAGCCGCCAGGGACCTGGGGCTCGTGAGCGGCACCCACGGGCAGAGGCTCTGCCAAGAGGTCGCCACCCATTCCCTGATGGCAGCTGCAGGCCCAGCCCAGGGCAGGGGAGGGTCTGTGCCCAGAGCACACATCTAACTGTGTTCCTTCCCCTCAGCGTGGCAAAGAGACAGGGCACCCAGCGTGGCTGGTTCACCTACACGGACCTGTGTGCCCTGCTGGAGCAGTCCCTCTGGCAGCATGCTCTGGGCCAGTTCTACCAGCAGGTGGTGAAGGTAAGAGCTGGCCAGGCCCCGAGGGCAGAGGTAGCCTTCCCATAAGGGGGCACCATGGGAGGGGGAGAACCAGGAGGCCATGGGCCGGAGCCAGGAGCTGGCTATGGGGGATGTCCGTGAGTGCGCTGCCTCCTGCTGGAGGGGATGGGAGCTGCTTTCCAGCAGACAGGTTTTGAGCGGAACATTTTCCATGGAAAATTCCAATTTTTGTTTTTGAGAAACCAAACTCCTGAAAACAGAAGTGTTTTACTTGGAACTGCTGCTGCAAAGCCTCCTGGGAGATGTAGCTCAGTGGCCTCTTCTGCTTCCAGGACTTCATTTCCCATGATTCATCACAGCCAGCGACTCCCATGATGCCCCACAGGCTCCACTCGTGGTGGTGCCTCATGGGAAATGTAGTCCGGGAGGGGCAACCGATGGAGGGTATTTCACACAAGGCAGTGCAGCAGCATTTCTGGGAGGAGATACGAGGCGTTCTGCCATAGTATTTTGGTTTATGAATTTTTGACAAAAAGGAGAAGCGGTTCCTGGGCAAACTTCGGCGAAAGTGACGATTGGTCCCTCTTCGTCGGCCCTCCCCCCGGCTCTGGACCAGGGCTGAGCCGGTTGTGCGTTGCTGCCTCTGGCAGCAGAGAGTCAGAGGTCAGCATGGGTCACTCCTGCTGGCTGGCGGGTGGCGAGCTGTCCTTCCCCACCCCCCACCAGCCGCTGGTCAGAGCCTGGCGCAGAGGGCTGCAGCGGAGAGCCCTGGTTCCAGCCCTGACGTCATCTGCATGGCGTTAACCAGCATCTGGTGTGGCCATGGCGGTTTTGCTCTGCCGAGGGGTACTGAACTCACGATGGGGGGCACTGGGGAAACTGTCTGTGTGGCTCCCCCCGGGCACGGGCGGGCATAAGGGGCACTGGGTGACCAGTCTCTCTCCCCACAGCTGGCCTGCTTGCTGGGCGTGATGTACTTGACCGGCATTGCTGCAGTCTTCGCCTCCGTCACCGTGGTGCACCAGGTCGTGTATATGAGGAGCGCCGGCCCCGCTGCCCTCCGGCCTCTGCTGTTCCCCGTGGATGGTGGGCGCCCGCTGGGCTCTGGGGCACCCCTCGCCCCCTGTGTCACTCAGCTGCGGGATCCTGCCCTGGCGCTCCCTGGCCCCCCTTCCCCCTCCTGCTCCGATAGCAGCTCCCTTTGCCCGGCGGAGAACGAGACGGTGGAGGAGCAGCGCCGCCCTGGTGGCGGGGTAACGGCAACGGCACTGTACCTGTGGGGCACTGTGCTGACGGCGCTGTCCTACACAGAGGCCCCAGGCTCTGCTCTGCAGACTGGTCCCCGGCAAGAGCCCCCTCTCGGCCCAAACTGCCTGAAACTCCACAGAGGGTGCAGCACCTGTGAGAGATCCAACCGCACGAGCCCCAGCAGCCCCTTCGCCCCGCTCGCCCCCTTTGGACTCGGCCTGGGCCCCGCTCGCCCGGCGCTCCGCTGCAGTGGCTGCTTGGCCAGCCCCAGCTGGGGCTGGCATCCGTCTGCAGCCCCCAGCCCCCAGGACTGGCCCGGCCCCCTGGGGCTGAAGCAGTGCTCCTTGGAGGCAGCCATGAATTTGGGCAGAATCAAGACATTCATCTTCCCCAGCTAGGGCTGCGCAGTGACCCCCCATGTCCCAGGTCAGCCCCTAGAGAGCCCCTGGCCTGTGGGGCTGGGAGAGCCAGGCCCGCGCATTAGTTCCAAGCCAGCATTTGTACCCCGTGGGTTGGGCTTCTCTTCACCAGACCCTTCAGGCTTTACTGGGGGAGGGCAGCTGTGGGGAGGGTCTGGCTGATGCAGGGTGGGGTGTGTGTGTGTGTGCGTGCGCCTGGGTCTGGCATGGGGGCATGGCGGCTGTGGGGGGCAGCAAGTCTGCTGGGGGATTAGGGTGCCCCAAAGCAGGGGTGCCAGTCACCTGCACCCCACTGGTGCCTCCCTGTGAAGCTGGGATCTCAGCCCCCAGCTGCATTGGGCAGCGTGGAGCGTGGGGGGAGCAGGGGTGACACATGAGGCTCTGGGCCCTTGGGCTGCACAATGGAGGGTCCGGAGGAGCAACCCTGAGCAGACTGAGGGGGCAGGGGCACTCTCTGAAGGGGCTGTAAGCTCCCGAGGGGAGTCAGGGGTGTGAGTGACGGGGCCTGACTGCTCGGAGTGGATCTGCTGGGTGTGGTGAGAAGGGGCTGGTTCTGCTGCCCATCCTCACCTGCCATGCCAGCTCTCGTCCCGCCCAGCACCAGCTCTTTTTATGTGGGATTTTAAACTTGCTTTTCACTCTTTTGTAGATGAAAATCTCTTCCAATAAAGGTAGCTCTGGCCGTGCACCCGTCTCGGCCTTTCTCCCACCGCCTCTTGTCCCAGTGGGTCCCAGGCCTGGGACACTTCCCCCACCACTGAAATGCAGCCCCCTCTGAGCAGGGCACGGCAGCTGGTTCATAGCCCCCCAGCAATGCAGTATGGTGTGGGAGGAGGAGCCTGGTAAAGTGGGAGGGGAGGAATTGCCTCAGCTGGACTGGGTCTGGGCCTAACATCTCTGCCATGCAGCAAGGCAGAAACAGTCTTCTGCTCCATGCCCCGGCCCCCTGGAGGCTGCCCGAGACCTGGAACATGATTGCTCCTTATCTCCATGGCCTGGATGACAGATCACCCCCTGTAACGATGCTGGTTCTGCTTAAAGCAGGGCAGTTACAGCCCAGGGCTGGGGTTTCTATGCACAGCAAGGCAAACCAAACCAGCCAGAGAGGACTTTGGTTTTACCCTAGTGGCTAACCACAAGTCACACAAGCAACTCCAGTTTCCCAGTATCCCCACCACTGCCACTCGGTATGGGGACAGATGGTTATGAAAACCAATACCCCAGTAAAAGAACAAAGGTTCTCTCGATCCCAAAGGACCAAGCCAGCCCCAGACCTAGGTCAATATACAAGTCAGCTCTTACCCACAAATCATGCTGTTACCAATCCTTTAGCATCTAAAATCTAAAGGTTTATTCATAAAAGGAAAAAGATACAGATGGGAGCTAGAATTGGTGAAATAGAATCAATGACATACAGTGATGGTCAAGTTCTTGGTTCAGGCTTGTAGCAGGGATGGAATAAATGGCAGGTTCAAATCAAGTCCTGGAGAACATCCCCAGCTGGGATGGGTCCTTCAGTCCTTGGTTCAAAGCTTCAGTTTGTAGCCAAGTCCCTCCAGAGGTCGGAAGCAGGATTGAAGACAAGATGGAGGAGCTGCAGCAACTTTGTATAGTCTCTTGCCGTGTGGTCTCTTTCTTTGTTCCAAAGACAAGCTGCCCATCCCATGGCCTGGAAACACCTCAGAGTTCTGTCCCTAGGCAGGTCCCTGCACACCTGGCTGAGTCCCCAGGCGTGTCTGTCTTCTCTCAGTGGGTCAGTTGTGTCGCTGATGGTCCTTAATGGGCCACCCAGCAGGCTGGGCAGAGCTGACCCCAACTTGTTTGGGGTGTCACCGAGAAGCAGAGCATAAGTTTGAACTGCAGACAGTACAGAGCCAATATTCATAACTTCAACTACAAAAATGATACCCGCATACAGCCAGCATCATCACAATCAGCCAACCATCACCTCGTCTGAGACACCTCATTTGACCCCCTTTATATAAGATTTGGTGCCACTACAGGACCTTGGTTGCAACCATGTTCTATATGGTCCCAATTCAAGTCAATAACATGACACCCCCAGCCCTCGTTCCAGGTGTGTTCTCTCCCCAGCTGCCTGCAACAGAACCACGTTCCCTCCTTCCCCCCGCCGCTTCACCCCTGCCCTGGCTTCCCCAGGGGAGAGCAGGAGAAAACACGTGACAGATGAGTAACATCACCCAGCACCCCATGGAGGGGCTGTCCCCACCCTGGCACAGCCTGCCAGCCCCCTGCTGTCCCCCTCCTTCCTCCAGGTCTGGGGCAGCAGGGCAGAGCGAGCTGAGCCCCCCCCCAGGGCATCTGGGTGCGTTGCTTCTGGCCCCTGGAGAGGGACTGGTCCTGTTACGTGTCTCTCGTGGAGGGCGGAGAGTATTGGTGCTTAACTGCTAGGAATAGTGACCCCCAAGGGAGAGCCCCCCTGCCTGCAGCATAGTGCCCCCCAGTGCCCCTTCCTGCCATGCTGGAGCCAGCACTGACTGGGAGAGCGCCCCCTAGTGAGCCCCCTCGCTGCTCCCTGCAGCATGGGGCTCCTGGCACCACCACACTGTGATCACTGACTCGGAGGGTGCCCCCTCCTGAATCCCCAGGTGTCCCATCCAATCACAGTCCCCACTGCCCCCTGCTTAGCATGGGGGGTCCCAGCATACAGGACTCCCATGGCCTGGCCCCCTCTCACCAGCCCAGGAGACCGCCCCCTGGTGGGGGTACCCAGCGGCCTGGCCTGGTTTGGGCTGGATTTGCTTGCAGTGGTGGCAGGGGGTGGGGAGAGGAGCTGCTGGTTGCCCCCTGAGGAATGTGGGGAATGCCTGGCCCCCCTTTGCCCTTTGCTCCCTTCACAGGGTCCAGTTAATAAGTGAACTCCGGGACTGAGCAGGGGCTGGGTCTGCAGGGCCCCACACAAGGAAATCGCCAGCCCCCGGCACTGCGCCCGGGGCTGGGCACAAGACAGGAGGCTGTTGCGAAGGAGGAGGGGGGACCGGTGAACCACCAGGGGCTGTATTAATCTCAGTGGAATAAATGGGCCCAAAGAGACACTGGTGTTACCGTGACCCAGTCACTGTCCAACGTTAACCAGCATTAGCCACATTGGGGTTTGGTAGCCAGGTCCTGAGCCGGGTTAGCACCCAGCAGACATAGCTGCCAATCTTGTGAGCCCTGCACTGAGGATATGGAAAAGGAGGAAAAGCCGTCAGAGCCTTTGGCATAGACGGGAGTGAAGGAGGCTCTCCTGATAACAGCAGCCCTGTCCCCTTTCCCTGGAGCTGGGGAGAGAAAACCCTTGTCTGACAGTCTGTTAGATGGGTGGAAAGATGGTGAGATCTGTCCAGGGGGGGCGGGGGAGAAGTTAGCTGAGATGGGGAGGGGGGCTGTTGGGGCTGTTAAAATCTCATCCCCTTTCCTCAAGGACAAGCCAAGATGAACAGGCGCACGAGGGGAGAGACAGCATCCATCTCAGGTGTGGATGTTCATTTGCAAAACCCCAGGCCTGGCGCTCGGCTCCTCGGCTGCCCTGCAACCTGGCAGATTCGTGGCAGCATCGGGCTGCTTAGGGCCTGGCTTTCTGTTGCCCCCTTGGTCCCGGGCTCTGGCAGCTGCGAGAGATGCCGTGTCGGCCGGCTGAGCCGGGCTCCTGTTCGACGGAAGGCGGAAGGAGAGAGAGAGACGAAGGAGAACCGTAAGGGAGGGGAGAGAAAGGGTCCCTGGCAGTTTGGGGGAGTGTTTGAGATTCAGCCAAGGCCAGTGGAAGTGGTGGTGTCCTCGTGGCCCTGTCTGCTCCGACACCTCTCGGGATCCAGGTAGCAGGACCCAGTGATGTCTCGGTGGCTCCCGGGGGGGCAGCCAGGCTGGGACCCTCCTTCGCCTTCTTCCAGTCGGGGCGTTCGCGTCTGGCCAGCTTTTCTCCCAACGTCTCTTCTTGTGAGGACCCCAGAAGGCTGCACTGGGCGGCCTCACCCGGCCCCCATGTTAGCTGGGCGGCTGCTGGGGGGCGCTGTGGGCGGGGAGGTGAAGGGCAGCACCAAGGCCTGGCGGCTGGGCTCTGCTCCTGCCTGGGGGCGCTTGGCTCCAGGCGGCTGGGAGGGTCCTCGGCCAAGGGAGGCAGAGAGCCGTGAGGAGCAGCCGTCTGCAGCGGTATCCGTCCCCCAGCCTGGCACAGGGATGGGTGATTCCTTCTGCTGGCTGCGCCCTGCAACTCCCCTGCGGACAGGCGCTGGGGGAGCGGGTGCGGATCAGACCAAGGGCTGGTGCTCATGTGCCCCAGGCGTGGCCCGAGCGCTGGTCCCATGGTACTGCCTAGAGGGCCTGGCCCAGGTCACAGCACTGAGTCTGGCCGTGGGGAGGGGGCAGTGAGCGGTTACTCGCAAAGCCGGGTTAATGGCTAACTGGCCGGGGGCTCGGGCAAAGGTCACCTCCACTCAGCCTGAACTCCCAGCCCTGCTCTGGCCCCTGCGGGGGCAAGTGGCCCTGCCCTGTGCCCTCCCCCCGGCTGCCATGCCCTGTGCCAGACGGACGCAGGGAGCGTAGGGAAGGGGCAGCATGAATGGGGGCTGCTGCGGGAGCCCTGCCTCCCGGAGCCCCGTGCGCACCTCCTACTCCCTGCTGAAGACGCCCCCCTGGGGCCTGAGCTGCTGCTTCGCCCTGCAGGTGAGAGATGCCGCAGGCACTGCCAGGGGATGGGCTCGCTGTCTGCAGTGGGGCGAGGGACAAGCCCTGACACCCCAGGGCCCTGGATGTGGCCATGCCTGGAGGGACAGTCCCTGCACCTCCGAGAGCAGGGGAGCACGGGCACCATGGCATGACACCCAGACCCTGGAGTACTGAAGGGAACTCCCCAGGAGGGGCAAGGAGCTGGGCTTAGCTGGGGGCAACAGTGGGGCCAGTTCTCTGCCCACGGAGGGGGGTGGGGCAGGCCTTAGAGAATGGGTCTGGCCCGGTGCTTCCTGCGGCTCAGCAGGGCAGGTGTCAGCGTGGTGCTGGGGTCCCCCTCGGGGCTTGGGGAAGGATGTGGTCAAGATACAGCAGCCCCCAGCTGCGGTGCCAAGAGTCCCAGGGACCGTCCAGTCCCATGGGGCACAGCCCCTCCCTGGCCACCAGCTGCACCCTCAAGGAATGAGACGGGGCAGGCTGCTCCCCCCAGCTCAGCCCTGGTACCCGCCTGGCGTGATCAGGCCCCCGGCTCTGTGGTACATGATCCCCCAGCGTTTCACTGAAGCCTCCTGCAGTCCGACCCCCTGCAGCCGGGCAGCTTGCCCTGTTCCATGAACCCCCGCCCCCCTGTGCCCTGGGGCTGGGCCCCTCAGCCCCCTTTTGTGCGGGAACCAAGGCACAGGGAGGGGCTGGCCAGATTTTCAGTCCCGTGGGGTCTGGCCCTGTGTGAGGGGCTGTGGGTCGCCCAGGAAGTCGCCGACCGAGCAGACCTGGGACCTGGCGCCCTGCCTTGCCGGCTGCTCTAGCTCCGAGCCTGGCTCTTGGGCAGATTCTGTTCCAGCCTCCGGTTCTACGAAATCTGAATGTTGAGTCTCTAACAGCTGATGGGAGTGTTAAAGGGGCTAGGGGTGCTGGGCAGCACAGGCCTGATGGAGCCAGTTGGGACTGAGGGGCACCAGCAAAGCTATGGGGGGAGGGAGCCCAGGGCTGGGCTACTGGGGGCTGCAGGTTGGGATTGAGGGGGGCAGAGCTGTGGGGCAGAGCTGTGGGGGCAGGGGGCGGAGCTGTGGAGGACAGAGCCGTGGGGTGGGGGGCAGAGCCACGGGGTGGGGGCAGAGCTGTGGGGGGCAGAGCTGTGGGGCAGAGCTGCGGGGTGGGGGCAGAGCTGTGGGGCAGAGGCCAGCCAGCGCCTGCTGTGACTCTCCCGGCCTCGCTCTCTCCAGCACCTGGCCGTCCAGGCCTCTCTCCTCTGCATCTTCCACCTGCTCCTGCTCCCAGCGCCCCCGATCCGGGACCAGAACCGGAGCTGGAGCGAGCTGCTGGCCCGGAGCCTCTTTGCCTGTGGGGTCTCCACGGCGCTGCAGACCAGCCTGGGCAGCAGGTGAGGGAAGGGCCCTGGGGACTCCCGCGGGTTCGGGGTGGGCAGGAGGGGCCCCAGGCACCCGGGGAGACGGGAGTCAGCATCTGGGCCAAGTGGGTTTCTCTCCCTGCTCCCCCTCCCCCGCCTCTGGATCCTGCCCCGGGGCTGGGTGGGGGGGAGCCCCAGCCCTGTCAGCAGCCCCCTCCCCGCTCCCCAGCCGATCTGTCTTTGCTGTTGCCTGGCAGGTTGCCCTTGGTCCAAGCGCCATCGTTCGAGTTCCTGATCCCCGCCATGGTGCTGAGCCGCCACGAGCCCCACACGGCCAGGAATGGTGAGAAGAGCCCCGGCATATCGTCCCGGCCCAACGGGGACCTGGGCATGCAGGAGCCGGGCCTGGCCCGCGGGGACGTGGGAGCCGGGCCTGGCCCAGGTGGGGACGTGGGAGCCGGGCCTTGCCCACGGGGGACATGGGAGCGCGCGGGAGCCAGGCCTTGCTCAAGTGGGACGTGGGAGCCGGGCCTGGCCCAGGGGGGACGTGGGAGCCAGACCTTGCTCAAGTGGGACGTGGGAGCCGGGCCTGGCCCAGGGGGGACGTGGGAGCCGGGCCTGGCCCAGGGGGGACGTGGGAGCCAGACCTTGCTCAAGTGGGACGTGGGAGCCGGGCCTGGCCCAGGCAGGGACGTGGGAGCCGGGCCTGGCCCAGGGGGGACGTGGGAGCGCGGGAGCCAGGCCTTGCCCAGTGGCCAGCACTCTGCGCCTCCCCGCCGGAGGGGATCGAATGAACTTGGCTCTCGTAGAGGCCGGGCTGTAAGGCGTACACATTTTGTCCTGTGTAACTTGCCAGGGCCCCTCACCCACAAATCCTGCCTCCAGCCCAGGGAGGCTGCCCTGATGGTCCGTCGCCCTCCCCGATAGGCTGCCTCTTACTCCCAGGCTGGTTTGTCTTGTTCCAGCTGCCGGCCTCAGGCTGCTGGGTCAAAGACCCTCTGGTCCTGAGAGACCAGGGCCTGCTGTGTTCAGGGAAGGAGAAGCAGGGACCAAGGGATAGGGAGGAGCTTGGGGGGCTGTTTTCCTAGTCTCGGCTCTTTCTTGTTCATTCCTCTGCTGGGGACCCATCCACTCGGTGTTACGACCCCCTGGGTGGCATCTCCTTGCACCCACTCCTCGGGATGGCAACTGAGAAGGGCATGTACCAGCTGCAGGGCAGGGCATGTACCAGCTGCAGGGCAGGGCACCTGGCTCGTGGCCCCACGTGGCCCTAGCTGGGATGCTGGAGCGCTTACTGATGTGCTACCATTACCCCAGCCTGGCAGCGCAAGGAGTCTGGCATCTCTCTGCTTCTGCCCCAGCATGGGGCTTTCATGGGTGACATTTCAGGACCCAAAGCAGCTTCAAACCCAGCCTTAAGAAGGTAAGAACGGCCACACTGGGTCAGGCCATTGGTCCGTCCAGTCCAGGGTCCTGTCTTCCCGCAGTGGCCAGTGCCAGGTGCTTCGGAGAGAGTGAACAGAACGGGGCAATTATCGAGTGATCCATCCCCTGTCGTCCAGTCCCAGCTCCTGGCAGTCAGAGGTTTAGGGACACCCAGAGCAGGGAGTTGCATCCCTGGCCAACCTGGCTAATAGCCATTGCTGGACCTATTCTCCAGGAACTTCTCTAGTTCTGCTTGGAACCCAGTTATAGTCTTGGCCTTCACAACATCCTCTGGCAAGGAGTTCCACAGGTTACTTGTGCATTGTGTGAAGAAGCACTTCCTCTTGTTTGCATTAAACCTGACGCTTGTTAATTTCATTGGGTGACCCCTGGTTCTTGTATTATGTGAAGGGGTAAATAACACTTCCCAGTTCACTCTCTCCACACCATTCCTGATTGTATAGATCTCTGTCATATCCCCCCTTAGTGATCTCTTTTGCAAGATGAACAGTCCTAATCTTTGTAACCTCTCCTTGTGTGGAAGCTGTTCCTTATCCGTGACCATGTCTTGGATGGTTTAGACCCAACAAATCCTGCATCTTGCAGGGGTTAGACAAGATGACCTGTGCGGTCCCCTCTAACCCTGTGGATCTATGATTCTATCATCTTTGTTGTCTTGCTCTTAACCGTTTCCAGTTCCACTATATCCTTTATTGAGATGGGGTGACCAGAGCTGCTCACAGTATTCAAGGTGTGGGTGTGCCATGGGTTTGTTTATATAGCAGGATTAGGATATTTTCGGTCTTATTTTCTATCCCTTTCCTAATGCTTCCTAACATACTGTTCGCTTTTTTGACCACTGCTGTGCATTGAGCTGAAGTTCTCAGAGAACTATCCATAGCTAAGGCTACGTTTTAGTCACAGGTATTTTTAGTAAAAGTCACGTACAGGTCACGGGCAGTAAACAAAAATTCATGGCCTGTGACCTGTCCATGACTTTTACTATATACCCCTGACTAAAACTTGGGGGGGGGCTTCCCGGGGGCACCACAGGTTCTGGAGATGGGGGTGGGCAGCGGCACATGGCCTGGGACTCCTGCTGGTGCCGGAGAGGGGTGTGTGGGGGGGTGTTTGGCAGGGCCGGCAGGCTCCCTACTGCAGCCAATGGGAGCTGTGGGGGCGGTGCCTGCAGGTGGACTGCCTGGCCATGCCTCCACCTAGGAGCCAAGGGAGAGGGATGTCCCTACTTCCAGGAAGCACCCTGAGGTAAGCGCCGCCCAGAGCTCGCCTTACCCCATCCCATGCCCCACCTCCCTACCCCCTCCCACATCCAAACTCTGCTGCTGCTGGGGTGTGGGGTGCAGTGGCCTGACACTGCCCCAGCAGTTGCCAGTGCGACTGGTGCAGGGACTGCCTGACCTGCCCCCAGGCCAGGCACATTGGCCCCTGCAGAAGTCACAGAGGTCACGGAATCTGTGACTTCCATGACCTCTGTGACAAACTTGCAGCCTTATCCATGGTGAAGCCAAGATCTGTCTTGAGTGGTAAGAACTAATTTAGAACCCATCATTATATACACTTCTACCCCGATATAACTCTGTCCTCAGGAGCCAAAAAATCTTACCGCATTATAGGTGAAACCGTGTTATATTGAACTTGCTTTGATCTGCCGGAGTGCGCAGCCCTGCCCCCCCGGAGCGCTGCTTTACTGCGTTATATCCGAATTCGTGTTATATCGGGTCGAGTTATATCGGGGTAGAGGTGTATTGTACTTGGGATTATGCTTTCCAATGTGCGTTACTTTGTACTTATTAATTGTGAATTTCATCAGCCATTTTGTTTCCCAGTCACTCAGTTGTGTGAGATCCCTTTGTAGATCTTCTCAGGCTGCTTTGAGCTTAACTATCTTGAGGAATTTTGTATCATCTGCAAACTTTGCCAGCAGTGATCACCATTTACCCTGTTTTCTGGACCTTTTATGAATATGTTGAATAGGACTAGTCCCAGTACAGATCCCTGGGGGACACCACTATTTACCTCTCCACTGTGAAAACTGACCATTTATTCCTACCCTTTGTTTCTTGTCTTTCAAATAGTTACTGATCTGTGAGAGGACCTTCCCTCTTACTTCGTTTTAGAGCCTTTGGTGCGGAACCTTGTCAAAGGCTTTCTGAAAATCAAGTACCCTACAGCCACTGGATCCCCCTTGTCCACCTGCTTGTTGACCCCCTCAAACAATTCTAACAGAGTGGCGAGGCTATGCTCCAGTCATCTGGTCCAGAGGCTTGTTTCAGTGATCGGTTACACACCGCGGTTAGTAGTTCTGCAGTTTGATATTTGAGGTTCTTCAGAACTCTTGTGTGAATCCCATCTGGGCCTGCTGACTTATTGCTGTTTATCAATTCATTCTAAAACCTCCTCTATTAACACATCACTGTGGGACAGTGCTTCAGATTTGTTTCCCAGAAAGGACAGCTCTGATCTGGGGATCTCCCCCATGTCCTCTGCAGTGAAGACTTCATTTAGCTTATCTGGTCTGTCTTGAGTGCTCGGTTAGCATCCTGATGGGCGAGTGGCCCCACGGCCTGTTTGGCCAGCTTCCTGCTCCTGTTGTACTTAACCGGCCAGAGTTTGTGCCCCATCCTGTCGTCCTCACCAGGATCTGACATCCGCATTTTAAAGGGTGCCCTTTTGCCTCTCCCAGCATCCATTACTCTCTGTTTAGCCCTGGCGGGGGGAGGGGGAGTAGGAGGAGTGGTTCTTTTGGTCTGCGTATGAGCTTTTTTGATTTGCGGTCTACATTTCGTCTGAGCCTCTATTGTGGTGTTTTTAAGTAGTCTCCTTGCTGCTTGCAGGCATTTCACCCGTGTGACAGCTCCTCTGAATTTCCATCCAAGAAGTGTCCTCATTTTTGGGTTGTTTCCCTTTTGAAAGTGAAATGTCCCCGTCCCCCTAAGTATGTTAAATTTAATTACATGATGGTCACTATTACTGAGCGATCCAGCTATAGTCACCTCTTGGATCAGATCCTATGTGCCACCTAGGACTAAATCAGGAAGTGCCGTTCCCCTTGTGGGTTCCAGGACCAGCTGCTCCAAGAAGCCGTCAGTAATGGTGTCTAGAAATGTTCTTTCTGCATCCTGCCTGGAGGTGACATGTGCCCAGGCAATGCGGGGATAGTTGAAATCTCCCATTATTAGTGTGTTTTCTATTTCTGTAGCCTCTTTAACCTCCCTTAGCATTTCTCAGTCGCTGTCACCATCCTGGTCGGGTGGTCGGTAGCATATCCCCACTGCCAGACTCCTATTATTCAAGCATGGGATTTCTACCCACCGAGATTCTATGGGACTGTTTGATTCATTTAAGATTTTCACCATATTCGACCTTGTGGTGGTTTATTTCACACACGGCGCTGCTCCCCACCAGCCTGCTCCGTCCTTCCTGTATAGTTTGTACCCTTTGATTATCATCCTTCCAGCACATTTCTCTGATGCCTCTTACATCACTATCCTCATGCAATGCCAGCCCCTCTGGTTCACCCAGCTTGGTATTTAGACTTCTGGAGAGACAAGGAGGGGGAGGTCAGATCTCTGATTGGCCCAACTTCTGTTGGTGGGAGAGAGACGTGTTTGAGCTACACAGAGTTCTCCTTCCTTGCCTTTGTGTGTTATACTGAGCTAGGATTCTGCTACCTTTGACTGGTCC
This sequence comes from Lepidochelys kempii, assembly GCF_965140285.1. Taxonomy (NCBI): domain Eukaryota; kingdom Metazoa; phylum Chordata; order Testudines; family Cheloniidae; genus Lepidochelys; species Lepidochelys kempii. Next base: position 1,485,530 of record NC_136390.1, read on the forward strand.
TCACCAGCTCCCACCTGGACTTCCCCAGCCTCTAGCCTGTTCTCCTTGTTAGGTTACAGAGTTCCGGCATTAATCAATTCATCCCTAAGAGATGCCTCTGCCTGAACCTTGCGGTCTCCCACCTGTTGGCTTTCCCCAGCCCTAAGTGGAAAACCTCCTCTGTGACCTTTTTAACTGGTTCCGTTTGGTTTTGGTGGAGCTCGTCCTTCCTGTATAGACTCCTTCTTCCCCAAAAGGTGCCCCAGTTCCCAATGCACCTCACCCCTCCTCCCTACACCATCGCCTCAGCCACCCACTGAGACCTGGCAGCTCTGCCTGGCCCTGCGTGTGGAACTGGGAGCATTTCAGAGAATGCTGCCGTGGAGACCTGGACTTCAATCTCTTTCCTGCCGGCCTAAATTTGGCCTCCAGGACCTCTCTCCTACCCTTCCCTGTGTCACTGGTACCTCCATGTGCCGCGCCCACTGGCTCCTCCCCAGCACTGCACATAAACCTGTTGGAGTCCCGTGCGATCTGTTGCCTTGGCACCCAGCAGGCAATTCGCTGGGCGGGTCTCCCGCTCATCGCAACCCCACTACTGATATGTCTAATAATTGAATCCCCCATTCCTGTTACCTGGCTCCCGCTCCAGGTACCGCTCAGCCCCACTGGCTGCCCGGTCATGTCTGTCTGTCCTTCCCTTCCAGGTACAGAAGAGCATGCTGAGTGTGCTGGGCAGGACTGTGCAGGCCCCGGGAGCTGGAATCAGCCACTCAGAGAGGTTGGTGCCTCTGCTATCCCAGCCCTGGGGGTGTGCAGGAGTGGGGATGGGATGGGTGTGGGGCGTGGAGGGGTGGGATGCAGGGTGCATGAGGGTGGGGCGGTTGGGATGCATGGGGGGTGGGGTGGTGGTGTGTGTGTGTAGGGGTGGGATGTGGGGAGTGCATGGGGGGTCGGGAGTTTGCAGACGTCAGGCCGCAGGAGCAATAGGGAGCGGATGAACCCAATGACTGGCTGAGTCGCTCTGGGAGGGGCTGGGGGTCTAGCCTGGGGCAGGCCATGGGGCCGCCATCACCGTCTTCTCATCTTTTGTTCTCCGCAGGTCTCTGGAGCCGTGGTGGTCTCGGGGCTGGTGCAGCTGGCGCTGGGGGTGTCTGGCATGGGGGGATGGATAGCCCAGCGCTGCGGGCCCATGGTCCTGGCCCCCAGCCTCTCCATCATTGGGCTGTCCGCCTACAAAGAGGCAGCCCACTTCTGCTCGGACAGCTGGGGGGTGGCCCTGCTGTACGTGAATTTGGGGGGGCCTGCGGAGCCACCTGGTCACACCCATACAGGGGTTCTGGTCCAGTCTGTCCCAGTGGGGGGGTGCTGTGGGGAGTTGTGTCAGGGGAACTCCCCGCTACTGCATTCCCAGCAGAAGGCAGTAATGTGAGCACGCTGATACCCAGGCTCTCCCAGCAGGGGGCGCTACGGGAGCTGCCCGGGGTTCAGCCTGCCGGCAGGGGTGACACATTTGAGCTGGGGCCCGGACGCCCTGGGGGCTCTCTCCCCTGCACTAGCCGTGCTGTGACCCGTGCTCCGTGTCTCCTAGGCTCGTGCTCCTTGCCGTCCTGTTCTCCCAGCACTTGGGGTCCTGCCGCCTGCCCCTTTGCACGTGGACCCGGGCCAAGGGCATCTCCGTGGAGACAAGCATCCCAGCCTTGCGCATGTTTTCGGTACGAGGTCCCATGCTGTGCACAGCACTTTTGTTCCCTGCTGGCCCTGGGCAGCCTGCCTGGGCCCCAGCCCTCTCAGCAGCTTGAGCATTTCACCCTCTTCTTTATGACTGACCTAGACCTAGGGGATTTGGGTTAGTCAGCACCAAAGGGGACTGAGAGGGGCAGACGCAGGGGAGCAATGGGCAGCGCTAGGGGAATTCATGTTGAGAAAGGCCAAGTAATGCACATGGAGGGGGGATGTAAACGTCTCGTGCGCCATCTGGGCTCTCCCAGGGCTGTATCTGCTCAGAGAGGGAGCTGGGCCCAGTTTGGACAGCACGAGCAGACCTATGGTCAGTGCAAAGAAAGGATAGAGCAAAACTGGAAGGGCTCAGGGGACAGGAACGAGAGCCATCAAGGACCTGGGAGAAGATCTTCTGTGCAGAGAGTGCAAAGACTGGGGCGGTTAATGGAGAGTGGGGACATGATCAGTGTCTATAAAATACTGCCTGGTTGAGCGAAGGGAGGTGAGGAGTGTCTCTTCTCCTGTTTCACAGAGCAAGAACAAGGGGCCGCTGAACGAGAATGACAGGTGGGAGATCCAAAAGGAAAAGCTTTTTCACACAATGTGTAATTAGCCTGTGGAACTCACTGCCACATGAAGTGTGGAGGGTGTGGAGGGGATAGAGGGGGAAGAGCAACAAAAATGATGAAAGGTCTAGAAAACATGACCTATGAGGGAAGATTGAAAGAGCTGGGTTTGTTTAGCGTGGAGAAGAGAAGACTGAGAGGGGATGTGATACCAGTTTTCAAGTACATAAAAGGTTGTTAGAAGGAGGAGGGAGAAAACTTGTTCTCGTTAACCTCTGAGGACAGGACAAGCAGCAACGGGTTTAAATTGCAGCCAGGGAGGTTTCGGTTGGACATTAGGAAAAACGTCCTGTCAGGGTGGTTAAGCACTGGAATAAATTGCCCAGGGAGGTGGTGGGATCTCCGTCACTGGAGACTGTTAAGAGCAGGTTAGACACACCCCTGTCAGCGACAGACTAGGTAACGCCTAGTCCTGCCAGGAGTGCAGGGGACTGGACTAGACGACCTTGTGAGGTCCCTTCCAGTCCTGTGGTTCTGTTATTCTATGATTATCCCCAACTGCTGCTGCGGGCTTCTTCCACCTTCCTCTGCAGCATCTGATGCTGGGCGCTGCCCCAGGCAGGAGGCTAAGGGAGATGGGGGCTGACCCAGTCTGCCGGTGCTGGTGTCCCATTCCTCTCCACTGACTTGGTGCTGATGGGTCTGGCCCCTTGCCCCACCGGCAGATCAAAGCACCTGGTGGCAACGGTACGTTGGGGGCGGGCTCCCTGCTCCAGGGAGTGGCACTGGCCTGGCTGGGGCAGCCGTGCTGGCTGTGCCGGGTTTCTAGCCTGTGGCTGTCGTCGGCTGCCACTCCGGAGGGGCCGGGGTGCGGGCCCTCAGGGTGGGGCTGAGCGAGGGCTTTCCTGGCCCTGTCTCAGGCTCCCGTTGCTGCCCCTGCAGGTGCTGCTTCCGCTTTGCTGTGCCTGGATTGTCTGGGGAATCCTGAGCCACCTCCGCCTCCGCTGGGACCTGCTGGGCCCCGCCACGTGGCAGCTGCCCGCAGCCAACGGCTCCCTCCGCTCCCCTTGGCTCCAAGTCCCCTACCCAGGTAGGACGAGGGACAGGGCCGGACCTGCCCATCCACCCTCTGGCTGCAGCCCCCGTTCGCCACTGACCGTCTCTACCTCCCTCCCCTCTAGGTGAGCAGGAATGGCCGTCCCTCAGCGCCCGGGCTCTGGGCGTGGGCGTCGCCATGGGCATCACCTCCAGCATGAACTCCGTGGGCTGCTACCTGCTGTGCCCACGAGCGCTGCGGACCCCCGCCCTTCCTCGGCACGCCTGCAACCGCGGGCTCTGCACGGAAGGGCTGGGCAGCCTCCTTTCCGGGGCGCTGGGGGGCGTGAGTGGCACGGCTTCCAGCGTCCCCAATGCCTGCACCAACAGCCTCACCCAGGTACGGCGGGGTCTCGGGGGCGTGCCAGGCAGACCCAGAGCTGCCACTGGGCTATGGAGCACCGGTCTGGCCAGCTCGCGGGGCAGCGGGTAAAGGGGTTGGAGAGGGCACAACGGAGGCTGCCCAGATATGGGCTGTGTCACCTCCTCCATGCAGACGGGTCCTGTCCATGCCCAGGCTGGCCTCCACAGGGGCTTCCCGTGGCTCATCTCTCGCCAGCGAAGGCCTGGCCGATCAGACGGCTCAGCGGGCGCGGATGCCCCCTGCGGCGCTACCGGCAGCTTGTTAGAAATGGTTCTTGTAAAGGGGCAGAGGGCAAGGCTCTCTCTGCGCGGGGGTACAGCAGGTCGGGTGGAAGGGCTGTGCCTGCGAGCGGTACCCCTGGCGCCCACAGGATGGCACTGGGGTACAAAGGAAGACCCTCCAAAGGGCAGCTGTTGGCACTGCAAGGCGACTCTCCTGCAGCCTGTGCCATGTGAGCAGGGTTGGTCTGGGAAGGCAGGGCGGGGTGCTGGGAAGTCAGGAGGCGTCAGAGCATTGGCGGAGGGATCACATCACGACCCAGATGCCCAGGCTCTGCCCACCTGTGCTGGCAGCGTGTCGGGAACCCGGGGCACAGCACGGAGCAGATCCCGACTGCCCTGCTTTTCACAGAGGTGCAGCCCAGGGAGAAGATGGCCCTTGGATGCATTGCACACTGGCCATGCGTAGAACACAGGGTGCTGGAGGCCACGTTGTGGGACTGTCCGGGCTGACTGGGCCCCTGGTCTGCCCTGAAATGGGGGGTTGTCCAATGCATGGAGCGCTGAGGCAGACAGATGCCCCTTACCCCAAATGCCAGGCCCCGCCAGCTGTGAGGGAGCTGGGGTGCATGGCAGGCCAGCATGGGCAGAGGCAGTGGGGGGGCTGCGGGCTCGGGCAGTGTGCTACTGGGGCTCCCCTAGCCTGCCAAACCCCCCCATTCTCGTCTCTTTGTGCCCAGGCCAGCTCGCGCCACTCCGTGCAAGTGAGTGCGTTGGCATGTGTGTTCCTGGGCCTGTCCCCCCGGCTGGCAGAGCTCCTCACCACCATCCCACTGGCGATTCACGGTAAATAACCCTCCTGAGCTGGGGCTCCAGGGAGACCCCCTCCCTCGTGGAGGGCAGAGGGCTGGGGTCTGCACTCAGGGGGCCCACTGCACCGTGTTCTGCGTTGCCTGAAGTTTGGGCGGGGGGGGGGGGGGGCAAGGCCAGCTGCTCCAGCAGAGCCAGCAGGGGGCGCTCACACACTTTCTGTGTAGGCCCTACATAAACTGTAGCGTTACCCACGATTCCTCAGGGGTAGTACAGCAGGCTCCTTCCTGTAAGTCAAACTGCCAGCTGGCCCTGCTGACATCTACGGCAAAACTCCCACTGGAGTCGGGATCGCAGCCGAGTGTCAAACCCATCCCCCTGGGACCTGGGTCCTGCATCCCGCTGGGCCTGGGTCGTCCTGCTGGCGGCGCCGACCCTGAGTGTCCGGGACGGTTGGGGCCAAGTGGCTCATGAGGCCACGTTCAAACGCAGCTGCCAAAGCCTGGTGGGGAGCACGGTGCCCCCCTCCTGCAAACCAGGGGGTGACTGGCAGGCAGCAGCCACCAGAGCCCCGTGACGTAGCTGAGCTGGCGGACGAGTGGCAGCACAGGGCCCTGCCCAGGGGTAGGTGGCTGTTTGGAGTGCAGCCCCTGAACCTGGGCCTGACAGGCTGGGGCAAGGGGACCCAGCAGCAGAGCGGGTGTGCTCTGGAGGGAGCCATGTGCAGGCCTGACAGCTGGGAGGACAGATCAGCTTGTGAGTCGGGGTGGGAGAAGGGGAGAAATGAGGCCAGCCACCCAGAAGCAAAGCAATAGCAGGCCTGTGTTGCTCACCTGGGATTCGCACACCTGTCCCACCCCACCCCCCCATCAGGATTTGGACACCCACCTTGCCCTGTCTGCAATAGGCACACATGCCTGCCTGCCTGGTCTGACCCCTCTGCTTGCTGCTGCAGGCGGGGTGCTCTGCGTGACATACACCGTTGCCGTTGGCACTGGGGTTTCGTATTTCCAGTACGCGAACATCGACTCGGGGAGGAACATCTTTATCGTCGGCTTCACCATGTTCATGGCGCTGCTGGTGCCGCGGTGGCTCAGTGCGACCCCCAGATACGTGGCCACAGGTGCCGTATGAGTTGCCTGCTCACGGGGCTGGGGGTTGATGACCCTGGGAATCACATTCCTTCTCGTGTTCCCCCCGGAACGCGGGACTCTGGGTCACCACACGCTGTGAGTCCAGTCCCGGCAGCTGGCTGCTCCCCCTCCGTGCCATTCGGCTCCAGCTGCTGATCCCTGGCAGGGCTCTGTACCCTGCAGCGGGGCTCCAGACCCTCCTTGCTCTTCGGCACCTGCTTATGGCTGAGCCTCCCCTCGTAGCCCTTGGCTGGAACGTTTCCGTCTGACGGACGCCTGGGTGCAGGCCTGTGCTGCTCGTGGTCGGGGTAACTCTGCTGTTGTTCCCCCTAGGCTGGGTCTGCCTGGACCTTTTCCTCCTCTCTGTGCTGACAGTTCCAGTCTTTTTAACTGGCCTCTTGTCCTTCTTCTTGGAGAACACGGTCTCAGGTGAGAGGACGCCCCCCCACCCATTGCCAGGTGCCCTCATTTAAATCTCTCTCTGCTGCAGGGGCAGCAAGTCTGGCTCCCGGCGAGTTGCTGCGGCTGGTTTCTGGTGCTAGTTACTGAGGGACGTGGAATCCAGCCCTGTGCATCCGGCCAGCGGGCGCACACGGGAGGGATGCCCCTGTGGGACTGCTGTGAGGGAGAGTCATGGGGACTGTCACCGGGACAACAGCCCCGTGAGACTGATGGCTCCAGACCCCACAGTCCCCGCCTGGGATAGTGATTTCTGCAATCCCGACTGTGCTGGTGGCCAGTGACCGGGATGCCTGGGATCCTGGTGATATTTATTGTCACCGCGATGGTAGCGGTAAAGGCAGTGCCTGGCACCTTCTGCAGCACCTTCCACTGCCCTGGGGACTGGAGCGTAGCTTAGTGGCTAGGGAGGGCATAGCCGCGATGAGTACTTTTACCAGTGCCAACCTCCAGCTGCCAGCTGGATCTCAGAGAGTTCTCCTCCAGCTGCCTGTGGGCAGGTTCTCTGACCAGGTTCCTCCTCCTTGGTTCCAGGCACTCTGGAAGAGCGAGGGCTGCTCACTGAGCTGGCAGTGTGGAACCCAGGCCTGGGTGAGAATGCTCCTCAGAGGTGCGGGAGCGAAGCCAGTCAGGTGTACGGGCTCCCCCCGGCCCTGAGAAGGCTGTTCCCTCCCTCCAGGTGTAAAGCCTTTCCATTCTGCTTCCTCTGCCCGGGGAGGGAGGAGAGCCACGCTTTGGAAGAGGGGTCAGCTCCCCCGGGGGAAGCCACAGGCCTGCTGCTGAAACCCAGCACTGTGGAGGTGGAGCTGGACAAGAAATGGAGAGAGACCGAGAGCCGCAAATGGGACAATGCTGTTTGATGCTGGGAGCCCTGCTCAGAGGGAGCAGGGCTGGGAAGCCTTCCCAAGGAACCTGCTCTGCATCCCTCCGAGGCAGGCACCGGAAGTGACGTGGGTTTCACCCGGTTATTTTGCTCCCTGCATTTCAAGCTTGTACCGACTGGAGGGTGCACTTTCGTCCCGTGTGCCCAGCTCGGACCTTGTCCCTCCCCAGCTGAGCTGTATAAAACAATGCGACCACCTCTGGACTTTTGGTTTCCTTTCCAGCCATCTCCACTGCAGCACGTTTGTGTTAGTAGAAGAGAGGGGAGAGCACGGCTCCTACTGGCTGCCTCTAGCAGAGCAAGTGCCGTGTGGTGCTGGAGACCCGCGGGGCAAAGGTCTGCTCTGGACTGAGGCCAGATTCACTAGGGGCTGAGAACAGAGCCAACAGCCAGCTGGGCTGCGCCACCCTCTCTGCACTTCCCCCTTTGGGTCGCGCTGTCTGAGGCTGTCCAGAGAAAGACGTGCTCACGCAGAGCAGGCCTGGCAGGTCTCTGCTGGCCTCCTAAGGTTCCTGGTGGGCCAGCAGCCTTGGAACTGCAGCCAGTTTGTGCACTGATGCTAAAGGTACATCACAGTCGTGCCGGGAAGTGTCTGGGACCCCGGCCTGCACCATGCCAGGCGAGGCATAATTCCCATTTTGTACTTGCTCCTGGCCATTGCTGCAGGCGGCTGTGACTCATTAGGGGGTGGGGGCAGGGCAGTTGCAAGCCCTACCTGGGATGTCTGCTAACCCCTTGGCTTAATAAAAGCTGCCTCTCCGTCCTAGCATGCCTGGACGTAGCTGCACCCAGGAGTCGTGTGGCCCTCTCCTATGGAGACATACAAAGAGCTCGCCTCAGGCTCCTCTGCCAGCTGGCAGAAGTCTCTGCAGGTGTCCTGAGCAGGGCCCCTCCGCTCTATATACACGAGCCCCTTGGAGGTTATTTCTCCCCAGGATTTCGAGTCCCTCTGCTTTTCCCCACTCCCTTCCTTGCCAGGAGAGGGGACTGCAACATGACACTGCAGGGGGCACTGAAAACCAGCCTCTCTGCGCTCCCCTTGGATGGAGCCGAGGGCAAGCCGTAGTGTTCCTGCAGGATGACCGCAACTCCAGCTGGGCCAGGAGCTGACGCAGCTTCCTGCCGTGTGCAGCGCTGGAGTTGTTCTGGTGCCGTCTCAGGGGGCAGGGACCCAAGGGGAGACCAGCCCCTGCCTGTCACAGAGGCTGGCAATTTTTAAATCACTATGTTTTTCTAAAAGCTCTGCTCTATGTCTGATGTTGGGGTGGGCCTCTGGGCTGTACAGGAGCCAGATTAGGTGATCACAGTGGTTTCTTCTGGCCTTGGGGTCCCTGGGTCTAAGCGGGGCATTCTGGCCATGGCAGCCGTTTGCAGAGCTACCCAATGGAAAGGGGTTAGCATGGCAGCTATGGAAGGCTGGTCCCCAACCCCCTTTTCACTATTCCTGCTAGTTTGCTGGCATCAGCCAAGCCAGGGAGAGGTCAGCCCTTTGCCTTCCGACTTGTACAATAACGAGTCGCAGCTCATCACATTCGCTCAGCAGAGAGCACCAGCGTGACACGGCCTTCGGGCAGGGAGAGCTGGCTGGGGCATAACTGGCCTGGGTCCAGATTTCAGAGGCAACACCCAGCACTGTTGTGATAACTGGGCCTACACAGGTACCCGAAGTGTGAGCGCCGCTGCCAAGAGAGGGTGAAAGTCCATGGTGTGTCACACCAACCGTCCTATTGCAACACATGTGGACTGGGAAAGGTGTAAAAGACTGAATTAGCTCAAACAATGAGGCTGTCTGATATAATTCAAGGCCTGTGTTAGGATCAGGCCTGGCAAACAAGACCAGTGTGAGACTGAAAAGCAATGAACCAAAAGGGGTGTGTCAGATACTAGGCCTAATTGGTGGACAAAATAATGCAGGGAGGGGCTATTACGCCATCGCTCCCCTTTGGGGTCCTTATACGTGGGGAGAAAAACTGGCTGCTGGAGTGAGTTTCACCATGATGGCTGCCTCCACCACCATCTCCTGCGGCCCTGTCATCCTGATCCCGAGACATGGCCTGAGCAGACCCGGCCAGAGAGCGGGACCCAAATGACACCCCCTCCTCTCCCAGCTCCAGGTGAATCCCAAACACCATGTGGGCTGCAAGACGTCCCTCCCATGTGTCCTTTTCCTTCCCCACCTTATTTCTTCTCTTTTTCATCCCTCTCCTTTTGCCGCCTGTCCAATAAGTGTCTGGTGTAGCTGGCCAAGGCTGCATATTTTGCAACAGTGCCAGGAGCCTGTGACCCAAAAGAGGCCACTAAAAGCAATGCCTTAAACAGCCCGATGCTGGCCCAAGTTTGCCAGGTCTTGGGGTGGCTGGTCAGACTGTGGGCTGCCCCTGTGTTTTTCCAGCAGGGAGCATGGAAGTGAACATCAACGCCAGAGACAGAACGAAGCTGCATTTTCTCCCTTTGCTGTTCTCATCTCTTCCCTCTTGTATGTGATTGTCTTGTGTCGTCTTCTAGGAAAGGGGGTCAGACGTCACCAGCAACAATCACAGCTCAGCTAACTTCTCTCCCCCACCCCACCCAAATGACAGTTGCCACCATCCTCTCTCGCAAACCTGTGACCTGCACAGCCACGAGGTGGCGCTGTGTGTAAACATCTTATTGAAGCTGGCCTGAGCCACACCTGGCAGAGCAGTCAAGGAGCTGACCATGAACACAGCTGGGGTGTGTAGAACCACAGACCCACAGGGCTAGAGGGGGCCGCACGGGTCATCCCGTCTAACCCCTGCCAAGATGCAGGACTTGTTGGGTCTCACCCATCCCAGACAGACGGCTCCAGCCTCCTCTCGAAAACCTCCAGGGAAGGAGCTTCCACAACCTCCGGAGGCGTCTGTGCCATTGTCTGACTGCTCTTACGGGGAGGACGTTTCTCCTGAGATTTAATCGAAACCTGCTCTTTCTGTCGTTTGAACCCATCACCTCTTGTCCTGCCCCCCGTGGCAAGAGAGAAAAACTTTTCGCCATCTTATCTGTGGCAGCCTTTCAAGTATTTGAAGACCCCTATCATGCCCCCCCACAATCTCCTCTTTTCCAAACTGAACATACCCAGTTCCTTCAGCTTCTGCTCGTCCGACTTGCATTCCATCCCTGTGATCATCCCTGTCGCTCGCCTCAGGATCCTTTCCAGTTTCTCCATCCTTTCTATACAGCGGGGACCAAAGCTGGGCCCAGGTCTCCAGCTGAGACCTGACCAGTGCAGAGTCGTGCGGTCTATCACCTCCCATGACTTGCATGCCCTGCCTCTCTTAAAGCAACCAAAAATTGCATTTGCTTTTTTTGCCAAAAGACCTCATAGCTCATACATATGGATCACCCAGCCAGCATTGAAATGCACACAGGAATGCTACACAGCAATCTAGGGTAGGAAATTATGAACACTCCTAGTGTGCAAAGGGAAGTGCCAAAGGGATTTAACGAGGCAGAGTGGAAATGCATGAGTTGGAATTGGGCCAGGATCTGGGGGTAACATCCCCTGGGACAGGTGCAGTCCCCTTTAGACTCTCACATTCCACGGGAGTGGGGTGCACATTTCCCCAATGGGCTGCCACTCTTTTCAGTCCCAAAGCTACCTCCATTCCACACAGCCTTGGGGCTCCCCACTCACTTTTGTTGTTGGAAAACATTCAGGTCAGAAACAAAGCATCATGAAACTGGTGTTACAGCCAGCCCCGGTGACACTGAACTGGTAGTTCTCCAACCGTGTCACGTACGGTCAGCTGGGGGCTCGCAGGGCACAGGCAGGTGGCATGTGGGCTGGCCGGATTGGAACGCCAGTGATCCCCGTGATGGTGGTGGGCTGCCAAGCGCTGCCGAGTCTTCGGTGCGATAGATTGGGCCTTGAAGGCTGGGAACTGCAGCACCAAGCAGCCGCACCTTGCACTGCACTTTCCCCGCAGGAATAGTCTTCGTTCCTCTGTCTGGTGTGTGCACCCCAGCGGGGAAACGGTCACCAGTGGGGCAGGGCCCAGTGGTTTGGGCTGGAGACCTAGGGTCAGTTGCTGCCCTGCCAGGCTCCCTGCAGGACCATAAGAACGGCCCCGCTGGGGCAGGCTGGGGCCTCCAGCCCAGCGGCCTGCCTGTGGCCATGGTTGGTGCCGGGCACTGCAGGGGAATGATGGGACCAGGGCCACTGGCGAGTGCCCCGCCCTCCAGCGCTCAGGGACCCCAGAGCCGAGGGCTGTCCTGGCTCAGCCATCGCTAGACCCTGCTGCAGGAACCCGCCACGCGGCAGGGAGTTCCGCAGGTCCCGCGAGCAGGGCTGACCCCGCCCATTGCCGACTCCGCCCCGCCCCTCCAGCAGCGCGCGCCACGGCCTGCCTGGCCCCGCCCACTACCGGCTCCGCCCCGCCCCTCCAGCAGCGCGCGCCGCGGCCTCCCTGGCCCCGCCCACTGCCTGCTCCGCCCCGCCCCTCCAGCAGCGCGCGCCACGGCCTGCCGGGCCCCGCCCCCTGCCGGCTCCGACTCCGGCTCCGCCCCGCCCCTCCAGCAGCGCGCGCTGCGGCCTCCCTGGCCCCGCCCACTGCCTGCTCCGCCCCGCCCCTATCAGCAGCGCGCGCCGCGGCCTGGCTGGCCCCGCCCACTGCCGGCTCTGGCTCCTCCCCGCCCCTCCAGCAGCGCGCGCGCCGGGGGGAATCTCCTCCTCCGGGCGGGTGGCGCCTCACGCGGGAGCCGGGCGGCGCGCACGGTACGGGGGGGGGGGCGGAGCGGGGCAGAGGAGGGTGAGACGGGCTGGGGCGAGGGGAAAAGGGTTTGGGGGGCTGAGGTGAGGGCGGGGCGAGGGGAAAAGGGTTTGGGGGGATGAGGTGAGGGCGGGGCGAGGGGAAAAGGGTTTGGGGGGCTGAGGCGGGGGTTGGGGAAGAGGTTTGGGGGCTGAGGTGAGGGCGGGGTGAGGGGAAGAGGTTTTGGGGGGCTGAGGTGAGGGCGGGGTGAGGGGAAGAGGTTTTGGGGGGCTGAGGTCGGGGTGGGGTGAGGGGAAGAGGTTTTGGGGGGCTGAGGTGAGGGCGGGGTGAGGGGAAGAGGTTTGGGGGCTGAGGTGAGGGCGGGGTGAGGGGAAGAGGTTTTGGGGGGCTGAGGTCGGGGTGGGGTGAGGGGAAGAGGTTTTGGGGGGCTGAGGTGAGGGCGGGGTGAGGGGAAGAGGTTTTGGGGGGCTGAGGTGAGGGCGGGTTGAGGGGAAGAGGTTTTGGGGGGCTGAGGTGAGGGTGGGGTGAGGGGAAGAGGTTTTGGGGGGCTGAGGTGAGGGTGGGGTGAGGGGAAGAGGTTTTGGGGGGCTGAGGTGAGGGCGGGTTGAGGGGAAGAGGTTTTGGGGGGCTGAAGTGGGGGTGAGGGGAAGAGGTTTTTGGAGGGTTGGGGGCTGGGGAAGAGGAAGAGGTTTTGGGGGGATGGGGGTGAGGGGAAGAGGTTTTGGGGGGATGGGGGTGAGGGGAAGAGGTTTTGGGGGGATGGGGGTGAGGGCGGGTTGAGGGGAAGAGGTTTGGGGGCTGAGGTGAGGGCGGGGTGAGGGGAAGAGGTTTTGGGGGGCTGAAGTGGGGGTGAGGGGAAGAGGTTTTTGGAGGGTTGGGGGCTGGGGAAGAGGAAGAGGTTTTGGGGGGATGGGGTGAGGGGAAGAGGTTTTGGGGGGCTGAGGTGAGGGGTTTGGGGGCACTGAACTCCCTTGTGCCTGTGGAGGCCCCCCTGCTGTCCCTCTTCCCACCCCCACGTGCGTCCATGGACGGGGTCTTTCCCCCGAAGTGTTTCTCGGGCACGTCGCAGCAGGAGCAAGGGGAAAGCGAGGGTAGAAGCAGTGCGAAGGGCATTCCCTCGTGTGACGCCCGTGCGCCGAGCGCTGCGTGTCGTTCTGGTCCCCTCAGCAGAGATGAGAAAGACTGCTCCTCTTCGCCTTAGAAAAGAGATGGCTACGAACATGAGAGAGGCCAGCCTGGGTCAGACCAATCACGGTCCACCTAGGCCAGTGTCCTGACTTCCTGCCATGGCCAGTGCCAGGTGCCTCCCAGGGAATGAACAGAACAGGGCAATTACCCAGTGATGCATCCCCTGCTGTCCAGTCCCCACTTCAGGCAATTGGAGGTTCAGGGATCCCTGCAGCATGGGGTTGGGTCCCGGGCCATACTGAGGGGATCTGAGAGAGGTCTACAAGACGATGACTGGTTTGGAGAGAGTGAACCGGGAGGTGTTATTTACCCCTTCACATAACACAAGAACCAGGGGTCGCCCAGTGAAATTAATAGGCATCAGGTTTGAAACAAATACGAGGAAAGACTTCTTCACACAACACACAGTCAACCTATTTAACTCACTGCCAGGGGATGTTGTGAAGGCCAAAAGTATAACTGATTTCAGTGCTCTGGAAGTCCCTAAACCTCCAACTGCCAGAACCTGGGGCTGGACAATAGGGAATGGATCATCCGATAATGGCCCAGTTCTTTTCCTTCCCTCTAAAGTGCCTGGTCCTGGCCACTGTCAGAGACAGAATATTGGCACCTCTAGCCATTCCCAGAGCATCTCCTAGGAAAAAACCAGATGGGACTTGAATTTCTAGTGAAAAGCGATCCTCAGAACTATTTTTTTAAGGGGGGGGGGTGGGACCCATCTCTTCTTGAGCCATCCCTGTCCTTCGTAAAGACACAGAAAAGGGCACAAGCCCATGCTTTTTCCTTTGCCAATCATCTTTAATATTCAAAAGCAGGCTGTGGAGATTGTAGGTCCCAGCATGCAATGCTCCATGGTTGGACTGAAGAGAATTGTATGCTGGGAGTTGTAGCTGTTGTAGGACTCTCCTGGGACTTCTTACGATGAAACACAAACCCCTTCACCCATGTGATATTTTGATCCAGATTTGTTTGTCCAGCTGGGATGGAAGCTTGATTCCAGGGGTGCAAGGCCAGTGCACTAGCAGCGTCTCACTCTGGCAGCCTGTCCTCCTTCCCCCATCTTTCTGGTGATTGTGATGCCATAGAATTGGGTATGGCCATCAAGGGAGAGACCATTTCTTTCTCCAGTTTGTCCTTGCAGTGAGATTATAACTCACTGTTTGTGCTGCCAGGGCAGCCCTGTGATTGGGAATTCACAAACACTGGATTGTGATGTGCCTATGGGATCTGGCAGGAGGAGAAGCTGGGCCGAGTACAGAGGTTTCTAAGGTTGTCATTAGTGCTGCCCATCTTGTTTCTCTGATAACCAACATTATTTATTTAAAAATGGAACAGCAACTGCAATGCAAAATGGCCAAAGAATAGTCTCCCCTGGGCAGGCCATTCATTCACTCCTGTAATGGTACATTTCTCCAGGCCACGGGGCCTGTTTCCTGTCTTATGAGCTGCACATGGAAGGAGCTGAGGCCAGGCGTCACTATGAACATAAGAATGGCCACACCGGGTCAGACCAAAGGTCCATCCAGACAGGCATCCTGTCTATGGACAGTGGCCAACGCCAGGTGCCCCAGAGGGAGTGAACCCAAGAGGCAATGATCAAGTGATCTCTCTCCTGCCGTCCATCTCCACCCTCTGACAAACAGAGGCTAGGGACACCATTCTTTACCTATCCTGGCTAATAGCCATTAATGGGCTTAACCTCCATGAATTTATCCAGTTCTCTTTTAAACCCTGTTATAGTCCTAGCCTTCACAACCTCCTCAGGCAAGGAGTTCCACAGGTTGACTGTGCACTGAGTGAAGAAGAACTTCCTTTTATTTGTTTTAAGCCTGCTGCCCATTCATTTCATTTGGTGGCCCGCAGTTCTTATATTATGGGAACAAGTAAATAACTTTTCCTTATTCCCTTTCTCCACACCACTCATGGGTTTATAGACCTCTATCATCTCCCCCCTTAGTCTCCTCTTTTCCAAGCTGAAAAGTCCTAGCCTCTTTAATCTCTCCTCCTATGGGACCCATTCCAAACCCCTAATCATTTTAGTTGCCCTTCTCTGAACCTTTTCTAAAGCCAGCATATCTTTTCTGAGATGAGGGGACCACATCTGTACGCACTATTCAAGATGTGGGCATACCATGGATTTATATAAGGGCAATAAGATATTCTCCGTCTTATTCTCTGTCCCTTTTTTAATGACTCCTAACATCCCGTTTGCTGTTTTGACTGCTGCTGCACACTGCGTGGACGTCTTCAGAGAACTATCCACGATGACGCCAAGATCTTTCTCCTGATTAGTTGTAGCTAAATTAGCCCCCATCATATTGTATGTATCGTTGGGGTTATTTTTTCCAATGTGCGTTACTTGACATTTCTCCACATTAAATTTCATTTGCCATTTTGTTGCCCAATCACTTAGTTTTGTGAGATCTTTTTGAAGTTCTTCACAGTCTGCCTTGGTCTTAACTATCTTGAGCAGTTTAGTATCATCTGTAAACTTTGCCACCTGACAGTTTACCTCTTTCTCCAGATCATTTATGAATAGGTTAAATCGGATTGGTCATAGGACTGACACTTGGTAACACCACTAGTTACCCCTCTCCATTCTGAAAATTTACCATTTATTCCTACCCTTTGTTTCCTGTCTTTTAACCAGTTCGCAATCCATGAAAGGATCTTCCCTCGTATCCCATGACCACTTAATTTATGTAAGAGCCTTTGGTGAGGGACCTTGTCAAAGGCTTTCTGGAATGATGTTTGTGTTCAGTGCTAGTTTGGTATCATCAGCTGCAGGCCTCAAGGCTAGTGTGAGCCAGTGGGGATGCAAAGGTGTCTCAGAGGCGCACATAAGCTTTCCTGGAGCTTGTTCTCTCCAGGGAGTGGGGTCTGGTGGAAGTTGTGCTCTTCCTTTGCTGGGAGTGCTGCTGTCTGAGCCTGTTTGTTCTCTTGCAGGATGGAGGGCTCTGAAGATCTAGATAGCAGCCTCCTGACACAGCCTTGGGCTTCAGTTTGCTTTGGTGAATTCACGTTTATTGCCAAGGCTTGTTTCAAAGAAACCGGCTACGTCTTGCTGATCTCTGACCTCAGCAGTGTTTGGTACGAGCGTGCAGACACGGATATCGTTGGGAAAAGGTCCAAGGTGAGTCTGGAATGAGGTTTGCAAAATCCACAAACCCCCTTTTATGCGTAAGCCAGCTAACATTCCAGTATGATCTTACAGGGCACGCAGAGGGGGGATGACAGCTTCAGTAGGACTAGGGTAGAAGGCCTTGATGTGGGAAGCCCTATGCAGGTCTGCTGATTCCTCTCCATTCTGACCTATAGCATTCCCTGCTATGCTAGTCCTGGGCTCCTGCACTCAATCTCTGCTGATGTGCCTCAATCCTGATCTGCAGCCTCCCTTCTATTCCAGTCCTGGTTTCCCTCCCCACAGCTCTATCAGTGCCCCTCAGTTCTGAGTCAGTACCCCTGGCTGTTCCAGTACTGGATTCCTCCTCCTCAGACATTGTACCAAACTGGTGGTTCTGTGATTCTGAGAGACATCGCTTGGGGTGAGGCCATCAGACACACTTCCCTTGTAGGCTGGGATGGAAGCTTGTTTCCAGGGGTGCAAGGCCAGTGCATTAGCAGTGTCTCACTCTGGCAGCCTGTCCTCCTTCCCCCATCTTTCTGGTGATTGTGGTGCCATAGAACTGGGTATGGCCATCAAGGGAGAGACTGTTGTTAGCTTTAGTGGCCAGGTCAGAGGCTACCAGCAGCTTCTTTTTCAGGACCGCTCCTCCAGGGATGCTACCCTGGCAGTTTCTGCAGCCTCAGTTACATGCTCATTTTAATGATGTCTGTAGTTTCAGAAACAGGCCAGGCAGCACAAGCGACCATCTACTTCTCTTTTAGGTCCCCTCTGTCTCCGGGCCAAGGGGCAGATGGGAGCAGGGCCTGTTTGGAGCCCCTTGTGGGGACTGTTACCCTGATCACTGGGTTTAACGTTTGAGTATTTTATAGAGTTTGGCCTCTGCTGGGGAGTGGATGGTGATGGGCCGAGGAGTCTTGCCTCCGTCCCTTGGCTACTCCCATATACTACAATGGCTGCTTCCCACTTGTCTGTGTTGGCAGGTGGGCTAGGCTGCAACAGTTTCTCAGCCAGCCTGGAGCAGCTGAGAGGTGTCCTAGCGCAGGAGAGCCCTGGGTGGTAATAAGAGGGCAGTGGGATATTGGAGAGGGCATCCCAGGAACCACATGGGGATAAAATTTCATTACGCCTTCTACATCCTGCCCTTTCGAACGCCACTTGCCCAGAGCTGGTGATCTGGTGAGTCAGGAGGGAATGCCCAGATCCCAGGCAATGACGGGCATGGGGAGAACTGGTGAGGAAAGGTTCTTTGTCGAGCATAGACCAGATGGGGGTCTGTTGCTCTCAGTCCTGGTTGTTCCATTGGAGGCTTTGTTCTGTATTGGCTAAGGGAATGTGAAGGAGGATGTGTGGCTAAGCTGCCTGCAGTGACAGTCCCAAGGATGTTAGTGGGGAGCCTTGGGACAGAATGAACTGGGATGGACCCTATTTGCTGGTGTTTCTACCTGATCTGAGTAAGCCTAGCATTGGGGTCTCCAGGGTGCTTTGCTGCTTCCACTAACTGCACCTTTCCATTTGGGCTTTCCCAGGAGCTGAACAAGCGGCTGACAGCCCATGTGTCGTCTTTCCTGAATCGCTTGAGCAACCTGATGTGCCCTTTGCTGGAAGGAAGAGAGAGTGATGCCAACTCCTTCTCCTGCCAACAGACCCCCAGCAAACTCACCATCCATGTGAAAAGTGAGCTCTCCGGACTACCCTTCTACTGGGTTTTCCATTGCCCCGCAGCTGCCGTGGAGATGGTGAGGAAAGGGTTCTGCGATGCGCCACATGCCTGCCCCTCCTTCTGAGATGCTCGGCAAAACTTCAGCCAGTCAGGGAGAGCGAGGAGCTGCGGTGGGTGGCGGGAGCTAAGTTAATTGATTTTAAAAAATCTTGTGGCGGTTTTGGAGTTACCAAGGTGTGCACTAACTGCCCGCATCCCCCGATCTGACCCTTGCTTCCCTCCCCTGCTGTGTGACACAGCCCCTTCCTGCTTCTGCTCAGGTTAGACTGTCAACTCCACCGGCCAAGGACTATCTCTTAGGGTTGCCAACCCTCCATGGGGAACAAATATTTAAAAATGGGCTCTTCAGTCTAGCAGACAAAGGTCAAATGCAATCCAATGGAATACAAACCATGAATTAAAGATTAGTCTTTCATTAAAGAGAATGTCATGTGATGAAACCTCCAGGAATTTGTCCAACCGAAGTTGGCAACCCTCCTATCTCTGTCTGTGTGCATGCAGCACCCAGCACAGCAGGACCCTGCCCCTGCCCCACAGCAATCACAATAAGCCTGATAATAAAACAGTGCGGCCTTGGGGAATGAGCACCAAGCTGGGCCCTAGAAGGGCCTGAGTTCTGACACTGGCTCTGCCACCGGCTCATTATGTATCCTTGGCCGAGTCACTGCTTTTCTCAGTGCCACGGTTTCATCTCCTGTGGGATGTGGGAAAGAGTATTCTCCCCTCCCCCACCTCCCAGGGGTGTTGGGGGGATTCCTGAGTTGGTGTCCGTAAAAGTCAAGTACCCTGCTTAGCCCTTCCAGGGATGGGGATGGAGCTGAAGAGCTGCTGGGGCTGCGTAGCACTGTTTCCTAGAGCCATTCATAGATACTGAGGCCAGAAGGGACCATTGTTGAGTGTCTGGCATAGGCCGTAGTGCTGCCTTGTATTCATTCCTTGCATTAATTATTTTTGTGACAGCAGCATCTGGAGGCCTCCTCCAGGAGCAGGGCCGTGCTGTGTTGGACAGAGATGGTTGCTGGCTCAAAGAGCTTGCCATCTAAGTGAGATACAATAAATGGATGTAGCAAACAAGGGGAGCTGGGACAAGGATAGTCATTAACATGAGCCAAGTGGGTATTGGGGGGGCCCTCCAAGCCACTTGCCTGGAAGAGGGGAGGGATCTGAAGATGTCCAGGGTGGCGGCTTTATGGACTAGCTCAGTTCCTTACATATGGGTCACCATAGAAGAAAGTGCAATGGGGCTTGTGGGCGAAGCTGGTGAGGAAGCCTGTCATCGCTGCCGGGGTGTAGTGGTGGGGTCGCATGATGAGATAGAAGCACGGAGGAATAGGGAGAGGCATATGCTTGGTTCCTTAGGTGTCGATCTTGTCCTGCCATCAAACTTCCACTGGAACTCTCAAGCTAAGCAGAGTTTCATAGTTTCCAAGGCCAGAAGTGACCATTGTGATCGTCTAGTCTGACCTCCTGTATAGCACAGGTTGGAGAATGCCCTCCACAATCATTCCTAGAGCAGATCTTCTAGAGAAGCAGCCAGTCTTAAAAATTGTCAGGGATGGAGAATCTACCACGTCCCCAGGTAAATTGTTCCAATGGTTGATTGCTCTCCGCCATTAAAAACGTACACCTTATTTCCAATCTGAATTTGTCTAGCTTCAACTTCAAGCTATTGGATTGTATTTGACCTTTGTCTGCTAGACTGAAGAGCCCATTATTAAATATTCTTTTCCCATGGAGGTACTTACAGACTGTGATCAAGTCACCTCTTAACCTTCACTTTGTTAAGCTAAATAGATTGAGCTCCTTGAGTCTGTTGCTATGAGGCAGGTTTTCAAGTCCTGTAATCATTCTTGTCGCTCTTCTTTGAATTCTCTCCAATGTAAGTTATTGGGGGCCAGGAATGGGAGGCAAGTTCTAGTCTAAGGAATGTGTGGATGAAACAAGGAGCGAGGTGGCTGGCTCAGTAAGGAGTAGGGCCCCAGTGTGGTACTAGGTGGCGCGCTATGCTGCAAGGAGTGGGAGTGCTCTGTTCTTGGATCCAGTGCTGACCCCAATGCCTTTGTGCGGTGCTAAGCAATGCTGTGCTGCTAGAGGTCTGTGTTTTGGTTGAAACATGAAACTGAGGCTCTGTCCACCTGGTAATGAAAGGTGCTTTGGCTTTTTCAGCTAACAGTCCAGCTCTTATAGAGCTTCCGAGTGGCTTTGTTCTCTCCCAAAACTCCTCCTGCAGTTCCAGCTGGGAAACAAGGCTTGCTCACTTCCTGCCAAACTGTTTCGCAGTACTACTTGATGTTGTCTCATTGGAGGCAACTGATTCTTTGGTAGGGGACGTGATTCTGGTCTGTGCTTTTATGTCCCTTGACCTTTGTACAGTGCTCTGTGTACCTGCAGGATGGAAGAGGCTGTCTGTCTGGGGTAATTACTTTTAGTAGGTGGCACCATGCAAACAGCTAGGAGGCTTCAGCCTGAGATTCAAAACTGGGACCAGAAAGAAAATCAGGAACCAAGCACACCAGGTGCCTGGTTAGTCAGGAACACAAATGGCCAGGCTGGCCCAGAGTAGGGCTCCTCCAGCCAGTTTCTTACCTCTGACAGAAGCCAGTCCCAGCTGTTCAGAAGGGGTGCAGGGAACTCTGCAGTGGGCAGTGATGGGATGGCTGTCCCTAGGTCAGAGATTGGCACATGCCCGGAAGAATGAAGGTTTATAGCCCTGCCAGAAACATTTGGTTTAAAAAACTTTCTTATTGTTGTAACTCTGGATGTTCCCATTATCCATATAAATAGCTGATGCCGCTTTGATGATTTCTTGTGCCACAGGCTAATTGAGAGTCTTATGAAAAAGTGTTTCTTTTGACCAGTTTTTAATTCACTGCTTTTCAGTTTAATTGGATGTAGGGGTGTGTACAGGAATAAAAATTTGGTCACTTTTGGAGGGGGCACTTTCTGTGCCCCCATGGCCAGAGGGGCTGGCTCTCTCCTCCGCACTTCCAGGAGATGGAGAAGCTCACTTTCTCCTGGCAGCCAGAGGAGCTGGATCTCCCCTGCGGCCCCAGGGCTGGAGGAGCTGCCATGGCCCCGGTACTGCCCTGGCCCCGGAAGAGTTTTGTGCCCTCCACTGATGGGGGGGCTTATCTCTGCTTGTCCCCTTGCACACCCCTCTGATTGGACGTTCCCTTGCTCTTTTATAGAACAAATTGCCCTGTGAGAGCTTCACTTCCAGCTTTCTCAGTGCCTCTGCAGGTGAGGAGTGTATTCCTCCACAGTGGTATGCATAGGGGAAATTTGGGGCATTCTTTGTTCTTACATGCAATTGTCTTTAAGGCTGTGTGCTCTCTGTAGCTTGATTAAATTGTAGTGGTGTCCAGTGTGCACCAGAGGGTGCTGTGCACCTAACTAATAAACGGTTTCAGAGTAGCAGACGTGTTAGTCTGTATCCGCAAAAAGAACAGAAGGACTTGTGGCACCTTAGAGACTAACCAATTTATTTGAGCATAAGCTTAAGTGAGCTACAGCTTACTTCATCGGCTCACAAAAGTTTATGCTCAAATAAATTGGTTAGTCTCTAAGGTGCCACAAGTCCTCCTTTTCTTCTAACTAGTAAATGTTGCTAGTCGACACAGGCAGCTCAGTGGCAAGTGATTTGTGACTTCCCCCAGAGAAGCTGAGGCAGCCGTAGCTGGGAAGGGGCCTCCTAGGCAGGCTGTGAGTGCTGCTTGCTGGGACCGTGCATGTGCATGTTCTGCTCTGCTGCAAAATTTGCTGTAATACCATTTATAAAACCCGCTCCCCGCTCGTTCACCATGACTGTGGAAGGGTGGGACAGGACAGCTAGCAAGAGGACAGGATGAGGCTCGCTGGCGGGGCCCCTTTAAAGGGCATTGGCCCTTTGGTCAGGACCAATATTGGACCTTCCTGAAAGTTCTGAAGTTGTGGGTTTGAAATATCTGCACTTAAGATTCTCCCCTTGCTCTTTAGAAAGAGCAGAGCTGGGGTCTCAGACTTGTTGCTATTGGGACAGATGTCCTCAGAATCCATCCGTGTGGTGGGCACTTATTGACCCACTGGCAATGCCAGGGACTGAAAGGGTGATGGGGCTGGATGGAGCTTACCCCACAGGGTCATCCTCCCTAGCAGAGTTTTGTCTGTGTGCAGGGGTGGCACTTGCCCAGGCTCTGCCATTCCTGCGGTACATGGAGGAGTCAGTCTCCAGCCTGCCAGTGCAGCTCCTTTCACCAGCCATGAAATCCTTTTACAAAGAACAAATGGGGCATACCAAAACCTGACCCGTGTGTCAGTGCCCCCGCTGGCTCTCCAGCAGCAAGAACTTCCCAGAGCCGTGCCCGTCTCTGCTGGTGCACAGGTGGAGAAGTAACGAAAGGTGAGCCACGTTAGCTCTGGTTCCATTAAGAGCACAGGATGTGGGGCAGACCCATGCAGCTCACTTGGGCCAAGACACATGGCTCTGGAAAGACATTCTCCTGCCCTTCAAAGAGGGTATGAATCCCACAGCATTATCGGAGTGATAGAGCGAGCTGTGAACCAGCAGCTGCCACTGTCCTGTTAGTTCGTATCTTGATTAATGTTTGTAAAGCACTTAGGCAATGGGACGCACTGCACAATGCTAAGTGTTACTGTTAGTAATGCAGGAATGGGGCCCAGACTTTGCTTAGCCGCTCATCAAGAATCTGAGGCCTGTGCCGAACTGGCCTAGAATGGAGCAGATTGCTCCCTCCCTCAGGTCTGCAAGTGGAGGGATGGCCCATGGGGACCACAGGTCCCAGCATCTTGACCTGAGTGGAGGCCGCATTGCATTTTGGGACCTGTAGTGACCATGGCTTGCACCTTTGGCTGAAAGAGGAGGGAGGCTGCAGAATTCAACCCCCCAGCTCTCTGCAGCGAGTGTGCCATAGACCCAGGGCCTCTGGGGGTTGTGGTGTCCTGTGAGTGATGCCGTATTCAC
This sequence comes from Lepidochelys kempii, assembly GCF_965140285.1. Classification (NCBI taxonomy): domain Eukaryota; kingdom Metazoa; phylum Chordata; order Testudines; family Cheloniidae; genus Lepidochelys; species Lepidochelys kempii. The sequence continues at coordinate 1,508,481 of NC_136390.1, forward strand.
TATACCCCCATGTCAGGGGCTTGGATTTGCTGATGATAATGCAGCACAGAATGAGTAGGGTTTTGTCAGACAGGCTCTGAGGGCGTATTGGGCCCTGCTGCATGGGTCTTGCCGAGGCTGTCCCACAGATGACAGTGAGGGGGCTGTTTCCTGTGTCCATCTCACTGGAGTTGCTGGGTGAAATGGTCCACTGGGAGCAGAGGTCAGCCTGGCCTGACTTGAACCCCTCTGACATGAGGGCCAGGAAGCTGCAGAGAGTGTGTGTCCCATGGAGAAAGTGCCCTTAGTGCGAGGTGGAGCAGGGTTCATCCAATGCACACTGAGGACCAGCGCAGGACCCTCTGCACTGAGAAGCCTTGGGCAAGGATGAGGTGGCCTGGGCTGGGTGTAGATGGGTGCATGGGTGGCAGCAGCAAGGGTCTGGATAGGATTTGGGGTAGAGATTCCTCATGTCTTTGATCTCATCTTCCTGTGAAAGTCTCTCAATTTCCTAAAGCTGCAATTTGACAGCACGGTTCGTTTTGCTTTTCAGTCTCAGCCATGTCTGTTTCCAGTGTCAGAATTCACGTTGGGGCCCACTGGGGGTGGGCATGAGGCTCAGAGGGACCTGTTTGTGTTGCTTACAGAAGTTCTCATTGGGCTGATTAGACTGAAAGAGTTTGCTGTTGTCTCTTGCCACTCCCATAGCTGTCTGTGGAGTTAGTGTCTCCTGTACTGAACCTTCTCCATCACATGTCCATCTTGTTCCTCACTGCTTGTGCTGTTTTGTACAGCGCCTCCTGCTGGGAGAGGCTGGGACTGGGGTAGATGGAAGTTATCGCACAGTCAGAGCTCCTGCCCCATTCTCTACAGCTCCTCTCACAGCCAACATTTCTATGCCATTCCCTACAGGGCCTCCTACTGGGAGAGGCAGGGGTGGCAGAGACCTCCCTGTCCAGCCAGTGCACCTGATTTGTTCCATAGAGTGCCTCTTGCTGGTAGATGCTGGAATGGCAGACAGGCATTCCTGTGACTGGTGAGCACTGAGAAATCTTGAGTAAACTCTGGCTGTAGCTGTTGCCAATACATTGCTGCTGTAGACTGACCTGCTTCAACCGCTTTTGTTCTAGAGACCCAGTTTAAGTGCCCTTCTTGGCCTTCCCTGTTTTGTCTTTCCCACCCAGATTTCCCGTCATCTTGTGCGGCCCCTCATCAGGATGAGCCTGGCATTGCAGTACCAGCTGCAAGAGCTGGCGTCTCTCCTGGTGCAGAAGGATGCTGAGATTGAAGACTACAGAGAGAGCGGGGCTGCTCTCAGCAGAGGTATGGAGGGCTGTTCCACTCATGGGGAAACCAGGGCTGGAGAGAGCAGGGAGTGAGTTTCCTTCCCTGCACAGGGTTGGCACAAAGTGCTCAGTCTGGCTATTACCCAATGAGGCTTGTGTTTCATGTTCAGCAGCTACAGCAGTCAGACAGTAGCCAGAAGCCTTGGGAGTAGTCCCCAGGGGAGAGGTGGAGGAGGAATGGACATTGACCAGTAGCCGAAGGACTTGGGGAGTCGCCAAGGGGCTCTTTGCTTTACTTAGAGTACCTGGCTGTTTACCAAGAGCCTGGATCCAAAGCCAGCTAGTGAGGGAGCGCTGGAGCAGAGTCAGGCTTTTTTCCCACATGCAGTAGCTTGCAGAGCATTTGGAGAGGGACCAGGGGCTCCCGGCTCTTCCCCTCGACTTCCTTAGATGAACATTGAAAGCATGGCTGTGTGCATGGGTTTGTTTCCAGTGCGGAGCCTCTGAGATGTTAACGAGAGGCCTGGGTTTAATCCCCAGCTGGCAGAGCACAGTGTCCAGAGCGGAGTGATATAAGGACTGGCAGAGCTGTCGCTAGTGGGTGGAGTCCCTTGGTGATTAGAAGGGGTGCTGGGTCGCACCCTCAGCTGGTGATGCTTCCGGCGTGTAGATTCGACTCGCAGCTGAGGCTCTGCATGTGTCGGGCTGGAGGGAAGTGTTAACAGGGAGGCATGCTCTGCTTTTCATCAGCATGGCCTGATTTCCTCAAAGAGTTTCCCTTGCACATCAGAGGGCTTCTATGCTCCTGACCAGCTCCCCAGGATCCACTAGGTAGCTGGGAACTGGCCTAGTGCTGCTTGTCTGACACACTGCTCTCTGCAAGCTGCTTGGGCCTGAGAACGGGGAGCAGGCTGTTTCATTGTTTATTTATACAGCCCCCTTGGTGATTGCAGTGCTGGAAAGTGATGTCAGGTGCTCCAGGCCCTGTAATCTCAGTGATTCCAGCTCAGACTTGCTCTCCTTACCTGTGGGGAGAGTTTTCCTACTAACTGGTGCCACAAATGCCTGCTGGAAGGTGAAGGGTGAGCTGGGGTCTTTAAGGCTTGTGCATCACCCCCAGGAATAGGGATTGTGCAAGGCGAGTCCCTTGCACAGTGACACCTGCTATCCCCCTTGGAGGGATGGGTGTGAGTAAGGGCAGTGCATGGCCTGTGCTTGGAACTAGGTTAGGACGTGAGCCAGACCAGACTCCGGCTCTCTCTGGTGTTGTGCTGGATCTTCAGGGCTTGTGGGAGTCCAAAGAATCTTATTTATGGGTGTAGAATCAGCAGGTATGCCTGATGCAAGAGCCAGCAAGGCGGCTGGGAGGTGTCATTATCCAGTCACTTTGTGCCCACCCAACACCTCAGAGGGGTTGCTTAGTATGACATGAGGGGCAGGGCTTCCCATCTGCAGAGTTTGTCCCATTGTTGGCGGATGGAGCAATCACCTGATCTGCTCTTGAGGAACAGTTCATGGTGGTGATGGAGAAATGATGGCTTGGAGCTAGCAACAGGGCCAGGCAAGCCAGGTATTGGGACCAACCCCCAGTGGTCTCGCTGGGATGTCCTCAAGGGCCCATGTCCAGGGGTGTCCACAGAACGGCTGATTTTCCTGTTTGTAGGAGTAGGAAAGAAGAGCTCCTGCCCTTGGGTGATGGCTTGACTGCAGTAGGACCCAAGAGGTCCCTTCCAGGCCTAAGATCTATGAATGCCACCATATGTGCTGGCAGGGCTCACTCCTTACCTCTGGCTTCAGAGCTGCATGGTAGGATGCCACTGCAGGGTGCTGGGGAAGATAGTGGGCCTCGCTCTGAGGCAGTAGTCTCTGGGTGAGTTTTGTGTGAAGGGGTGGGTGCAGCAGGAGATCCTCCCCCACCCTCAGCTTGGCTGCAGAGGAAGCTTGGAATGGCAGTCACCATTTTTCCAGGACACACCAAAATGCATGTGTTTACCTCTTGCTGCTGCTGCTGCTGCTCGGGCAGCACAATGGCTTCCAGCGGGCTGGGGAGCAGCAAGCTTAGCCTGAGGTGCAGGGAGTGATGGGGATTTGGGGAGAGTGTTGCCTACAGACTGCTGCGGGCTCCTAGTGCAGGTAGCCTCACCCTCATGGTCAGCGCTAGCCAAAGTCTTCAGCATTTCTGTGAGGTGCATAGGCCTTGCTCCTTGGCTTGTGTGCTGAGATGGGGCCCAATGTGGAAGTGCTGCTCTAGGCAGCCAGAACATCTCCCCATCCATTTGGGGACAGTTGTGTGGGGGGTGGGGGTGCCTCTCCCCAGGAATGTCATGGCAACAGTCATTCCTGAGCCCCCTTGCTGCAACACAGAGACACTGGGACCAGGGAGGCTCCACACTGCAGGGTACTGCTCACCAAGACATCCTGGGAGCTGGCCTTAGGTCCTTGGACCCATCTGCCCTGGGCTGGGAGCCATGTTTACTGAACTGCAGGAAACCCCAAAGGCTGGAGCATGTTTCCAGACTTGCTGACAGTGCTGAAGCCAAGTTTTCCCAAGGGGCCTTTGAAACCCTGTGCTGTCACAGGGCAGACAGCTGTAGCCCCAGTGAGGATGGGGCCTTCGGCCGCTGCGCTGGGGCTGCTTTGCTGAAATGGCTACTGTCATTAGGAAGGGGCTTTCTTGTGGTGTTTTCCAGCTGACTGCTGCTGAGGTGCAAATCTACCCTCATTCAGGCCTCAGGGGCTGCATTCTTCATGTTGCCATGGTTACTAGTGGGTTTCCTGAGAAGATTTCCCCACTAGCCTGAGTGACCTGGAGGGGCTTCTGCTGTGCTGTCATGGCTTGGCCCTGTAACGATGCTGCCTCTGGCGGGACACAACTGAGAGTATCAATTCAGGACAAATTGCTTCAAGCAGGGCAGTTACAGCCCAGGGCTGGGGTTTCTGTGCCCACCAAGGCAAACCAAACCAGCCAGACAGAGAAGACTTCGGTTTTACCCCACTGGCTAACCGCAAGTCACACAAGCAATTCCCTTAGACACTCCAGGTTCCCAGTATCCCCACCAGTGCCACTCGGTATGGGGATGAATGGTTATGAAAACCAATACCCCAGTAAAAGAAAAAGGTTCTCCTGATCCCAAAGGACCAAGTCCCAGACTCAGGTCAATATACAAGTCAGCTCTTACCCACAAATCACACTGTTGCCAATCCTTTAGAATCTAAAATCTAAAGGTTTATTCATAAAAAGCAAGAAATATAGATGAGAGCTAGAATTGGTTAAATGGAATCAATGACATACAGTAATGGCAAGTTCTTGGTTCAGGCTTGTAACAGTGGTGGAATGAACGGCAGGTTTAAATCAAGTCTCTGGAGAACATCCCCAGCTGGGATGGGTCCTTCAGTCCTTGGTTCAAAGCTTCAGTTTGTAGCCAAGTTCCTCCAGAGGTAAAAAGTAGGATTGAAGACAAGATGGAGGAGATGCAGCTGCCTTTTATAGTCTCTTGCCATGCGGCCTGTGCTTCCTTTGTTCCAAAGACAAGCTGTCCATCCCATGGCATGGAAACACCTTAGAGTTCTGTCCCTGCATGCCTTGCTGAGTCCCTAGGCGTGTCTGCCTTCTCCCAGTGGGTCAGTTGTGTCGCTGATGGTCCTTAATGGGCCATCCAGCAGGCTAGGCTGACGCCAAATTGTCTGGGGTGTCACCCAGAAGCAGAGCACAAGTTTGAAATACAGACAGTACAGAGCCAATACTTATAACTTTAAATACAAAAATGATACATGCATACAGACAGCATCATCCTAACCAGCAAACCATCGCCTTGTCATAGACACCTCGCTCGACAACCTTTGTACAATATTTGCTGTAAATATATAATAGCGCTGCTGGTGTCCTGTGTAGGTGTTACATGGCCCAATCACTGTAATATTTGAGCTCCCTCAGGTAATTCAAAAACAATAAAAAACCAGGCACCCTCTCCCTTCATCTCCCTGTCACAGAGAGTGCGGGCAGCGAGCTTGGTGTTTGGCCAGGTTGGTGCTGCCCGCCCGGCTCATACTCCCATCTCTCTTGCAGGACGCCTGAGGACCGAGCCCTTCCAGGAGAAGCCATTCCTGCAGAAGTTTGTGGATGAGGTAGGGAAAGATGCTGCTGGGTGTTAGTGCAAAGGGGACCTGGGTGTGTTTGTCAACACACCTTGGCCCGCTTGGCTTAGTGCAACCCAGCGCCCCGGGCCGTCGCCCGCTCAACTTACTGTGCTATGGTATGGTATGCAAGGGCGAGCATGGCCTGGTGTGGTCGGTGACTCTTGAGCGTGTGTTGAGGCAGACAAAGCCATGGCTGGCTTGAGCCAATGTAGCGCAGTGGGCCTGGGTCTCACCCTGTCTGGTCCTGAGGTGACAAATGAGCAGCTGCAATTCCAAACGCTTGCATCTGTCTCTGGGGTTATGTGGAGAGGTGGCCTTTGGGGAGACTAGCTGGGACCATCCTGGCTCCCCCCTTGTGACTGAGCCCTAAAATAGCATAACATTCAGCTCAGCCCTTCTCCCCAAGCTGAGTTGCTCCTAGGGCTCCTCTTTAGCCCTCTCAGCCTATATCTTCTCCCGCACCTGGAGCTGCTCCCACCTCCCTTCTGTCCAGATGGGTAATGAGCAACCCATCTCAGTGAGTCAGCAGAGCCCACTTAACATTCTCCCAGTAGGATCGACAGCTGGTGGTGGGGACTCAGGAAAACCCTGCCATGCTGCTGCAGACAGATGTCTAGCCATGCTCCCCTCTCCCACGTGGAAGGCCTGTGCAGAAAGGGCTACAATTGCAGAAGGGTGCACACATGCTCACTAAGAGAGAAGCAAACCTGTGTGTTTGCATACAAATTGGTGATGATATCCCCAGGAAGATGTTCCCCTTTGTCAGGGTTCCTTCCCCACTCTGAACTCTAGGGTACAGATGTGGGGACCCACATGAAAGGCCCCCTAAGTTTATTCTTACCAGTTTAGGTTAAGAACTTCCCCAAGGTACAAACTTTGCCTTGGCCTTGAACAGTATGCTGCCACCACCAAGCTTTTTAAACAAAGAACAGAGAAAGAGACCACTTGGGGACAACCCCCAAGCCCTACACCCCCTTTTCTGGGGAAGGCTTGATAATAATCCTCACCAATTGGTACAGGTGAACACAGACCCAAACCCTTGGATCTTAAGAACAATGAAAAATCAATCCGGTTCTTAAAAGAAGAATTTTAATTAAAGAAAAGGTAAAAGAATCACCTCTGTAAAATTAGGATGGAAAATACTTTACAGGGTATTCAGATTCAAAACACAGAGGATCCCCCTCTGGGCAAAACCTTAAAGTTACAGAAAACAGGAATAAACCTCCCTGTTAACACAGGGAAAATTCACATCAAACAAAAGATAAACTAATCTGCCTTGCCTGACTTACCTATACTGGTGGCAATATTGGAGACTTGGATTAGGATGGGTTGGAGAAGATGGATTTCTGTCTGGCCTCTCTCAGTCCCAAGAGAGAACAACCACGTAAACAAAGAGCACAAACAAAAGCCACCGCCCCCGCCAAGATTTGAAAGTATCTTGTCCCCTTATTGGTCCTTTGGGTCAGGTGCCAGCCAGGTTAGCTGAGCTTCTTAACCCTTTACAGGTAACAGGATGTTGCCTCTGGCCAAGAGGGATTTTATAGCACTGTATACAGAAAGATGGTTACCCTTCCCTTTATATTTATGACACCCTTAATGCTTGAGTTGGAAAGACGCCTGGCCTGCTGTTATCTGGGTGAAATGTGCAGAGTCGCTGGCTGAGCCACCTGGGAGTGCTGCCTTCTGAGCTGGCTGCATTCTTGCTGCTCCTTGTGTGGCATTTTGGGGTGGGCAGCTAGTTGCCTGGGCTGTGGTAGAGGCAGAGCAGGAAGGGATGGTGGCTGCCTGGGTCTGTGGGGCTCTCTGGAAGGAGCAGGTTGGGGGGCAGCTCTCTCCCTACTGAGGGTTAATACTTGCCGAGTGCTCCGGTTGCCTGTGTTCTGAGGAGTGACATATACAGGGAAGTGGAGTGATTGCTCAATGCCACTGGCTGGGACAGCGTGTCCCTGTCTTGGTCTTGCCTCTGGGATCCACTCGGGGTTCTTGGACTTGGTCTCTGTTTCACTGGCAGAGAGGTCTGAGCAGCCAGCGCATGAGTCAGAGGCGAAGCTGGGTGTGCGTGTGCTGTCAATCCTGTTCCTCTGTCGCGCTGCCTGTGCTGTTAGCCCAGAGGCCAGGAGCCTGGCGGAGTTCTGTAGGAGCCTGTCGTACCTGGCCTGGGGAGAGCTCTCTGGCTGCACATGCTCACTGGTGGGGCTGGGCCAATGCGTGCAGGAGAAGGGAGCAAGTTGGGTGGGGTCGGAAGGGGCATGTCAGGAACAGGGCGGGGGGCCCAGCGGAATGGGGTGAAGGCAACAGTGCAGGGAGGCTGCTCTTGGCCACTTCCCTACTGGGGAAATTTACCAAGAGATCACCTGTTCTGACAACAGCTCAGCTGAACCTGCGAACCCTAATGTAGACAAAGACCCTCCAGTCAAAACTGCCTTTACTCCTCTTCTAGTTAAACCAGCTGCTTCCTGAGGTGAGATGTAGAGCAAGGGGCAAGGAGGCTGCGGTCCAAAGTCCAGTTTCGTTTGCTGCTAGGTGACTCATGGCTCTGTCTGGCATCCCTGCAATTATTTGGCTTTTTCTCAAAAGTTTTTTTACTGGCTAGTTGTTTGGGCAAGTGGCTGCTGAGGCTTCCTGGCTGAAGAGGAAGAAGGGAAATGGGAGGAGTGCTAAAATACATAGAATCCGCTGTCCCATATTCATTACAACCTGCCACTTGGTTTGGCACTTGTGCCTCCCCCCCCATCTCCAAAATCAGACACACGCTCTGTGAAGAACTTGGGATTTTAAAGGAAAGCTCCAGAGATTCTGATCATTGCACTGATTTATAAATCAGAGCAATCACTAGAACACTAAAATTGTTAATTGTTCAAGAACAAATGGAGATAAACTGGGCAGGCGTGAATGTAGGCTGGGAATTAGAAGACAGTTTCTGACTCCCAGTAGGAGGAGTGGGGGCAAGACACCTTTCTGGTTTTAAAATGGAGCTTGATAAATTTATGAATGAGATGATATGATGGGGTTGTTCTGTGATAGTAGCAGACTGGACCCGTTGACCCAGGAGGTTCCTTCCAGTCCAGTGTCCTATGTTCCTATGTTAATAATGATTCAGAGAAGGCAGAAATTCTCAATAAATATTTCTATTCTGTATTTGGAAAGAAGCGGGATGATGGACTCATGCCGTATAAGGATGATGAAATATATTCCAGTCCTTTTGTGCTAACTAGCAGAGCCCAGGAGGGGGTACCAGTGCAGGGTCTGGTACATACCACCAAACCAGAGAACAGGATGAGTTACTTCTTAAGCACCTGTCTGTAATATGTGTATGGGGGCAATTGTGTTATCATGGGGAACTTCAATCTGGGAGACATCTGCTGGAAGTCTTCTGTAGCCAATAGAAAACATCACTGGAGTTTCTAAAAAATATAGTTGATAATTTCCTAACATAAAAGGAGTTGGAGAGGAGGACTTGTGGCACCTTAGAGACTAACAAATTTATTAGAGCATAAGCTTTCGTGAGCTACAGCTCACTTCATCAGATGCATACAGTGGAAAATATAGTGGGGAGATTTTATATACACAGAGAACATGAAACAATGGGTGTTACCATACAGACTGTAACAAGAGTGATCAGGAAAGGTGAGCTATTACCAGCAGGAGAGCTGGAGAGGGGGAGACCAGAGCTTATGCTCTAATAAATTTGTTAGTCTCTAAGGTGCCACAAGTACTCCTTTTCTTTTTACGGATACAGACTTACACGGCTGCTACTCTGAAACCTGTCATAAAAGAAGTTGTATCTGGTATGGGGAAACTCCATATTGGACCTCGTTATAACAGATAAAGATGAATTAATCACTGGACTGGAAGTTGGTGATTGCCTAGGGACCAGTGATTATAATCTGTTTACGTTCCATGTGGGCAAACAAAGGACAGTACCAACCATAAATATATATTCTTGGCACTTAAAAAGGGCTAATTCCTAAGGCGGAGGAAAACTGAGAAAAATTGACTGAGAGGAAAAATTTAGACAGAAGAATGGGAATGAAAATTGGGTGTTTTAAAAAAAAGTGTTTGTTAGATGGCCAAAAAGCCATGATTGAACAATCGAGAAAGATTGACAACTTTGGCTCAGTGGTGAAGAGAAGGCAGCAATTAGAAATAAAAGGCAATATATAACAAATGGAAAGAAAAGGAAGTAGCTGTCAATCAGTATAAACTGGAAGTTATGAAGTGCAAAAAATTGATAAGGTAAGCTAAAGACATCAGGGAAGAATCCCTCGCTGGCAGGGCTAAGGACAATAAGAAAGAGTTTAAGAATATTAGAAACAAAATAAATCTTAGCAATGGTATAGGCCTATTGCTAGGTGGAGATGGTAAACTTATTAATAATGATGCAGCGAAAGCAAAAGTGATCTTTAAATATTTCAGTTCTTTATTTGGAAAGAAGCAGGATGATGTGCTCATATCACGTGAGGTGATTAGCTGAGGATGATAAAGTAATGTCCTCCTCACTTACGAATGAACTGAAAAGTAAACAAGTACTTTTCATTTCATTCGTAAGTGAGGAGGATGTTAAACAGCTACTAGGGGTAAACATTTTAAAATCAGCAGGCCCAGATAACTTGTATCCAAGAGTCATAAAAGAGCTAGCTGAGGATCTCTCTGGCCTGCTGATGTGAATTTTTAATAAATCTTGGAATATCAGGGAACTTCCAGAAGACTAGTAGAGTGCTAATGTTGTGCCAATATTCAGGAAGGGCAAGTGAGATGACTCTGATAGTCAGCCTGACATCATGCCTGGGCAAATTAATGGAAAAGTTGGGATCAAACTCCCAAGGAAGTGTTGGATTCTCCATCTCTTGATGGCCTCTCATCCAGGCTGGATGCCTTTTTGGAAGATATACTTTAGTCATAAGTTATTGGGCTCAATACAGGAGCAACTGGGTGAAAAACAAGGGCCTGTGTTATGAGGAGATCAGAGCAGATAATCTATTGGTTTCTTCTGGCCTGAAGCGCCGCGAATGCATGAAACACAACTTTAAATTGTCATCAGTTTAATCACAACTATGAATATTTGCCAGTTGGAGAGGAGCTATCATCTTGACTGTGGTGATGCAGGGTAGGGTTGACTTGGCATCCCCAGTGGAAAGCACTGGAAATCGGAGACTTCTCTTCCCACAGCTTTGTAAGACTGGTTGCCGTGGCTTTTTAACTGCGAAGCCAGCTCTCTCAGCTGTACTTTCTGGATTGGTTCCTTGCTGGGAAGAATGGCAATCTCCAGTGAGAGAGAGACCTATCCCATTCATTGAATGGAGGTTGTGAAGTAGGGACAGGTACACCTGAGACTTGCTTTGATGGTTGCTGTTGAAATATGTCTTCTCCCTGGGTATGTGCTCACTTAGCTGCCCAGGGTGTTCTGAGTAATCGTGGGGAGTTTTCCATCAAAGTCCTGGGCTTATTTATAAATGTAGGAAATGTCTCTTATGGTGTTTGGCAAGAAATCATTCATGAGCAGCTGCTGGGAGCAGGCGGAGCAGTAAGCATCTAGGGGAAAAAAGGCAGAGCCCAAACCAAGACAGACCCAACAGCTTTTGTTAGCACAGCAAGCCAGTGGTGATGGGAAAGAGTAAATAATGAGCCTCTTTCAGCACTGTCCAGCTTCACTGGAGTCAAAGGGTCCAGATCATCAAAGATATTTGGGCACCTTAAGATGCAGCTAGGAGCCTAGTGGTGCCTAAATGCCTTTACAAATCTAGCCTAGGGCCCTTGAGCTCTGTGTGAAGCTGGACCTAAATTCTGTGGCAAGGTCCCTGTCTTCCCACCCTGCTCACTGAAATGTTGGGGCAGCTTCATTTATACTAAGAACGGGCTTTGGTAATGAACGAACTAGGAGCACGAACGACAGTGCAGCTCCCACTCTCCTCCCCGGCTTATTTATTACATTCACTTTATTTTACACTGTCTCCCCTTTCGCTGTTTCAAAGCACCACGGATTTTTATGTTGGCAATGCACAGTGGTGTCGTGGATGTGGGTAGGGTTGAAGCCAGGGGGGCTGGCAGCTGGGAAGGGGGCAGTTGAGGCTTTGGCACCTGAGGAGAGGCAGTGGGGGATTGTTCTCCAGGCCATCTGCAGATGCATGCACACGTCCCTGCATGGATTGTGAGCTCCTTGGGGTGGGGACTGTCTCTCTGGGATGCATCTGCAAGTGCCCAGCACACTGGGTCTGGAGCCAGCAGGTGCTACTGCAGTACAGACCAACAACAGTACACTCGCTCTGCCTATGGAAGCTCACCTTTGTGGCCATGAGAGTGCATTGCCCCTGTTGGGGAGGTGCATGGTGCTGAGGCCCTGCAAGTGGTTGTCTAGATTTAGGGGGTGTTCTGTTCCCTGCAGCGCTGTGTGGTGAAGGACAGCATGCTGCTCTGGGTTACTGTGTGACTGACCCCCTGGTGGGTCAGCATGGTGCTCCTGATGCTGGTGATGGCAGCAGAGCCCTGGTGTGCTTCCCAGCTCTTGCCAAGGAGTGCACTCCTGAATCAGGAGGTGCCTGTTGAACCTCCCCACACTCCTGTTCTCATCCGCAGCACAGACTGGCCCTTGTTCACTCACTGCAGGTTGTTGGCACAAGGCCTCCTGTTCCCGGTACATGAGTGTGGGATTAGCGAAGCATCACATGGGGGCTGTGTAATGGGCCAATGTGTGATGGGTCGAGCTCCCGTGACCGTGGAGGTGGCAGGCTCAGGCCAGCACAAACTGATGCCAGGATGGGTGAACATGGTCCCAGTGGTGGTTGTATTTTTAGGCTTTTATGTGTTCTCATCACTATGGAATCTGAACATGTCACAAACATCACCCCATTTTACAGGTGGGAAACCGAGGCATGGGGGCAAGGCGACTTTCCCAAGGTCTCGCAGGGAGTCTGGCAGAGCCAGGAATAGAGCTCAGATCTCCTGGGTTCCAGCCCAGTGCCTTAACCACAGAACCATCCTCTGTCTCTGTGGTTGGTGACCTATTCTGTGAGCTAGTTTAGGGGTCTTTTTGGCACTTAAAGCACTTTGGCGCCTGAAGCTTTTTAATTTGGTTTGGGTTTTTCCCTTCCAGATCTCTGCCTGCTTAATACCAGCTGGTCAGCAGAGAACATGCCAGGTCTGGGTAGCGGCGGGGCCTGCTTCCTGCTCCCCACCCTGTTGCCCTGGAGGAGCCCTGGGCAGTAGGGGAACATTGCTCCTGAATGTGGAATTTAGTGCTACACTGTACAGAGCCCAGCTGTCACACAGGGGCAGCAGGTTCCTCTCTCCAGTAACCCCCCGAAGCCTTGAGGGAAGCCTGGGCCTGTGGAGCCAAGGTTGTTTTGGCTGCTCTGCACCAATAGAGCAGCAATCAAGCCTGCTCGGATAAACACGCCGATACAATCAGGTCAACTATAGACCCCCGTGCTCCAGGATGTTTCGCCGTGAATATTTTTATCTGCGGTGGCCGGTGCACCCGGTGGCTGCTGTGTTGGGCCTCTGGCCGTCCTGCGCACTTGGCTTGCAGAGCAGGGCTTCAGCAAACAGGATGTGGAAGGTTCACAGGTCGACCTGGGCTGAGCTCGGAGGATGTGCCATCAAAATAAGCAATGCTGAATAGGAAGATAAACAAACAGCCAGCTTCCAGCGCACTGCTGGCGGAGGCAGACAGGGCGAGCGGGGAGCGCAGTCAGGGAGTTCGTGGGGTGGCTGAGAGCACTACCTGCTGACGTCAGGGAGACCGGGGGTCGCAGTGCAGTGCCGTCCTTTCCCACCCCGGAGGCATTAGGCTGGGAGAGGGGCCAAGGAGGCGGAGTTTCCCTCACTGTGGCAAGGCAGTCGCCCTCCAGGCAGCATGGGGAGACCAGGTCTCATGGGCAGGGAACCTGAGAGACAGGTGGAGCCTGTGTCCTTGAAGGAGAAGAGATGAGGGTCTTAGCGCTTGAGAGGGGAGAGGCCTGTGCATTAGGTCAGTGTTGCATGGATCTCCCAACAAGCTACTGAGTGATGTGTGGGCTGGGGTCTAGGGCTGGAGGAATGTCTGTCTGGGGGAGCCCCTCTGGCCCCCAGCTGCAATGTGTGGCAGGGGCTGGAAGTGCCGGAGGGGGCAGTAGAAGGGAAGAGCCTTGCGTCATTCACAGGTCAGGAGTGAGGCGTACTGGCTGGCCCAGCCCAACCCCTGCCTGCACTCTGCCTGACTCCCCCCGCCCTCTGCCTCTCCCTTTGTATAAGCACTAAAAATAAGCCCATGGAGAGAAGTGGCCTGTGTTTGTTTAAGAGCTGAAGCCGGTGGTGGGCCGCGTGTTACGCAGGGTGGGGACAGCAGCCCTTAAACACGAGCCAGCTCCGGGCAGCAGGGGAGGAAGCAACCGTCTGCCTATTTCCTAAGGGGAATGGTTTTAATTAGCACAAGGTGGTTGTGGCTTTGGAGCTGTGGCTGGCCAAGAGCAGGACCTCCTGCAGGGCATGGCACTGGGCACTGCAGGGCTGCTTGATGGGCGCCATGCACAGGTGCAGTGTGGCACTGCGACGTACCTTCTCCTCTCTCATATGCTAGGAGTCTTTGGGTGAGAGGTGCTCTTAATGGTTTTAAATCCCCATTTCCCTCCCTCCCCTCTGCATGGCCTCCACCCCTCAATAAGACTCCCAGCGTGGGGGCCTAGGATGTGGGTCAGGGAGGGAACTGCTGCCACTCCTGTGATCCCTGGGCTCTTCCCTCTCGCATCTGTTTCATTTCCTTGTGTCTTCCCAGGAGCGACATTGTGGGCTCCACACTGAGCTTCCTGGGGAGGATGCTGAATTCTGATCTGGGTGGTTCCATCCCATAAACCCTTGGGGCTGGAACCCCAGTCAGCCAGTGGTGTCGCTCCCTCGTCTTGGCTTGTTGTATGCAACCTCAGAAATCAGTTGTGAACCTGGAAGGACATGAGCAGTAGTGACCTGGCAGACGGGGACCAGGTGGCCTGGCCTTGGTATAGCTGAGCCAGGGCCGTTTGGACCTTGCCAGGCCAGGGTGGGGCTCTTTCTCTAGCAGATTAGCTGTTGGCTACTTGGGAAATGTAGCAATCCTGCCTGTTCACCTTAGTGCGAGTGTCTCGTCCTGTCCCGGCCCTCACTGGTTACCCAAGCTAGACCCAGTCTGTCTGTGTGCCGCTCTGATGTGGTGATCTCTCACTTTCGTGACTTCCTGTGGCCATCAGAGCGGTTGAGTCATGAAGCCAGAGTTACGGAAGGTATTCTCCATGCTGCAGAAATGAGCCAGCCTTGTTTAAAGCTTCTTGCCCCTGCTTCTCAGCCTCTTGCCACATGTGTGGGCCTCGGCGGGGGCACAGCTTGGGTAAGAGAGCACGTGCCTGCCTGTTTGTACTGTGCAAGTGTGTGTGGGTGGGGGTGTGCCAGGGAGAGCATGTGTGTGTGCAGGTGGGCCAGTACAAGAGCATGTGTGCAAAGGGACGTGATTTATTGAAGGTGGGGAGGTATGAGTGTGCGCCTTGCCAGTGCAAGGATGAGTGCAAAGGCATGTGTGTGAGATCACACGTGGGGCTGTGCAAGGGGAGAGTCTGCTTGAGAGGGCATGGTGGACTGCACAAGGGTGCATGTCAGTGCGTGACTGTGTCTGAGTCGGTGCGTGGGTACACGGTCTGTGCAAAAGCACACAGGGGTCCATGCAGGCTTTTATGGGGGTCTCTGGGAGGGCACATGTCGTGGGGGGGAGGGCACATGTCGTGGGGTGCAGGGCGAGGCGCAATCTCAGCCCCCTTTAACTGTGCTGCATAGCTAGCACCAGAGTGGGTTTGGGGAGTGATCCTGGCCCCTGCAGTGCGGAGCCTGAGCTCTAGCCTCTCCCCATCTGTTTGCCATTAAGGCATGTGGCAGATGGCGGAGCGGCTTTATTTATTTATTTATTTAGGCATAATCAGGTGAGGCGGGAACTTGGCCGGCACTTGCATTCCCAGCCGATGCAGGGGAACCACAGGCCGTTTACACAAGTGGTGAGTCAGCGGAGCTGCATGCTGCTAAAACCAGACTCGGCACAGCAGCCCCAGGGCAGCAGGCTGCCCGAAATAGAGCCCAGACCATGGGCAGGGAACAAGCCCCCAGGAGCAGGGCTGGGATCAGGCTGGCTGTGGGCCTAATGGTTGTGATTCCAGCAAGCTCTGTGTCTCCTCCCCCTCCCTGCTCTAAGGGCTGTTCTTGGGACACTTGAGTCACCGCGGTGAGTGGGCTGGCTGGAGGGATGTTCCACTAGTATGTTCCTTCCTGGGCGGGGTGGGGGGGGCCCGAGGCTTAAGCCCCGGTGACTGCGGCAGCGGCTGTTCCACAGTATTGGAATCCCTCTTTGCGTTGGTTGCACAGCATGTGTCCTGGGGCATGTGGTAAGGTGAGCCATCCAGACCACGCAGCACACATGTCATGAGCCCAGTGGCCCAGCCCTGGTCCCACCATTGCTGCTGCTTTGCCCTGTCCCAGACCAACCTCTGCTTCAGCACCTTCCCTCCCAGACCAGCTTATGCACTGTGGGCTTGACTTTGCCACCCTGACTCAGGTTCTGTTGACTTCAGCGGGAGCTTTGAGTAAAGATTGAAGGGTTGGACCATACACAATGTAGACATTCGCAAAAAAAGAAAAGGAGGACTTGTGGCACCTTAGAGACTAACCAATTTATTTGAGCATAAGTTTTTGTGAGCTACAGCTCACTTCATCGGATGCATTCAGTGGGAAATACAGAAGATGTTATTATACACACAAACCATGAAAAAATGGGTGTTTATCACTACAAAAGGTTTTCTCTCCCCCCGCCCTACTCTCCTGCTGGTAATAGCTTATCTAAAGTGATCACTCTCCTTACAATGTGTATGATAATCAAGGTGGGCCATTTCCATCACAAATCCAGGTTGCTTCTCCTAGTACTGAGAAAAGCCCCCTCTGGGGCACGACGGACTGGCAGCTGATGAACAGCCACTTGGCCCTGCTCTGCAGCCTGTTAGGCCAGGAGGTGAAGGAGAATTCTGTATCTAGTTGAAACTGAAGGGGTGGTGGTACAGGGGAGCAGAATGGAGTATGACCAGAACACCAGGGCTGGCGTCCTGACTCCTGGGGAAAACGTGCACAGCTAGCTGTGGACTTAGGTTTCTATATGGTCTGAAATCCAGAGCCAGTTTGAGCATGCGCAGGGCCCCTTCCTCTGTAACTATTCCCCACACCACCCTCAGTGCTGGTCATCAGGATGCTTTGTTGTATGAATCGTAATAAATGAAGAACAAGAAGAGTGAGGGCAAGTGCAGGCTGGGAGAAGGGGGCCAGACTGGTGAGGGGAAGGCCAGGCATGTGCGTGGGCACAGGGCATGCATAGCTGCAAAGGATCAGCTCATGGAGTGATTGATCTTGTGTCAGCGAGTTGTGGTTTGAGCCAGTGCCAGGCCTGAACTCAAATGGGAGCACTGAAGGGGGAAAGCCCTGCTCAGAGCCCCCATCCCCCTCCAGAATGCTGTGGGCCTGGAAGACTTTGGGAGGAGAGATTCCTTCCAGATCTCCTTCATTCCTCCCTTTTGTCCCCAAACTCTGGCTGTGCCTCCCTCAGTCTACTGCAGCTTGTCTGGAGCCCAGGAGGGCACTGCTGGGTCCTTGGAGTGGTGCTGTGATGAGGTGCTAGTTAGGCCCAGTGTTGCTGGGTATGTGGCTGACAAACCTGTGGCTCAAACAGCTGGGAGCAATAATGGGGAAGGCACAGTACAGGGCAAAGCAGCCAGGCCTCACTGCCCCTCTGAGACCTCTCTCTGCCCCAGGGGTGGACCAGGGCACTAGTCCAGAGCTCTAGAGCTGGGAAATTCATCCCGGCCCATCCAGCTCACCCCCAAGGCCGATGCAAAGTTAAGTCTATTGTATACCCCTAGCCCTTTGCCTAGTCTGGTTTAAGGCTAGGGCTCACTCTCTTCCCTGTGGGGACTGGTTCGATAATGATGTGTGAAGAGTGAACTGAGCCCAATGGCAGCGCCCTTGCAGGGTTTACTAGAGGGACCGTGTGATCCATCGGCTGCACTTTCTTTCATGACTTCGCTAAAGTCGACTGTAGTGGAGCAGACCCGGCCTGGCCCAGCCCACTATCCTGGATGGGTGGGAAGGGCAAGGTGAAAACAGCCCCTCTCACACTTTGTGTGTGTGTGTGTGTGTGTGTGTGTAGAAGAGCTGTGGTTGTGGTGTTGTATTGGTAGGAGAGAGATCCTGGACGCCAGGAGAGGCAGTGTGTCCTATTGGAAAGAGCTGTGATATATTCCTGTTCCGCAGCTGGGTGCCTTGGGCAGGTCCCTTCCCCTCTCTGTGCTCTGTAGAATGGGGCAGTGATACTGACCACTTTGTAAATTGCCACATAAGAATATTATGAGGAGGAAGGTGTGGGTCCAGGGCCTTGTGGGAGTTTCTTTGAATTGCTTCTGGTTCTGTGCAGGGTGCAGCTAGGCAGGGGAAGCCCAGGGTCTCTGCATGATGGTGTAAAGAGGAGAGGGGTGGAATTCCCAAGTCCTGGGGAACGCCTTGCAGAAGGGTCATTCTGTACGGATAGGAAAGACTGTGCTTTAATCATAGAATCACAGCCGATAAGGGTTGGAAGAGACCTCAGGAGGTCATCTAGTCCAACCCCCTGCTCAAAGCGGAGAGGACTCGGCTGCTGACACAGAAACTAAGCAGATTTGGAGAAGGTTATTTAAACTGCAGTGTGGAGGGAGCGGCAGTAGGTGCTGGGCAGCGCTTGGGGGAGCAGGGAGATTTGAATGTTAAGGAATGGGATGGTGGGTGAAGTATATTGCTTTTTGGGTTTGCTTTTAATGTTTGGGACTGGTGCACTGCACTGTCACGGTGATAGGTGCTCCAGGAATGGGTGAAAACACTGGGGTTAGTCCTTGTTCTCTCCCAAGCATCTCTTCGGCCCCAAGGACTCCTCTCTTTATTGCTCTGCTTGCTAGAATTGAACCTTTCACTTAGGCTATGTCTATACTAGCACTTTTGTCGGTAAAACTTTTGTTGGTCAGGGGTGTGAAAAAAACACATGCCTGACAGACATAAGTTTCACCGACAAAAGCGCCGTGTGGACAACGCTTTGTCAGCAGGAGACGCTCTCCTGCCGACATATCTACAGCTGCTCGTTGTGAGTGGTTTAATTCTGCTTGTGGGAGAGCTCTCTCCCATCTGCATAGAGTGGCTACATGGGAGACCTTACAGCCGCACAGCTACAGCGTAGCAGCTGGGCTGCTGTAATGTCTGTAGTGTAGGCATAGTAACATTTGCAGTTTCAGTTACTTGTTGTGGAGCCGTCACAGCATTGCTGTTTCCTGAGGGCCCGTCTGCCTGAGTCTGCAGCCACACAAGATGCCCTCTGTCAGGGACAGTTTAGGCTTAATGCTAAACTTTGGAATCACTTCCCCTGTCACTAACATGCAGCCAGTGCTGGGGTGGAGTGCAGCAGCTGTTAAACAGCCACAAAGCAGTGCTTCCAGGCTCTTTATGGGGAGAGGGGACTCTCCTATCCAGCTGAAATTGCAGGGGCAATGCGAGGTGAGCAGAATGCAATTTTCCACTTTGGGCTTTGCCAGGATTATGGTGTAAACATTGCTAACAAATCCAATCCCTCCATGTTGGCTGGGGGAAGCGTGGCAGACCAGGTGCCCCCACTAAAGACATGAAACCCAAAGGGTCCCAGAAACAGTAGGGACCTACCTTCCAGTCACCAAGGCCTGAGCTGTGGTGCCGCATAACCACCTGCTTCTGGCACTGTGTCTTTTACCAAGTGCTTGCAGCAGCCCTACATAGTGTAAATGACCATGTCATGTCGTCCCACTCTGAATCTCTCCATTGGCTCACCCTTTCCCATCACATCAGCTCTGAAATTCTTGGTCTTGTTGTCCAACCCCACCTGCTGGAACTGCCTGGCCTGGCTTGCTGAGTCAGTGAGTAGTACTAGTGTGGCTGTGCTAAGGACTGCCTTACAAAGCAGACAGCGTGGAGAGAACTGCAGTGCTGTGCACATGGCTGAGCTGTCCGCCTCGCTGTCAGCCTCCTTGTCACACCCATCCCGTCCCGACTGTTTCACTTGCTGTGTCGTGTCTCAAACTGGGATTGCAAGCTCTTTGGGGCAAGGACCATCTCTTCTGTGCAGTGCCCAGCACCCTTTTTGGTTCTATAAAATAATAATCAGGGTGTTCCCTGAAGTGTCCCTGCTCGGGAGCAAGGCCCTTTCCTTTGCTAGCTCTTCTCCTCCCTTCCTGCCCATCCCCCACCAGTTGTATTCCACTCCTCTTTACGTACACAGCTTCTTTTCTCTGTGCTACTGGGGCCGCTTCCCAAATCCCACACTGCTCTGAGTGACTGGTGTGCCAGTCAGTGCCGAGAGGTGGAGAGCATTGTCCACATCAGCTGGGCACATCTGTGCAGGAAGTGACACAACTATCAACGTTTTGTGCCCTAGTGGGGTGCAGTATTAGATATAATCTGAGCCTCTGAATTGAATCCGGTCTAGTGGCCCCAAGCAGTTCTCTTAGCCTTCCTGTGGTTGCCTGCTCCACGCTGTGTATGTATTTATCTGTGTAAGGAAACAGGGCCATTCATGTATTTCTCTGTCTATTTATACCTCTCCTTTTCTGTATTTAGTGTATGCTAGGCAGAGAGGGCAGATTATGCCTGGCTGAGTGATGTTCTTGGCTCCAATGCTGGCTGGAATTTCGTCTTGGAATGTATCCTGAACCACTCTAAAAACACAAATAAATCTGTATATGTGTGTACACACACACACACACACACAAATATGTAGACAACTTATAGAGAGACGTGTGTATAAGATATTTATACATTTTACTGCTTACATGCTTTCATACAAATACATATGGGGGCTTCAGAGAGTCCAGCACCTCATGATCAAAGGGCCACGTGGCTTTCCATTGGAAACCAGGGAATTATTAAAATACATAAATACATGTGGTCAATAGTCTCCCATTTCTTTCTCTTTGGGGGCTGAGAACACCCCTTTGTCTCCCAATGCTGCTCCCCAGCAGACTGACTCTGCTGTGGCTGTGTATTGCACAATATTCTGCTGCCATTGATCCACCCTCCACCCTTCCCCATAATACAGCACTAGAAGCTCTGGTGGTACCCGCCAATTCTCCACCCAGTGCTAACCGGCCCTTAGTCAGTTTCCTGCTCTGCATGTCTCTGAGTAAGGTGTCTGTTACCCATGATTCACAGGCTTGTTCAGGACTTCCTGGAAGGTGGGGAGTTTCTGTTGAATTGATCCGTGGGTACCCAGATTATAGCAGGTTTCAGAGTAACAGCCGTGTTAGTCTGTATTCACAAAAAGAAAAGGAGGACTTGTGGCACCTTAGAGACTAACCAATTTATTTAAGCATAAGCTTTCGTGAGCTACAGCTCACTTCATCGGATTATAGCAGTTGGTTGTTCAAGGAGTGTAACAAGGAGAGGTCAGATGAAAACAAGACAGGGAAAAATGAGATTGAATGACAGGTAAAGATTCTTATTGGCTGTGTGATGAGTGTTCTGAGCTGCTGAATCATCCCTGAGCCCCAGTGGTCTGAGTGCTCTGACTCTGCGCCTAATGAGTCATTTGAGGTAATTACCTGCGAGTCCTAAGGGTCCAGCCAACCCATAAGCAAGGGTCTAATTGGTGACCCAAAGGCAGGTATATTGGCTCCTAATGAAAGCAGCCACTTCAGTCTGCTCAGTGTCTCTACCTTATTGGGCATACTCGTGGTTACCTAGTAATTCTAACAGACTGCTCCTGCCCCGGTCCAGCCTGTGCTGGCTTCTGCACAAGCCAGGGCCAGTCGCCCAGCTGTTCTGACAGGCTGTGAGGGAGGTGGTGGAAGCTACCTCACCTGGGGCAGTTACCCTGGGTTGGATGAGGTGCTGGAGAATAAGCCTGCCTTGGCTGAGGGGCACGGACTGGATGGTACCCAGTGGCGATTTTCCATCTTGTGACTGAGAAGCCTGAAAATCTCATAAATATAACACTACAAGTTAGTTCAGAATTTCAGATTGATGTATGTAGAACAGCTGAACTTGGAAACTTGGCCTCTTAGCAGCCCTCACTGAGGAGTGTGTCCCTGGCTGAGTTTGGGAGAAAACCACAGTGGATTGGTAATGGAGTTAGTAACGTTGGTAGCTGTGCATGTGCAGGGGAAAGCTTGTTTGAAGCGGGGGGTGGACATGGAGATTTCCCGACACATGTGCTCAGGCTTGGGCTCAGTTATCCAGTGGTGTCAGTTCTTGTGGTATTTGATGTTTTCTCTAAAGCCCCAGCTTCTGGAGTCATGTGATTATGGGAGGAAACTCAGCTTTCATTTTTTTTAAAATGAAAATTGGTAGCCCTGCTGGTTGTGGAGGGAAGCTTGAAAACAGGACTTGAATGGAATCTAAAACTCAAAAACCAGAAGGCAAAGAAAAAGACCTCACATTTATAACAAATGGCATGATTTTTTCGGCCTGACTCATGATTTGGCATGGGGTTGGCAGTAATGCTTATCACTGGAATTGCTCAGCAGTTTAAGCCATTAGGCCACATTAAATCTTTATAGCAGTTTAGTGGAAGTTTAAAAAAACAAGAGGGAAGTTAAATCCCCAAAACTCTGTTAATGTGCCAAGAAGGTCAGACTGTTGAGGAAAGGCAGAAGTGCAGGGTCCCACAGCACCACTGACCTGTCTGCACTACACTCTAGCCAGCTGTATTCGCTAAAATTAGGCTCAGCAGAATTCAATTCTTTTTTTACAATTTGACAGATAATGTTGATGTTTATTTTTATCAATTTAAATGTTCACGGTTGCGGGAAATTATGGGCAGGGCTTAAATTCAGCTGGAGCTGTCTGGAGCAAAGCTCTGCGAAATATTTTCAACCCCCCTGCAGTTTTTATAGTATGTTGGGGAGGGCTGTGGAGGGCTCTGGGAAATACTCTATGAGAATTTAAGCCTTGATTCTCGGTGTGTAGGTCAGACAGTAATTATTTAATGACAGTAGACACGGAGATTCCAAAACGTTAAAGCTTTCTAACCGTTAAAACTCAAATTGTCCATGTCACACATCAAAATATACGAAGTAACTATCCTTAAATCAAACTCTAATAACTTCTCAAGCAGCATTTTCTGACTTTGCCTATCTGTTTTCTATTTCTATTATTGTCGATGGAAATATTTTTTGTGTCCGGTGAAATTGACGTTTACTGATAAAAATTGAATCCTTCCAAGCCTATCTAAAATACAGAGTCATGATCAAATGAACATAGTGGGGAAGCAATCTTCCCCTTGTATTTCTGGACTTTATTTTAACTCTGCAAATTTAGGGCTATGTTTGCATCGTGTTTTGCATTCAGCTTGCTCAGTAAGGATTTCAAAGAGGGAGTAAAGAGTTTGTTAATGAAATTCTCTAATGAAACTATGATGGCAGGAGTGTTGTGTTTCCAGTGAGGTCCGAGGAATAACAGAGTAACCTAGGGGGACTGGAAACCTGGGTGCAAAATACCACGCAGTTCTCATTGAAACAGTGCAGCTAATCTGTCTGGGGAAAATAATCTGAAAGCCAGTGCCCGCATGGGTCAGATTGCTGACACAGGTTTAGAAGGGAGAGGGGACCAGGAGCGGACCAGGAGTGAATACTCTATGGCAGTAGAACGTGCCAGTGCAGTTTTGAGGCTGCATAATGCACAGGAGTCACATCCTAGAACTGGGAGGTGAAAGTCCTTCTCTGTAGGCTCTGAGGAGACTCCCTTCTCCCTCCGAGTATTGTGTTGGGTTTTAGAAAACATGGGTGAAATTTTGGCCCCATTGAAACCAGTATCCATTCACGCCAGTGAGCCAGAATTGCACCGCACATTACCAGGTTGACATTGAGAGACTGAGAGGGGATCCTGAGAAGAGCCACAGAAATGGTCAGAAACTGAACTAGGAGAAAAGAATAAAAGAGCTAACTCTGTCTTGGCTCAGGGAGACTAACAGGAACAGAAGTTCATAGCTGTTTGAATTATTTGAACCCCAAGGAGAGGGAGAAGTTATTTACAGGGGTGTCAGTGAGGCTGGGGAAAGGGGTGGTGTTCAAGAAGGGAAAGTTGAAACTGAATCTCAGAAAAAACTCCCTGGCAGTGCTGTGGCTTAGGTGTGAATTTGCCTCCCCAAGGAGAAGGTGGGGAGCCCCATATCTGCAGACACTGAAAACTAGGCTGCATAGAACACTAGTGGCTGTGGACGAGCAGAGACCCATTATGTCTCCTCCATCCTTAACTTCTCTCTGATCGAGGCCTGTGTCAAGTTATTTTACCTGGTGTCACTGGAGATCCTGTTCCGTACCCACCTTTGTGCGGAGGGCCTGCACAGTCTGTCTGATCTCTCTCTACAGCCCCTGTCACCCTGGGCTCAGAGGGCAGGGCTGTCTGAACATAAGCCAACCCCTCTGCACTGTGGTGAATTTCACTCTGATGTCTAACCTGTTTGTAAAAAGAACGAGGAGAACTTGTGGCACCTTAGAGACTAACCAATTTATTTGAGCATAAGCGTTCGTGGGCTAAAGCCCACTCCATCGGATGCATGCCGTGGGAATTACAGTAGGAAGAGTGTGTATGTGTATAGATACACAAAGAACACGAAAAAACGGGGCTTGCCATACCAGCTCTAATGAGAGTAATCGATTAAGGTGAGCTGTTATCAGCAGGAGAAAAACTTTTGTAGTGATCATCAGGAAGGCCCATTTCCAACAGTTGACAAGAAGGTGTGAGTAACAGTAGGGGGGAAATTAGCATGGGGAAATTGTTTTTAGAATGACTCATCCACTCCCAGTCTTTATTCAAGCCTAATTTAATGGTGTCCAGTTCGTAAATTAATTCCAGTTCTGCAGTTTCTCATTGGAGTCTGTTTTTGAAGTGTTTTTGTTGAATAATTGTGACTTTTAGGTCTGTAATTGAGTGTCCAGGAAGGTTGAAGTGTTCTCTGACTGGTTTTTGAGTGTTATAATTCTTGACATCTGATTTGTGTTCATTTATTCTTTTGCGTAGAGGCTGTCCAGTTTGGCCAATGTACATGGCAGAGGGGCATTGCTGGCACATGATGGTATATATCACATTGGTAGATGTGCAAGTGAACGAGCCTCTGATAGTGTGGCTGATGTGATTAGGTCCTATGATGGTGTCCCCTGTATAGATATGTGGACAGAGTTGTCAACGGGCTTTGTTGCAAGGATAGGTTCCTGGGTTAGTGTTTTTGGTGTGTGGTTGCTGGTGAGTATTTGCTTCAGGTTGGGGGGCTGTCTGTAGGGGAGGACTAGCCTTCTCCCAAGATCTGTGAGAGTGAAGGATCGTCCTTCAGGATAGGTTGTAGATCCTTGATGATGTGTTGGAGAGGTTTTAGTTGGGGGCTGAAGGGGACAGCTAGTGGAGTTCTGTTACTTTCTTTGTTGGGCCTGTCCTCTAGTAGGTGACTTCTTGGTACTCTTCTGGCTTTACCAATCTGTTTCTTCACTTCAGCAGGTGTGTATTTTAGTTGTAAGAATGCTTGATAGAGATCTTGTAGGTGTTTGTCTCTGTCTGAGGGATTGGAGCAAATGCGGGTTGTATCTTAGAGCTTGGCTGTAGACAATGGATCGTGTGGTGTGGTCTGGATGAAAGCTGGAGGCATGTAGGTAAGTATAGCGGTCAGTAGGTTTCTGGTATAGGGTGGTGTTTATGTGACCATCGCTTATTAGCACTGTAGTGTCTAGAAAGTGGATCTCTTGTGTGGACTGGTCCAGGCTGAGGTTGATGATGGGATGGAAATTGTTGAAATCATGGTGGAATTCCTCAAGGGCTTCTTTTCCTTGGGTCCAGATGATGAAGATGTCATCAATGTAGCGCAAGTAGAGTAGGGGCTTTAGGGGACGAGAGCTGAGGAAGTGTTGTTCTAAGTCAGCCATAAAAATGTTGGCATACTGTGGGGCCATGTGGGTACCGATAGCAGTGCCGCTGATTTGAAGGTATACATTGTCCCCAAATGTGAAATAGTTATGGGTGAGGACAAAGTCACAAAATTCAGCCACCAGGTTTGCCGTGACGTTATCGGGGATACTGTTCCTGATGGTGTGTAGTCCATCTTTGTGTGGAATGTTGGTGTAGAGGGCTTCTACATCCATAGTGGCCAGGATGGTGTTTTCAGGAAGATCACCGATGGATTGTAGTTTCCTCAGGAAGCCAGTGGTGTCTTGAAGATAACTAGGAGTGCTGGTAGCATAGGGCCTGAGGAGAGAGTTGACATAGCCAGGCAATCCTGTTGTCAGGGTGCCAATGCCTGAGATGACAGGGAGTCCAGGATTTCCAGGTTTATGGATCTTGGGTAGCAGATAGAATACCACTGGTCGGGGTTTTAGGGGTGTGTCTGTGTAGATTTGTTCTTGTGCGGGAGCCCTGGGTTCCTCCTGCATCCTCTGCGCTGCCCTGTTTCAGGGGTTGAGAGGTGATTGCCCCTCCACACACAGGGGGCCAAGCTCCCTCCCAAAGGCACCATTTGCAGTGTGGGCAGAGACCTGGGAGAAGTCTCCGGGCATGCCCAGAGCGCTGGAAGTGTTTGCTGGTTTGAGGTCGTGTCCCCCCCAATCCTGCCCCCATTTGCTGAGCTGGTCAAACCCTCTGTGCATCAGAGCCATGGGGAGGGGCTGTGTGCCACACTCCCTGCCCTCTCCATTGTGGCTGTCTGGATGTTTCAGTATCTCCTCATGCCAGGAGACTCAGGCCAGTGTGGGCTAAAGTCAGTTTGGATTTCGTTGGCCCTGCTGAGCTCAGAAGGGTTGGAGCTGAGCAGGTGGCTCTCAGCCAGTAGGGGAGCCAGGACACAGGGGGAGCAGGGGTCTGACATACCAGAGATATTGGCCCTCCAGGTGATACAGGCCTCCCACCCAGAGGAGGCCGGCACTTTGAACGTTCAGCGTGGACCTGCCCCTCCACTTTCGATGAGAAGAACGCTCCCATTGGCCTCTAGAGAGGGGACCTTGGACCCAGCCCTTGGTGTTCTAGCTGGTGGTGGGAGCCCTACTCCCCTCTGTCAGCTTAAACTGTAGCCATGCTACCTTCTTCTCGGATCCTGGCACAGCTCTTCAGGTAAGCAGTGCTGGGCCTAGGGCAGTACTGGAATGGAAGGCCTCCAAAGGACTGCAGGGAGCAGTGTGGGTGACTCTGTAGGGGGGCACTTTCCCCTGGGGGTCAGTGCTGACTCCTGTGCCCCAGCATGGTGTTAGGGGGTGCTGTGCTGCTGTAGGGGCTGACTCTTGGATGAAATTTACAGCTGAGGTCTGGCCCTTTTCTGGTCATCAGATGCTCACTGACAATCTTTGTAGTAACCAGGGCATTAACCTTGGTGTTATGACCAAATAGCAGTTTAGGTTCAGATAGACTAAATCCCCCCTGCCATTTCCATTGGATATGCTAGTCTCCTTCACTTCCTGTCCTCAATTGCTATTCATTGTTAAACAGCTATCATATTCTGCCCCAGAGGCGGCTGCACTGCAGTGTTGGTGAAGCAATTCCTTTGCAATTAGTTAAGCACTTTGGGGTGAAAGTGCTAGAGAAATACACAGAACGTATTATAGTTTCAGGGGAGTCTGATTAATTTAATGGCTGGAAAACCCCAAATATTTAGGGGCTTTTGGCAAGTAGGTGACTGGGCAAGTGGTTAGAAGTCCCTGAATAAAGGATCATGCTCTGGTTTAATGCTGATCATCCTGCTCTCCCATGGCCCAGGATAAATGGCCTTTCAGGTGTTCCCTTAATCCTAGCTACTGTGCTGCATCCCTGCTGCTAGCCTTTGGGGGGCAGTGTAAGGGGGGCTGCTCTGACCCTCCTAGCTGGAAGGAAATCTCTAATGATCCAACTGCTGAATCTGAGGATCCTCTGTGCCTGGTCTCACTGGGACCAACTCAGCCTCCACTGGGGCCGGAGTCCTTCCAAACCCCATCCCAGACAGACGGATATCCCAGAACCCACTCACCGCAGAATCTGTCCCAGGGGCCCCTGCTCTCAACCCCTTTGGCTGAATGAAATGACCGTTATTCTGTCGGCATGCGTGTGCCCAGCCTGTCCCTCTCTGTGACTGTACAGTACACACGGCTAAATATATGTCTGTATAGATGTAAGAGTTCAGAACGGCTGAGCGATGCTTCCTTTCTATACCTCTTTTCATAGGGAGAGCTAATGAGATTCATGTCATTAAAGGGCTGATGTTTTGTGGGATGAGAGACTTTTAAACTGGATGTGTTCTGGCTTAGTCATGGCAAATATTTACCAAAAAAAAAAAAAAAAGGGACATACCATATAAAATTAGAGTTCTGAAAATAGTATTTAGAGCGAGCGAATGAGTGAGGAACCCAAAGCAGAAAATACAGCCCAGTCTGTTCAGGAGTGAGGGGAAAAAAGCCAGAGATAAAATGAGAGAAACCTCGGCAGTAAAAACAGCATCTTGGTAAATAGATGATTAAAAAAACTTCTGACCTGCTTTATGACTTTCTTGGCTGCCGTTCAGCTATTCTGCCGTGGCCGGCACGGAGGGAAGGTAGCAGGAGCCGGCGTCTGTGTGGATGCTCAGTGCCCTGGGATGCAGTGCTCCCCCCGCAGAGCAGCCGCGCAGGCGTTAAATTTAGCCACATAATGATGGCCCTGAGGAAGCAGCCTCTTGTAGCCATGCTGTAATTACTGCCTTGCTTATAAATTTTATTTTTTCTTATTATGTTTCCTCTGCCGCCGCCTCCTCCAGCACATGAGCTGCCTGGGGAAGGCCCTTTCCTCCCTCCCCCCCGCCCCCCCCATCAAAGCCGCTGCCTTAGCAGGGTCTCTGAGGAGCCTTGGGTACCAGTGTGGGGATGGGGCAGGAACCACATTCTGTGAGTGAGAGTGGCTGGGGCAGACTGAGCCCAGCCAGCCAGCGACTCACTTCACTCCCTTGATCAAGGGGATTGGGGGGATCCTAAATATTATTCTGGCCCTGCTGCAACCCCCCCAGGCCTTGTCCAGCTAATCAACCCCCAGACCAAAGCTGGTGTGATCAGGGAAACCCTGTGCATGGCAATGAGACTGCCTGGGGCTTGCCCTTTCTCAGGCCTTCTGATTCCCTAGAACTCCTTTGCTGTGGGATGTTTCCTGGGTAACACCCAGGCTACTGGGATTCCCTTTCCTTCCCAAGGTGTAGCTGGAGAGCTTTGGGCTTTGGGCCGGGGCTCAGCTCACTGTGCACTGTTTCTGCAGGGTGCTGAGGGCAGAATGAAGCCAGGCCTAGATGGGGATGGTCCCTAGAGTGTCTCGGAGAGGAATGATGGCCCAAGTCCCAGAGGGATTTCCCACAACTGCTTCCCTGACCCCCTTCACTCTTACATTGACATTTAACCCTATCAGGGGGCTGGACGTGGGGAGCCCTGAGTCCCCGCCTTTCTTCTATGTGCAGGATGCCTCTTTCTCCCCATCTTGCCCCTGTAGATGCTTTGGGATGGGAGGAGAGTTTTATACTTTAACCCTGTGTATAAACCAGGCCAGGCGCCTTCTCATCTGGGCTGATGGGTGGAGGGGGAGGCAGTGTCAGGCCGTGGGGTATGTCTGGCTGGAGGAGCTGGGCCCTCTTAAATAATGTGCAACTGGTGGCTAGTTCATCTTGTTCTGCAGAGTGCCCGGCTGGAGCCCCAGAACGTGCGCATCTGGAGAGCCTCTTGCAGGTGAGGAAGTGGTGGAAATGGGAAAAGCAAACAAGGGTGAAGGCTGGTCCTGGTGCCCGTCCCCTGCTCCCTGGCGCTGCCCCGTCTTGTGGGGAAGGTCAGAGGGGATGACTTCTGCTGGAGTTGGTGCAATTGGGGGACAGTTTCAGGCTCGGTAGGAATGTGCCAGAAAAGGTCTTGTTCGGCTCTTGTTTTCCCAAAACAAAGGAAGCAGCCTTGCATTGCTGGAAGTCGCGTGCTCGGGCTGTGCTGCCTTGTTATCATCCGATAACGCAGCGACCCAGGCGCTGCCCTTCTCCTCACCCGCCAGGCCCTGCACTAGGGGATGTGAACAGCTTCCGCATTGTTACCCTCTACAGAGATTCACTTTCCGCTTGGTGTGCGGAGGGGCGCAGTGTGTGTTGTGGGGAAGGGATGGGAGGATCTGTGGTCCCTTTTGAGGTGAGATTGCAGTGGGCTCCAGTGAGGTGCAGCAGGGAGCCCAACCTTCCTGACCCCAAGCTAGGGTTGCCAACCCTCCAGTATTGTCCTGGAGTCTTATGTCATGTAATGGAACCTTCAGGAATATGTCCAACCAAAATTGGCAAACCTACCCAAAGCGCTAGGTCTAAGGTACAAAACAGAGCACGTAGCCGCTGCCCTCATCTGTAACACAGATGCGTGGCCTATGGGAGCTACACGTCCCATCATACAGTGTTCCACCCTGGTCCAAGCAGCCGATGGAAAGCCTAGGTTAGAATTTGGGGGTAAATGTAATATATTCATTGATTCCAAGGCCAGAAGGGATCATTGTGAGCATCTAGTCTGACTTCCTGTATAGCACAGACCAGGGAACTGCCCCACCATCATTCCTAGAGCAGAGCTTTTAGAAAAACATCCAATCTTGATTTAAAAATGGTCAGTGATGGAGAATCCACCGTGGCCCTTTATAAGTTGTTCCAATGGTTAATGACTCTCACTGTTAAAAATTTACACCTTATTTCTGAATTTGCCTTGATACATCTTCCAGCCAATGGATCATGCTAGACCTTCCTCTGCTAGACTGAAGAATCCATTATCAAATATTTGTTTCCCAGGAAGGTACTTACAGACTGTGATCAAGTCACCCCATAATGTTCTCTTTGTTAAGATAAACAGATTGAGCCACTTTTGTCTATTGCTATAAGGCAGGTTTTCAAATCCTCTAATCATTCTCGTGGCTCGTCTCTGAACCCTTTCCAATTTATCAACATCCTTCTTGAACTGTGGGCACCAGAACTGGACACAGGATTCCAGCAGCGGTCACACCAGTGCCAAATACAGACTTAAAGTAACCTCTCTGCTCCTCCTCGAGATTCCCCTGTTCATGCATCCCAGGATCACATTAGCCCTTTTGGCCACAGAGTCACACTAGGAGCTGATTATCCACCAAGACATCCAAATCATTTTCAGACACTGCTTCCCAGGATAGAGACCCCCATCCTGCAAGCATGGCCTGCATTCTGTGTTCCTAGATGTCTGCAGAAGAGAAGAGTGATGGGGGATTTGATAGCAGCCTTCAATTACCTGAAGGGGGGTTCCAAAGAGGATGGAGCTCGGCTGTTCTCAGTGGAGGCAGATGACAGAACAAGGAGTAATGGTCTCAAGTTGCAGTGGGGGAGGTCTAGGTTGGATATTAGGAAACACTATTTCACTAGGAGGGTGGTGAAACACTGGAATGGGTTGCCTAGGAAAGTGGTGGAACCTCCATCCTTAGAGGTTTTTAAGGCCCTGGTTGACAAAGCCCTGGCTGGGATGATTTAGTTGGTGTTGGTCCTGCTTTGAGAAGGGGATTGGACTAGATGACCTTCTGAGGTCTCTTCCAACCCTGATATTCTATGATTCTACACCTTTACATTTAGCCATATTGAAACACACATTGTTTGCTTGCACTCAGTTTACCAACCAATCCAGATTGCTCTGAATCAGTGACCTGTCATTTCATTATTTACCACTCCCTCAATTTTCGTGTCATTTGCAAACTTTTTCAGTGAAGATTTTGTGTTTTCTTCCAGGTCATGGATAAAAGGTGTTAAATGGTGTAGGTCCAAGAGCTGATCCCTGTGGGACCCCTCTGGAAAAATACCCGCTCAATGACTATTCCACATATACAATTACATTTTGAGACCTATCAGTTAGCCAGTTTTTAGTCCATTTAATGTGTACTATGTTAATTTTGTATCCGTCTAGTTTTTTAAATCAGAATGTTGTGCTGTACCAAATCAAATGTGTGTTAAAAAACAAAATTACAAGGCCTCTGAAACCACCTGTGTTCCAAACGGAGCAGCCATCTCGGCGTCTCGCTCTCTGCCATCAGATAGGGGATGCTGGAATGGGGACAGGTAGTGCTCTCTGCAGTGGATTCATTTACTGACTGTTCTGTATCAAATTCTGTTCACTAGCCTCATCCATATCCTTTGTGTTGAGACCCAGCTGGTGGCACTGTCTGTGTGTGGCTGCATTGCTGTATATTCCATGAGTGACTCCCTGCTCCTCCTAGAAAGGCAGTGGCAGCTTTGAAATGCGCTGTCTGGAGGGGCTCTTTGCTGGTCCAAAATAGCATTTGTGGCTTGTCTACACAGGAAGTGATACCGTAGGAGATGTGGAATTTAAATTGCTATCGTTATCCTGGAGTATCTTGGGGGAGGTGACACTCATTCTGGAAGCTGTTTAAGCTAAGCCAAGCCAAGAAAAGGCACTCTTATTGAAGGATAAGAGTGTCACCCTAGGGAGCTGTGCTGGGGAAAGGATAGAGGTTTAACTAGAGTGGTGCAAGTGAGAAAATCTCCTGTGTAGACAAGCTCTTGAGACCTGTTGTGCTCACTGGATAGCTGGCCATTGGCACGACAGGTTGGCTAGCCAATCAGATGGACTCTGACCTCACCAACAGCTATTCAGGGAGCTTGCCGTGTGTCCAGCTATTGGAGCTGCTGTAGAATAGTCACCTCTAAACAGATACAATCCCCTGCACTGGGCAGACTCCATGGGAGCCACCAGCGCTCCCGGCCCTAGCCCAGCGCAGAGGGAAAGGGTGTTTCTTGGCCTGGGTGGGCCATGCAGTTGTGGTTAGAAAGGTGGCCTAAGAAAATCAGCTGGTGCATCAAAGCCCAGGAACCCTCCAGTGGAGGAACTTGACTGTACCTGGCATGTGGTGTGGTTGGGCCAGCGCCCGTTGCCCCTTTCCTCCTGCGGGGCCAGTAGGGCTGGGGGGCTGCCAGGAGGCTTTATCTCACCAAGTGGGCTCAGTCACTCGTGTGGGCACTAGCAGTCTCTACACCTGTGCTGGGCACCTCCCAGTGCAGATAAGACATGAGCCCTGCCCCAAGGAACCTAAAAAGAGCAGGAGGCAATGGAGTCTGTGTATGTGGTAGGGGACATAAAAACGGACACATTAGGTCAGTCTAATGGTTCATCTAGCCCACTACCCTGTCTTCTGACAGTGGCTGGTGCCAGGTGCTTCAGGGGGAACAAATAGAACAGGGCAATTATTGAGTAATCCACCCCCTGTCCTCCAGTCCCAGCTTCTGGCAGTCGGAAGTTTAGGGTCACTCAAAGCATGGGATTACATCTAATGACTATCTTGGCTAATAGCCATTGGTGGACCTTTCCCCCAGGAACGTATCTAGTTCTTTTTTGAACCCAGTTATAGTTTTGGCCTTCACAACATCCCCTGGCAAGGCGTTCCACAGGCTGACTGAGCGTTGTGTGAAAGTACTTCCTTATGTTTGTTTAAACCTGCTGCCTTGTTAATTTCATTGGGTGACCCTTGATTCTTGTGTTATGTGAAGGGGTAAATAACACTTCCCAATTCACTCTCTCCACACCAGTCATCATCTTATAGACCTCTATCATCTCCCCACTTAGTCGTCTCTTTTCTAGGATGAACAGTCCCAGACCTTTTAATCTCTCCTCATATGGAAGCTTTTCCATACCCTTAATCATGTGCGTTGCCCTTCTCTGTACCTTTTCCAATTCTCATATAACTTTTTTGAGATGGGGTGACCAGAACTGTGCGCAGTAGTCAAGATGTGGTTGTACTGTGGATTTATATAGTGGCATTGTGATATTTTTTGTCTTATTATATAACTATTTCCTAATGGTTCTGAACATGCTGTTAACTTTTTTGACTCCTGCTGTACGTTGAGCAGATGTTTTCGCAGAACTATCCATGATGACTCCACAGTCTCTTTCCTGAGTGGTAACAGCTAATTGAGACCCCAGGATCCCAGGCAGGGTGAGGGTTGCTGTGTAAGGAGGGGCAGCAGCGCCATGTGGCAGGCTGGGGCACACTTTCTGTGGTACTTCTGTAGCTGCCTCACAGCTGAGTTTGTGTGTGTGTTTTTTGGAGGGGGGTGAGGGGGTGAGAGAACCTGGATTTGTGCAGGAAATGGCCCACCTTGATTATCATGCACATTATGTAGAGAGTTGTCACTTTGGATGGGCTATTACCAGCAGGAGAGTGAGTTTGTGTGTGGGGGGGCAGAGGGTGAGAAAACCTGGATTTGTGCTGGAAATGGCCCAACTTGATGATCACTTTAGATAAGCTATTACCAGCAGGACAGTGGGGTGGGAGGAGGTATTGTTTCATGGTGTCTGTGTGTATATAATGTCTTCTGCAGTTTCCACGGTATGCATCCGATGAAGTGAGCTGTAGCTCACGAAAGCTCATGCTCAAATAAATTGGTTAGTCTCTAAGGTGCCACAAGTCCTCCTTTTCTTACAGCTGTTACTGTATCTCTCCTCACATACCCCTGGGTGTGACTTACCCAGGCTCAAACAGGAGGCCGTGTTGGAGCCAGGAACTGAACCCAGGTCTCCCGCATCACTGGATGCAGGGAGGAGAAGATGGGAGTCAGTGCGGTAGCCTTTCTTTTCTGACGATAGAAGTTCATTTATTTGCTCAGTTTGCAGGAGAGGTGAGCTGGGGAGGGTCTCAGGTCCTACTATGTGTCTGTGTGTGTTGCAAAATAAGCACACAGGTTAGCAGATGTTGCAGTCTCTGCTCTGAAAACATGCGGGGCAGGAATAGTAGGGGCCTGTGGGTCAGGATTGAGGGGCACCGGCAGCGCTGTGCAGGGGATGGGGAGCCAGGGGCAGGGATAGCGGGGGCGGGGGGGCGGGGAGGCTGTGGGTCAGGATTGAGGGGCACCAGCAGCGCTGTGCAGGGGATGGGGAGCCAGGGGCAGGAATAGCGGGGGTGGGGGGGCGGGGAGGCTGTGGGTCAGGATTGAGGGGCACCAGCAGCGCGGTGCAGGGGATGGGGAGCCAGGGGCAGGAATAGTGGGGGTGGGGAGGCTGTGGGTCAGGATTGAGGGGCACCAGCAGCGCTGTGCAGGGGATGGGGAGCCAGGGGCAGGAATAGCGGGGGTGGGGGGGTGGGGAGGCTGTGGGTCAGGATTGAGGGGCACCAGCAGCGCTGTGCAGGGGATGGGGAGCCAGGGGCAGGAATAGCGGGGGTGGGGGGGCGGGGAGGCTGTGGGTCAGGATTGAGGGGCACCAGCAGCGCTGTGCAGGGGATGGGGAGCCAGGGGCAGGAATAGCGGGGGCGGGGGGGCGGGGAGGCTGTGGGTCAGGATTGAGGGGCACCAGCAGCGCTGTGCAGGGGATGGGGAGCCAGGGGTAGGGATAGCGGGGGGGGGAGTGGGGGAGGCTGTGGGTCAGGATTGAGGAGCACTGCAGAGCTGTGCAGGGGATGGTGGGCCTCCATTGTTGGATGGTGCAGGTGAAGTGCAGAGCTGTAGCAGAGACACTTGCTCAGTCCTCCCTGCAGCCTGTGCCATCAGTTCCTTCTGTCAGACACAAACATTATTAGTGGAAAAGGGCACAGCTTTGGGGAGTGTGTGGGCTGCAGCCAGCCCCTCGCAAGGGCCACGGTGAGGGCAGCTATTGCTCAGAGGCATGTGCCTGCTACCTCTTTGGGAGGGGGCAGGTAGCTTCGAGCCCTGGCACACAAGCCCCTGGTGAAGTGAGGTGAGGCATCTATACATCACTGGTTGGCACCTTTTATTTCAAAAGGGTCATTTAAAGTTTGCCCCCAGCTTGCCCCATCTTGTGTTGGGCACAGCCCTGCTTTGGGACCCCTGTGAGTGGGGTGGGAGTGCCGTTCCCCCCTTGTTCAGGCAGGCTGTATGCAAACATGGGGAGGAGTTCCTTGGGTGCATATCCCGGCAGGATCCCTGCACTGGTACAGGGAGGGGGCTCAGGCATTGCCCCTCCTCTCCCAGGCTGCATGGCCTCCGCATGCAGGTCAGGCTGGTGGCACTGACTTAGAGCTTCTGTGTTCCTGTGATGCTTGAGAGAGGCTTGGAAGAGACACGGCCCTGCAGCCAAGCAGTCCCACCTTGACCCGCTGCGTCTCCATGGGTGCTCCCTGCGGCTTTCGGGGTAGGGGGTGAAGCCAACTCAGCTGAAAGAACCCTTTGAGGGGTTAGCAGTGCAGGGAGGCTGAGGGCAGCTCACACAGGCAGCTGCATGAGCTCGAGAGACCCTAGACCTAGACAACCTAGCTGCCCATTTACCCAAGTGCCCACAGTCCCCACTGCAAGGCAGGGGACGCAATAATAAACCAGCGTCTTTAGCAATAAATGGCAGTAAGAGACATGAGTGTTTCAGTATCCGTTTCTCCGTGATCAATTGCGGGCACACCCAGCGCGCATGCTCCCAGGCCAGAGCACCAGTCACTGCTCAGCTACAGGCCTAGATGCTCCTTGCATGGCTGTCTCCCACCCAGATCTCCTTAACCCACTGTGCGGCAGGAGTGGCTAGTGCCTTGCTGCCAGTGATTTGGTACAGAGATGGTTGCGGGAGCCTTTCAGACAGCAGCCCGCACCTCTGAGGCCTCAGTGGTGGCTTTGGAGCCCAGGTGGAAAGGCTACGGGACAAGGTGCCCTTTCAGCCCAAGTGTTGGAAAGAGGAGTGTGTGTGGAGGTTAATTACAAAATTCCCCCCGGTCCAGGGGAAGAGAAGAGAAAAGGATTGCTGTGTCCTTCATTTCTTTCCATGGAGCGGATCCTTCCCTCCACCAAGTGAGCACTGAAGGTTATACCACGGTGAGTCACCGAGCCAGGGCCTGCACGTGTGTGTGTGTGCGCACGCGGGTGTGTATGTGTGCGCGGGGGGGTTGCGTATTTCTGTCTCTGTATTTCTGTACGTCATGTGTGTATCTTACTCATTGAGGTGTTTTTCTTTCCTTGTTCTTGGGTTCCCCTATCCCCTCCCCCCATAGATCTATAATTTTTTTTATGGCTTTTTTTTTTTTTGGTAATCTCCGGTTTTGGGAGCTGCTGGTTCCTTAGGAAAATATACTGTATTTTTAGTGCTTGTCTGCGAGGCCGAAGATCCTGCCTGCCCCTGCTCATCGCTTAGTCACTATTTGTTTAAGCTTTTATTGTCTCCTGCTGCCCTCTCCCTTCCCCCTGCAAGTTGGTGCTGGCGAGTGGTGCACTGAAGTTGCACGCCAGAGCAAAGGCGCACGCAGAAGTTGTAAATAAGCAAAAGGCAGCTCCAATCTGGCCTTTATTGAGGTCTGGACTTGTGCAGCACTGGAGAGGCCTGCCCTGTAATCAGCCAACCACCAGAGCAGGCCAGCCTTGTAATAAAGCAGCTCTATATTTATTTGTTCTGTTTATACTCTGGTCTGTAATAACTCGGGAGCACTCTGGTCCTATCTCCCCCCGCCCCTTGGGGAGCTTTGCTGGGTAGCTGAAGAAATCTGCAGTTTGAAGGTAGGTGTGGGTTCTCCAAGCCTTGAGGTCTTGTGCTATGTGAGATTGCTGTGTGGCTCGGAGACGAAGCACATTGTAGTCGCTGTGGAGTGTTTGGTGTGTAGTTGTAATGGCCCGTTTGCAGGGGTTCTCATTCACAGTGGACACGTAGACCGTGTCTTTTCCCCATATATGCCTTTCCTCTTTGGATTCTAAGCACTGCAGAACAAACATGCCCAGCTCTCTCTCAGCTCTCCTGTTCCTGTCAATTATGTCTCATCTTATTGAGCTAATTAAGCCCAACCATTACCCCCCAAATGTCAATGATTGCCACCATACGAGGTGAATTGAGTCCAGTTAGGCTTGTAATCTTTTCTGTTCCACGGTCACCTAAGTGATCAGGGTGCTAGCACTCCGCCACAGCATGAGGGCACCAGTCGCTGCGTTCCCAGGCACCGAAGGAGAACCTGTTTTTGGCAACAAACAAACCTATATGAACACTGGGCACAACATTCTGTTCTGCCCTGAGCCTCACACAGTGTCATCATCATTCCTTAATCCCTACCCGCACTCCCCTGCTAGCCCAGGCCATGGCTTCTCTCTCACACAGCTCTGCCAGTGCCCCTCAATCCCGACCTGCAGCCCCCTGCTAGTCCAACCCTCCCCTCTACACAGAACTCTGCCGGTGCTGCTCAATCCTGATCTGCAGCCCCTTGCTATCCCAGCCCTGGTCTCCTCCCCACCAGCTCTGCCAATGCCCCTCAATCCTGCCCCAGAGCCCCCTGCTATCCCAACTCTGGGCTCCACCCCCCCCAGCTCTGCTGGTGCCCCTCAATCCCAACCCGCAGCCCCTGCTAGCCCAGCCTATGACGCCTCTCACAAACAGCTCTGCCGGTGCCCCTCAATCATGACCCACAGCCCCTGCTAACCTAGCCCTGGGCTCCCTCCCTTCCCCCCCAGCTCTGGTGGTGCCCCTCGATCCTGACCCACAACTCCCTGCTATTCTATTCTTGGTTCTTTTTAAAATAAAATAAGTTTGTTAAAGAAAGCTCAGTTGCCCTTTTCCTGTGAGGCTTCTGAGGCTGGAACACTGACAGCCTGTTTGCCTGGGTGTCTGCAATTAAACTCAATCTCTGGGTGAATACAACAATATGACTGCACAGAATAATTCCTGGCGATCCTGACGCCGAGGAGGAGCGTGGCTTGTGAGCAGACCATTCACGCCTGGAATTCTATAAATACTTTACTATGTGGCACTAGGAAACCTTCAAGACTTTTTTTTTTATTAGTGCTACATAATATAGTAATTGTGTGACTAGAAGGTTACTCCTGTGCAGGCCTGGGTTCACGTGCCTGGGTGTGACCCCGCGCCCTGCTGGCTGAGGATGCTGTGAGGCTGGGAGCATGGAGAGAGCATGGCACACAGCTCCACAGCCACCCGCGCCCTGCTGGCCTCATTGGGCCCTATGGGGAGTGCTGTCAGGCCTAGCTGGGCCCCAGAAGGGGCCCCAGATGCATGGTGGTGGTGGTTGTTACTCAGAAATCTGTGGAGTGCGTCCACTTGTGCAGAATCGCGCGGCGAGATCTGAAAACACTCAGGCTGTGATTTTCGTGGCAGTGTTTGGTGTCTGGGCCCCTCTGTAAATCCCAGCCATGATCAAGCAGTGCCCAGCCCCTCCCCAGTGGATCCTTGGCTGGCTGCCTTGCCCCTCATAGGTGCATCTGGAGGGAGAGGAACAGATCTTGCAGCCCACGGTGTGAAGGAGTCCCTCAGGATGCAGCCCTGCCTTTCATTCCCTGCTCTGCTGGCTGGCCAGCGTCCCTTTCTCTTCTTGGTCACTTTCACTTAGTGGCTCTTGAGGTCTAGAAGGAGGTTGCTGCTTTGGGGTTCCCTTGGTATCAGGTCTGTGCCCCAGCTGAGTCACTGCATTCTGCCTACCTAGCTCTCCCCTCCCCTGAAGGGGACTGGCTCAGATCCGGGCCATCTGGTCCCAGGGGCCTCCGAGGGAGGTGCAGTGCCCCAGAATGAACATGGACCATCACAACTGATGGGGGAGTTTCTCCTTGAAGCCTGGAGGTGGGTTTTCTTCACTTCAGGTCCTGTGCAGCGTTACTGGGCACCAGGAAGCAGCTGCTTTCTCGGCCTGGGGGCGGCTGCTTGCTCGGGCAGTGAGGTGTTAGTTTGCATGTCTCTCAAGTGCTGGAGGCTCTATAGACAGCACGTTCCCTGGTCCACACCCCAGGCAGGGGATGGGTTTGCATAGGGCATACATCCAGGATGACTTCTGCCCTCTCCTGGGCATCCCTGCTGTGTATCAAGGGGAGCACGTGTCCTAGAGTTAGCAGCCCCAGCCCACAGGCCTGAGGGAGAATGGAGTTCAGCCCCTGCCCCACAGAGTGAAGCCGTTCCTCTGCCCCAGGGTTGGGCCTGGATCCCATCTTGTTGCCCAACTGCTTCTTCAGCCTTTCCAGCTGGTTTTGCCTTTGGCTCTGGCCCCTGTCCCCCAAGAGCCACCCTCTGAGAAGCAAGTCACAGTGGTTTGTGTCTCATTGATTTAACTTCTGAGGGAGCTGCCCTGCCTGAGGGGAGGGGCAGCAGGATGCTGGAGGAGCATGGGGGAGAGAGGAACTTAACCCCAAATGCCCCCATGGCCAAAGAGAACTCCTGAGCTGCGGACCCGTCACCCGGACCGCTCCGCTTGGACCTTTTGTCCCATTCTCCAGCCATTGCTTTTGCCGTTGGCTGCTGGGCTGGGAGTTCTCTGGGAAGCTCCAACCATAACCCAAATCCCCAGGGAGTGATGACCGTTTCTGCTGTGAGGACTTGGTAGACTTGGATCATGACTAAACCTCCTTGTTCCTCTAGACCATTAATCAAGCCAGGCTCCTGGTCCTACCCTTGGGCAGCTCTCTTGGCCTCTCCCCCCATGTTAACGCTCGCTCCCAGCTGACCCCTTCTCACCTGCGCTTGCTCTGTCTCCCCACCTTGCCACCTCTGTGTTTCTAGCATCACCTGGCTTTCCTGGGAGCCCAGTGCAACTGCTCATCCCAATTTAGGGGCTAAGGGCTGTGGGCGATGTGGGCACCTATAGTGTTTGCTCCCCTGCCCCGTGAATGGCTTTAGTGTTCGCCGGGTCCTTCTATAATTGGGCAGCCTTGCGAGCCCCTGGGATGGGACGGGACGGCGGCTGCAGACAGGTTGGGAGGAGCCCAAAGAACTCCAAGAATAACCTAGTAAAACCTTGTCATCTAATGCAGCTCTCACTCGGTCTGCAGCCAGAGACAGGGAGGGGAGGGGGCTGCTGGACCCCACTCCTGCTCTCTTGGCAGGGCTTGCCTGCTCTCCTAGCCTCTTCCCCTCCTGCAGGGGGGCAGCACTCGCTGCCTACCCCTGGGGCCTGGCGGTGGTATAGCCAGCTGGGCTCTCCAGCTGCCCACAGCTCTCAGGAGAATCTGCACTCCCGCTCGTGTAAA
The DNA here is from genome assembly GCF_965140285.1 of Lepidochelys kempii. Taxonomy (NCBI): domain Eukaryota; kingdom Metazoa; phylum Chordata; order Testudines; family Cheloniidae; genus Lepidochelys; species Lepidochelys kempii. The sequence goes on from NC_136390.1 coordinate 1,548,780, forward strand.
CTCCATCAAAGGCACTTATTAAAGCGTTATTAGTCGTTATGGGCCGTGCGGGTCCTGCCAACTGGCGGCGGCTGCTCACTCAGAGCGGACAGAACCAATTAGCGCAGCTTCCCCTCCGGCGGCCGGCTTGCTGCAGGCATACCCTGCGCGCACCCGCAGCCTGGCACCCACTGCGCTCCTTCCTCACCTGGGCTGGCGACTGCTCCCTGTGTCTGGTGGCTGGGCCTGCAGCAATGGGCTTGGCAGCTTCTCTGGTTTAGGGGCAGAGGGAAATATGCAGTCCTGAGTAGCCGTGGCAGTCTTGTGAACATGGCCAGTTGGCTGCCTGGGCCCTTATTCCAGCATGGCCTGGTGAGCAGGGATGACAGGTTGCCTGGCTGTGCCTGGGTTTGTCTCAGCTCTCTCAGACTGCAGAGGGCAGAGCCCCAGGTTTGTGCTGCAGCTGGGATGCTCTCCCATCCACTTCCCTCTAGGGTCAGCGGTAACAGGCATGTTCATCCCGCGCCCCAGCTGACAGCCCTGGGCATGGGAGAGCAAAGGGAGATGAAGCTGGGTGGATGGAGCAGGACCCCAGCCCTGCTGCCTGTGAGCAGGTCTGTTCGTCTGTCCCTGACTGGGGCGTGCTTGGCATCCTGGTAGTGGCGGGTGGAGCTGAAGGGAGGCTGTCACTGTGCTGGCACAACCAAGGTTAATATTAGAGCTTGGTGCCGTGTTGATGTTCCTGAAAGCCACAGTGCTTGTTAATATTCATGAGCCCACAGAGACTCGTCCATATTCATGATCCTTCTGAAGACTTCACAGCCCATGTTTATCTTTCACCTGCTTGGCAAAGAGCTCATGTAAGGCAGCTCTATCTAGGGTTGAGCCCGGGCGCCCAGTGGGTGCAATGGTCCTATTCCAGCATGGTGGGGTGCAGAGCCAGGCAGGAGGGGGTGTCCCTGCATCATAGTTGGGACACAATGCGATTGGACTGAACAGCGGTGGGGAGGGCTAACCTCTTTCCCTGCCATGGTCGGGGGGGTGTCCCTGCCTCCCAGTTGAGACACGGTGCAATTGGATTGAATGGTGGTGAGGGGTGGCTTTCCTTCTTGCCCTGCCATGATGGTACTGGTTTGGGTGGGGTGTCCCTGCGTCACAGCTGAGACGTGGTGTGATTGGATTGAACAGCGGGGGCAGGCTTTCCCTGTCACCCTACCATGATGGTGCTGGTTTGGGGGGGTGTCCCTGCCTCCCAGTTGAGACACGGTGTGATTGGATTGAACGATGGTGATGGGAGCTTTCCCTGTCGCCCTGCCACGGTGGTGCTGGTTTGGGGGGGTTATTCGGGGGAACCCCCTCTCCATGAGGACGATCCCAATTCTTGTCCTTCCCTGGTGACAGTCAGGAAATGGGCAGAGCCACTGGGAGAGGTCTCAGGCTCCTAGAATAGCTGGACATGGGACATCCCAAGATCTCAGGTCCCTCCCAATAGAACAGCATTTAGCGCCCCCACCCAGCACACCACTGCCCCCATGAAACATCCAGCTGCTCTCATTCCCCTGCCCACCCTATCTCATCCTCCCCAAGCCTCTGTCATACGGGTGCAACATGAGGCGGTGCTAGTGAGCAACTCGTCTTTGTGCCCTGGCTCCAGCCTCCTGGCATGGGTCAACGTTACAACAGGTCAGGACCCTGCTATATGGCAGGGTCAACATGCACTGTCTGCAGCGGCTACTGTTACCCACCTCATCCCCCACAAATGCTCCTGTCCCCTACCCATCCGCCCATGGCCCCTCACTTTGCAGCTGCTGCGCTCTCTGGGATTTCCCCATATTGCCTGCGGTGGGGATGCAGATGTATGCAGTTGTGCTCCTTTGCGTTCTGTATCCCCGACTCAGGGTTTGCAGGATTCCGCAGGAAATGGAGACCACATAGAACTAGCTCAGGGCAGTGTTAAGCTGAGCAATCAGGGAATGCAAAGGTTCAGAAGGCCTCTGAGACAATGTCAGCTTCCCTAGGGGTGCTGCACTTCACAAACCTTTGACCAGAGACTTTTGGTAGCAGTGTCTGTTCAGTCCCCACTCACCCCATACTGAGGGTAGATAGGGCAGTGATGAACAAACTGCCCTCAGTTCCTTCTCCACGGCCTTGGCCTGTGGTGTAGGGAGTCTTGCAGTACCCACTTCCTTACTTAATTGCAGCTTACTGTATTGTCAGTGTTTAGCTGAAGTATAGTTTAATAGTTACATTCCCTTCTAGGTGTAAGATCTGCCTTGACTTCGGGAGTAGGTAAAGGATGAGTAGGGAAATCAGACTCAGACTACTTCTCATGGAGTACTCCCTGCGGGCTTTGTTGGACCCAGCCCTCTTGTAGACTGGGGCTCTGATAACCAGAGCACATCGCCGACCTTGACTATTGCAATCCGCTCACTCACTAGGCCTTCTTGCAGAAATCTGCTGAAGTAATGGGCTTAATCTGTAGCAAGGGAGATTTAGGTGAAACTTTCTAACATTTGGGGCAGTTCAGCTCTGGAACAGGCTTCCAAGGAAAGTTGTGGAATCCCCATCACTGCAGGTTTTTAAGAACAGATTGGAGAAGCATCTGTCAGGGATGGTCCAGGTTTACTTGGCCCTGTCACAGTGCAGGGGGCTGGACTTGATGATTTCTTAAGGTCCCTTCCAGCCCAACATTTCTACGGTTCTGTGAAACCTTCAGAAAAAGAAGAAGAAGAAGTCCCTTCCAAAGGAAACAAGCAGTAAAAGGCCTAAATCACCTCAAAGATCTGCCTCTTCATGGGCCTTGTGTCCTAAAAAGACTACTGCTGAGGCTCCAAGTTCCTTCGACACCAAGGATACCAGACTGTCTACGAAGACTTCAGGTACCTTTAAGTCCTATGGTATCCATCTTCTTCTGGTACTGATGGATGCTTCCATGCCAGGTACTGTCCAAGCATGACCACAGTCTGAGGCACTCAAAGGATTCTTCCTCAGAGAGATTGGTACCAACAGCTGGGCCTTCGGCTCCAACCCTTTCCTCTGTGGTGAGCAAGACAACATTGCAAACGGATTGACTAGTACTAACAAAGACCAGAGCTCTTCTGGTACTACCACCCAGTGGTGCTGAGTTTCGCCAGGTTCCTACCTAGCATACCCCGGTACTGGAAGAGTTTGTGCTCTAGCAGCCTTTTGGGTTCAGAGAAACCTGAATCCCTGCTGCTCATGGGTCTGGAAAGCCTTCGGTACAGGAACCCGATAGCCTCCCACTCCTCGGTGTTGACACTCTGAGACACAGATGTGCACGGGACACCCCACACTCTCTGGTACCCCGCACTCTCTGATTTGAACCCCCTTCCTTGCCACATGGGCTGCCTCTTGTCATTCTGAGATCTCTGGGCAGCCCATATGGAGCAGTTCTCTAGAGCACCTAGTGACACTCGAAGGGAATATCAGAGAAAATAACCTTCCACTTCTCCAGATCTTCCCCCCGACTCTCCCTCTCTCTCCCCTCCCAGTATTCCTTGGGAGAAGAGGGCAACTGCAACATCTCTTCCTGGTCACCGAAAGAGGCAGTTGTGCCGCTGCCTCTGTAAACGATTTCAAGCAGTTCCAGGAGCTCGGCTGATTCGCTCCAGTCCCTTTGGAAGCAGATTCATGAGACACAGCACAACCTAACAGACCCCTCCACGCTGCCTCCTCTGGTCTTAACCATACACAAGACTTTGCTTGAGACAGCTACCCTGCTACTCTACTCGCAACCTGTAAAAGGGCAGGTAAGAAATATGTTCCTGCTAAGGGTTCTGAACTCCTGTTCACACACCCAGCCACGAACTCACTGGTGTTTGATGCTGTGAACCATGAAACAGGCAACATCAGTGGGGCCACTTCACAAGACAAGGGTCAGAAAAGATTGGACTTGTTATTCTTCTGCCTTGTTATCATTGAGAATTGCCAACTATCAGTCTCTAATCACAAAGTGTAATTACACCAGTTATGAAAGTTCAGTTCCTTTATTGGCCACCTTCCTCAAGAACAGTGAGAGCAATTCCACCCGATCATCATAGCTGAGGGGTCATTGTTAGTAAGGACGTCATTGCAAGCTTCCCTGGGAGCAGTTGACACAGCAGCCTGCTCTGTGTCTGCAGCTATTGTTCTGCATCACACAGCCTGGCTGCAAACTGCAGGGATCCCCAGGGAGGTCCAGAACACCCTTGAGGATATTCCCTTCCATGGCTTGAACCTGTTCAGTGTGTCCACTAATGAGGTTTTACATTCTTTGAAGGACTTAAGAGCTACCCTCCGCTCTCTTGAGTATATACACCTTTGTAATACATGAACATTCAGCAGGTCACAGACAATGCAGATGTTTCACCCAGCTCAATTCCCTGTCTACCAATTCCCAATCTGCATGAGAACTGCCTAAGTAAAACCTAGGTTCCAGAGGAGACCCTCTGCCACAGCTGCATAGGCCTCCTCGTCAGGTAAGCATCCATGTTTAATGCCTTGATCAAGGGTTGTGAACTGTCCCACCTCCTAGATCTGCAGCTGCTTGTCTTACCCTCATCTTCCACAGCCCTTTGGGGATTGTCTCTCCCACTTTCAAAGGTCTTGGGAGCAAATCAGTTTGGACAGATAGGTTCTGGAAGTCATAATACCAGGCTACCCCATCCATTTGATCTCTGTACCCAATCCTCTTTCCATCTGCCTTTCCCTACCCCTTTTCAGGGATCCATCTCACAAACTTCATCTGAGGCAAGTAATTCGATCCCTGCTTCACCTAGGAGCCATTGAGCTAGACGTCCCATCCTCCCACTCACAGAGGAAAGGGGTTCTACTCCAAGAACATTCTGATGCCCCAAAAAGAAGGGATGGTGGAGACCAATCTTAGATCTCAGAATCTTGAACAAATTAATCCAGACATAGATTTTCAGGATGGTGACAGTGGCAGCAATAAAACCATCTTTAGGTGTGGGGGACGAGTATGCAGCTCTTGACCCACAGCATCATAGAATATCAGGGTTGGAAGGGACCTCAGGAGGTATCTAGTCCAACCCCCTGCTCAAAGCAGGACCAACCGCAACTAAATCATCCCAGCCAGGGCTTTGTCAAGCCTGACCTTAAAAACCTCTAAGGAAGTAGATTCCACCACCTCCCTAGGTAACCCATTACAGTGCGTCACCACCCTCCTGGTGAAATAGTGTTTCCTAATATCCAACGTAGACCTCCCCCATTGCAACTTGAGACCATTGCTCCTTGTTCTGTCATCTGCCACCACTGAGAACAGCCGAGCTCCATCCTCTTTGGAACCCCCCTTCAGGTAGTTGAAAGCAGCTATCAAATCCCCCATCACTCTTCTCTTCTGCAGACTAAACAATCCCAGTCCCCTCAGCCTTTCCTCATAAGTCATGTGTTCCAGCCCCCTAATCATTTTTGTTGCACTCCGCTGGATGCTTTCCAACTTTTCCACATCCTTCTTGTAGTGTGGGGCCCAAAACTGGACACAGGACTCCAGATGAGGCCTCACCAATGTCGAATAGAGGGGAACGATCACGTCCCTCGATCTGCTGGCAATGCCCCTACTTATACATCCCAAAATGCCATTAGCCTTTTTGGCAGCAAGGGCACACTGTTGACTCATATCTAGCTTCTCGTCCACTGTAACCCCTAGGTCCTTTTCTGCAGCACTGCTGCCGAGCCATTCGGTCCCTAGTCTCTGGCAGTGCATGGGATTCTTCCGACCTAAGTGCAGGACTCTGCACTTGTCTTTGTTGAACCTCATCCGATTTCTTTTGGCCCAGTCCTCTAATAATTTGTCTAGGTCCCTCTGTATCCTATCCTCCAGCATATCTACCACTCCTCCCAGTTTAGTGTCATCTGCAAACTTGCTGAGGGTGCAATCCACGGCATCCTCCAGATCATTAATGAAAATAGTGGACAAAACCGGCCCCAGGACCAACTGTTGGGGCACTCACTGGATACCAGCTGCCAACTAGACGTGGAGCTATTGATCACTACCCCTTGAGCCCGACAATCTAGCCAGCTTTCTACCCACCTTATAGTCCATTCATCCAGCCCATACTTCTTTAACTTGCTGGCAAGAATACTGTGGGAGACCGTGTCAAAGGCTTTGCTAAAGTCAAGGAATAACACATCCACTGCTTTCGCTTAATCCACAGAGCCAGTTACGTCGTCATAGAAGGCAATTAGATTAGTCAGGCATGATGCCTGTTTTCACATCACGGTGCCCCCAGCTCCCAAACGATTCCTGTGGTTCGTGGTCAGTCGGAATCCCTTTCAGTACTGAGTGCTCCTTTCGGATTCTCTGCTGCCCCCAGGGTCTATATGAAGGCTCTGGCAACAGTAGCAGCAAAACTTTGACAGTTGGGGGTAGTTGTCTGCCCTGTCTTGGCGATTGGCTCGTCAGGGGTTGCTCATACAGCACAGTTCACTCAGCAATTAAAAGGGCCTGTCATGGGGCGGGACTCACCCCTGCGGCACCTCCTGCTGGTCGTCCAGGGAATTAGCTTTATCCAGCTCTGGAGCGCCCTCTGCAGGCCGGTGTCCCACTTGCGGCTGGCCCCGTGTCCCTCCCAGACCCCGGTGCCCCTTTCAGGCCAGGGTGCTGCCCCCTGGCAGTACCCCCACAGATCTTGATCTCCCCTCCCTGCAGGACCCCCAATCCTCTCTATGCCCACCTCACCTCAGTCTATGGCCACTGCCAGTCACCAACTAGCCCCCGTTCACTGGGGCTGATTGCAGTGTAAATGCCACTCATCACAGGCAAGGGGGGTTTGGAACCTGCTGCCTCCACCTACCCCAGGCTAACCCTCTGTAGCTCCAGTACCTACCCTGGCCTTTATCAAGGCCTACAGCCTGGGGGGTTTCCAGGCCGAAGCTCCCTAGCGCCTCTGGCCTTCCCATAGCCCTGCTCCACTTTAGGTACTCTCTCAGCTTGTAGGCAGCCAGGCCTTTCCCTCTCTACTGCTACAGAGAGACTGACCTAGCTCCTGCCTACAAGCTCCTTTATAGGACTAGCTGTGGCCTGATTGGGGCGTGGCCCACAGCTGAGGCTGCTTCCCCAATCAAGCCAGCTTTTCTCTCCTGATACAGCCCCCTCTGAGAGCTGTTTTAAGCCCTTTAAGGCAGGAGCGGGTGACCACCCCGCTACAGGGCCATAACCCTATTTGACATGCTAGGACTTCAGCCCAACAGAGAAAAGTCCACACTGACACCAGGTCAACGAACAGAGTGGGTAGGAGCCACCTGGGATGCTACAATGTCCAGAGCTTACCTACCTAGAGACAGGTTTATTTCACTGACAGACCTCAGTTTGGAGGTTCAAATCAGCCCTCAGACAGTGGCCAGGACTTGTTTACAGCTCATGGGTCATATGGCGATCCGCACTTTGGTGACGCTGCATGCTAGGTTACATCTTCGCTTCTTCCAAGCTTGGTTGAGAGCCGTTTTCACTCCCAACAACAACAGTCTGGGCAAACTAGTGTCAATCCCTCACAGGTTCTAAGCTCGCTCAGTAGCAGGACAAGGTGTGTACAGGAGTTCCATTCACCCTGCTGCCCCACTGCCACCATAGCAACAGCCACTTCTCCAATAGGATGGGGGGCTCATCTGCAAAATCATACCATTCAAGGTAGATGGACATCGCACAGATCTATTCTCCACATCAACCTACTGGAGCTCTGAGTGGTCGGAATGCTTGCAGAGACTTCCTACCTATGATCAAGAGGCAATCCCTCAGAGTCGTGAGCACAACAGGGTTAGCATGCACTACACAAATCGCCAGAGAGGAGCGAGATCTCCCTCCCTTTGTATGGAAATTCTGCTCAAGAGGAGGTCTGGTCTGATCATCGTTCCCTGGTAGACACTTTCCTCATTTTTGGGCCGAGAAATCGACTCTAATCCTATCCTCTGACTCCTGTGCTTTGCAGGGTCCTGAACAAAAGGAAGCAAGACAAACCTAGAGTCATTCTAACTATGCCGGTTTGGCCCAGACAGTATGGTTCCCCGACTTGATTAACTTCTTATCTCAGCTGTCACTTTGCTTACTGCTAATATGTGACCTACTGACCCAGGACTGGGGGAAGGTTCTTTACCCCATCCTCTCTGCACTGCATCTCAAGGCTTGGCTCCAAGATGGCTTTCAGGGGTAGAGATGGACTGTTTGAGGTGTTACAGCACAGCAGAAAGGCGCCAGATTCCCCCACTGGTGTACCCAACAAGGTCTGTCCCCTGTTGACACTCCCTGATCTCACATTCTGAATTACCTTATGGGTTTGAAGAACTCAGGCCTCTTGTGTTCTGCTGAAGTGCAGTTAGCAGCGATCGCAGCATTTCATTCCCTAGCAGAGAGGTTCTTGCTGTTTGCTCTTCCTACCACATCTTGATTCGTTAAGGGCTTAATGAATCTCTTCCCACATGTCAGGCAACCTACCCCAGAATGGGACCTGAATTTGGTCTTCAATTCTCTGATGAGGCCACCCCTTGAGCTACTGGGTAAATGTTCCGTGCTTCATTTGTCCATGAAGACCGCCTTTTGGTGGCTCTCACCTCTGCTAGAATAGGCTCTAATGGCCAACCTCCCCCACCCCTGTTTTTGTAGGGAGAAGGTAACCTCAGACTTGCATATCAACAAAGACCTTCAACTGCTGTTTTTTACCCCAAACCTCACTACCTAGGGAAGAAGCTGCTCCTTACCCCTTAGACGTCAGGAGAGCATTGACTTTCTATTTAGAAAGCACTAAGCACATTAGGGCCTCCTCTAGCTTGTGGCTGTCACAGATGGAATGAAAGGGGCTTGTCTTTCAACCCAAAGACATTCCAGATGGGTTTCTGGCTGCGTTTTCTCTCTCTATGAGGCTGCTAATACTCAGCCCTCTCCTCGGGCTGTGGCCCATGCCGCAGGATCATAGTCTACATCGGTAGCTCTGTTGAAAAATGCTCCCATTGCAGAAAGCCACGAAGCTGCCATGTGGGCTTTGGTTCACACCTTCCCTAGGGCGGATGCTGCTTTTGGAACTGCTGTTCTTCCAACAATCTTAGGCAAGGCTCAGAGCACCCAGTTCCAATACAGAGTACAGCTTGGGAGTCATCTGAGGAGGGGCTCCCAAAGAGACACTTTGAGGAAGAGGGAGAGATTACTTAGTGTGTACAGTAACTGGAGTTCTTTGAGATGTTTGTCCCTATGGGAGCTTAGCTACCCGTCCTCCATCCCCTCTGCTTTGGAGTCTTGGTCTTGTCAGCATTAGGTCATAGAGAAGGAACTGAGGACGGCTCATCCATCACTTCCCTATATACTCTTGGTACGTGGCACAAACTTAGCTAGAGTGTGTGTGTGTGAACGGGTATTGTTGTCTCTGATCAAAAGTGCATGTCCCCCTAAACTGGAGCATCCATAGGGACAAACGTCACCAAGAATTCCAGTTACTGTACAAGGTAAGTAACTTCTCCTTGTCTGCACAGCCCCCCATCTTTGGGCTTGTGGATCGCTGGCCTGTCTGCACAGCCCCCCATCTTTGGGCTTGTGGATCGCTGGCCTGTCTGCACAGCCCCCCATCTTTGGGTTTGTGGATCGCTGGCCTGTCTGCACAGCCCCCCATCTTTGGGTTTGTGGATCGCTGGCCTGTCTGCATAGCCCCCGGCCCCCCTTGGGTTTGTGGATCGCTGGCCTGTCTGCACAGCTCACCCCCCATCCCCTTTGGGCTTGTGGATCGCTGGCCTGTCTGCACAGCCCCCGCCCCCATCTTTGGGTTTGTGGATCGCTGGCCTGTCTGTGGATTACATGTACACACAGGTGCACACACAGGTACACACACACTGTCACGGAGTCCCCGGGCGATGCTCTGGAACTGCTCCCTACGAAGCCAGGCAGGACTCTGGGGAAGTCTCCTCTCGGGGAGCAGCCTGTCTCCAGGACACACAGCTCACCCGGCTCCACCTTCCTGGGTCTGACCTCGGAGCATTCAGCCTCCTCTGCCCCTCCGTGCACTTCCCACAGCGAGTCCACCCAGGCGGGGTCCTGGGGAAGCCAGAGGGTCCTGCCCCCCAACTCCACAGTCAGACGGGACTCTGAGCCAGTCAGTAAAACAGAAGGTTTATTAGACGACAGGAACATGGTTTAAAACAGAGCTTGTAGGTGCAGAGAACAGGACCCCTCAGCTGGGTCCATTTTGGGGGGCAGTGAGCCAGACAACCACGTCTGCCCTTCACTCCCAGCCAGCCCCAAACTGAAACTCTCTCCAGCCCCTCCTCCTCTGGGCTTTGTCCCTTTCCCGGGCCAGGAGGCCACCTGATTCCTTTGTTCTCCAACCCTTTAGCTCTCACCTTGCAGGGAGGAAGGGCCAGGCCATCAGTGGCCAGGAAACAGGGTGTCGGCCATTCTCTGTGTCCAGACCCCTGCACACACCTGCCCTCTAGGGTTCTGCAACGATCATACACCCTTACCCCACCACCTAGATACTTAAGAACTGCCTAGGGGAAACTGAGGCACCCCCACACTATCCAGAGGAAACATTAAGAACAGTCCCACTTCGTCACACACACACACACACGGGTTGTGAAGCACTGGTGTGGCGTTAAATGGAGCCTGCCCACACAGGCTGTGCAATGTGGATAAGATAAGGCTGCTCCACAGGAGCCTTGACTTTTGCATTGTCCCCTCCCAGGGAAATACCCATGGCAGGGGCCTACTGGAGCCATGAAATACAGCAAGGCTCCCCAGGCACAATGTCCAGATAAACATCCCTTTAGGTAGAATAGTTTCACAGGGCAGGGGCAAAGGGTGTGACCTCTGAGGATGTGGGTGGGGGTGGGCCCTGTTCCACAGGGAATCATGTTACTGCCCTGTCCGTAGCACTGATGGTCTGAATATGTACCACGTATAGACGCTATGCTAGCCACAGCCTTTTGTATTTGTTAGAACAGGGATTCTCAAATTGGGTCGGAACCCCAAAGTTCATTTTAATGGGATTGCCAGGGCTAGACTTGCTGGGGCCCGGGACTGAAGCCCGAGCCCCACTGACTGGGGCCAAAGCTGAAGCCCAAGGGCTAAAGCCCTGGGTGGCGGAGCTCAGGTTTCGGCTTTGTCCCTTCTGACCGGGGTGGTGGGGCTCGAGCTTTGCCTCGTGCCCCCCCTCCCCCTCCTCCGGGGTGGCAGGACTCAGGTGGGCTCAGGCTTCGGTCCCCCCATCCTGGGGTCATGTAGTAATATTAGTTGTCAGAAGGGGGTTGCGGTGCAACAAAGTTTGAGAACCATTGTGTTAGAAAATGAAATTGCATGGCATTGTGTAGGTGATACAGTAGATGATGCTCTTCCCTCTGAATCGGAGCAACATTAATGCCCCATGGTGTAGGGCAGTGGTTCTCAAACCTTTCACATAGCAAGCCTCTGAGTGCAACCCCCCTTATAAATTAAGAACGCTTTTTATTTATTTAACACCATTATAAGTGCTGGATGCAAAGCGGGGTTTGGGGTGGAGGCTGAAAGCTTGTGACCCTCCCCATGTAATAACCTCGTGACTTGGTCCCTCTAATTTTTGACAGGCCATGTGCGCAAAAAATTTTTTCTGTGCAAATTGTTGTGCTTCTGTGCAAATTTTTGTTGTGCGCATGGTGTTTTGCCATGTGTGTGGGGTTTATTTCCATCTCGGGCTTATTCCTCAAGGCTTTGGTGGCTGAGACCAAGGGTTTCGTGCCACCCTGCCAAGCACCTGCTGGAGGCATTCATCAGGCGTTCTGGAGCTGCTGCCCTGGCCTAGGTGCTCACAGCCTCTGCCTGGAGCTTTCCAACTGTATCTCAGCTCTCAGAGCTTTCACCCAGTGGCATGGCACCTTTCCTCATTCAGTGCAAGGCTCCCACATGGGGTGAGGTCCCGAGGGCCTGCTGATCACAGCCTTCCACTTCCAGTTGCGGGCATGGAAGTGGCATGTACCTGGCTGTTGGTTTGAATTCTGGCCTTGGATTTCCTCATCCGAACGAGACCATGGTCGGTTGCATGAGGAGCCCAGTGGTTACATGTTCTTCCCCTGTGCTCTCTGTCTTTCTCTTTGCTGTGTTAAAGGGGGTGTGTGGATGGATGCTGTCATGGAGGTTAGGCCCCAGCTTCGGGGAGTGGGGGCTTGTCCCTTGCTTTATAAAACCCAGAGCAGATGGAAATATGTCAGCTATGGATTTATTTTCTTCTTTCAGTGGCAGGAGCTGGTGGTTTGGACCTAAACCGCCCCATGGTGTTGAGAGCCCAGTACAAGGGCCTTGCGCTACTGCATGCGAAAGAGAAAGCAAAATTGAGTCGGTCTGTTTTCACTGTCCGCTGAAATCAAACCGCATCAGTGGGAACAGAAAAATGAGACTGTAGAGCACTTCCCCGGCTCGCTCTCTGAGGGTCTGTCCAGCATACAGGGCAAGGGAGCTCTTCACAAGAACGAGCAACTTTTCATTTTATCTCAAGTCTTGTGGTATTTGGTGTTTTTGGTAAAGCCCCAGTGGCTAGAGTCCTGACTTTGTGGGAAACTCTCCACTTCCACTCGAAAGGACAGTAAGTTTCTAGCTCTAATAGTTGAGGAGAAAAGCTTGAAAGCCAGGAGGCAAAGGAAAAGAACGTGATGGCCATTATTTTGTAAAATGAAATTATTTTTGGGCCAGGCACATTGTTGTTGAATATTTGGGGTTGGCAACACTGCAAATGTGATTTTAATTCTGACTCTGCCCCTTGCAGTAAAATATCAGCACTGTTTGTTATAATTAATACACTGTCATCTTCAGGAAGTAGGTGCCAGACGCTGCTAAAACTCTGTGAACACATTGGTGGCTGCTGCCTGGCAGTCAAGCTGTGTGGGAGGGGAGTGCCCCTTCGTACCAAATGGGTGAGCTTCAGAATGCAGCAGTGATATGATGGGGCAGGAAGCTGTCATCAGCTGTTGTGTTTATAGTTTGCTTTCTGGGGGTGGGGCTGTGCGTTCGAGTGGCAGCGGGGGTGGTGGTGGTTGGTGCGGTGTGGGAGCACCACATAGAACCATAAGGTTAGAGGGGACCACACGGGTCATCCCATCTAACCCCTGCCAAGATGCAGGACTTGTTGGGTCTCACCCATCCCAGGCAGATGGCTCCAGCCTCCTCTCGAAAACCTCCAGGGAAGGAGCTTCCACAACCTCCGGAGGTGTCTGTGCCATTGTCTGACTGCTCTTATGGTGAGGACGTTTCTCCTGAGATTGACTCTAACTCTGCTGTGCTCTAGCACATGGCCACCAGCCCCCGTAGTTCTGAAGAATGTAACTTTTCAATAAAAGAAACCCTCTAACCTTTCTGGTTCTGAAGAAACCCTTCCTAACGTGGCCCAGCTGGCAGCCTGCCTGGGTCTGCAGGCAACATGAAGTGCAAGTTTTGAGTGCTGAGAACTGCTCCCACTCATCTCAGCCAGCTGTTAACACTGAACCATAGTGATGATGAGGGAAATGCCAGCATTGGTCATTATTTCACTCTTGACTATTTTAGCCAGAGCCTCTAACTCCTCTGGGATTGTGGCCCATGATATTTTTGTCGCTAGTATTAAAAAACAAAACAAAAAAAACACCTTGGGAAAAATCTTCCCTTGGGGCAGCAGAATACCCCTCCCCGTGAGCCCCATGCCATCCCCTGGCAGGGCTGTTGGATGCAGGTTTGGACTCAGATCCACTTCCATGTGGGAGAGGGTGTGGGGGTTGTAACGAGGCTGATTCTGGCGGGACCCAACTGAGAGTGCCAATTCAGAACAAATTGCTTCAAGCAGGGCAGTTACAGCCCAGGGCTGGGGTTTCTGTGCCCACCAAGGCAAACCAAACCAGCTAGACAGAGAAGACTTTGGTTTTACCCCACTGGCTAACCACAAGTCACACAAGCAATTCCCTTAGACACTCCAGGTTCCCAGTATCCCCACCAGTGCTACTCGTTATGCGGACAGATGGTTATGAAAACCAATACCCCAGTAAAAGAACAAAGCTTCTCTCGATCCCAAAGGACCAAGCCCCAGACCCAGGTCACTATACAAGTCAGCTCTTACCCACAAATCATGCTGTTACCAATCCTTTAGCATCTAAAATCTAAAGGTTTATTCATAAAAGGAAAAAGATACAGATGGGAGCTAGAATTGGTGAAATGGAATCAATGACATAAAGTGATGGCCAAGTTCTTGGTTCAGGCTTGCAGCAGGGATGGAATAAACGGCAGGTTCAAATCAAGTCTCTAGAGAACATCCCCAGCTGGGATGGGTCCTTCAGTCCTTGGTTCAAAGCTTCAGTTTGTAGCCAAGTCCCTCCAGAGGTAAGAAGCAGGACTGAAGACAAGATGGAGGAGCTGCAGCAGCTTTGTATAGTCTCTTGCCGTGTGGTCTCTTTCTGTGTCCCAAGGACAAGCTGTCCATCCCATGGCCTGGAAACACCTCAGAGTTCTGTCCCTAGGCAGGTCCCTGCACACCTGGCTGAGTCCCCAGGCGTGTCTGCCTTCTCTCAGTGGGTCAGTTGTGTCGCTGATGGTCCCTAATGGGCCATCCAGCAGGCTAGGCAGAGCTGACACCAGCTTGTCTGGGGTGTCCCCCAGAAGCAGAGCACAAGTTTGAACTACAGACAGTACAGAGCCAATATTCATAACTTCAACTACAAAAATGATACACATATACAGATAGCATAATCCTAACCAGCAAACCATAACCTCCTCTTAGACACCTCATTTGACCCCCTTTATATAAGATTTGGTGCCACTACAGGACCTTATGCTCAAATAAATTTGTTAGTCTCTAAGGTTCCACAAGTCCTCCTTTTCTTCTTGTGAATACAGACTAACACGGCTGCTACTCTGAAACTTACAGAACCTTGTTTCCAACAATGATCTGTATGGTCCCAGTTCAGCCAATAAAGTCACAGGGGGACAGCCAATGGGTCTCAGCCATCTAGCCCACCACTCTCAGGCCCCCACCCTGAATTGTCCTGACTGGATCTAACTGTCTGCTGGTTTGGTGAGGAGAGGGCTGCAGGCAGGGCCCTGGACTCTGGGACTTGCTTCCCTTTGGCTGGCCAGAGCCTGGGTGTGGGATGGGTTACCGGGCGATTCCCCAGGCATTTCCTGGGGTGAGTGGGGCCTGGCAGAGCCTCCTGCTGGTGTTGTCTGGCTGATGCGATGGAGTGCCATTGTTAACATTGGTTCATGTGCTTGGGGGCTTATGCTTCGAGCCAAACGGCCCCTACAGGAATCCTGAATGTCTTGCATTGACACCTCCATCCCAGTCCCCAGGACCTGGCTGTGCCCCTAAGCTCTGCAGCCACCTCTGGGGGAGCCCTGCATCCCGGCACACAGCACTTTGCCCAGTGGGGCAGCTGGACAGGGGTCACTGCTCTCAGGTGATGGCCATGCCGGGCAGACACCAACACTTAGATCCACATTCTTGTCACAACTCAGTGTCAGGATGTTCCCCCAATATTTAGCCTAAATTCCATCCGCAAGCTGCTGATCACGTCCCCATGTTGGGCCCTGCCAGGGTCACTCCCTCCTTGCTGAGTATGCCTCCCAGGTGTGTGCAGCCAGTCCCCAGCCCCTCCGCAGCCACCCATTTGTTCAGCTGCACAGACCCAGCCCTCTTCTTCTCCCATCTTTTTGGTGGCACTTCTCTGGGCTCCCTCCAGCTTGTGGATATCCTAGCTGCACCCCCACCCTGAGCCGGGTAGCAAGTGTGCTCCATCCTGCTTTGCACCTGGAGGCTCCTGGGATTGAGGGGCCTGGAGCTGAGTGCAGGGTTCTGGCAAGGGGCTCCCCCTTCCTGTAGAGGGGACACTCCCTTCTCTGTATCGCCCAGTCCCTATCATGGTGCTCGCTCCCATCCTCTTACTGTCTGTGCATTGTCCGTGAG
The DNA here is from genome assembly GCF_965140285.1 of Lepidochelys kempii. Lineage (NCBI taxonomy): Eukaryota > Metazoa > Chordata > Testudines > Cheloniidae > Lepidochelys > Lepidochelys kempii. The sequence continues at coordinate 1,564,643 of NC_136390.1, forward strand.
CCCCATCCATTTCCCGCCATTGACTCGCCGCACGCTGGAGGAGCTGTGTCTACCCCCCACCCCTCCTGCTTCCTCCCAGCGCCTGGCTGTCTCCACAGCTCGCTGCTGCTGCTGCTTCAGTGGCTTCACTTGGGTCTCTTGTTGTGTGTGTTTACAGCTCGCGGGGAAGCAGTCCTGCCCCAATTCCCTGTGTACTCTTAACTTCATAGTTCTCTCCACAGATCCACATATATGTATATATCCATACAGCATTTGATACAGGTTTTATTGGCATTTCCATATACTCACAGACACAGTCATTACAGAGCCATGTTTCCCCTGAGAAACCTCAGGGGAGACCAGCACTGAATCGGCTTAGTCTTGGCCCCAGAACAAGGCTCTCTTCTCTCCGTGGCAGGCGCTGCCGCTATCAATGCTGCAGAGCACCTGGGGACGGCACACTGGCTGAGCTGCCCTGTCCTTAGGGGAGTGGGTTTGTTGCTGCCCGTGGGGCACTGCTGGAGTCTGGCCATGCCAGTCCCCCTGCAGTTCTTGCTGTGCTGTGCCCCTGGATGGTGGTTTGATTGTGGAAGGACTCTGAGGTCCTGGCCAGGGTCACAGCCCCATTGCGGGGCATTGCTCACCTGCATTGAGAGCCAGTCCTGCCCCAGGGAGCTCGCCGTGGGGCAGAGAGTGGGGTGATGAGGTGACAGTGACAGGATTGGTTTCAGAGTAACAGCCGTGTTAGTCTGTATTCGCAAAAAGAAAAGGAGGACTTGTGGCACCTTAGAGACTAACCAATTTATTTGAGCATAAGCTTTCGTGAGCTGAGCTGTAGCTCACGAAAGCTTATGCTCAAATAAATTGGTTAGTCTCTAAGGTGCCACAAGTCCTCCTTTTCTTTTAGTGACAGGACTGTGATCCTATGGGCCATGGACATGGTTAGACAGCTTCTCCCAGTTGCCCCTTGTGGCACCTCTTCCTGCTCCGCTATCTCTGGGCTTAAGTGGCCTCTGGACTGATATGCATCACCCCAACAGCCCTGCCATTTCCCTGTGCTAATGGTCCAGGGGTGTCAGCTTGGGTAAGGCCTTGCTGAGATGGCCCAGCAGTGCATGCGCCTGTCTGTAGTGTGACCCATCTGTATGGCCCTATGGTGTGGTGATGTACAAACTCAGCCCACCCGTGCTGCGATGTTCTTTGCAAAGGCGCCATGTCGCGAGGGCGATGCCCTCACGTGCCAGGACATCTGACCAGGGTGCTGCTTGGTTCTACTGGTCTGTCAGCCAAGTCTGAAGGAATCTAATTTGCATCCCATCACCCGGGCATCTGCGTGCCAGGAGTGTCAGCTCCTGTCTGATGCAGCTCAGGCTCTGACGAATGGAGGTCGTGCTTAGTGGCTGCTGGCAGGCGTTCTGCGGTGGTGCTGTTGAGGGAAGGCCTGAGTAGAGACTCCTTCTCGTGCCCTGAAGGACGCGAGACATGGGCTCTGGCGGAGCTCGCACAGGAATTAGAGCGCCTTGCCCCAGGCCTCCTGCAGCATCACCCTGGCTCAGGCTGGAGGGTGGCTGGGTCAGGATGATCAGCCCACTTGCTGGTGGTCAGGGCTACGGAGCAGGGGCTGTTCTGCCTCTCCCAGCCTGAGCGCCTTGAGAGCTAATCTCATTTCTGCCCCATGCTGCTGCTTCTGCTTCAGTCCTCGGAGAGCCCAGGGGATCTGTGGTGATGGCACAAGGGATGGAGATTAGGGCGAGCGTCTCTCACATGTGCGGGCCATCTGAATGCTGGTCTCACACGGGGAGGGGCTCTCAGACTCCACCAGCACAGCCTGGTCCTGCCCTCGTGGCAGGCACTGGGGTGGGTGAGGGCACGGGCCTGTAGCTGTGCCACTTCAACTGATGTTCTGCACCTGGGTTCCCTACTTGATCGTCTCCGGCCCCCCAGGAACCCCGTGGGCAAGGTGTGGCCCAGCTGACCCCTAACCTGGCTGTTCCCGGGGGGGCAGGAGGGCCAGCATTTAGCCCCTTGTCATATTCAGCCAAGCGGCTCCTCTGGACTGGCTATTAATGGCGCCTTCCTGACCCCTGTCAAAGCTTGCGGTGGCCCAAGTTACATCCCACTCTGTTTTCTTGAACAGGTCCTGAAAGCAGGAGCCATTTGTGGCTTCCCGGGCTGGTGTGCCCCACATTGGACTCCAGTGTGTGTTGTTTGCTGTGCTGTTTAATGTTCTTTCGTGGGCTGTCAGGTTTCCATGATGGTGGAAGGCTTGTAAATGAGGTGGAGGAGGAGCATATCCACACGGAGGAGCTGGGGTGGCTGAACGCACAGGCACGGCCTTTATAATAGCCATGGGATATGTGGCTCATAAATCTGACCCAGGTGGGTAGGAGATAAATCATCCCAGCCCCAGCACTGGTGGTTACCCACGGTTAGAAATTAACTTTGTGTTGGATGGGGGCCCCAGGCTGTGGGATGGGAAGGAGAGGCTGCCTCGGGCAGGCTGTGTCCATCCACCCTTCATTCAGGCCTGCAGACAAACCAGCGGATCCTTGGGCCATCCTGCTCCCTCGACCCACTCGTCCTGCCCCAGGAGCTTGGCCTGGTCCCTCTTGGTACCTGGAAGTGGAGGCAGGTGGGTGGGAGGGGGAGGGATGGGGCTGGGGAAATTTAAAATCCCGTTTATAAACAAACCCAGCCCCACGTGCTGCTAGGCAGATGCTGCGGCAGAGCCTGCTGTGAGCTGGGTTGCCCCCTGGTGGTCATTCTGAGCATAACCAGCTCAGCTGCTCGCTCCGGTCCTGGTGATGGCCCGGCGTGTAGGGGACAAGCTGGAGGAGCTGTGCTGGCTCTGGTGTGTGAGGCCAGGTAGGTGGGGGCTCTTGGAGCAGCCTTGCTCTGTGTCCAGGGCAGGTATGTCCCCTGTTCGACATCCCCTAGGCTAGTGCCAGTGTCCTCAACCGCAGGAGCCTTGCCACCTCTCTCAGGAGACCACCCAGTGCTCCTGTGGTACCCATCCTACAGTACCATGTGGGCATCCCCAGGGGACATGCTATCTGTGAGCTGCACTGGACCTTGTGATTCCAAGGCCGGACACCTTCTCTGCAGCATCTGGCACTGGCTACAGCCAGAGGCAAGATGCAGCCCTTGGATACTGTGATGACGGGCCCTGTGGGATGCCCTAAGATGGATGGATGGTGCCAACCAGTGCACAAAGGCGAGGCTGAAGGAGGGAATCTACCCTGGTTCTCCAGGGAGGTGACAGCAAAGTCAGGGGCACAGTTACCTCCCTGCCCCCTTGGTGATGCCTGAGTGAAAGTGCAGTGTGTTCCCTGGTGAGGGTGCTGCGAGGACAGAGAAAATGACTGTGTCTGGGGAAAGGGCTCGGGGGAGCAGCCCAGGGCTTGGCCTGGTGCTAAGGGGTCTGGTTTGCCATGTGAGTGCCTGGTATCAAGGAGGCTCCAGCCTTGGGAGAGTGCAGGGGCAGACTAACCAGGGGCTGACCCAGGGGAGCCTGGCCGATGCAGCTCAGCGGTTGGTCACAAGGACACAGGGCCACACTGTGGAGAAGCAGAGGGGACTATTTGTTTGTAGTTGGCTCAGCTTTGGGTTCCCCTTCCAGCTGGGAGCTGAGGAGGCAAGTGCCTGGTGTGACGATGTGACACAGCAGGGAGGGGGGAGTGTTGACCTGGGAATGTGCCCTGGGGATGGGAGACCTGAGAGCCTGTCACCTGAGCCAGGAGGGGGGACAGGCTCTCAGGTCTCCCATCCCCAGGGCACATTCCCAGGTCAACACTCCCCCCTCCCTGCTGTGTCACATCGTCACACCTGCTACGACTGAGCCCATCACCCAGTCTCTCTGGCATTGCCTAGTGCCAGGCTGCATTGGCGTGGGGTCACCTTGGGCCCTGACTGTGCTGCCGCTGAGCCCTGAAGCTCACTCAATGCTTCCAGCGACAGGAGAATGCAAAAGAAAGGAGCCCTCCGCATAAGTCTTTTGTGACGACTCTTGGTAACTCATACTGCCTTCAGCCTTTCTCTGCTGCTGTGGGGCTGTGACTGGACTGTCTGGACTGACTGGCCCTCTCAGCCTCCAGCAGCTATGGGGGGAAACTGAGGCACAGAGTGGGAAAAGGACTTGCCCAGGGTCAGCCAGTGAGTCACTGGCAGAGCTGGGAGTAGAATCTAGATCTTCCACCTAGTGCTGAGCTGTAACCACTTGCTCAGCCTCTCTACCTATCACAGACCGTAGAGGGAGTGTGGTCAGTGTGCTGAGCCCAGTGTTCTGATTGCAGTGGGGGTCAGGCTGTGGCTCTGAATTGTACATGTACACGCCCCCAGCCTTCCCCTCACCATATTGCACGTGTACAGGGGCAGGAAGCCATGCATGCACCCAACACACATGGGGGCCAGGCATATGTGTGGGGACCTGGGCTGCTCTATGCTCTTGGGGTCCAGGTTCATGTGTGGGGAGTGGATGTATGGGGGCTGCATGTGTGTGTGTACATGGAGTGGGGGGTGGGGCTGTGTGGCCTGTCTGGGGGTGGGGGTGTATATGCAGTTTGCTTGGTTCCTCTCCAGCTGTAGGCGCTCAGCTGGACACCGACCCACACCCTGGGCGGGGGGCTGTGTTTCTCGGTGCTCCAGTAGCGCTCATCTCGGTGCCAGGTGCTGCACAGACACACGGGGTGGGTCCGTCGAAGGCACGCAGCTAGAACAGCTTGGCCTGCTCCCTACTGTGCCTGCGGGAGCTGGCCAGTGGCTCATGAACCCAGCAGCACAGATGGATCAGGAACAAGACAGAGGTGGCCTGCAGAGGGGCCAGACAATGACAGTGCCAGTTGAATCTTGCCATTATGTAGGAGAAGGGGGAGCATGACCTGATGCTTCAGCACCATTTGGAAATGTCCCTTTCAAGCCATAACCCCTTGGCCCCTTAGCATCACCCCAACCCGCCTCCCTCCTAGTCACATGGGACTGGCTGCTACCTCTCCCCACACACTGTCTCTCCACCCCACAGAATGGCTTGTAGAGCTGGAACTGCAACCTTGGGGGATCTATTGGTGTGGCAGGGCTGTGTGCCTGGGGGAGCGCTGGCTTATGCCCCCTGTGCTGTTGTCTGTCCTTCCTGGCTGTTGGAAGCGGATAGCTCAGCTTAGCTCACTCCTGGCCTGCTTCGCAGTGCCCTGTTCTGGAATAGCTCCCCGGCTTTTCTTTCTAACGAGGCTCTAATTGGAAGCCGGTTCTGCTTCCCTTCCCATCTTCCCAGAGCTCACTAGTCCCAGTGGTGCAGGCCGATTAAGCTGAGGTTTGGGGTTTTTTTAATATGGCAGAATTATTTTGGAAGGACTGGGATCGTTACATGAGGGACTGCTTGAAACACCCCCAGGCTTGGTCTTTCATCCGGGGCCCGTTTCAAGTGGTTTTGCTCCGTACACGTCTCTGGGCAGCGACCATCTCAAACAGTTACTGGTAATTATAGATCCTCTTTCCCGCTCGCCCATTAGTCAAAGGATTTTTGTGTGTTTTAGCAGTGTTCTACATCGGCCTGAATGAGACTCTGTTCAGCATTTCCTAGGACCGGGATCGCCCTGTGCATGCATGGAGCTTTCCACGCTGCTGTCTACTGCTTTCCCAGGGCTTGGAGTGACACGTGACAGCAGGCATACACACACTGATTCCTTTGCTCATGATTTCAGTTCTGTGCAAACGCACTCCTCTTTGCACTCGCTTGCTGTCAGGCACAGGCACATATGTGTGTCTTTGTACATGCTTTCTGTTGCATGCAGGCCCTCATGCCTGGGCTTGGCTTTTCCCTTCAGGCGCTGTCAGGGACAGACAGGTTGTGTGCTCACTCCTCCAGGCCAGGCTTTCAGGCTCTTGCACTCTCTCTGCACAAGCTAGTAGCTGCACCCAGATATGCTTGCATGCACACACATGTTTGGATGTGTTGTCAGGTCCTTCCAGGGGCGTGTGCACATGTGGTCTCAGGGCTGCACAGCTCTTTGGAGGCATTCTCAGGGCTGGGCAGAAGACTCTGCCTCTGCCTCTGCCCCCAGGTGCTCCCACTTTTCTCACTGTAGCATGTGATTAGAGGTACCTTTTGAATCACTTCTCAAGTCACTGTGTGCTGCCCCCTCCCTGCCTCATTGGGGTGGCTCTGGAGGGCTCTTCTGCTGGGTAGTGCTCGTACCTTAGATGGCATAGCCTTAAGGACTTCTCAGGCACCTGGCTGGGCCCCAGGTGCGCCACAGCTCTCGAGGTTTGGCTGTTCTTCAGTCAGGAGAAACAGCACTGGGCCATCACAGCAACACAGAGCGAGAGACGAGGCTCTAGTACTGGGTGCCCCCTGTGTGTACCTGAGGCGCTGAGCTATTGGAGAATGGGTGTGCGCTCCTGTAACTGAAAGAGGCATCATGTCATGGAGCGCAGGGACAAGGGAGCAGTGTCCAGGCTGTCCAGAGCCTCAGCACTAGCCCTCAGGAGAACCCTTTATGTTCGCACAGAGATTCTTCCGTTTAAAGTGAATTGGTAAAGGAAGTGCTATGGAATCAAAGAAACAGGGATGGAAAAGACCCTCTAGTCTCCTCTAGTGCCTCCCTCCCCTTCTGAGGGTCAGCACTGGATTGATCCCAAGAGTGTGACCTCCAAGACCTGAGCGAGATTGCGTTTAAATGTCAGATACCATGGGGCTCCTGGTCCTTCCACTGGGAGACAGTGCCCAGCCCAGCATCTCACCGGCCGGAAGTGCTGTCTGTGTGCGATTGCACCCCATAGCAGGTCGGTTCCTGCTCTTGGCCAGGTCATCACCCGGTGTCTGTCATCTGCCGGGCACAGGGTTTCCCAGCAAGGATGGGGTTTGTGCCCCCTTGTCGCCTGTGCAGGCCCTGACATAGTACTTCTCACTCACTGTAGGGTTTGAGCGCAGGAGAGTGATTTTCAGCAGCTCTTTGTTCTGGAAATACGTGCCACTTTTCTTCCTCATCTCGGAGTGGGAAATCCTCTTCTGCTGCTGGCAGCAAGGGAGTCTCTCGCTCACTTTGCTTCACCGTGGGATGGTGGACTAGAAACTTTCTTGGGTTTGCCCTCTCCTCTGCTGGGCTGAGCTGGGCTATTCTCAGTCCACTGTGCCCGGTGTCTCCCTGGTGCTGTTCCTGTTCTGCGATGGCTGGGTTGATACTGGGCACAGCTGCCTGTCTTTTGGTTTTTATTCTACTAAGGTAATCGATTTTTTGAAGATTTTCTGTAGGGAGCTGTAGCATTTTAATTGGTGGTTTTAATCTGGTCTTCGCTGTGGCTAGTATATTGTCTGCTTAGGCCTTTGTCTAGTGTCCTGTGCAGTATGTGGCTATGGATGGCATTGTCCACTCTCTTGCTGTGGGGTTGGTTCTGCTCAGGTGTGGGGTTGGCGTTCTAGAGAAGTTGAATGAATTTGTGATTTTGGAGGTGAGCTGTTTGGGTTACATGCAGGGCCCCATGTGGAATCTGGTGCAGAATTCACTCCATGCTGCACAACAGTGATCCACAATCTTGGCTGATGTTTTAAAAAACAAAGTTTCTAGCCCTCATGGTTATGAAGAGACCCCTGAAGATGTGACCCAAATGTAACCAATGGCTGCCTGGGTCTGCAGAGAGCCTGAAACAATGGCTCAGAGAGGTATGTACTGCCCAGTCCCCTCACTCAGGGCTCTCTTAACTCCCTGATTCCGGGGCTGTAGAATGTGCCTTTCTCCAAGATACCATTCAACCAAACTCTTTATTTTGTTGTAGGAGGTGCCCAGCATTTTGTTTTCTGTCTCCTTGCCCTCCCAGGTCCTGCCTGCAGCTGCCTCTTACTCTCTACCTTTCCCTACAAGGTGGAATTAATTGGATGAAGTATGTGCTGTTCCACAGAACCAGGCAGGTGGTTGTCAGAGCCAGAGCTAGAGTCCAGCTTGCACCCAGGGAGCAGGGGAGCCAGGCTGCCTAGAGAATAGAGCAGCAGCTGAGGACCAGGGAGCTGAGGAGAACCACTGAAGCTGACTACAGTGGCATCTATGGGGTGGGAGGAGGAGATTCCGAGCTGGGCCACCCCAGCGACACTGAAACTGCTGAGGCCCATAGAGCTGAGCCCCATGGAGAGCACAGCAAAAAACTCCATCATAACAAACAACCGTTGGTGGAAGGAATCTTTGTTGGATCGTACACCGGTGAGCATCCCAGCTCCATGCGAGAGTCTGCATATGCTGAAAAGCTTTAGGGGCTGAATTTACTGTTCAAATCCCTAACCCAGGCATCTGGCCTGGTTGTGCTGGCCCCCTTCCTCCAGCATTCAGGAAAACACCCTTCTTCCCACATCACTTGAACCTGCCACAGAATTCCCCAACTGCTGCTCCCGAGGTGTCAAAACCATGGGTCCATGCTGCAGAACTGGGTCCAACCAGTCGGGGAACCCACAGGCCTTCACTCTAGGCAAATGTCATGGCAGCCCCACCTGTGGGAGCTCTCTTTCTTCCGCTCCTCCCCATGGCCCCTTTCTGCTGTGGGTCTGTTTCCCCATGGTATGTCCTCTGTGTGAGTGAGCCAGAGGAAGCGCTTCCCACCACATGCCCAGCGGCAGGGTGTTCTGATGTCTCTGAGCAGAGCCTGGAACTGATTAATTCCTGATGGCTGCTCTGCTCTCTGGTTGCAGTGTTGTGACTCTGTCCACAGTGGGAGCAGTTGCCAGGTTGAATCCCTGTAGGAGGCTGTAGTGTGGACAGGGAACAGGAAAGTAATCTGAGAACATAATATAAGAATGGCCACACTGGGTCAGACCAATGGTCTAGCTAGCCCAGTATCCTGTCTTCCTACAGTGGCCAGTGCCAGGTGTTTCAGAGGGAATGAACAGAACAGGGCAGTTATTGAGTGATCCATTTCCTGTTGTCCAGTCCCAGTTTATGGCAGTCGGAGGTTTAGGGACGCCTAGAGCATGGGGTTGTGTCCCTGGCCATCTTGGCTAACCGCCATTGATGGCCCTATCCTCCATGAACTTATCCAATTTTTTTTTTAACAGAGTTATATTTTTGGCCTCCACAACATCCCCTGGCAAGGAGTTCCATAGATTAACTGTGCGTTGTGTGAAGAAGTACATCCTTACGTTTGTTTTAAACCTGCTGCCTATTAATTTCATTGGGTGACTCCTGGTTCTTGTGTTATATCACTTCCCTAGTCTCTTTCTCCAAACTATTCCTGATTTTATAGACCTCTATCATATTCCTCCTTAGATGTCTCTTTTCTAAGATGAACAGTCCCAGTCTTTTTAACCTCTCATATGGGAGCGGTTCCATACCTCTAATTATTATTGTTGCCCTTCTCTGTACCATTTCCAATTCTAATATATCTTTTTTGAGATGGGGCAACCAGAAATGCATGCAGTATTTAAGGTGTGGGCGTACCATGGATTTATATAGTGGCATTACGATATTTTCTGTCTTCTTATCTATCCCTTTCCTAATGGTTCCTGACATTGTTAGCTTTTTTGACTTTAGCTGCACATTGAGCAGATGTTTTCAGAGAATTATCCACCATGACTCCAAGATCTCTTCCTTGAGTGGTAACAGCTAATTTAGATACCGTCATTTTGTATGTATCGTTGGGATTATGTTTTCCAATGTGCATTATTTTACACTTATCAAAATTTGATTTCATCTGCCATATTGTTGCCTCGTCACCCAGTAGTGTGAGATCCCTTTCTAACTCTTTGCAGTCAGCGTTGGACTTAACTAGAGTAATTTTGTACTGTCTGCAAACTTTGCGAGCTCCCTGTTTACCCGTTTTTCCAGATCATTTATGATTATGTTGAACAGCACTGGCCCTAGTACAGATCCTTGGGGGATCCTGCTATTTTCCTGTCTCCACTGTGGAAACTGACCATTTACTCCTACCCTTTGTTTCCTGTCTTTTAACCCATTATTGATCCATGAAAGGACCTACCCTCTTATCCCATGACTGCTTACTTTGCTTTAGAGCCTTTGGTGAGGTACTTATCAAAGGCACTCTGAAAGTCCACGTACACTATAGCCATGTGTATATCCTCATATCTTATGAGGTTCAACAAGGACAAGTGCAGAGTCATGCACTTAGGATGGAAGAATCCCATGCACTACTACAGACTAGGGACCGAATGGCTAGGCAGCAGTTCTGCAGAAAAGGACCTAGGGGTTACAGTGGACGAGAAGCTGGATATGAGTCAACAGTGTGCCCTTGTTGCCAAGAAGGCTAACGGCATTTTGGGCTGTATAAGTAGGAGCATTGCCAGCAGATCGAGGGACGTGATCATTCCCCTCTATTCGGCACTGGTGAGGCCTCATCTGGAGTACTGTGTCCAGTGTTGGGCCCCACAGTACAAGAAAGATGTGGAAAAATTGGAAAGACTCCAGAGGAGGGCAACAAAAATGATTAGGGGGCTGGAGCACATAACTTATGAGGAGTGGCTGAGGGAACTGGAATTATTTAGTCTGCGGAAGAGAAGAATGAGGGGGGATTTGATAGCTGCTGTCAGCTACCTGAAAGGGGGTTCCAAAGAGGATGGATCTAGACTGTTCTCAGTGGTAGCAGATGACAGTAACAAGGATCAGTGGTCTCAAGTTGCAGTGGGTGAGGTTTAGGTTGGATATTAGGAAACACTATTTCACCAGGAGGGTGGTGACACACTGGAATGGGTTCCCTAGGGAGGTGGTGGAATCTTCTTCCTTAGAGGTTTTTAAGGTCAGGCTTGACAAAGCCCTGGCTGGGATGATTTAGTTGGGATTGGTCCTGCTTTGAGCAGGGGGTTGGACTAGATACCTCCTGAGGTTCCTTCCAACCCTGATATTCTATGATTCTATGTTTGTTGACTTCCCTGAAGAATTCTAATAGATTGGTGAGCCATGATTTCCCTTTACTAAAGCCATGTTGACTCGTCCTCAAAATATCATGTTAATCTCTGTGTCTGGTGATTCTGTTCTTTACTATTGTTTCAACCAATTTGCCTGGAACTGAAGTTAGGGTCACTGGCCTGTAATTGCCAGGATCGCTTCTGAATCTTTTTTAAAAAATCAGTGTTACATTAGCAATGCTCCAGTCATCTGGTCCAGAGCCTGATTTAAGTGATCGGTTATACGCCACAGTTAAGAGTTCTGCAGTTTCATATTTGAGTTCCTTCAGAACTCTTGGGTGATACCATCTGGTCCTGGTGACTTATTGCTGTTTAATTTATCAGTTTGTTCCAAAACCTCCTTTTACTGATGCCTCAGTCTGGGACAGTTCCTCAGATTTGTCCCCTAAAAAGAATGGCTCAGGTGTGGGAACCTCCCTCTATTCTCTGCACTGAGAAATGCCAAATGATTGGCCCGGTGAAAGGAATCTTCATCCTCTGCTGGTGTTAGGGCCTCTTGCTGAAAGGGCAGCCCATCCTGAGGCAGGCGCTGGCCCTGTGATTGTCCAGCCTTGGGAGAGCCCGATGGGGTCGCATAAGCATTGCATAAGCTTTTGCTAACGGCTCCATATTTCTTGGACCTAGGGCTCTTGGGAGAAGGGCTTCTTGGGTGAATGGTGCTACACCCTGGTTCCGATAGGGCTCCCTGGGCACAGGATTCCCCCTTGAGTCTGACACCAGCAGACCCTGCTGTGCCGTGCCCTGAGAATAGAGAAACCCAGTGTCACTGAGTGTGTCAGGCTCCATTTGAGATGTGGTGCTTGGCTTCCTCTCCTCCCCCTGCCTCAGGCCTTTGCCTTAAACTCACTAGGACCAGAAGGGACCATCATGATCATCCAGTCTGACCTCCTGCACATCACAGGCCTCTCCCTTCCCTCCACACCTGCCATCGGATCCTCTGGTTGAGCTGCTGCAGTCCTCAGATCTTGATTTAAAGATTTCAAGTTACAGAGACTCCAGCATTCACTCTAGTTCAAGCCCTCAAGTGACCCGTGCCCCACACTGCAGAGGAAGGCAGAACCTAGCCAGGGTCTCTGCCATCTCTTCTTCTTTCTCTTGCTTTTTAAATGTGTCCAGCTCAGTGGGAGTGGGCGGTGCGGAAGCAGAGCTACCTTGTAGGGAGGGGTTAGGAATGTCCCCCCGCCCCCAGTCCAGGTGCCACTACGGCCTCTTCTCATAAGGCTACGCGTATAGGGCACCTGTGGTCAGTCCCATTTTTAAAGCTGGTAAATATATCAGGACTAGTTTCTGTCCCCTCCAAAGGTCAATATTTGTGCAAAGTTTAATTTTAACTTAACAAGCAGTTGTTAGCTGAGGCTACCCTGTTGTGTTTGGGTGTTTTTGTTTCTCTTTTCCCGTGGATCTGAGTGGTGGGGCTGTGTGTGAGCGTGTGCTTGTGGGTGCTGACTCACAGGGGCTGGGGTGTGGAGGGCTGGCACATCTATCTGCTCCTGGGCACACATAGGAGGCTGCCCAGCTCAGCCCAGCCTGGAAATGGTGCTGAGGTTCAGAGGGTGTGCGGGAAGGACTGTGGCCAGTGACGTAAGCTGTCAACATAACCCACAAACTTCTGGTGGGCAAACCCAGAGGCTGCTGGGGGTCTGAGCAGATGAGACACCCTCAGCCCCCTGGCTCGGAACAACAGCGGGCAGTGAGAGCAGCTTTCTGGGCCCTCACCAGGCCATTACACCCCTCGGGTGTTGTAGACAGTTGTGCTGTCACTTGGCCAGGCCAGGTAGATCTAGGTCTTCTCGTCTTCCCTCTTCACTCTGTCCCTTGGCTCCTGAAGGGTTGTGTGGCTTTCACCTGAATTTCCCCGGTAGGAAGGATCTGGTGCTGTGTTACTCAGAATAGAACGCACCATTCCAGCCTGTCCATCCATCACATTGCTGCCATATTGCATGGGGGGCGCCCATCTAGTTTGCCCTGTGCACTCACCCTGAGCTGCTGTGGTAACAGAGACTTACGCAGTGTCTCTCCCTAGACAGACAGGTCTCCTTCAGCTTTGCTGCCTCCCAGATTTCTCCCTTCCATTGAGTGCGGTTCAACCTCAGTGATACACCCCCTGTTACCATAGGACCTGGCAAGGCCATTGGGAATTCCCTGGACTGTCCCCCCAGGCAGCGAGCTGGCAGGGGCCGGGCTGTGTGTGTGTTGTGGATCATTTCCCTCAGCTCACACATTCATAGTGCTATGGAAGGCAGTGATGGAAAATTCCCATTCACCACACCCTGGGCAGCTCCTATGTGCCTAGTGCTTTGGCCAGTCCAGTTTGGATTGAAAGCATGAGGCATGTTGTTGTTTCCCACCCATGCTGTGTTTCTAATCTTTTCAGAGCCCCCTCCCTTGGTTCTCTCTTCTGACTGGGGATCGCAGCAGCTCTCTCTCTGCCCATTCTAGTCACATGCTGGTTTCTCTCCTTCCAGAATATTCAGAGTCTCGGACCAGACTGGAGCTAGTACCGGCCCCTGCAGCAGGCCTGGAGCATCTCCTTACTCCTGCACTCACATAACAGTATTGGGAATGTCGGAGCAGGTTGGCCCCTAGCCCCACAGCCATCTCCTGTCTCTGGCAGGGGCCAGCACCAGCTGTTTTGGAGGAAGGGGGAGGTAGGAGGTAGAAATGGGATAATTTGCTTCTAGGGTATGTCTCCTGACCCCCAGCAGTTAGAGGTTGGCCCATGCTCTGAAGTATGAGGGCTTAAAGCCCTGCCAGAACTAATATTTACTATAACAGCTCTGGATGTTCTCATTGTCCAGCAAAAGGTTTGTTCCCCTTTTGAATCCTGTGGCTGCACTGATATCTTGTGACAGTGAGTTCCACTGGCTAATTGTGCATTGTGTGAAGAAGTGTTGCTGTTGGTCAGTTTGGACGTTACAGCCTGTTAGTGTCCCCTGGTGAGATGGGTAAATAGCAGTGTCCACTCCTTACTCCCTTTCCTCATATTCTTGGCTCATTGCTAATTTGCGTGTCTGTGCCATGTCCAAGCCTGTTGGGGAAATGGTTCATTCCAGAATTTTACCTACATCTCTGACATCTGCCGCTTTCCCTTTGTATGTTTCACTCTATGCTCCACTAACAACAGTGTTCCAGAGGTGGGAGCCAGTCCAGACCCCGAGTTAGGCCCTAACTCCTCAAGACTGTAGGCTCTTGGGGTCGGGACATTGTCATCCCAGTGTTTGTGCAGTGCCCAGCGTGGAGGGTCCTGACTGGGGCCTGGGGGAGAATGGGAAGCCAGGGATGCACATTCCCTGCTGGGGTGACGTCTTCCCTTTGCCCAGGGGATGGGCTGCCGAGTTTCAAACCCGTTGGAGTGTCCATGCAGCTCTCGCAGTCAGGCGGAGGGAGAGCAGGCTGCAGGAAGAAGCTCTGGGCCAAGAAGCACAGTGATCCCTATGGCCAAGTCCCACTCAGAGAGTCATTGGCCCCTGCCCCTGGCTGGCATTCCCCCCTGCAGCCTGGCTATCTGTGGGTCAGGGGGACTGTTTTTTATCTCCTGCCTCTGAAGCATCAGGGTTGGCCATGGCTGGAGATGGGCCATTGGGCAGGGAGAGGCAGGGCTCTGAGGTGGCACGGAGCATTCTCTCTCTCAGGTGTGTGGTTGGCTGTCTGGCTGTGGCTCACACACCCAGGGTCTAGCTGATCGCCATATGTGGGGTGAGGAGGGAATTTTCCCGCAGCTCAGACTGGCAGGGACCTTGGGGGTTTGTCTCCTTCCTCTGTAACGTGTGGGTGTGGGTCACATGCCAGGTTCATGTGGGTGTATCTCACATCAGCATTGCCCTGTCATGACGGGGCCCTTACACACTGATGCCCCTTGCTCCCTCCTCTCCTCTGCCTGTGGCACGTCATGGGCTAGTTTCCGTGGGTCTCATTTCTGTGGTTGGGTTCATATGCGGGGGCTGGTTGGGATTGGTGGCCTGTGATACACTCGCAGCGGGTCAGATTGGATACCTGGTGATCCCTTCTGGCCTTAAACTCCATGGCTTATTGGGTGGTAACTGCCAGGGTGGCTTCTCCTGGCTCGCCATTAGAGGGGCCTGTGGGTTAGGTGGGGTCAGTGCTTGGACCAGCTAGCCCTGCTGCTGGGCTGTAGTTGAACAGGCCGTCTGGTGAGGCTCTCTGCTAGCGATGCTGAGTCTGAAGAGCATGTTCACCTGGTTCAGAGTGGCCCTGCTCACCCCTTGTCCAGCTGCAGTGTGCAGGTCTTGGCCCCCACCAGCCCCCATTGGTGGGTTGTGGTCATGTTGTATCTTTCTGTTTCCCTGTCCCTGGGGCCACGTATTCAGCAGGGAAGGGGAGACAGGCAGCTGGCTGAGAGCAGAGGGTGGAGGAGCTGGTCACTGATCCCTGGCGACAGACTGGATTGGTGGCTAGGATGGAACAAGGCTGCATCCCACAGCAAGAAGGCTGATATGCTGGTGTACCCCATGGTGAGGTCAACACCCCCGTGCACCCTGTGATGAGAAGGCCAGAGTAGCCTGCTGTCCTGGTGCCAGTGGGACCGACCTCGTCTCCATGTTTTGTAGGCTGCCCCGTGGGCGCTGAGGTTTGTTGTTTCTGTTATTTCTTTTCCTTTTCCTCGCCAGGTCCTGGGCTGCCAACCTCAAAGAGCAAACAGACTGGCTGCATTGTGAGTGACAGTGCTGGGGGGTCGTGCGCGTAAACACAGGGCTCTTGATGGCCAGGCAGTGGGTGATGGAAGTGAACTCATCTCGTGACATCAGCCCTGTGGCTTCAGGGGAAAGCAGTGGTCAGGCTGCCCCAGAAGGAGCGGCTCTGTTTTCCTTCGCGCTTGGTGCCCGTCTAACTTATAAACTTTAATGGCCAGTTTAAGAGGTTCCTGCATGGGCACCTTGTTGCCAGTTTTAGGTTTTTAATGTGGAAACTTTTCCCTTTGCGGTCGTGGGAGGAAAGAGTTTGGGCCACGGGGCCGTAATCAGGACTTGTGGGTGCCGATGAGACAGCCCAGAAGGGCTCTGGTTCCAGTCGCTGACAACAAAGGAGGGTTGGCTGCACCGGCGTGTGAGTGGCACTGACCGAGCTGACCCAACTGGGGCGGGGGGAGACGCTCGCCCCATCCAGCCAGCCTGCCCCAGGAGCCCTGCCTGTACAGAGAGGATGCACAGAGGGGACTTCCTTCCTGCAGGAAAGGAACGTGTGCGGCGAGGGCGCACAGCCTGTCAGTGCATCCAGAGCCATGTCAGCAACTGCCCCAGGCCTAGCCACGCCCTCACACAAACACACCCAGTAAACCCATGACTCCAGATTTAGCTCCTTCTCAGACGCTGACTAGAAATCTCTGGAGTTTGCCAGCGAGAAACCCCCGCTATTGATCTTGCCCCCAGGTGTAGTCTCTTTGGGGCTGGACTCTGTGAACTCTGTATGGCAGTGAGAAGTCCTTGGAGAGGAATTGGTGGAGTGCTTCCCTCCATTGATCAGGGAGGGTACTGCCCCAGTGCAGGTGGGCTGGAGCTTCAGGCGCAGAATTTGGAGCCTGGGTCTACTCCTGACTTTGCCACTGACTTACTGTGTGACCTTGGGCAGGTCCCTTCCCCAGTCCGTGCATCAGCTTCCCCCTCTGTTACACTGAGGCTATCAATGTGTCTGTCTCCTCCTTGGGCGGGGTGTGTGTTAATCTCCTGTGTCTGTGGAGTAGGTTGGGTGGGGAAGGACAGTGGCCATCCCTTCGTGCTCGTGGATTGTGCTGCTGGGGCCTGGGCATGAATCCAGGCTGTGGGGTTAGTGGGGCGCCTTGTGCAGAGTGAGATAAAGCCAGTGCCCGCGCCACCCAGCCAGACTGGAGTGCCATCTGAGTCAAAGGGCTGGAAATGGGTGGCCAGGGCTCAGAGTGGTGCCGGAGCTAGCAATGTCTCACCTTACTCAGAACCACACAGGGCTGGTCAGATCTTCGCGCAGGACAGAGAGGTGCAGCCTAGAGTAGGGGCCACACAGAGGGCCTTGGCTCTGGGCTGCCTGGAGGGAGAGAGGCAGCTCTGGGGATAGCTCAGCTGGAGTCCTGGTTGCCCCATGTTCATGCTCAGCAGGAAGGTCATGGCCTTTCCTTTTGACCCTGCCCTTGTCAGGCTGATCGCGCTGTCTGTCACTTGGGTGCTGGATCAGCTCTTTGCTCTGCTACTCGCAGGGAGCGCGCTGTGGGGCCAGACTGGAGGATGGTGTTGATTGCACTCTCAGCAAATTTGCGGATGATACTAAACTGGGAGGAGTGGTAGATACGCTGGAGGGCAGGGATAGGATACAGAGGGACCTAGACAAATTGGAGGATTGGGCCAAAAGAAATCTGATGAGGTTCAATAAGGATAAGTGCAGGGTCCTGCACTTAGGACAGAAGAACCCAATGCACAGCTACAGACTAGGGACCGAATGGCTAGGCAGCAGTTCTGCGGAAAAGGACCTAGGGGTGACAGTGGACGAGAAGCTGGATATGAGTCAGCAGTGTGCCCTTGTTGCCAAGAAGGCCAATGGCATTTTGGGATGTATAAGTAGGGGCATAGCGAGCAGATCGAGGGACGTGATCATCCCCCTCTATTCGACATTGGTGAGGCCTCATCTGGAGTCCTGTGTCCAGTTTTGGGCCCCACAGTACAAGAAGGATGTGGATAAATTGGAAAGAGTCCAGCGAAGGGCAACAAAAATGATTAGGGGTCTGGAACACATGACTTATGGGGAGAGGCTGAGGGAACTGGGATTGTTTAGTCTGCAGAAGAGAAGAATGAGGGGGGATTTGATAGCTGCTTTCAACTACCTGAGAGGTGGTTCCAGAGAGGATGGTTCTAGACTATTCTCAGTGGTGGAAGAGGACAGGACAAGGAGTAATGGTCTCAAGTTGCAGTGGGGGAGGTTTAGGTTGGATATTAGGAAAAACTTTTTCACCAGGAGGGTGGTGAAACACTGGAATGCGTTGCCTAGGGAGGTGGTAGAATCTCCTTCCTTAGAAGTTTTTAAGGTCAGGCTTGACAAAGCCCTGGCTGGCATGATTTAATTGGGGATGGGTCCTTTTGAGCAGGGGGTTGGACTAGATGACCTCCTGAGGTCCCTTCCAACCCTGATATTCTATGATTCTATGCCCTGACTGGGGGAGTTGAAGGTGGCGTCTTTTGGTTCAGGAAGCCCCATGGATTGTGTCCTGGCTGCTGGAGAGGCCAGCTCTCCCCTGTGGTAGCTCATCACTGTGATCAGCTGAGGCATCTGAACTAACAGCCGTGTGGGCTAAACTAGAGGGCAAGGGGCAGGAGAACCTCTGGCAAAGACCCCGCTAGCCCCCTCCCGGTCTGATGGAGCTCGGATTGCTTTGCAGAGCCCATCTTGCCAGGCTGTCCCTGGTGAGGGGTTTCTTGGTGTTGGGGCTGGAGATCCTTTTGTGGAGACTGATCCATGTGGAGTTTTGGTAAGTGCTGAGGGCGTGAGACTCTGCTGTCACTTCCACTAAACCCAAATACATACAGAGATGGAGAACAGCATTGATTCCAGTTAGAGCTGCATGGTTAGTGCACTGGCATGACTTAGCAGAGCACAGCTAAAGGGCACTGCCAGCCTGAAACCGAGTCTATTGAGAAACAAAGCTAAGAAGTTCTTAGGTGCTGCTCTTGTTCTGGTCGCTTTGCCCCTTACTCCCTCCACCCCCTGCAAATGGGTGTGTTTGTAGAATCACATTTTCCTATTTTAGTGAGTGTTTTTCCTCTGCCCTCTTGCTGTGTGACAGACCCACACAGCGACGGGACAGACTCACTGTACAGGGGAATGGGGACACGCACTGATGCTATTGGCGGCACCAAGGAAACCCGTAGAGAATCTCCAGGAGACTCCCTCTTCTCTAGTCTCTCTCAGTTCTGACCAGCTCAGGTGTCTCTGTGTGTGCAGCAATAGCAGGGGCCTCTGCTCCCTCCGGCAGCCCAGCCCGCATTCCCACGGCTCAGGGCATGATTTCTTCTGCCCGGTGCTGACATCCCTTTCTTTGGGAGTGATGGATTCTCCTCATGACCTTGTATGTAGCTCAGTGGGCCCTTCAAGGGGCTCTGTCCTTGGACAGCATGGCTTCTGTGCTGCCCTTGCTGCTCACTGGCTTTGCCCTGCCCACTGCTCCCTCCGTCAGCCCCTGAGGTCCCAAGGGGCTAGGTTGATGCTTCGTCTTTGGTGATCAAGGAGCTCCTCCTGGCCCACAGGGCTCTGTTTCCCCCCTTGCCCAGCAGCTGACAGACTGGGGAGCTGTAGAGGAGTCTCAGGAGTTGGGGTCTGTGGTGCCGTCCCGGGGGTTGCCTGGAGCATGACATCCCCAGGTGTGCAGGCAGGGCTCTGCCGTGTACCTCTAGCTAGTCTGTCCATCGAGACCTGGTTGGGGAAGCCCTACCGGGGGTGCCTGGCCAGCTCCATCTTGGAGTGTGACCGTGCTTTCGCTGGCATTGAGGCCGTTCCCAGGCTGCCCTGCGGGTTGTGGGGAGGGTGTGCAGGGGGAGCTAGCTTGGCAGAAAGTTCTGCCACAGCTATTGAGCTAACCCCGGGGTGGCACCAAGAGCTCCATAAATAGCACTCCCACCCAGCGGCAGAGGCGTGGCCATGGGCTACCAGCTATTTCATACCATGAGCTTTCAAGTGGTCGACATGCGCCTTCCACATGAGCCATTTGTACATCTGCTTTGCGTGGGGGAGGGTTTCAAAGAGAAAACCCAGCATGCAAAGTCTGTGTATTTCCAGCCTGTCCCAGGAGACTCCTCCATGGGCTCAGCCCAGGGCTGGCGATGGGTGCCTGAGAATGGCCCGGAGCAAACTGACTTACAGATGCTCCCTGCGCTACATGCCCAGGAGGCCTGCCCAGTGCAGCCACTCCAGCCCCGGGAGAACCCTGCCTCTCCTAGGCCTGGAAGTGATTCCTCAGAGCCGAATGGTGTAATATATGAATCCATGATGATGTCAGTCCAAGGAGAGTCCAGTGCAGATGGAAGGGACTGGGTTGTGGGTGCTGATTCCCTGGAACAAGCATGGGCAGTGCAAGGGGAGCCTACCCTGGAGGGACCCCAGGCGGGGAAGATCCTGTCTCCAAGGCCCACTCAGTCCTGTCCTCTGCTGAGACTGACCAGTCATCTGTGTTGCCAGCTCTGGCAACTTTACTGCCAGTCTTGTAGTGCTTGGGTGTTTGTGAAAGTGCCGGCTCCCAGTCCCAGGATTAGGGGAGAATCTCCACTTTCATTGGGAAAGATGAGGACGTTCCTAGCCTCCTGGCTGCAGGGGAGGTGTGTAGTGCAGCCCCAGTGACCCTGAACTGCTTGCTTTCAGACCCAAAGCCAAAGAGCCAGAAGCCCAACCTGTAGCATGGATTAAATACACCTGAACTTTAGGGCCCTGACTCAGGATCTTTCAGCGTTTGCAGCTGGCAATGCTGAGTTAGTGCCAGCAGGGCTGGTGTGTATGTGGGTTGAGCCCCCAGCATGTCTCAGGTGGGGTGGGTCTCAGAAGGCCAAGATGTTCTCATAGAACATCATAGAAATGTGATGCTGGAAGGGCCCTCAACAGGCCATCAAGTCCAGCCCTCCGGCGCTGAGGCAGGACCAAGAAAACCTCAACCAGCCCTGACCGGTGTTTGTCCAACATGTTCAGTGATGGGACTGCACAACCTCCCTAGGTCACCTAGTCCAGTATTTAGCTAGTCGGGAGTTAGAAAGCTTTCCCCAATATCTAACCTAAGTCTCCTTTGCTGCAAACTGAGCCAATTCCTTCTTATCTTGCCCTTGGTGGGCAGGAGAACAATTGATCACTGTTCCCTATGTAACAACCTTTGACTTCTGTGAAGACTGTTGTCAAGTCCCCCTCAGCCTTCTCTTTCAACTTTTCTTCAGAAGTCGGGTTTTCTAAAGCGCTGATCATTTTTGTTGTTCTCCTGTGGACTTTCTCCAATTTGTCCACATCTATCTTAAAGTGCAGCACACAGAACTGGACACAGTACTCCGTCTGAGACCTCACCAGTGCTGAGCAAAGCGGGACAGTGACCTGTGTCTTACATTCAACACTCCGGTTAATACGCCCAGCATGAGATTAGCCTTTGTCACAACAGCATCACACTGTCAACTCATATTTATGTAGCCAGTTTTCCCCAATTTGTAGCTGTCCATTTGAAAGTGTAGTACTCTGTACTTGTCATTACTGAATTTTGTCTTACTGATTTCAGACCAATTCATCAAGCTAATTTGGTTGGCACGTTCCGTTCTTTCCACTGGGTCAATGGTCTGCAAAGCCTAATGTGTCTGCACCCCCACTCCTCCCGGGGAGGGCAGCTGAATGCCAAGCACCCAACTTGGAGTGAAACTGCCCGTTCTTCTTCGAGTGCTCGCTCATGTCGATTCCAGTTAGGTGCGTGCGTGCTGCATGCACAGTCATTGGAAAGTTTTTTCCCTAGCTGCACCCGTTGGGTCGGCTGTGGAGCCCCCTGGAGTGGTGCCTTCATGGCGCTCAATATATGACCCTGCCAACCTGGCGCTTCCTCAGTATGTTCTTATTGCCAGTGACGGTCGTTGGAACTGTGGTGTCTTGCTTTGCAAGCTCTCCATGTTTCCCTAGCATTCTGACTGTTTGTACTTCGTAGTTCTTAGTTAGTATAGTTAATAGTTAGTTAGCTGTTGGGCTTGGGGGTTTACCCTTTACTCTGACCATGTTCTCCTTGGGGGGCTTACATGCCCAAGGGTCCAAGCCCTGCAATTCCTGCAACAAGCCCATGCCAACGGGCGATCCACTTAACGCTTGTTTAAAGTGTCTGGGGGAAGCACACCAAGCAGACAAGTGCAGGATTTGTAAAGGGTTTCGCCCCAGAACAAAAAAGGAGTGAGACTTTTGCCTCAAGCAGCTCCTGATGGAGGCGGCACTCAGACCGCAACCTACATTGGCGCGGCAAGACCCAGTACCGAGCTCATCTGTGTGCAGCGCCCTGGTGGCAGTGGTAGAAGTGGCACCGCGGAAAGACTCTGGGAGAGACCCAAGGCACTGCAGCTCCCCAGTGCCAAAACCGGCGGGATCACCACGGAAAGACTCTGGTCCTACTCCCCGGCACAGAAGTGACACCAGAAGCAGGGGAGGAGTGGATCTCCGACTCAGAGACCCACCCGTTCGGAGCCGGCCAGTGGGAGCACCCAGGGCTGAAGATCTTGGAGACGGCACAATCGACTTGGTCCCTGTAAGGGGGACCATGAGTCTGGTGCTGTTGGACTCCCCAGGCCAGCTCATGGAAGAGGTGGAATTGCCATCCACCCTGGACACCTTTGAGGCCGCAAGGGACTTCATCGCCATGACAGTGCCGAGGTCTCCCACCCTTCGTGCCAAGCCTTCGGTACCACAATGCGTGGCACCAACTCGAGGCAAACCGACGATGCTCTGTCCCTCGGCACTGCTGATGGAGTCCCGGCGCCGCTCGGAGTCGCTGTGCTTGTTGCACCCACGGCACTGCTCCAGGTCGTGCCAGTGCTCCTGCTTGCAATGCCGATCCTTGCATCGATCCCCGTCGCATAGCAGGTCCCGATCGCGGCACTGCTCCTGATCATGGCACCACTCCTCAGCCTTGCGGCACCGCTCCCCAGTGCGGCGGCGCTCACTGGTCCAGCTCCGCTCGGCACTGTCCTGGCCATCGGGGTCCTGGTCCCTGTCTTTGGACTTGGAGACAAAATCTAGATACTCTTGAGTGGGGCCGGCACCGGTCAGGCCATGGAAGGCCTGAGGTGGGGCTAGGGCCATGGCCTATGTATACCACCAGGCCCAGGGCACCCAATCTAAAGTGACCTCTGAACCGTGGGTGCTGGAGGCTTCCGCCAGTCGTCCAACCCTAGGGTTGTCGAGGAGGTACGGGTTTCCTCACCCTCCCCTGGAACCAACCCCAGTTCCTGAGCCTGATCCAGGTGTGGCTGGCCCTGTCAGAGAAGCAGGACGGGAGGCCCCTGGAGACCAAGAGGGTCAGGAGGACCCTGTTCCCCCATTAGCCTCCTTGTCTTCCTCCCTGGATGAGGTGGTTTCAGGCACCTCCATCTCGTGACCTCTCCCCATAGACAGCCACACCCACCAGCACCTCCTTCACAAGGTGGCGTGAAATATGGGCTTGCAGGCTGAGGAGGTGGTGGAGTCAGAGGACCCGATTGTTGACATCCTGGCCCCGTAAGGTTCTTCGAGGGTGATAGTGATCGAGGGTGACTCTACCACTCATCAAGACCATAAAAGCCAATGCTAAGAGCATTTGGCAGACCCTGGCCTCCATCCCTCCCATGTGAAGGGTGTGGAGAGGAAGTATTTTGTCCCATCTAAGGGGTACAAATACCTCTTCACACACCCGCAGCCTTGTTTGGTGGTGGTGGCGGTGGCGGCAGTAAAAGAGAAGGAGAGGCAGGGACAACAAGCCCCCGCCCCTAAGTCCAAGGATGCCAAGTGCCTGGATTTATTTGGACGCAAAGTATATTCTACGGGGCGGGATTGCAACTCACGATTGCCAACCAGTAGGCAGTTCTGTGTAGGTGCAGCTTCAGCTCCTGGAACTCGATGCTCAAGATTAAGGAACTGGTGCCACAGAGTTCAGGGAGGAGTTTGTAGCGATATTGGAGGAGGGCAAGGCAGGCCTTTTGAAGGTGCGCCCAAGGACAGTGCACCAGCCTTACTTCCGGATCCTTCCCCATCTTTTTCTAATCATCTGTCCTACTTCTACTGTGCTTGGTCCCAAATAACTTCAGACCGCTGGATCCTCCATACAGTAGAAGTAGGATATTCTCTCCAGTTCTGCTCCTACCCCAATTCCCCGTCCCCCTTCAGGAACCCTTCTCATGCGCAACTCCTCATCCAGGAGGTGCAGGTGCTCTTCGCCATGGGAGCGGTGGAGGAGGTTCTTCAGGAGCTCAGGGGCAAGGGATTCTACTCCTGATACTCCCTAATCCCCACGGCCAAGGGGGGGTCTCAGACCCATTTTAGATCTGCGCGCACTCAACAAGTTCATGGTAAAGTTGAAGTTCCGCATGGTCCCCCTGGGCACCATTATCCCCTCCCTGGATCCGGGAGAATGGTGCACCGCCCTCGACATGAAAGACGCGTACTTCCATATAGCGATTCATCCCGCACACTGGCGCTTCCTAAGCTTCGTGGTCAACCACAAGCATTATCAATTCACAGTCCTACCATTCAGCCTCTCAACAGCCCCCTGAGTGCTCACCAAGTGCATGTTGGTTGTGGCCGCGTTCCTCCGTCGGAGGCATGTGCAGGTATACCCCTACCTTGATGACTGGCTGCTCAGGGGTCACATCGGGGGCAGGTGGAGTCTCAAATCCGATTAGTCAGACACGTTAGAGCGACTGGGTCTCCTCCTCAACTTGAGGAAGTCAACCTTGGAACCAACCCAAAGGATAGAATTTATCGTGGTGGTGTTAGACTCAGATCAGGGAAGAGTGCTATTGCCAGAGTCCTGATTCCAAGCCATGACTGACATAATTCGTGGTCTCCAGCAATACCCGACCGCTACAGCAAGGGGGTGCCTGAGTCTCCTCAGCCACATGGCTGCTTGCATTTATGTGACCCGGCACACTAGACTGAGGCTCAGGCCTCTATAGGCATGGCTCACTTCGGCCTACCGCCTGGAATGCAACAGCCTGAATTCAGTGGTCACGGTGCCAGGGCACGTGCTCGAGGCCCTTCAATGGTGGCTTGACCCTCGGGCAGTGTGCAAAGGGGTCCCTTTCAGCAGCCCTCCTTGTCCCTAGTAATGGATGCGTCAGCTCTGGGATGGGGTGTGCATTTGGGAGACCTCCAAATGCAGGACCTATGGTCGCAGGACAAGCTCTCCCTCCATGTCAACGTCAAGGAGCTGAGAGTGGTGCGACTAGCATGCCACACTTTTCAGGCCCGACTACGGGGTCAGTACTTAGCAGTTCTAACAGACAACACCACTGCCATGTTTTACATCAACAAGCAGGGTGGAGCCCGGTCGTCCCCTTATGTCGGGAAGCCCTCCAGCTCTGGGAGTTCTGCATAGCCCACTCCATTCACCTGGAAGCATCCTGTCTACCAGGAGTTCAGGATGCACTGGTGGACCACCACAGCAGGTCCTTCCACACACACAAGTGGTGCATCTGGCTGCATGGCATACACCTTGTCTTCGCAGGGGCAGCCTTCATCACAGTGGCCCAGGGCCCAAGGTCCACGTTGGCGTCAGTGTCCTCGGCGTCCTTCGCCCCCCAGCGGGCACCGCCAGCAGCGGAACCGCCGAGAGAAGTGCTGGCACCGCGATTACACCCTACAGCTCTGGCAATGACCCTCCCATCAGCAGCACCGCTGACGGCTTTGGCTTTGACTTCACCGGCGTCGACGAGATCGGCTCCACCGGAACTAGCAGCTTCAGTACCTACCTTGGCACCAATATTTCCACCTCCCGCAGCCCCGGCACCGCAAACCATGGAATACTGTGTGCCACGAGACCCACGGGGTGCTGAAGGCAGTGAGCAAGGTCCGCTGCCAGGTCTCTCCTCCTCATCCTCCCCAGATGAAGCGGATGCTGGGACGTCGATGGCCCCAGTTCTGAAGGATAACAGGACACTCCAGCAGCTCTTACACCGTGCTGCCCAGAACCTGGGCATACAGGCAGAGGAGGTGGTGGAGGAATGAGACCCAGTTGTTAACATCCTCACACCCTTTGATCCATTGTGGTTCACCTTACCTTTGATAAAGACGATCATTGAGACGACCAAAATCCTGTGGCAGACCCCTGCTTCTCTGGCCCCTACGACCAAGAGGAATGAAAGGTGGTACTTTGTCCCTTCTAAGGGAGATGAACATTTACATGCCCCCGACTCACTGGTGGTTGAAGCGGCCAATCAGCAGGAGCGCCAAGGCTTCCAGGGCCCTTCCCCTAAGAATAGGGAGGCAAAAAGACTTGACCTGTTAGGCAGGAAGATCTATTCCACGGGGGGGACTACAGTTCCACATCGTGAACCAGCAGGCCATCATGAGCAGATAACTCACATAACACCTGCCCTGCGATGGCCAAGTTTGCAGAGCTCCTGCCACAGGACTCTCGTACTGAGTTCTCTGCATTAGTGGAGGAGGCAAAGCTGGTCTCCCGAGCTTCCCTACAGGTGGCATTGGACGTTGCAAGTGCAGCCTCAGGTACAATGGCCACGGGGGTTGTAATGAGAAGGGGCTCCTGGTTGTAGGTCTCTGGTCTGCCCCATGAGGTGCAGCAAATGATCCAGGACCTCCCCTTTGAGGGTTTGGCCCTCTTTTCCGACAAAATGGATAAGAGATTCCATAGTCTGAAGGGCTCAAGGGCCACCCTAAGATCTTAGGGGCTCCACACACCAGCCGCCCAGCATAGGCATTTCAGGACACAGCCTCCCTCCAGGTTCTACCAACCCCAGAACTGCCAGGACACTCCTCGTAGGAGGAATAGGAGTGGTAGAAGGAGGCAGCACCCCTCCTCAGGGCAGAGCTTCAGCCAGCCCAAGTATCCTCCCGGCCCCAGACCTTTCTTTTGAAGGTGCAGTCGAGGACAGCACACCAGTACCATGACTGCATCCATCCCCTCTTACCTTTTCATCCCGTCTATCCCCTTTCTACTGTGCTTGATCCCATATCACCTTGGACCGCTGGGCACTCTGCATGGTAGAGAGGGGATATTCCATCCAATTCTGTGCCCTCCCGCCCTTCCACGTCCCTCTTTAGGAACTCCTCTCATGAGCAACTTCTAATTCAGGAAGTGCACTCCCTCCTCTCGGTAGGGGTAGTGGAAGAGGTTCCTCAGGAGCAAAGGGGCAAGGGCTTCTACTCCTGGTATTTCCTAATACTGAAAGCTAAGGAGACCTATCCTGGACCTGTGGAAGCTCAACAAGTTTGTCAGGAAACTCAGGTTCCGCATGGTCTCCTTGACCTCCATTATCCCCACTTTGGATCCAGGAGACTGGTACGCTGCCCTCGACTTGAAGGATGCGTACTTTCGCATAGCAATAGTTCCACCTCACAGACGATACCTCAGGTTTGTGATGAACAACAGCCACTATCAGTTTACTGTCCTCCCTTTTGGCCTGTCAGCAGCACCTTGAGTTTTCACCAAAAGCATGGCAGTCGTTGCGGCGTTCCTGCGCAAGCAGCAGATACAGGTTTTCCTGTACGTCCACAACTGGCTGATCCAATGCCACTCGAGATCTCAAGAGGAGGAGCAGGTCGGTTTCATAAGAAGGACCTTCCTCGAACTGGGTCTCCTTCTCAACGAGGCCAAATCATCACTGTCCCTGGTGCAGAGGATAACATTTATAGGCACAATGCTAGACTCGACTCAGGCCAGGGCATACCTCCCAGAAGCCAGATTTCGGTCTCTAGGTGACATCATACAGGGCCTCAGGCAGTTCCCCACGACTACAACAAGGAGCTGCCTGAAACTGCTGGGGCATATGGCCGCATGTACCTATGTAGTACAGCATGCCAGACTCAGGCTTTGCCCGCTACAGGCATGGCTAGCGTCCGTTTATTGACTGGCTCAAGACGCTTTGGACAGCATTTTAACCCTGCCTTGCCCAGACTCCCTCCTGTGATGGCTCGACCCACAGGTAGTTTGTGCAGCAGTTCTCTGCCTCGGATCTGGGATGGGGAACAGATTTGGGAGACCTCAGGACACAAGCTCTCTGGTCTCAGGCAGACCTAGCTCAGCATATCAATGTCAGGGAACTGAGAGCAGTGTGCCTGGCATGCCAGGTTTTCAGAGCCCATATATCAGGCAGATATGTATCAGTCCTTACGGACAACACCACGGTGATGTTTTATATCAACAAACGAGGGTGCACGCTCCTTTCCCCTGTGCCAGGAAGCCCTCATGCTGTGGGACTTCTGTGTAGAGCACTCAATACACCTGCAAGCGTCGTACCTCCCGGGCATACCGAATGAGCTGGTAGACAGTCTCAGCCGATTTTTTCACGGCCACGAGTGGTCCCTCCAGCCGGACATCGTGAGCTCAATTTTCCATCCCTGGGGCTTTCCCCAAATAGACCTATTCACCATGCACTGCAACAGGAAGTGTCAGCTATTTTGCTCCTTCATGAATCACAACCCGGGTTCCATCGTGGATGCCTTCCTTTTTCTGTGGGGGGGGTCGTCTGCTTTACGCTTTCCCACCGGTTCCGTTGGTCCACAAGGTGCTCCTCAAGATCCACAAGGACCTAGCCCTAGTGATATTGATAGCTCCGGCCTGGCCATGCCAGCACTGGTTCACATCTCTCCTGGAAATGTCCATGGTGTCTCCGGTCACCCTACCACTTGTCCCGACCTGATCACGGCCGCCTCTGGCACCCGAACCTTGAGTCGCTCCACCTCACAGCATGGATGCTCCATGGCTAAATGCCGTGGAGCTGTCCTGTTCTGATGAAGTCAGACAAGTTCTCCTTGGCAGTAGAAAGCCCTCTTCAAGGGCAACGTACCTTGCCAAGTGGAAGAGGTTCTCTCTCTGGTCCGAGCAGCACCATCAGCCACCGACGCTTGCCTCGGTGTCATTTATACTGGACTACCTCCTCCATTTTAAGCTACAGGCTCTGTCTATGTCATCAGTAAGGGTCTACTCGGCCGCCATCTCCGCCTTCCATCCAGGCGCAGACGGCCACTCAGTCTTCGCGAACCCTATGGTCAGCTCTTAAGGGTCTCAACAGACTCTACCTGCAAACGTGACAGCCTGTCCTGGCTTGGGACCTTAATCTGGTCCTTTCCAGATTTACAGGACAACCATTTGAGCCACTGGCGACGGGCTTCCTGCTTTATCTCTCATACAAGGTGGCATTTCTGGTGGCGATAACCTCAGCTCGGAGAGTGTCAGAGCTCAGGGCCCTAACATCAGAGCCCCCTTACATGGTATTCCATAAAG
Source organism: Lepidochelys kempii (assembly GCF_965140285.1). NCBI lineage: Eukaryota > Metazoa > Chordata > Testudines > Cheloniidae > Lepidochelys > Lepidochelys kempii. The sequence goes on from NC_136390.1 coordinate 1,593,424, forward strand.
ACAAGGTTCAGCTCAGGCCTCACCTGGCTTTTCTCCCTAAGGTTGTCTCCCAGTTTCACATCAACCAGGACATCTTCCTCCCAATGTTCTATCCTAAGCTGCATTCCTGTGACAGGGAGCAAAGGCTTCACTCATTGGATGTCCGCAGAGCGCTGGCCTTCTGTATAGAGAGAACTAAGCCATTCCAAAAGTCCGTCCAGTTATTCGTAGCAGTGGCAGACAAGATGAAAGGCCTCCCTGTCTCATCCCAACGCATCTCATCGTGGATCATGTCCTGCATTCGGGAGTGTTACGACCTGGCGAAGGTGCCCGCTCCGTTGATTATCGCGCACTCCACCAGAGCTCAGGCCACCTCAGCAGCATTCCTGACGCAGGTACCCACACAGGAAATCTGCAGAGCGGCAACATGGTCCTCGATACACACTTTCACGATACACTATGCAATCACACGACAGGCCAGAGACGATGCGGCCTTCGGACAAGCCGTGCTCCAATCAGTAGATGACTCCGACCCCACCTCCTGAACTTTGGCTTGTGAGTCACCTGGTTGGAATGGGCATGAACAAGCACTTGAAGAAGAAAAAACGGTTACTCACCTTCTGGTAACTGTTGTTCTTCGAGATGTGTTGTCCATTCCAATACCCACCCTCCTACCCCTCTGTCGGAGCAGCCGGTAAGAAGGAACTGAGGGGGTGGGGGGGTCGGCAGGGTGCTATATTGGGTGCCATGAAGGCGCGACTCCAGGGGGCCCCCAGGCTGACCCTACGGACGCTGCTAAGGGAAAAATCTTCCGGCTGGCATGCACGCGGCGCACACGCACCTGATTGGAGTGGACATGAACAAGCACTCAAAGAACAACAGTTACGAGAAAGTGAGTAACCGTTTTTTATTTAGTCTGCAGAAGAGAAGAGTGAGGGGGGATTTGATAGCTGCTTTCAACTACCTGAAGGGGGGTTCCAAAGAGGATGGAGCTCGGCTGTTCTCAGTGGTGGCAGATGACAGAACAAGGAGTAAAGGTCTCAAGTTGCAGTGGGGGAGGTCTAGGTTGGATATTGGGAAAAACTATTTCACTAGGAAGGTGGTAAAGCACTAGGGAGATGGTGGAATCTCCATTCTTAGAGGTTTTTAAGGTCTGGCTTGACAAAGCCCTGGCTGGGATGATTGAGTTGGGGTTGGCCCTGCTTTGAGCAGTGGGTTGGACTAGATGACCTCCTGAGGTCCCTTCCAACCCTGATCGTCTATGATTTTATGCCAAGGCATTGTGTGAGTTGGGAGGTTCGTCCCCTCAGTCCTGTGCAAGCCTTACTGCCACTGCATAGCCTGGCTGTTCCCACTGTGAGGGCTTTGGAGTCGGGCTCTGTACTCGTATCTGGTGCAGCACTGAGCAGCGTGTCTGCACTTGACAAATCGTAAATAATGCTGATAACGCAACAGGCTGTTGAGGGAGCTCAGAGGAGCTGCAGGAATGATTGGGAAGCTGAAGGGTCAAGGAGGGGAAGGAATTTCTGAGGGTGGGATATGGGGAGGGAGCTGGATGAGGGAACGGAATGAAACAAACCAGAAACTGCTGGCCCTTCCTGACCATGTGATCTGTGAGGCAGGGGAGCAGCAGCCCCAGTCTGAGGGCCAGAGCCCCATTGCTCGAGACTCAGTGAGACTAAGCACTCAGAGATCTGCTGTTGGGAGCGAGCCTTCCCTGGGTCTAGGGAGAGCGCCAGGAGGGGCCAGATTTGTGGTCTATGGGTGCCTGGTGTCTGCTGTGTACACTGTTGTACGGATGGAGCATCCAGATGTGTGCCCTCTGTGAGTCTAGTATTTGTAGAGTGGCACCCTTCACTACAGTAACCACCTGCTCCTGGGAGACAGTGAGCTCTGTTCAGTCACAGCAGGACCTGTGTCTGAATTTCTGCCCCGCTCCCTGGGGCAGTCAGCGCATCTTAAAAAGAATGGATTTCCTCCTCTCTGCTCTCTGTCCACACACCTCAGACTCCCTTGTCCCCTAGAGAATGTAAGGTGGCCAGTTCTTGGGAAGCTGTCTGTGGAGCCACCGGACCGGGGTCTGTCACAGACCACCACATCAAGCCAAAGAACAGGGTGACGTACTCATTACACACCTGTCTGTAATGTGGGGGAAGCAAAATTGTGTTGTTTTGGAGGACTTCAGTTTGGGAGATGTATGCTGGAGGTCTCGTGCAGCCAGGGGTAAAATGTCATTGCAGTTTCTAAAAATGACAGATGATCATTTTCTAACACAAAAGGTATTTCACCCATGATAGGGTAAACTCTTACGGCCCTCATTATCATGGATAAAGATGAATTAATCACCGGATTGGAAGTTGATGGTTGCCTAGGGACCAGCTTTTGTAGCCTGATTACATTCATTATAAACAAACAGAGGACTGTCCTAATTAATTAATTACTTTATATATATATATAATATTGATGCTATAATTGAAGCTTCAAAAGGGTTCATTTCCCAAAGTGAGGGAAAATTGTGAGCAAAATTGACTGGAAGGAAAAATTTAGGCAGAGGAATGTGAATGAAAATTGGGAGCTCTTAAACTCTTCTTAATTAGATGGGCAAAAAGCACATTAATTCTTCAATCGAGAAACAGGACAACTTTGGCTAAATGTGCATCCTGATTAAGAGGGGAAGTGAAGGTAGCAATTAGACATAAAAAAGCAATATGTAACAAGTGAAAAAAGGGGAAAATAGCAATTCATATAAATTAGAAATTATGACGTGTAGAAAATTGATAAGGGAAGCTAAAGGCATCAAGGAAAAATCCATGGGTGGCAGAGCTAAGGACAATATGAAGGAATTTTTTTAAGTATATCAGGAAAAATAAATCCTAGCAATGGCATAGGCCCATTAAAATTGTTAAGGTGGAAGTGTTCAATAAGTATTTCTGTTCTGTGTTTGGAAAGAAACATGATGATGGACTCATATCATATGAGTATGATGAAGTACTTTCCAGTCCATTAGCCAATTAAGGAAGATATTAAATAGCATCTTCTAGGGATAAACATTTTTAAATCAGCAGGCCTGGATAACTTGCTCCCAAGAGTCCTATACAATTAGCTGAGGAGAATTCTGCCCCTCTGATGTTAATTGTTAATAAATCTTGGAAAACGGGAGAAATTCCAGAAGACTGGAAAAATGCTAACGTTTTGTAATATTCAAAAAAAGCAATCACATGCCCCAGATAATTATAGGCCAATTAGCCGATAGCTGACCTCAGTCCTGGGCCAAATAATGGAAAAGCTGATACGGGAATCAGTTGATAAAGAATTAAAGGATAGGAATATAATTAATGTCAGTCAGGATGGTTGTATGGAAAATAGCTCTTGTCAAACAAATGTGACTTCATTGTTGGTGAAATTACAAAAATTGACAAAATGGTAAATAATAATGAGGACAGGGCAGTCACCCACAGCAATCTGGAGCACTTGGCTGGGTCCAGTCACACAAAATGCATTCTAATACAGCCAAATGCAAGGTCACACATCTAGGAACAAGGACTGCAGGCCATACCTACAGAATGGAGGACTGGAAAGCAGTGACTCTGAAAAGCGTTTAGGGCTCATAGTGAACAAGCAACTGTGTGTGAGCTCCCAGTGCGACTTGGTGACTAAAAGGGCTAATGCGATCCTTGGATGTATACAGGGACACAGTGAGTAGAAGCAGGCGGGTGATTTTACCTCTGTATTGGTAAGATCGATACTGGAGTCCTGCATCTGGGTCTGGTGTCCACTTTTTAAAAAGAAATGAGAAATGTGGAGAGGGTGCAGAGTGTCACAGTTTCAGGGTAACTGCTCCATGGTCCACTCCAGGAGTACCCAGTCAGGTCTCAAGCCATCACCTGTCTCTGGGCTGGGACTCTGGTCCCATTCCCTTCTGACCAGGGGTTTAAAGGCTGCCCAGCTCCCTGCCTAGCACTGTGATATCCCCAGCAAGCCTGTCTGTGTAACATCCAGTGATTGCTCTTTGCTTTCTCTCCAAGGGCTATGAACAGTGTTTTGCCAGCAGGTGCAAGTTACAGTGTGGCTCTTCTTAAGCAAGCACCTTTATTCTTAAGATAAAAGCATTACAGAAAAAATATAATAAAAATAATAAACACTTTTAAATACACAGTAAATATATCGGGAGTCACCCATCAGTCTTACAGGGCTCCAGCAGGCCAAAGTCTCTCTAGTCCTATCACAAGAGGTGGGGCCCCCTTGGACAGAAGATCCTATCTGTTTGCTGGGTCAGAAGGAAGGCCCTGTGTAAGTTCAAACGCAGCCTTTTCATGCCAAAAGCCTTTCTTTGCCTGTTGGTCTCTGAAAACCCAGTTTGAACCAGTCTGTGTAAACGCCTACAGGGGCTGGTACCTCTCTACTATTATTTCATCTCAGTGGCTAGCTTTAATCACGCCCCCTGCTTCCCCTCCCCAGCCCAATCAAACAAAAACCATTCACAGATTGAATACAATGGCCCCAAATATACTGCTGATACAGTGGTTGCAATGTTTCAGAGTAACAGCCGTGTTAGTCTGTATTCGCAAAAAGAAAAGGAGTACTTGTGGCGCCTTAGAGACTAACCAATTTATTTGAGCATGAGCTTTCGTGAGCTACAGCTTACTTCATCGGATGCATACCGTGGAAACTGCAGCAGACTTTATATACACACAGAGAATATGAAACAATACCTCCTCCCACCCCACTGTAATATCTGTCACATACAGAATAGCCACAAAAATGATGTGATTGCTGGAGCTAATGCCTTGCAGTGAGACTTACGGAGTGCCACATGTTTAGCTTATCAAAAAAGAAAATCAAGAGGCAACTTGATTGCCGCATATCATTCCCCTCATGGGGAGGAAATTCTGGTTACTAAAGGGCTCTGTAATCTAGCAGGGAAAGGCAGAACAAGAACTAATGGTTGGAAGCTGAAGCCAGACAAATTCTAATCAGAAAAAAACACAATTTGTTACCAGTGAGGATGGTGAACCTTAGGAACAACCTCCCAAGGGAAGTAGAATAATAGAAATCTTGGGCTAGATGGGACCGTGAGAGGTCATCAAGTCCAGCCCCCTTCGCTTGACCTTCCCTGGCAGGTGTTTGTCCAACCTGTTCTTAGAAACCTCCAATGACAAGGATTCCACAACCTCCCTTGGAAGCCTATTTCAAAGCTTAACTACCTTTAGAGTTAGAAAGTTTTTCCTAATCTCTCACCTAAATCTCCCTTGCTGTGGAATAGGCCCATTACTTCTTGTCCGACCTTCACTGGACATAGAGAATAATTGATCACTGTCTGCTTTTCAGAGGACTCTAGCTGAGGCCTCACCAGTGCCAAATAGAGCAGGACAATGACCTCCTATATTTTACATACACCTCTCCTGTTAATACACTCATAGAATCAGAATCATAGAATATCAGGGTTGGAAGGGACCTCAGGAGGTCATCTAGTCCAACCCCCTGCTCAAAGCAGGACCAATCCCCAATTAAATCATGCCAGCCAGGGCTTTGTCAAGCCTGACCTTAAAAACTTCTAAGGAAGGAGATTCTACCACCTCCCTAGGTAACGCATTCCAGTGTTTCACCACCCTCCTAGTGAAAAAGTTTTTCCTAATATCCAACCTAAACCTCCCCCACTGCAACTTGAGACCATTACTCCTTGTCCTGTCCTCTTCTACCACTGAGAACAGTCTAGAACCATCCTCTCTGGAACCACCTCTCAGGTAGTTGAAAGCAGCTATCAAATCCCCCCTCATTCTTCTCTTCTGCAGACTAAACAATCCCAGTTCCCTCAGCCTCTCCTCATAAGTCATGTGTTCCAGACCCCTAATCATTTTTGTTGCCCTTCGCTGGACTCTTTCCAATTTATCCACATCCTTCTTGTAGTGTGGGACCCAAAACTGGACACAGTACTCCAGATGAGGCCTCACCAATGTCGAATAGAGGGGGACGATCACATCCCTCGATCTGCTCGCTATGCCCCTACTTATACATCCCAAAATGCCATTGGCCTTCTTGGCAACAAGGGCACACTGTTGACTCATATCCAGCTTCTCGTCCACTGTCACCCCTAGGTCCTTTTCCGCAGAACTGCTGCCTAGCCATTCGGTCCCTAGTCTGTAGCTGTGCATTGGGTTCTTCTGTCCTAAGTGCAGGACCCTGCATTTATCCTTATTGAACCTCATCAGATTTCTTTTGGCCCAATCCTCCAATTTGTCTAGGTCCCTCTGTATCCTATCTCTGCCCTCCAGCGTATCTACCACTCCTCCCAGTTTAGTATCATCCGCAAATTTGCTGAGAGTGCAATCCACACCATCCTCCAGATCATTTATGAAGATATTGAACTAAACCGGCCCCACGACCGACCCCTGGGGCACTCCACTGGACACCGGCTGCCAACTAGACATGGAGCCATTGATCACTACCCGTTGAGCCCGACAATCTAGCCAACTTTCTACCCACCTTATAGTGCATTCATCCAGCCTGTACTTCTTTAACTTGCTGACAAGAATACTGTGGGAGACCGTGTCAAAAGCTTTGCTAAAGTCAAGAAACAATACATCCACTGCTTTCCCTTCATCCACAGAACCAGTAATCTCATCATAGAAGGCGATTAGATTAGTCAGGCATGACCTTCCCTTGGTGAATCCATGCTGACTGTTCCTGATCACTTTCCTCTCATGTAAGTGTTTCAGGATTGATTCTTTGAGGACCTGCTCCATGATTTTTCCGGAGACTGAATTGAGGCTGACTGGCCTGTAGTTCCCAGGATCCTCCTTCTTCCCTTTTTTAAAGATTGGCACTACATTAGCCTTTTTCTAGTCATCCGGGACTTCCCCTGTTCGCCACGAGTTTTCAAAGATAATGGCCAATGGCTCTGCAATCACAGCCGCCAATTCCTTCAGCACTCTCGGATGCAACTCGTCCGGCCCCATGGACTCGTGCACGTCCAGCTTTTCTAAATAGTCCCTAACCACCTCTTTCTCCACAGAGGGCTGGCCATCTATTCCCCATGTTGTGATGCCCAGCGCAGCAGTCTGGGAGCTGACCTTGTTCATGAAGACAGAGGCAAAAAAAGCATTGAGTACATTAGCTTTTTCCACATCCTCTGTCACTAGGTTGCCTCCCTCATTCATTAAGGGGCCCACACTTTCCTTGGCTTTCTTCTTGTTGCCAACATACCTGAAGAAACCCTTCTTGTTACTCTTGACATCTCTGGCTAGCTGCAGCTCCAGGTGTGATTTGGCCCTCCTGATTTCATTCCTACATGCCCGAGCAATATTTTTATACTCTTCCCTGGTCATATGTCCAACCTTCCACTTCTTGCAAGCTTCTTTTTTACGTTTAAGATCCGCTAGGATTTCACTGTTAAGCCAAGCTGGTCGCCTGCCATATTTACTATTCTTTTGACACATCGGGATGGTTTGTCCCTGTAACCTCAACAGGGATTCCTTGAAATACAGCCAGCTCTCCTGGACTCCTTTCCCCTTCATGTTCGTCCCCCAGGGGATCCTACCCATCTGTTCCCTGAGGGAGTCGAAGTCTGCTTTCCTGAAGTCCAGGGTCCGTATCCTGCTGCTTACCTTTCTTCCCTGTGTCAGGATCCTGAACTCAACCAACTCATGGTCACTGCCTCCCAGATTCCCATCCACTTTTGCTTCCCCCACTAATTCTTCCCGCTTTGTGAGCAGCAGGTCAAGAAAAGCTCCCCCCCTTGTTGGCTCTTCTAGCACTTGCACCAGGAAATTGTCCCCTACGCTTTCCAAAAACTTCCTGGATTGTCTATGCACCGCTGTATTGCTCTCCCAGCAGATATCAGGAAAATTAAAGTCACCCATGAGAACCAGGGCGTGCGATCTAGTAGCTTCTGCGAGCTGCTGGAAGAAAGCCTCATCCACCTCATCCCCCTGGTCTGGTGGTCTATAGCAGACTCCCACCACTACATCAGAATGAGATTAGCCTTTTTCACAGCTGCATCACACTGTTGACTTGTATTCATGATCCAGTGTAACCACCAGGTCCTTTTCAGCAGTGCGACCACTGAACCAGTTAGTCCCCAGTTTGTACTTGTGCATCTGAGTTTTCCTCCCTACGCGTGGTACTTTGCACTTGTCTCTCTTGAATTCATCTTGTTGATTTCAGACCAGTTCTGCAGTTCTCAAGGTCGCTTTGGATTCTAATCCTGCCTCCAAAGTGCTTGTGACCTCTCCCAGCTTAGTGTCATCTGCACATTTCATAAGCATCCTCTCCACTCCATTATCCACGTCATGACTGAAAATATTGAATAGTGCCAGACCCAGGACTGACCCCTGCAGAACCCCACCAGATCCACACTCCCAGTTTGACAATGAACCCTGGATAACTACTCTTAGGGTATGGCCTTTCAGCCAGTTGTGCACCCCCCGGATAGTAATTTCATCTAGACCACATTGCCCTAGTTTGTTTAGGAGAATGTCACGTGGGACTGTGCCAAAAGCCTTACTGACATCCAGATATATCCCGTCCACTGCTTCCCCCAGCCATTGGGCCAGTGACCCTGTCAAAGGAGGAAGTTCGGTTGGTTTGGTGTGATTTTCTTGACAAATCCATGTTGGTTTTTACTTAGAACGCTATTATTCTCCAGATTCTTTCAAACTGATTGTTCAATAATTCGTTTCATTATTTTTCCAGGTATCAAAGTTAGGCTGACTGGTCTATAATTCTCTGGGTCCTTGTTCCCCTTTTTAAAGATAGGCGCTATGTATGCCCTTCTCCAGTCCTCTGGGACCTCCTTCATCTGTACTCCAGGAGTTCTCAAAGATAAGTGCTGATGGATTCTTCATCTCTTGATGGCTTCAAATCCAGACTGATTTGGAAATTGGTTTAGACAAGCACAAGTTATTGGGTTCAGTGTAGAGGGAACTGGGTGAAATCCTCTGGCCTGGGCTATAGAGGAGGTCAAATTGGATGATCTCATGGTCCTGCTGGCCTTACACTCTATGAACTTGTCAACCAGCAGACCTGGCAGACAACCTTCTAATGTCGAGGTCTTTGAGAAACTAGCAAAGAATTGCCTCCCAGCATTCCTTGCCAGTTTCCTGAAACCCTCCACACTGAGGTTCAGGCTCTCCTGCTCTGTATCCTTTCTCGTTTTCTCCTTTTCCTCCTCTCTCTGCTCTGCTCTGTCTGTGAGGCCCTGAAGTCCAAGCAGTGAGGCTCATGCCTGCTGTTGCAGGGCTGCGTGGCTAGTGCTGGTTCTGTTCCCCATTGCTGAGGAGCTCCAGACCTGAGTGCTGGGAAAGCCCGTCTCCCAGTCTCGCGAGCTTCACCCTTGAGTCTAACAGCGTCCTATTCCCTGAGGAATCTACCTGCTGTAGGCAATAGCTGTTGTGGAGAGCGGTGCTCTGTGGGGTGCGCAGGGCCAGTTCCTCGGAGGGCTGTGAGGTTTAACACAGAGACCTGGACCTGGCGTAGTGTGGGGAGCTGATGCAGAATGAAGTTTGGGACCATAAGTGTCGAGTTTCTAATCTATCGGGGGGGGGGGTGCTCCGCCCCGGCTCCCCCCAGACCTTGCCTCCAATCCATCCCTTCTCCCAAGACCCCACCCTGCCCCGCTTCTTCCCACCCCTGCTCTGCCCCCCCTCTTCCTTGCCCAGTTCTGCCCCTCCAAGCATGCTGTGCCCTCGCTTCTCCCTCCCAGCCCCTCCTGACACTGCAAAACAGCTGATCTGCAGCAGGCGGTAGGTGCTGGGATCGAGGGAGAGGCTCTGATCGGTGAGGCCCACAGGCGGGCAGGAGGCACTGTGGGAGGGGGAGGTTCTGGCAGGGAGGCTGCCGGTGGGTGCTGAGTGCCCACCATTTTTTCCCCATGGGTGCTCCAGCCCTGGAGCACCCACGGAGTCGGCGCCTATGCATGGGGCCGTGTGATCTCTCCACTTCAGTCTATGCCAGAGTGATGATGTTCCAGAGACAGGTGACCCTCTCTGTTACTGGCTCCTTGTGTGGTGTGGGGGGACTATAATGTGCGTCAGTCCAATCTGCGAAAGCTATTTATGGTTTGGAGAAGTCCAGCAGGCTGGGGCTTTGCCTCTGCTATGGGGAAAAAGCAGAGGATCTTTTAGCCTTCCCCCTTCTGCGGTGCAGGTGCTGGGAGACCAGTGCATCTGCATCTGAATGTGCACTGTTGCTCATCCAGTTTCCTTCCCACCTGCTTCACCCAAGTCAGAGCGTCAGAGAACGGCAGCGAGCAGGGAGGCCAGTGTGTGCTCGTAGTATCCACCAGGTCTCACTTTCCTTGGCCTATGAGTGGGGCGAGGTTTATGGTGAGGATCCCCTGGAACGTGGTTGGGTCCATGAGCTGACGAGAGCTGGAGGATTGTGCTTGTGAATGAGGGTTCTTGTGGCTGCTGAGGCAGGGAGTGGCCGGGGCAGGAGAGAACATCAGAGCGGCCATACTGGGTCAGGCCAAAGGTCCATCCAGCCCAGCATCCTGTCTATCGACAGTGGCCAACGCCAGGTGCCCCAGAGGGAGCAAACCTAACAGGCAATGATCAAGTGATCTCTCTCCTGCCGTCCATCTCCACCCTCTGACAAACAGAGGCTAGGGACACCATTCCTTGGTGCTGATGGGCAGCCAATGGTTCCTGCATCCACTTCTAGGAGGAGCATATGTATAGGGGTGCACTAGTGTGGGGGGAGTGTACTTACGGTGCACACTAGTGTATGGTGGGGAGGGTGCACCTGTGTTGGGGGGGGCATGCTAGGGGGAGCACTATCCTTTGGGTAGTTACTGCTCTGGTCCCAGGTGGTGGTGCATGTGCTGAGGCTGAAGTGAGCCGAGCCCAGCCCAGCTTGGAGCTGGGTGAGAACCAGAACCAGGAACTGACACATAGAGGGATGTATGTCCACCTCTGCCCTGCCCCCCCCCCCCAAGACAATGTGAGTGGTGCATGGGGGAAGCAAGTGGCCAAATACTTGGTGGTCCATGTTCCTATTGTGCTCTTGGTTATTTGTGAGGGCTCTGGGCAGCTCATCTGCTTGGGGGCAGAGCTCTGTGGGAAGAGCAAGGAGAGCAATGGGGTCAGCTCTATGCCTGCTGTTAGCTCTTCCTTCTCCTGGGGCTCAGGGAGTCACCTTCGGCTGTTCGCAGGCCGAGGCTGCGCCCCTCCTACCCCCTATTGTAAACCCTCGTGTGCTGCAGGCTAGAGCCAGATACTCCTGCTCACTGCCAGGTGGAGGAGTCCTTGCCTGGGAGGGGCAATCGGCGCCAGGGCTCTCGCCTACGTGTGGGGATGCAGTGGGAATCCATGTTGCTCAGAGTCACAGCTCCAAGCTGGCGCTGGGTGAAGTGGGTGCTCCCCTCCCATCCAGACCTAGGGGGCCGCCACAGCTGTGGGACTGGTTGTCTCACCACCTCACGGCTCCTGACTGCCTCTGTCTGTTGTGACTCGGGGATGACAATGGACGAGGCAAGCCAGGCCACCTCCCCTCCACACCTCGCCCCTCGCACTGGCCTGCCCCTCAGAGTTCTCCTTCCTTGCCCACCCTTGGATTAGCGCTAGGTCAGCAGAAACAACGAAGAGTCCTTGTGGCACCTTAGAGACTAATAAATGTATTTGTGCATAAGCTGTTGTGGGCTAAAACCCACTTCCTCAGATGCATGGAGTGGAAAATACAGAGGCAGGTATAAATATGCAGAACATGAAAAGATGGGAGTTGCCTTACCAAGTGGGGAGTCAGCGCTAACGAGGCCAATTCAATCAGGGTGGATGTGGCCCGTTTCCAACAGTTGACAAGAAGGGGTGGGTATCAACAGAGGGAAAATTACTTTTTGTAGTGACCCAGCCACTCCCAATCTTTATTCAGGCCTAATTTGATGGTGTCAGGTTTGCAAATTAATTCCAGTTCTGCAGTGTCTCATTGAAGTCTGTTTTTTGAAGTTTTTTTGTTGAAGAATGGCCACTTTTAAGTCTGTTATTGAGTGTCCAGGGAGATTGAAGTGTGTCCGGTTGCTGGTTTTTGAATGTTACAATTCTTGATGTCTGATTTGTGTCCATTTATTCTTTTGCGTAGATACTGTCCGGTTTGGCCAATGTGCATGGCAGAGGGGCGTTGCTGGTACATGATGGCATATATCACATTGATAGATGTGCTGGTGAACAAGCCCCTGAAGGTGTGGCTGATGTGGTTAGGTCCTATGTTGGTGTCCCTTGAATAGATATGTGGACACAGTTGACAATGGGATTTGTTGCAAGGATAGGTTCCTGGGTTAGTGGTTCTGTTGTGTGGTGTGTGGTTGCTGGTGAGTATTTGCTTCAGGTTGGGGGACTGTCTGTAAGCGAGGACCGGCCTGTCAGCAGCGATACTAGTGGCTAACCACAAGGAGCAGCTCCTGCCAGCATACAGCAGCTACACAGCTTGGGGGGGAGGGTGCCTGTCACCGTCCCCTGTGGGGAGAGGGCACCTAGGGCATCCCTGTGCATCACCATCCCCTGTGGTGGTCAGAGCACTCCAGCATTCTCAGTGGACTGTGCTATGGTTTTGCCCCTGAGCTACCGTCTTTTTTCCTCCCGTCCTCCTTAGTCCCTTACCTGCTGAGAGGGAGACACTATCTAACACCCCTGCAAGGGCTCCCACCTCCCCGGCAGCTCCTGGGACAGCTCTCCTGTCCCCCTTGTGTTCCTGCCCCTCCCACCTCCCCCTGCTGAAGGGGTAGAGAGTCCTGTGCCAGAGTGTTTTATTGTCAGCAGGTGCCCTGGAATTCGACCTGTCTCCTGTGCGTCCTGGGGCTCCCTACCCTCACCTGGAGGTGAACCCAGGGGCCAGGGCATCCCTGCCCAGGGTCAGCCCGAGTCGGTGCCAGGCTGGCGCTTCCTTCCAATGGGGGGATTACCCGGGCCGTAACCGGAGGCGCGAAGTATTCAGTTCCCTACAGCTTGACAAGCTGGTGCTGCCATGGGTGACAGGCGCGTAACGTGCGATTTCACAGCCGCAGGATGCTGTGTTTGCTTGGGGCAGTGATCTCTCCGGCGCATGCTGGCTCCCAGCTCTCTCATCCCCTGCCTCTTCATCTCCATGCTCTGGGGTTTGTCAGATGGGATTAGGCCCAAGATTTAGGCCCAGTTGCTAATACCCCTTGTGGCCCAGGGAATTGATGGCCTGATCCTCGAATAGGAGAACAAAAGGAAAACCCAATCCTAGAGGAATTGTCCCCTGAGACAGGAGCCAGCTGTTTCCCCTGCACTGAATGCTGGTGTCAGCCCCACCTGGGCTCTGGGAGAGCTGCAGGGGCAGGGTTCCCCATGGACACATCCACTACCATCCCCAGGGACTGGGGAGAGAACGTCCCAGCTGAGCTGCAGCCTCCCAGGTCCCAGATCAGTCAGGGCGTCAGAGCTCAGCCCTGCTCCTGGGGGCAGCACAGCAGTGGTGACCAAAGCGCATCCCCCATCAGAGGAATGGGCATGACCCCTTTGCTGTGTGCCGGAGGGGAAAGGCCACGATGGGGCCAAAAGGGCCTGAGGCTGTGAGCTGTGTGGGGGTGGAAGGCAAACCTCCTTTGATAGTGCAGGCCTACCTCCACGTGCTCCTGTGAGCGCCGCCTGCTGCGTGGGGGCAGCGGAGCCCCCTCCTCTTGGCCAGCCTAGAGCCCGGTTGTTTTGCTGGATTCCAGGCCGCATTGGCGCTGGGAGGGGGAGAGATTGTAGCACTGGGGAGGCAGAGCTACGAGTCACCGGCACTTTCGGGCTCTGCAGCCCACCTCATCTCTACACTAGCAGCTTTGCATGTGCCCTGAGATGAGGGCAGGGCAGAGCCCAGCCCAGCCTTTCCATGCTGAGCCCTTGGGTGGGGGGAGCAGTGGCAGCTTGCTGGGAAGGGCTCTGGTCTGGTCTAACGTGGCACTAGCTGCGCCCAGGGTGTGTGCCTGGGTGACCCTTTGTACTCCCTCCTGCCGTGCTCTGCCACGCTGAGCCTCCTCTGCATGGCACGCTGACTGGCCCAGGCATGTTGTAACTCCCCTGTCGCAGCCCCCTGCTGCACGAGGGCTGTGTGCAGGGCTGTTATAACTGCGCCCCCCCTTCCCTGGCACCCTTGGCCTGCCCTCATTCCCTCCCCCCCCTCCGCCCAGCTCCTGGCGGTTTCTCCTGAAGTGTCACTTCCTGGTTGGTTCCCCGGACCCTGGCCCTGTTGGCTTTGTTGGCTGGGACCATTTAGTTTTGACTAACTTTATAGTGCACTGGAATGCAGAATTGCTGCTGGCCCCCATCCAGCCTAAACATCCCCGCCCCGTGTGCGACATTAGGTGATAAGAATGAGTGCTCTGAGTGGGCTCCGCTCCCTGTGCAGGGGCAGGCATCTCGTGCCCAGCCCGCGACCTTCCAGGCACATGACCTTGAAGGCTGCCAATATTGCATGTGTGTGTGTGTGAGTGAATGAAATGTTCTCAGCGTCTCTGGTTTGTGCTATGGGGCCAAACCCACATGGCCGTTGTTCCAGACCGACTCTGAACACACTCCTTTGATGACCAGGGCTTAAATATATATTTGGCATTCCAGCTGCAGCGTGCAGAGTTGCTGAGGGTGTGAAAGTGTTTGCTTGACAAACTCTGGGGGCTCTAGCCTCCCCCCCGGCCTTGGGCACTGTGGAGGAGAGAAATGTCCAGGAATTTTTCACCCTTCTGGTTTGTTTTGGTTTTTTATTTTGTTTTGTTTTAGAAGTGAATTTTGAGCTCTGGGGAAAGGTATGTGATTGGCAACCCTGGAGCCTGAGTCCTCTCTTTATCCCCCAGACAGGGGCCGCCTGGCCCAGCAGCAGGGTGAGCCCTAGAGGAATAGGGGAGCTCCAGCCCTTGGCCTTTGTGCCGCTTCTCCATACCCTGTACAGATAGTAACTGATTCCTCCCAGTTCCTCGGCCCCCTGATCCCCTCTGTGCAGATGAGAAACTGGGCCCCAGGGAGTGGAATGAATGGTCCAAGGTCCCAGGGGGAGTCCATGGCGGAGACGGCAGGCGCCCTGATTGCCAGGCCCTCCTGTGCCCACACTCTGCTGAGACTGCCCAGTTAGTGTTGTTAAGGAGGGGCTGCCTGTCCCCTGGGAATGGCTCTGATTCCCCCCGCTCATCTCACCTTGCTCAGGGTTTGGGTTTAACCCCTCCTGTTTAAAAGGGCACTTTGGGGCCTCTGGTCCCCTTCCCCCTGGTTGTGCTGCTGCGGGTGTTTGTGGAATCAAAAGGGCAGCAATAGCCCAGCCTCCCACACTGGAGAGAGCAAAATGATGGGGTGCCGCTGGGTGGGGGAGCTGCTGAATCCTTTGCTGTGCTGGGCCCCCCATGGGGCAGCGGCTATCTGCTCTATGGCCCTGTGGGAGCTCAGGCTGGCCTTGGATCCCTGCAACAGGAACACAGGCAGCTGCTACTAGGAAGCACCTGCCACCGTCCCTACATGTGCACATCTTGGAGCATCACTGAAATACCAGCCTGCTTGGTTTTGTGTAGCAAAGGTGTCACGTGCCTGCCCCTGGGGCCCATCCCCAGTGTGTGCCGCACTGGGACGCACCAGGCCCCCAGCACAAGCTGCCTGGCGGCCCCAGGCAGCATTACTGCACGGCATGATGGCCTCTGGATGGCAGGAGCCCAGCTATAGGAGAGTGGAATGAAACCAGCCCAGGGACAGCCTAGCTCATGCTGCAGAGCCCTGCGCAGGGAGCAGCTGGTCACCTGCTACTGCCCGGGGGGTGTTTCTAGCCCTAAGGGTGGGCACAGCATGTTGGTCTTGGCTGGCAGGGGTCGCAGCCTGAATGCCCCGACCCCCTTTCTTGGGTATTTAGTTCCAGGGGCAGCCCCTACTCCTTGTGTGTGGCTGTGGGCCCCAGTGCTGGCATTGGCAGGGGAGGAGGCTCTCCCAGCCCCTCTTGATGTGTATCTGAGATTGGCCTTTGGGACAATGTGTCTGCGTCTCTCCTTGCACAGTCACGCTGTGCCACTCAGTAACTCCGGGGCCAGCGATCCAGGACACGGGCTGTCTTTCTTCTCTGTCTCAGAGCTTCCTGGCACTGTGTGGACAGTGTGCAGGGTGGATAAAAATCAATGTTGTTTTTTTTTTAATTAAATCAGATTTTTTTTATAAAATGCTTTTTGAGGAAAAAACCTATCTAAAGATCTTTTTAATTAAGATACATTATAGCTCAGATATCTCATCATGGAATAGGGATTATAAATTCTAATTTTATAGTATGAGACAATGTATTCATGTCATGTTTAAGAAAAGTTTTGTAAATGAGTTCCAGTAGTTCATGGATTAGGGACCCGATCGTATGGGGTTCCAAGGGCTTCTGTAGAGCTTATTTAGGTTAAACTTTCTAAATACCCAGTGGGACTCAGTGCTCAGTCTAGTCGATACCATCAGAGATATTTAGTTTTGCAGTTCTCAAACTGTGGATTTGTGTCTCCAGAGAGAACATGCTTGTTAACAGTAAAAATGTTTTAAAATAAATAAATAATATGGAGAGGTGAGAAATAACAGACCTCAACCCTATTGTCCCTCTGCAAATTTGTGTACACAGAGTTAATCCCTTACCTCTCTCTAAAAGTGCAAAGTTTCAGAAAGTTCAATGACTAGAAGATGGTTGGGGGTGGAATAGATCTGGACAAGGAGAAGAAGTCTGGAGATAAATGTGAGACGGGAGGGACAGACAGTAGAAACAAAAGTGAAACTGTTCGAGCAGCATATTCCAGAAGTCTTGAGGTCTTTCTTAGTGTAGACTTCCTTGATTTGAGATCTACCAGACCATTCTCTCACTAGAAGGGAAAACCTATAATAGCAGCAGGCCGTAAAAGAGACCCAGTTTGGGTCTCATCTATCTCTGAGTTGTGAAGAATATGTATTAAGGTTATAACAACCAAAAAGAATGCACTCTTATGTAGAAATCCATTATTAAATCAAGTCTTCCTGACTCGGTTTAAATCAAATCCACCTTGACTGTGTAATGCTGGGCACCCCATGTGCCGCTGGTAGGCTCAAGCCAGGACCCCCAAGGTCCCTAAAGGGCTTGCCGAGCTGAGCAGGGCCAAGGCACTGACAGTGGGAGCCCCATGCTGCCAATCTGCACGTGCCTGAGGATCCTGGACAGGGAAGAGGCAGTGGAGATGTGAGAGGGGGTTGGCCGGAAGGAAGTTGGAGCAGCCCTGTGGGGAAGGGGCTCTTGCAGATGCAGAGGCATGGGTGGGAGATTGTAGTGAAGGGCTGGCAGGGACCAAGGGCAGAGGAGGGGGAGGGCAGCAGGGTGAGGGCTCAGAGCAGCCCCTTTCTCCCCACCCTGCTACCTGGGATCTGTAAGCGTGGGAAATAGAGCGTGCAACTCTCACTGGCAGTTTCAGTTTCAGAGCCCCTGTCGGCTGTGCAGACAGCCGCACAAGCCACATGGGGTTCCCAGTCAGGGATGGGGCAGGGGTAGGGGCAGGGGTAGAGGAGAGGGGAGGGGAGGGGAGGAGCAGGCTGTGTCTGTGTGTTCCCAGCTGTCCTATGTGTAATCCCTGCGAAAGAGAATCCCTTGCCCTGCAGAGCTCGGCCTTCCCTCGTCAGCCACCAGCCAGCCCTAAATCATGCGCATTCCCCAGCCTGAGGATAACCCAGCTCTGTCTGGCTGGGCCCTTGCTGCCCCTGGCAAGGCCCTCCCTGCCCCGCCCCTGCCCCTGCCCCTGTCCCTCGCTGTCCTGGCAGGGCTCTCGCTGTCCCGGCTGGGCCCTCGCTGCCCCCCAGGGCTGTCCTGGCTGGGCCCTCGCTGCCCCCCAGGGCTGTCCTGGCAGAGCCCTCACTGCTCCTGGCACTGTCCTGGCTGGGCCCTCGTGCCCCCGGCGCTGTCCCGGCTGGGCCCTCGCTGCCCCCTCAGCGCTCAGGCTCAGTTGCTGATCCTTGGCAGGGAGCCCAGAGATCCTGCAAGTGCTGCTGGGCCTGGCACTGCTAGCAGGCAGGGATCCCACGGGCAGACTCCTCTGGGATGGCGGGTGGGCTGGGCTGAGGTAGAGAGCCCCTCCTGGAGGTGCTCTGGCTGTGGCTCCCTAGTGTTTTCCCCTGCCCCTGGAAGCAGGGCTGGTTTGTGTTGGTGAGCGCAGGGTGCCTGGGCTGCCAGGGCCTTTCCTGTGGCCACTCACTGAGAACTGCCACTCCTGGTGGGTTCTGGCGGGGGACCCATTGTAAGGTCATTCTGCTGCTTAAACTTCCCTGTGTGGGAGGAGTGCTGAATAACCATGGCCAGGGCTGGGCGGGGCTGTTCCAGCATGGGGACCGCATCCCAGGGTTTTATTTTGGCCATGAGTGGAGGGGCTGTGCAGTTGCTTCTCATGGAGCAGCCTGGCCTCCTGCCTGTGTGTGCGCTGCACCAAAACTCAACCCTGGCTTCTAGGCTGGGCTCCAGCACCTGGAGGGGACACCTGGCTACTGGGGTGCCTGCCCTGAGTGGGGGCACCTGGGAACCCGGCTGGCACCAGGGGGCTGTGCGCAGAGGGTGGCACCTGGGAACCCGGCTGGCACCAGGGGGCTGTGCGCAGAGGGTGGCACCTGGATACCCGGCTGGCACTGGGGGTGCCCTGAGGGAGGCACGGTGCACTTGTCCCCCAGTGGCTTGAGGATATAGGTGGGCTCTGGGAGCAGGGAGTGTGTCCTGTAGAAGGAAAGGGGGAGGAGTAGCAGGAGTGTCTCCATTGATTTGCCTGTTGGAGGCTGCAGGACTGTCAAGATGTGAAGCCCAGCCCTCCTTGCCCATCTTCACTGGCATGTGGCAGACACACCTGTGCCAGCTGTGGGATAAGTGCTGCTTCTTGTGTCTCTACCTTGCGTGCAAGCCACTTCCTGCTGCAGTTTTGGGTCAGGGTGGGGCGCTGGCTGGAGGTGCCCTCATGCAGCTCTCCCTCCTGACTGCGCCAGGCTCCCAAGAGTGGGCATGTCAAATTTGGTGGAGCACCACAAATCCAGGAAGGGAGCCAGTGCTTTTCCCAGCTCCCCTTGCTGCTCGCTCCATTTCTGAATACACCTGGATTCCCAGTAAAGCCCCTAATCTTGCCGGGCTCAGTCACAAGTTCCTCTCATTCTGTGCCTTTCTTTGCTCAGCGAATCCCTTGTGCAAAGTGTTCTGGGCCGCGCTGGGGTTCTGGCTGCTACTGTTCGTTGGCCCATCCCCGTGGCCTCTGGCTGCTCTCCGCTCACTGTCAGGGCAGACGCTAGGCCCTCGGGAACTGGTTTCACGAGGAGCCCTTTCATGAGCATCATCTGCGAACCTGGAGCTACTGCCAGCGCCTGGGCACCATGGGCTGGAGCAACACAAACCCCCTGTGCTCCCTGTTGGCATGAGCCCGTCCCCGCTCACCCATCCACCCGCGCTGGCTGCTGCAGTCATGGGCTGTGCTCTCTACGATTCCCACCCAGGCCCTGAGCAGAGCCAGCTCAGACAGGGACCTGCCCTGGGCGAGCGAGTGGGGGACTGAAGTTCTGGCTTCGGAAGGGTCACCCCAGGGTTTGGAGAAACAGAGGGGCCTGGCAGGATGGCCCTTGGGTGCCCCTTGGGGAGCAAGTGCATGTGGCTCCTGTCTTCGCCAAGGTAAAGCCAGGCTGGGGTGATGGGCATGGGGGGGAAGAGAAGAGAAATGAAGGGGGGTTTCCATTGCCACGTGCCCGCAGCTTCCCAGACACATGTACCTCTCACTATATCTCCTTGTGCCCCCGCCCCGCTCTCCCAGCCTGTGCCCTGCTATGTCGGGGGTTCCCAGGGCTCTGGGCATTCAGACCCCTTAATGGGTCTTCCATGGTAAAGGGCAGAGCCAGGGCCAAAATGTCACCCACTCTGTTGCTGCTACCTTGGATCCATATGCAGTGTGCACCATTTGTTGGGTCCACACCCCGCTTCGAGAGAGCCTTTTACAGACTCCTGCCAGTGGCCCAGGAGTCACCAGCAACCCTACGATAACAAACCAGTCTGAGCCGTCCAGCCCTGCTGTGTAACCCTACGATAACAAACCAAGCAAATTAACGACTGGGAAAGGAACAGAGCCCAGCAGCAATCCCTGTCATGAGATGTGCTGCAGTGGCCGGAAGCATCAGGGTTTGGCCATGAGTCCCCCTCCCCCACCACACCCCCACTCAGTGTCTGTAAGAAAAGCCTGTAAGCCAAGCCGAGAAAACAGCCGCGGTGGGAAGAAAAGGTTATTGAATTGCAGGCTGCTGTGGTCTTGCTGCCAGCATAGACCCTGGGTTGTTGAGCGGGTGCCTTGCGTGGAAAGACTGCCTTGATTATGTGTGAGGCCGCACTTGCACAGCGACACAGGCCGTGCCTTCCGCTCACAGTGCCGGCCTTTATGTGCCTAACATTTACTCTCTGGAAAGGGGGAAAGGAAAACATCACGCTCACCAGTGCCTGAGCAGTGCTGGGAGAAGGGCCGGGCCGGGCCTCCCCACTGCGCTTGCCATGGCGTTTGTCTGTCCTGCCCGCTGAGCCATGCACATAGGTGCCGTGACCCTTTCACCTTTCGGCCCCTAAAGCTGCTCTTCCTCCTTCGCTCCCCATCCTGCCTCTCACAGCTGAGCCAGTAGCTTCCTCCTGGCAGAAGGGGCAGCATTGTTCAGCTGGGGCAGCGGGCTCCCTGCTGGAGGTGATGGTGCAGTGGCTGAGCATCAGGTCTGAGCTCCCTAGCACCCCAGGGCGACAGCCAGTCACCTCCTCAGGCAGATCCGTTGCGTTCTGCAGTTTGCTCTGTGTGGGCCCTTAGCCACCCCTCTGTGTTTGTTCTCCAGGGCCATTAGCGATCACAGTCCTTGGCCAATGTTTCTTCTCCCTTCCACCCCTGCTGGCTGCCACCCTCCACCCTAGAGATGACTGCATGTCCACAGTGATCTGTGTAATGTGTTTTGGGACTCACTGGTGACTTGGCCCAGTGTTAGTCTTGTTCCCATTGTTCTCTCTGCTTTCCCTTCCCATGGGGCACTGATAGCCAGCTGGGCCCAGCCGTGCCAAGCCGCCAGGGACACTGATAGCCGGCTGGGCCCAGCCGTGCCAAGCCGCCAGAGACACTGATAGCCGGCTGGGCCCAGCCGTGCCAAGCCGCCAGGGACACTGATAGCCGGCTGGGCCCAGCCGTACCAAGCCGCCAGGGACACTGATAGCTGGCTGGGCCCAGCCGTGCCAAGCCACCAGAGACACTGATAGCCATACATGGGCACCTGTGAGGCCTAGCTGTGCAGGGATGGGGATGTGCGTTTCCTGTTGTTCCCTAGACAGGCCCCGATAGGGGGCAGACCAGGCAATAGGCCGGATGCTGCTGGCACCAGGCTATGCCCGCTGGATTCATTCAGATTTAGTATTTCTAGGCTGTAGGGCAGCGGTTCTCAAACTTTTGTCCTGGTGACCCCTTTCACATAGGAAGCCTCTGAGTGCAACCCCCTTATAAATTGAAAACATGTTTTTATATATTTAATATATATTTTATATACCATTATAAGTGCTGGAGGCAAAGCGGGGTTTGGGATGGAGGCTGACAGCTCGCAACCCCCCATGTAATGACCTTGTGACCCCCTGAGGGTCCCGACCCCCAGTTTGAGAACCCCTGCTGTAGGGGATTGAGATGCTTATCTGCCCTCCGCCACCCAGGGTTGTGATATACATATGTGAGGGCATGAGTGGGCATAGTGAGAGTAAGGGTGCGTGGGTGAGGGGGCAGTGGGCGCTGGGAGTTTGGTGTGTGAGTGGGGAGAGGCAGGCGCCAGGGAGTTGGTGTGTGAGTGGGGGGAGGCGGACACTGGTGGGTTTGGTGTGTGACTGGGGGAGGCGGGTGCCGGTGGGTTTGGTGTGTGAGTGGGGGAGGGGGCTGGTGGGCTTGGTGTGTCAGTAGATGGAGGCGGGTGTGTGAGTGGGGGAGGTGCTGGTGGGTTTGGTGAGTGTATGGGGGCAGGTGCTAATGGGTGGGAAGAATTTGCAGAGGGGGAAGCTAAGCTGAAGTGAGGTTTGCATTCCACCCCGTGTGATGCAGCCCAAGGTCTCTTCTCTCTAGTGGTGCTCAAATAACATAACATCAGAGTGGCCAGACTGGGTCAGACCAAAGGTCCATCCAGCCCCGTGTCCTGTCTGCCGACAGTGGCCATGGCCAGGTGCCCCAGAGGGAGTGAACAGAACAGGGAATCATCAAGTGATCCATCCCCTGTCACCCATTCCCAGCTTCTGGCAAACAGAGGCTGGGGACACCATCCCTGCCCATCCAGGCTAGTAGCCATTGCTGGACCTGTCCTTCAGGAACTTCTCTAGCTCTTCTTTGAGCCCTGTTTTAGTCTTGACCTTCACAACATCCCTTGGGGAAGTTCCGCAGTGTAGCTCAGCTCCCATGACAGTTCTGTCTCCTGCACTCCCCAGCTCCCCCGAGTCGGTGATGGTGGGCCTGTCCCAGGGGCCTGGCTGAGGAGCTAGGGCTGACCCCATGACGGTGGTGTGGCGTCGGATGTCTGCACAGAGCCTGTACTGGGCTCTTGGTCAAGTCCCAGCCCCAGTCTGGCAGCACCAGGGGACAGAAACGGGCCTCATCTTCCCTGCTGGAGCCAGCCCAGCCACCTCCCTGGGGGTCCAGCAAAGAGCGCGCTAGAACCTGCCCAGCTATCAGATGGCTATTTGGGAGCCTTTACCAGTGTAGCACCCAGCCTCCCCCAACCTCTGCTGAGCCCAGGGGAGACTGTGGATAGCACAGGCTCTGGCTTTGTATCACTGGCCAGCCAGTGCAGGGACGAGACACCAGGGGGGTGGGCTCACAGGCGCTAGGTGGGTGGGCTGCTGTGTCTGGACCCACTGCAGCTTTCTCAGGGTGGGTGGCTCTGTCCCTGCAGGGAGTGAGTGCGCAGGGCACTGGTGCCTCGTCTGGGTCTGATGGGCTGAAGCTATGGGTGCCCCTCTGACCCCTGCCTTCTGGCTGGGCAGCACCTTCTCTCGGTCAGATTTGGAATTGGGCAGAGTCCAGGAGTTTTTCAGGTTGGCTCATGTAGTTGCTACTGTGTGACGAAGTGGGACTGTTCTTAATGTTTCCTCTGAATAGTGTGGGGGTGCCTCAGTTTCCCCTAGGCAGTTCTTAAGTATCTAGGTGGTGGGGTAAGGGTGTATGATCATTGCAGAGCCCTAGAGGGCAGGTGTGTGCAGGGGTCTGGACACAGAGAATGGGCAACACTCTGTTTCCTGGCAACTGATGGCCTGCGCCCTTCCCCTTGCAAGGTGAAAGCTAAAGGGGTTGGAGAACAAAGGAATCCGGTGACCTCCTGGCCCAGGAAAGGGACAAAGCCCAGAGGAGGAGGGGCTGGAGAGTTTTTCAGTTTGAGGCTGGCTGGGGACATGGAGTGAAGTATAGACGTGGTTGTCTGGCTCACTGCCCCCCAAAATGGACCCAGCTGAGGGATCCTGTTCTCTGCAGCTACAAGCTCTGTGTTAGACCATGTTCCTGTCATCTAATAAACCTCTGTTTCACTGGCTGGCTGAGAGTCACGTCTGACTTCGGAGTTGGAGTGCAGGACCCTCTGGCTTCCCCAGGAGACTGCCTGGGTGGACTCGTCGTGGGAAGCACATGGAAGGGCAGAGGATGCTGAATGCTACGAGGTCAGACCCAGGAAGGTGGAAGCCGGGTGAGCTGTGTGTCCTGCAGACAGTCTGCTCACAGAGAGGAGACTTCCCCAGAGTCCTGCCTGGCTTCGTAGGGAGCAGTTCCAGAGCATCGCCCAGGGACTCCGTGACAACTGCTGGCAGCGGTGGGATGTACTGCACCCCATGGATGGCACTTCCTGGAGTAAGTGACTGGGGAGCAGTAAAACGAAGGGGGATTGCCGAGGACCAGGCGTGCTGAAGGCTCAGAGAGGAGCGATTTCGGGGGGCGGTTAACCCCTGGCAGTGTGTGACCAGCGAGAAGGACTGTGCAGTCATGGGGTCCCCCTGGGGACTGCGGGGAGCAGTCTCAGGGGCAGAGCAGCATGCGGCTTAGCCCTGGGAGAAAAAAGGACTTTTGCAGTAACAGGGTTCCCCTGGGGATTGCAGTGAGCAGTCCAAGGAGCTGAGGAGTCTGCGGCTCGACCCTGGCAAAGAGGTGGTGACCTCGAGAAGGGCTGGCACACTAGGGGTTCCCCCTGGAAACCGTGGGGAGCTGAGAGCACACAGGCCTTTGAGTCCACAACAACTTGGGAAGAGCGGAGTGACGGCCTGTCACCATCTCCTTAAGAAGGACAATGTATCCCAGTTAAAAAGAGAGGGTTGCGCATTGGAAAGTTCACCAAAGCACAGTTCATCGTACAGCTGGAGGGGGATGACCGCTCTAAGGAACAGATTCCTGACCCCAAATGGGGCTATAGCAGGATCTGGGAGCAGCTGGAGTGATAGCCAGGCATCGCCAAGACTCCTGTCCCCGACCAGACAGGGGTCTTCACGATCGGGCTCCCCATCGGGGGATCGGAGATGGATGGGATTGGAGCTGAGTCCAAGAGAGCAAGAGGACTGTGGGAGACAGCGAGAGCCCGAGAAAGAGCTGCAGAAGCAGCAGCAGCATGAACTGGCGGTGGTGGGGTGGAGAGGCCTAGGGGACCACCCAGGGGTGAGTGGGGATAGACCCCGGGGGGCCAGTTCCACAGGGAACCTCGAGACTAAATTGCTGCCCCTGGTTAAGGAGGGGGGGATGTGGATGCCCACCTCACTGCCTTTGAGCAGGCTGGCGATTTGAACCAGGGGGACCCTGCGGAAAAGCCCCAGTGTCTAGCTCCCTTGCTGGGTCCCAAGGCCATAGACTCCGTCAGCCCGATGGGTGGGGATGTGGACAGGCTCCCACTCCTGGTCCCAACCTATATGTCTGTGTGGAGTTCCCTGGGGTCGGGCCCCTCGGACCCCCAGTGGGAGTGGAAGGTGATGGTCAATGGGGACACATTCCTGTGGTGGCGAGTTCCTGGGACAGAGAGAACTGTTGTCCCGATGAGTCGAAAGAATAGTAAATATGGCAGGCGACCAGCTTGGCTTAATGGTGAAATCCTAGCGGATCTTAAACATAAAAAAGAAGCTTACAAGAAGTGGAAGGTTGGACATATGACCAGGGAAGAGTATAAAAATATTGCTCGGGCATGTAGGAATGTTATCAGGAGGGCCAAATCGCACCTGGAGCTGCAGCTAGCAAGAGATGTCAAGAGTAACAAGAAGGGTTTCTTCAGGTATGTTGGCAACAAGAAGAAAGCCAAGGAATGTGTGGGCCCCTTACTGAATGAGGGAGGCAACCTAGTGACAGAGGATGTGGAAAAAGCTAATGTACTCAATGCTTTTTTTGCCTCTGTTTTCACTAACAAGGTCAGCTCCCAGACTGCTGCGCTGGGCATCACAAAATGGGGAAGAGATGGCCAGCCCTCTGTGGAGATAGAGGTGGTTAGGGACTATTTAGAAAAGCTGGACGTGCACGAGTCCATGGGGCCGGACGAGTTGCATCCGAGAGTGCTGAAGGAATTGGCGGCTGTGATTGCAGAGATATTGGCCATTATCTTTGAAAACTCGTGGCGAACCGGGGAAGTCCCGGATGACTGGAAAAAGGCTAATGTAGTGCCAATCTTTAAAAAAGGGAAGAAGGAGGATCCTGGGAACTACAGGCCAGTCAGCCTCACTTCAGTCCCTGGAAAAATCATGGAGCAGGTCCTCAAAGAATCAATCCTGAAGCACTTGCATGAGAGGAAAGTGATCAGGAACAGCCAGCATGGATTCACCAAGGGAAGGTCATGCCTGACTAATCTAATCGCCTTTTATGATGAGATTACAGGTTCTGTGGATGAAGGGAAAGCAGTGGATGTATTGTTTCTTGACTTTAGCAAAGCTTTTGACACGGTCTCCCACAGTATTCTTGTCAGCAAGTTAAGGAAGTATGGGCTGGATGAATGCACTACAAGGTGGGTAGAAAGCTGGCTAGATTGTCGGGCTCAACGGGTAGTGATCAATGGCTCCATATCTAGTTGGCAGCCGGTATCAAGTGGAGTACCCCAAGGGTCGGTCCTGGGGCCGGTTTTGTTCAATATCTTCATAAATGATCTGGAGGATGGTGTGGATTGCACTCTCAGCAAATTTGCGGATGATACTAAACTGGGAGGAGTGGTAGATACGCTGGAGGGGAGGGATAGGATACAGAAGGACCTAGACAAATTGGAGGATTGGGCCAAAAGAAATCTGATGAGGTTCAATAAGGATAAGTGCAGGGTCCTGCACTTAGGACGGAAGAACCCAATGCACAGCTACAGACTAGGGACCGAATGGCTAGGCAGCAGTTCTGCGGAAAAGGACCTAGGGGTGACAGTGGACGAGAAGCTGGATATGAGTCAGCAGTGTGCCCTTGTTGCCAAGAAGGCCAATGGCATTTTGGGATGTATAAGTAGGGGCATAGCGAGCAGATCGAGGGACGTGATCGTTCCCCTCTATTCGACATTGGTGAGGCCTCATCTGGAGTACTGTGTCCAGTTTTGGGCCCCACACTTCAAGAAGGATGTGGATAAATTGGAGAGAGTCCAGCGAAGGGCAACAAAAATGATTAGGGGACTGGAACACATGAGTTATGAGGAGAGGCTGAGGGAGCTGGGAATGTTTAGTCTGCAGAAGAGAAGAATGAGGGGGGATTTGATAGCTGCTTTCAACTACCTGAAAGGGGGTTCCAAAGAGGATGGCTCTAGACTGTTCTCAATGGTAGCAGATGACAGAACGAGGAGTAATGGTCTCAAGTTGCAGTGGGGGAGGTTTAGGTTGGATATTAGGAAAAACTTTTTCACTAAGAGGGTGGCGAAACACTGGAATGCGTTACCTAGGCAGGTGGTAGAATCTCCTTCCTTAGAAGTTTTTAAGGTCAGGCTTGACAAAGCCCTGGCTGGGATGATTTAACTGGGAATTGGTCCTGCTTTGAGCAGGGGGTTGGACTAGATGACCTTCTGGGGTCCCTTCCAACCCTGATATTGTATGATTCTATGATTCTATGATTGTCAGGCCCTGGGTGGTGCAGCCTCAGATGCTGAGGGGCTGTGTGAGCTGAGTGAGGGTCCCAGGGACGAAGCCCCTCGCCCTGCCTATGGCCCAGATCCCTGTGCAGACCCAGGAGGGGTGGGGCTTGCTGGTCGTTGTGGTTCTCCAGGACACCAGCTGCAAGACCCTGTTGTGGTGTGACTGTGTCTCTTTGGGACAGGATCCAGGCCGTGCTCCTGTAACTGCCAAGGGTTTGAATTTGAATCCAGGGAACCAATCGGCGGTGAGGGAAATGGTCAGTGAAGGTGCAGGTGACCTGGCTGGCAGCACGGAGGAGCTCCTAGGCTCAGGATACTTGCCTGCCTGTAACCAACCCCCTGGGGCTGGGTGGAACAGAGAGATGCTCCCTGGCCCCCTGTACACCGGAGAGGAGGGCTCAGGGGGCTCACGCTGGCTCTAATGCAGTGAGGAAAGCAGCGAGCTCGCTGCCTACCCCCACTGGGACAGCAAGGGCAGCGCTGAGTACAGTGGGAGCTGAGACCCCAGCTGAGGTGGGGAGACACAGGCAGGGCAGGGTACCTGAGTGGAAGGTGCTTGGTAAGGAAAGTCTGGATGAACCTAGGCAGCCTTGTGAGCTGATGGCTGTGTCTAGTCAGCAGGGTGGGAAGGCGAGGAGAGTGGAAGATGAGAGTCCCTGGACCTTACCTATTACCTGGGTGGAGAATTGTGACAGTGAAGGAAACGTGCCTGTGTCTGTCAGGAGTATTGACTTGCCTATGGAGGGAGCCACCCTGATCTCCAAGCAGTTGTCTGTGACCAGCCTTGTGTGCTGGGACCAGGGGAAAGAGATCCCAAGCTGCGTGTCTGGGAAAGGAGAAAGTGTGTCCGGCTCTTCTTTGTCTGTGGAGCAGACAGAAGGGGCCTTTCAGCCTGTGATGGTTGAGGGTCGTGCAGTTGTCTCAGAGTTGGTTCTGGATTCAGCTAAAGCCCAGGAAGGGAAGGGTCCTAAGTTTGTGTCTGCTCGGGAGAACAGCCCTGTAACTAGGTCGCATCCAGTTAGTGTCTATGTAAAATCCCAGAGACCCGACAATTCTGGTGCTTGTATTTTGCCTGTTGCTAGTGTGTTGTTGGGAAAGGGTGTCGCAACTCTGTCTAATCAGGGTGAGATCCTAGCCAGGGCACAAGGAGAGCATAAAGGTGATTTGATTGTGTTACCTACTGAGGGTGTGGAAACCTGTAGCAAGAAGGAAAAGATTCCTGAACTTGTGTGTGGCAAAGGGAAGGAGAATGCTTCTGACCTTTTATCAAGAAAGTCTGTGAGTTTGCCTGAAAGGGGATTGTGTAGGAATCCGCCGGATGGGCCAGAGGTGATTCTGGATGTAAGGGAGAAAGAGTCTGTTGTTGCTCAGGAAAGTGTTCCTCTAGAGCAAGCCCTAGGTAAAGAGGGTAAGAGCAGAATTTCTGTGAAGGGTGAATTGTTGCATAGAAAAGCCCTAGGGAAAGGAATCCTCATGGAGTCTTTGCCAGCAGTTTACTGCAACTGAAGGGTGTGAAAGTGATTTAATCAAGAAAGTTTCAGTTCCTAAGGGCCAGAAATTTTCTGTTGTGAATGGATCCACTGACTTTCCTGTTGAAAGATCCAGTGTGGATAGCTTTGAGAAGGTCTCAGATGGAGTGAAAGCTGTTAAGAAAGTTAAACAGTCCTATAACCAAATGGCAATGTTTGGCCAGCTTGTTGGGGAGAAAACCCAATCCCAGTTTGACCCCCTGGGGTTTTGGGGTGGCCAAAGGACATGGGCCGCATAAACCTTCCCACATGCGGCCTGCGAGTGCCATCGAGCACCCCCGACCTAAGGGAGGGCGTGAAACAGGAAGGGCTTAAAACTGGAAGGGCCTGGTGTAACTCCCACCAAGGAATGGGAGAGATGCTGGGGGATCCATGGGAATGTTGGTGGCTTCGAACTTCCCTAGGTCACCAGCTGAAGTGACCCCGCTCAGTTCGATCTCGAAGGGGGGAGAGATGTGACGGAGTGGGACTGTTCTTAATGTTTCCTCTGAATAGTGTGGGGGTGCTTCAGTTTCCCCTAGATGGTTCTTAAATATCTAGGGGGTGGGTTAAGGGTGTATGATCATTGCAGAGCCCTAGAGGGCAGGTGTGTGCAGGGGTCTGGACACAGAGAATGGTCGACATGCTGTTTCCTGGCAACTGATGGCCTGGGCCCTTCCCCCTGCAAGGTGAGAGCTAAAGGGTTGGAGAACAAAGGAATCCGGTGCCCAGGAAAGGGATAAAGCCCAGAGGAGGAGGGGCTGGAGGGGGAGTCAGTTTGGGGCTGGCTGGAGACATGGAGTGAAGGGCAGACGGGGTTGTCTGGCTCACTGCCCCCCAAAATGGACCCAGCTGAGGGGTCCTGTTCTCTGCACCTGCAAGCTCTGTGTTAGGTTTCAGAGTAACAGCCGTGTTAGTCTGTATTCGCAAAAAGAAAAGGAGGACTTGTGGCACCTTAGAGACTAACCAATTTATTTGAGCATGAGCTTTTGTGAGCTACAGCTCACTTCGTCGGATGCAGCTCACGAAAGCTCATGCTCAAATAAATTGGTTAGTCTCTAAGGTGCCACAAGTACTCCTTTTCTTTTTAAGCTCTGTGTTAGACCATGTCCCTGTCGTCTAATAAACCTTCTGTTTTACTGGCTGGCTGAGAGTCACGTCTGACTGCAAAGTTGGGGGGCAGGTCCCTCTGGCTTCCCCAGGACCCCGCCTGGGCGGACTGGCTGTGGGAAGCGCACGGAGGGGCAGAGGAGGCTGAATGCTCCGAGGTCAGACCCAGGAAGGGGGAAGCCGGGTGAGCTGTGTGTCCTGCAGACAGGCTGCTCCCCGAGAGGAGACTTCCCCAGAGTCCTGCCTGGCTTCGTAGGGAGCAGTTCCAGAGCATCGCCCAGGGACTCCATGACATACTGGTCAATTTTTTTGATGGTGTTTCCAGTGTGCTGGACACTTTCCTGGCATTTCCCCTCCCCACGGAGCTCATGGAGACACAGACGGGTGAGCAGAGGCTAGGGCCAGGGTGGCCGACTTGGGGCTCCAGAGCTGCGTGTGGCTTTTCAGAAGTTAACATGCGGCTCCTTGCACGGGTGCCGACTCCGGGGCTGGAGCTACAGGCACCAACTTTCCAATGTGCCAGGGGTGCTCACTGCTCCACCCCCGGCTCTGCCCTAGGTCCTGCCCCCACTCTGCCTCTTCCCCAGAGCCTGCTGTGCCCTTGCCCAGTGAAACGAGGCGTGGGGAGGGAGAGGGAGGTGCTGATTGGTGGGGCTGCCGGTGGGCGGGAAGCACTGGGGGCGGGAGGCGGGGAGCTGATGGGGGTCTGCTGACGTATTACTGTGGCTCTTTGGCAATGTTCATTGGTAAATTCTGGCTCCTCAGTCTCAGGTTGGCCCCCCTGGACTAGGGGAAGCAAGCAGCAAATGGGCGTTTTGTAGACAAGTCATCTAGGCTGGCTGTGGCTGTCCAAGGGCCGATCTGGTCTGGAGGGGCAGTGACCTGCCCAGGATGGGTGGAGGGGGTCTTGTGCTTCTTGTGTCCCAGCCGATATGAGGGTGCAGGGGAGGGAAGGGTTCAGGTTGCAGATGTTGCTGGCAGGGAGGGATGTGGGAGGCTCCCCAGACAAGAATCTTGTGAACCTGGGAGCCGTGTCTGTCAGCTTCCCTGGGAGCCCAGCGGTATCTGGAGGGCTAGAGACGAGCAGGGGCGCTGGTCTCTGCTGTCATCGGACGTGCGCGCTTCTTTCTCTCCACTTGATCCAGGACGGGAACTGAATGGCCCTTTGTAGGCACCAGCTGGCATTCCCTGTGCTGATTCCAGCCTGTACTGGGAGGAGTGCTGGGCACTGGTGGTGGCGCTGATCTGGTGGGAGCTGCAGCCGGGACACCCAGGGCTCCAGGGTGGTGAGTGAGGGAGACTGGGACAGCCACGGGTGCGGCATGTGTTCTCCATGCCTCTGGGTGTGTTGCTGTTGCTGTGGAAGGGGATGATGTGGGGGAGGCCTAGTGACAAGGTGGGGCCTTGAGGGCTGATTCCGAAATGTCCCAGGCCCCCGACTCATCCTGCACCCAGTGTGGAGTGGTACAGAGCCGCCAGCCTTTGCTGCTGTGCCCGCCTCAGTCATCCCAGTGCCATTCCCTGGGTGCCATTCCACCACACCACTTCCATGGAGCCCGCCGGAGGGAGTGAGCCTGGGAAAGCTGGAGCTCCCCTTCCCTGGCCCACGCCCCGTGGTGCCTGGCTGCAGCGTGAATTATGAAGCGTGCCCTTGGTGGAACATGTGCTGAGGCTCGCCACGGGAATGTGGGCAGATCTGACATACAAGCCACAGCAGCCAGCCTGTAATTTCCAGCAGGCCCCAGTCGCTCTGTTTTTCAGTTAAAAATATATTAAAAAGTAGGAATGTGGGGTGTGCAGAGAGGAATGTTTGCAGCCGCGGAGAAAGCTCTGGTGTGATAATGAAAGGGTCAGTCCCCATCCGCGAGAGCGACAGATTTAGACTCTGGCGTTTGGCACTAACACAGGAGCTGAGGATTTGCTCTAGCGGATCAGACCATTGGTCCAGCCAGCCTGCGACCCTGGCTCCAGCAGAGCCAACAGCTGATGTCTCGAGCAAGGCAGTGTCCTGCATATCCTTGGTGTGGATGGGGACACCCTTCTCTGACGCCTGCGGGCCTGGGCTAGTGCCAGGAGGGGGTGATTTGCTCATACCTAAGATTATCTCACTGGATTGTGCACAGGC
The DNA here is from genome assembly GCF_965140285.1 of Lepidochelys kempii. Taxonomy (NCBI): domain Eukaryota; kingdom Metazoa; phylum Chordata; order Testudines; family Cheloniidae; genus Lepidochelys; species Lepidochelys kempii. The sequence goes on from NC_136390.1 coordinate 1,625,154, forward strand.
TCCCCTCTGCATGCAGGGTGCTGGAGATGGAAGTGGAACTGATCGTGTATGGTAGCAGAGGGCTCCCACCCTACCAGACAAGGGCAGAGCGAGGTCTAGGGACTGGGGCTGGAGCCAGGCACATGCAGACAGGAAATAAGATGTAGATTTGTACCTGGGAGGGGAATGACCCGTTGGAATGGCTCCCCCAGGCCGTGGGGCTCCCCATGGTGTGGAGTCTCTCTGGCCAGATGGGGTGGCTGTCTGACAGCGGCTCTGGTCCAGCCATAGGAGTGACTGGGAGAAGCTATGTTGGGGCAGACGTCACTAGATGACCATAGTGAGCCCTTCTGGCTTTAATGTCTGTGAGGTACCAGGTGTATGAATGGTGTGAAGGTTCACCCGGCACAGCCTGTGCCACGGCGAGTGATTCCACAGGCTGGCCATAAATGAAGCGTGCAGGGTAGCACTCCCTCGCAGCGGCTGTGAAGGTGTTGCCTTTCCATACCTTTGTGCACCCTCCTTGTTTTCACGTTGTGGGACAGTGTGGAAGGATGGATGGATGGACGATTGTCGCTCCAGCCCAGGATGATCCCCTTGTCGCCTGCAGGCCATTGCGGGCAGCTCAGAGAGAATCTTGGCTGAGTGCAGTTTCGTCCCAAAAGCAAAGGGGGAATCAGGCTGGTGAAGGAATGGGATGGGGAACCAATGGAGTGCCCTTCTGTCAATCAGTTGGACGCCCTCCTCTGGGAACCTGGCATCCTGTCTCAGACAGCAGAGAGGGGGGTGTGACGAAGCGGGACTGTTCTTCACGTTTCCTCTGAATAGTGTGGGGGTGCCTCAGTTACCCCTAGGCAGTTCTTAAGTATCTAGGGGGTGGGATAAGGGTGTATGATCATTGCAGAGCCCTAGAGGGCAGGGGTGTGCAGGGGTCTGGACACAGAGAATGGCCGACACCCTGTTTCCTGGCAACTGATGGCCTGGCCTTTCCCCCCTGCAAGGTGAGAGCTGAAGGGTTGGAGAACAAAGGAATCCGGTGGCCCGGGAAAGGGACAAAGCCCAGAGGAGGAGGGGCTGGAGAGAGTTTCAGTTTGAGGCTGGCTGGGACATGGAGTGAAGTACAGACGTGGTTGTCTGGCTCACTGCCCCCCAAAATAGACCCAGCTGAGGGGTCCTGTTCTCTGCAGCTACAAGCTCTGTGTTAGACCATGTTCCTGTCATCTAATAAACCTTCTGTTTTACTGGCTGACTGAGAGTCACATCTGACTGCGGAGTTGGGGTGCAGGACCCTCTGGCTTCCCTAGGACCCCGCCTGAGTGGACTGGCTGTGGGAAGCACACGGAGGAGCTGAGGATGCTGAATGCTCCGAGGTCAGACCCAGGAAGGTGGAAGCTGTGTGAACTTTTTGCCCTGCAGACAGTCTGCTCACAGAAAGGAGACTTCCCCAGAGTCCTGACTGGCTTCATAGGGAGCAGTTTCAGAGTATCGCCCAGGGACTCCGTGACAACTGGTGGCAGTGGTGGGATGTACGCTTCCTGCAGTAAGTGTCTGGGAAGCAGTAAAACGAAGGGGGATTGACGAGGACCAGGCGTGATGAAGGCTCAAAGAGAAGCGGTTTCAGGAGGCTGGTTAACCCCTGGGAGTGTGTGACCAGCGAGAAGGAGTGTGTAGTAATGGGGTCCCCCTGGGGACTGCAGTGAGCAGTCTCAGGGGCGGAGGAGCCTGTGGCTTGGCCCTGGGAGAGAGAAGGACTTTTGCAGTAACAGGGTTCCCCTGGGGATTGCAGTGAGCAGTCCAAGGAGCTGAGGAGTCTGCGGCTCGACCCTGGCAAAGAGGTGGTGACCTCGAGAAGGGCTGGCACACTAGGGGTTCTCCCTGGAAACCGTGGGGAGCTGAGAGCACACAGGCCTGTGAGTCCACAACAACTTGGGAAGAGCGGAGTGATGGCCTGTCCCCGTCTCCTGAAGAAGGACATTGTAACCCGGTGCAAAAAGAGAGGGTTGCGCATTGGAAAATTCACCAAAGCACAGTTCATCGTGCAGCTGGAGGAGGAGGATTGCTCTAAGGAACAGATTCCTGACCCAAATGGGGCTACAGCAGGATCTGGGAGCAGCTGGAGTGGTAGCTAGGCTTCGCCAAGACTCCTGTCCCCGACCAGACGGGGGTCTTCACGATCGGGTTCCCCATCAGGGGATCGGAGATGGATGGGATTGGATCTGAGTCCGAGAGAGCAAGAGGACTGTGAGAGACAGCGAGAGTCCAAGTAAGAGCTGCAGAAGCAGCAGCAGCATGAACTGGCGGTGGGGGAGCGGAGAGGCCTAGGGGACCTCCCAGGGGTGAGTGGGGATAGACCCCGGGGGGCCAGTTCCGTAGGGAACCTCGAGACTAAATTGCTGCCCCTGGTTAAGGAGTGGGGGATGTGGATGCCCACCTCACTGCCTTTGAGCAGGCTGGCGATTTGAACCAGGGGGACCCTGTGGAAAGGCCCCAGTGTCTAGCTCCCTTGCTGGGTCCCAAGGCCATAGACTCTGTCAGCCAGATGGGTGGGGATGTGGACAGGCTCCCACTCCTGGTCCCAATCTATATGTCTGTGTGGAGTCTGCTGGGGTCAGGCCCCTCGGACTCCCAGTGGGAGTAGAAGGTGATAGTCAATGGGGAGACATTCCTGTGGTGGCAAGATCCTGGGACAGAGAGAACTGTTGTCAGGCCCTGGGTGGTGCAGCCTCAGATGCTGAGGGGCTGTGTGAGCTGAGTGAGGGTCCCAGGGACGAAGCCCCTCGTCCTGCCTATGGCCCAGATCCCTGTGCAGACCCAGGAGGGGTGGGGCTTGCTGGTCGTTGTGGTTCTCCAGGACACCAGCTGCAAGACCCTGTTGTGGTGTGACTGTGTCTCTTTGGGACAGGATCCAGGCCGTGCTCCTGTAACTGCCAAGGGTTTGAATTTGAATCCAGGGAACCAATCGGCGGTGAGGGAAATGGTCAGTGAAGGTGCAGATGACCTGGCTGGCAGCAGGGAGGAGCGGCTAAGCTCAGGATACCTGTGTAAGCAGTGTCGGGATGAGCTCCGCCCTGACATCTGGTGGTGAGATGTGTCAAGTTGTGGAAAAGAACTTCAGGGGCCGATCTCATTTGCATAGGCACACCCACCCCGCCTAGAATGAGGCCATAGCTGCCCAAATGGTCACTTTGGCTGCTGTGGGATCCCCAGTGTCTCTGTTATTGGGTCAGGAAGAATAAATTGTTTTTACCCTGATTATGGGAACTGTGCTTGGAACTGTACTTGGCCTTTTGTTATGATGGAGGGACTCACCGTCAACTAAATAGCACTCGCTAGGCAAGGGTCATGGGTTCCAAAACTGAATTGAGAGAGGCTGGGGATAAGTATTAATACTTAGTGGCATGGGCCAATTGGTGAGGGTCTTACATGCTAATTGCACTTTCTCCTGTTTCCACTGTGGAATGTCAGAGCTAAATTTGATTTCATTAGGAGTCTAGTTACAGGCTGCTGAGCTCACTTTGGGCTAATAGTGTACCAGCACTGAGGCTCCCCTACTACAAACTGAATTCACCTAAGAGCTGAAATCACTGAGCGTTGTGTTAAGTAGTGGGGGAGCCTGAAGATATATTGTGGAGCAGTTTGTGGGACGGCTGGTGGAGCTGTTCGTGGGACGGCGGGAGCTGCTTGTGGGCCGCGGAGCTGAGCGAAGCAGTTTGTGGGGCGGCTGGCGGAGCGGAGCAGAGCCCTGTGGGGCGGTCAGCTTCAGATCATGTAAGGTGCCTCTTACCCCCGCCCCCATCTCCACCCAGGTTGGGAGGTAAAGCTCTGCAGATAAACTTTCGAACTCTGGGGCTGCCCTGACCAGGGACAGAGACTTTTGCGTCATTGGACTTTTGGGACTTTGGGTGATTTGGGGTTGCTGGACTCAAGAACCAAAGGGAAAGGACACGACCCAATTTGCTTGGGGTGGGTTTTTTTGCTCATGGGCTGTGTTATGAATCCTGTGGGTGGTGTTTCCCCAACAGAATGCCACATTGTTTCTCTCTGTTATTAAAAGGCTTTTTGCTACACTCAGACTCTGTGCTTGCGAGAGGGGAAGTATTGCCTCTTGGAGGCGCCCAGCAGGGGTAGTATATATTTCTCCCAGGTCACTGGGTGGGGGCTCGAGCCGGTTTGCATTGTGTTATTGGAATGGATCCCCTAGATATTGAACCCGGCCCTTGTTACTGCCAACTCTGATGGGAAGAAGGGTTACACCTGCTTGCCTGTAACCAGCCTCCTGGGGCTGGGTGGGACAGAGAGATGCTCCCCGCCCCCTTGCACACCAGAGCGGGGGCTCATGCTGGCTCTGATGCAGTGAGGAAAGCAGCGAGCTCACTGCCTACCTCCACTGGGACAGCAAGGGCAGCGCTGAGCACAGTGGGAGCTGAAACCCCAGCTGAGGGGGGGAGACACAGGCAGGGCAGGGGATCTGTTGGGAGAGGCAAAGTGCTTGGTAAGGAAAGTTTGGATGAGCCTAGGCAGCCTTGTGAGCTGATGGCTTTGTCTAGGAGGCAGTGTGGGAAGGCGAGAAGAGTGGAAGATGAGTGTCCCTGTATCTTTCCTTAGAGACTAACCAATTTATTTGAGCATAAGCTTTCGTGAGCTACAGCTCACTTCATCGGATGCATCTGATGAAGTGAGCTGTAGCCCATGAAAGCTTATACTCAAATAAATGTGTTAGTCTCTAAGGTGCCACAAGTACTCCTTTTCTTTTTGCTTACAGAAAGGAGCCTTCTCCAGAGTCCTGACTGGCTTCATAGGGAGCAGTTCCAGAGCATCGGCCGGGGACTCTGTGACAGGGCGTCAGAGAGTGATTAGGGGCCTGGAGAGACATCCCTTGTGGGGAGAGGTTGAAAAGAATGGGATTGTTTGGTTTAGAGAGGAAGCGAAGGAAAGGGGCCATGACAGCAGCATAGGGAATGATGCCTGAGAAAGAGAAGGCAGACTGGGCACTGCTCTTCGCCCTCCAGGAGACTGTCACTGCAAGATGCCATCAGGTAAGATGGAGCCAAAGAGAGATGTGTGTTGTGCATGACACACCGGTAACCTGTGGAACTCATTGCCCATCCTCTGCTGGGCAGGGGGCTGGCCTAGAGGTCTCTGTTTGATATCCATGGGTTTGCATGAAGCGGGTGTATAATAATGGTCTGTGCTTTGGGTTTAGCAATATGTTTTGTCAGATTAGGTTGTGCCGTAAACCTAATTTGTTCTTGCCGCCATGGTCAGTAAGAGGTGTTCGGCCTCAGACACAGCTTTGCACTGTCCTGCTGTTTGCTGCAGCATCGGGCCAGATTCTGTCACCCTCCCTTGCCTGGAGCAGGGCCCGGTGACTCCACGGGGGCTCTTTGGAACAGGAGGCGCTAATCGGGGTCGGGGCTATATTGGAGTCTTGCCCATCGGCATTAGCAACTGGCAACCCAGTATAGAAAAGCCAGCTCCGAGCTCCCTGGTGCCTGGTTTCTGTGGCACTATCATGTCTGGCCGGCAGGAGTCTCCTCGCAGAGCCAACATGTGGAACCAGCAGCATTTCAGAGGGCCCCAGATTGAAACCTTCCTCCTGACAATCTAAGTGTAGCCCCCAAGGCCTCTCTCAGATGGCTCCCTAAGTCCCTGTGCTGATGTGCCCCATGCCCATCACGCTTTGTGGCACCACCCCCCTTGTCATGCCACACAGGCCCTCTGGGCAGGAAGGCAAGGCAGTGCTCAGCTTCTGCAGCCCATGCCCTCCCTGCAAGCATGTCCCCTGCAGACACGGGTGCAGCCTGCCTTGCCGCCCCCTTCCAGCTGAGGTTTCCTGGGGCATGAGGAGCTGCAGGGACAGGATGGGGAAGCAGCTCCTCTCTTCCCCTCAGGCACTGCCTGCCTTGTAGCAGGGATCAGGGTCTCTGTCTGCCCAGGAGCCCCCTGGAATTCTTCGCTGGTCACTAATCGCACAGCTCCTCGGGGCATGCTGCAAAGCCTCCTGCACTCCTGCCGTAGCCTTGAATCGCTCCATCTGATACCCACGCAGCCCACTTGGCCTTGTGGCCAGGTAGTCATAACACGCTGGGCATGCCCCCTCGCATGGAGCTGCTGCTGGCTTTCTACCTCCCCGACCTGGGGTGAGATCAGGGCTTTGTGGATCAGCTGCTTACCTGCTACCCGGCCAGAGGGCGAAGTAGCCCCCCAGCAGTGCTTCCTGGACAAGGAGCTTTTGTGTGCTCCACCCAGCTCCTCTCCTGGGACATTCCCCAAATGAACCCATTTGCTCTGCACCCCCGTCTACTGCCCCATGCTGGCCCAGGGGTTCAGTTGGCTCTGGTGCAACTCAGCTTCTGTGGGCAAGCCCAGAAAGCAGCTCTGGGATGGCCCCTAGGCGCCGAGAAGCCCACTCTCTTGCCGCTGGCCTTAGCTCACAGCATGTTCCCTCAGGAGAGTGGTAAGGAAAAAGAGCCCCTGAGGTAGTCTGGGGGTGGGCAGGGAGGCTGCCTGGTGAGAGCCAGATGTGCCAGGCTGGGACCAGGCCTGTCTTGTGTGTCAGTGACTCGCAGGGGAGGTGGTCAGTGGCCTGAGTCATTTGCAGGTGTTACCAACTGGTTCTGTTCATGGAAGTCGCTAAGGATTGTAGTCAGCTCCCGGGGGGGAATATGAAGACTCAGGGGGCTTGGGCAGCTGATGAGCTGCAGCTTGGGAAAGCGAGCCTCAGCTCCCAGAGCCACTGGGGTGTGAATGCAGGGTCCTCAGACCTCGGAGCCAGCATCTGTCCAACGAGCACCCAAGCGAGACTCCAATGCAGTGTCTGGTGTGTTCAACTGGGGAGCTGCACAGGTGTCGCTGGGATGGAGAAGGGCAGGCGGCTGAGCTGACTTAGCCGTCGGCTGGGGTGCACGCTTGCGGAGAGATCGCAGTCCCAGAGCTTGTTTATCCCAAGGCACAGCTGGGTGGGGAGCACTGGGGGAAGCCTACAGCAGTGGGATGGGCAGCAGGTCTCCTGTTGCAGAAAAAACAGCCGGGAGCAGCCCCACTTCCCATTTGCCTACAGCCAAGTCTGCTCCTTGCCCAGCGGCACAGAGGGTGGGGTACTGTGCCTTTTGGCACTTCTCCTGTCCCAGCCAAGCCCCCATTTGCAACAGACTCCCACGGGCAGTGCCAGCCTCAAGTGCAGAAGGCCAGTCGGGTACAGGTCAGCGACAGCTACTTCCCAAGAGTGGGGACAAATGCCATGGCCCCAGGTTCTTTACACGGGTGGATTGGGCGCCTTGTGTCCGTGGCCTCATTCCAGCATAACTGGCTGACCCTGAAGGCCAATGCCAGCCCCATGCTGCTCAACCCAGCAAACATCTCCAGCCTACAGCAGACAAGGATTAAACTTAATTGCAAGAGATCGAGGTCCTGGAGCACGTGGTGACTGAATCCAGAGCCAGGCTCCACCCCACGTGCCTCCTGCTTCTCCTGAGACATCCAGATGGCCAGGGCTCAGCGGGGCAGCTGGCGGAAATGCTGTGTGCCTGGGGGCAATGCCACCCTCTGCAGAACTCCCTGCTGAGAACATGCGGCATCTCCCCTCTGGTCTCTAAGGAAACCCACAGCCATGCTGCCACATGGGCCCCTCACTGCTGCTGGTGCTATGAGAGGGAGCCTCAGCCAGGTATGCTGGCAAGGAGCCTGTGCCCCTCCTGGCAGTCCGTCGGGCCCAGCCACCTCCAGGCTCAGTAGCTCCTGGGTGTGCACAGGTGGGGACACCCTCTCTGGGCACGTGACACAGGCCACCCTGTGCCCCAGGGGCTTGATGCCTCCTGGTCTCTCGCGTCCTCCTGGAGCTTGTAGGTGGCATGCTGACATCCTGGAGTGGCCTGATCCCCCCCGATGAGTCAGTGCTCTGCAGGGAAGTGTTCCCAGCTTTGCTTAAAAACTCGTCTTCCTTTGACCCTTTGCTGTGTGCCCCTCTCACCCCTCTGGCGCTGTTTGGACGTGGCCCAGAGCTGGTGGCTTTGAAATTCCAACATCTGCTCTTGGTGAGCTGGGGCAACCCTGGGGGCATGGCAGCGAGAGGGAGCTCACTGCACCTGCTGCTAGGCACTAGGAAAACAAGCTATTCCTCGAATGGGGTCAGCTGGCATAAGCCAGCCTAGCTCTCTTGCTGTGTGTGGAGCTGTGCTGAGTTACACACACTCAGGGTCTGACCCAGGAACTGGGGCTACAACAAGCTTTTGCTTAAAATCTCTCCCCGCTGCCTTCTCAGGGGTGCAGCTGCACCAGGCAGCAGTACCAGGGGTGTCAGTGTGATCCCGCCACCTGTGTTGTCTGAGGAGATCTCTGTCACACGGTGAAATCCCAGGAGGCCCCGTGCTCTGCCCACAATAGTGCTCAGCAGGGCTGCGCGGAGGAAGGGCACTGCTGCTTGGGGCTAGGGATTGGCAACTCCGTCCCAGCTTAGACAGAAGTCTCCACTGGTAGTTGCAGGCAGCAGGGGTCACTGTTCCCTGTGCTTTGCGACTTGCCTGTGCCCGCCTCCCCGGGGCACTGACCCGTGCGCTGTGCTATCTGGTACACTTTGCTCACTCCGCTGCCGTGCCCAACTTTCCTGGGAGCTGCTGTTTGCTTTTCTCTGAATTATGACTCCAGCTTGTGCCTTTGATCTGGGCTGCGTCTGGCCTCCATTGGCTGCTATTGGCCTTCCTTTGAAGTGCAGTTACCTTCCCGGCTTTGTGTGTTGTTGCAGCCTCTGGAGCAAACCGGGAGGAGCGGATCTGAGATGCCTCTGTGGTGGGCACAGCACAGTGCCCACTTTGCCCAGCTGCCCCTGGGCACTGGTGACTGTGCAGGAGCAACCCCTAGGAAGCCCTGCAAGGCGTGTGCATAGTCCAGGGGCAGAGCATGGGGCAGTTCTGGGCAGAGGGCCCGTATCCTAATCTTAGGCCTGAGCTGCAGACGTGACCAATGGCCATCAAATCACCCCTGCCCTGCATGGGATGTGTGTGACTCCCGCACTTGCCTCCTACTGCAGGGAGTTCCACAGGGGAACACTGCACTGCTCCCTTGTAGTGGTTCTGCACGTGCTGTTCCATCCCGTGATCTGTGTGTTTATGCTATGGGGAAGGGTCACCTGAAGGGCTGGACCCATCTCTTCTCCGTTCCTTGTGTCCCCCTTCCTCACAGGGCAGCCATGTGCACGCCGGTGAGGTGCTGACGAGTTGCCAAGGATGGCCCAAAGAGGGACATTCAGGGCCCAGGCATTGCTCTCACCCCTCGGGCAGTCCCTCCCGCCTCTGGCAGCGGGCAGGGAGACGCCTGGCTGGGTCACAGCACAAGGAAAGCAGCCGCTCCAGGTCATGGATCTTCACATTGCCAAGGCAGCAGGGGGGAGCTGCCTCCTGTGCCTTGCTGTGGAGGAGGGGCAGATAGACAGCCTGTACCTTCGTGCCCCCTGGCTCCCCCTTGCTCTCCCAGCATACTGCACTCAGGGCTGCTGGAGGGGCCTGCATTGCCTCCCCCAAAGAAGTCCTGCAGGCTGCCTGGGCAATGAGGAGGTGCTCTCCTGTCTCTGCCCTCTCCTCCTCACCTTCCTTCCCTGGCACTTCTTTCCAAATCCGACCAAGGCTCGGATCTGGGTCGCAGAGCCCCCAATGGGGGGCAAGGGGCTGGGGGTCTTGTGCTAGAAGAGCTGAACTGGCAGCGAGCCCAGAAGTGCTGGGGATGTAGGAGCAGCAGTGCAGTGAAGCTCAGGGTGCCAGAGAGCGGGGGTTGGTGGAGCAGGAGGTGCTGGGGCCATGTCTCAAAGGGCTGATTTCTTTTGCCCAGGAATTGCCCCCATGGTCTCTGACTCCCAGCCCAATGGCTTGTCCCTAGAGCTGGGGGTGAGGAGCTGGTGAAGCACTCCTGAGGCCTGCAGCCCTCCAGGCAGCAGCCCTGGCTCCAGTTCCATGAGGGTAGTGGTGGGCTGAGGCTGGCCCGGCCTGGCAGTGGGGGCGAGTGCTTGGCTGCCTGTCCTAGGGGCTCTGTGCTGCCCAGTGGCTGTGCCAGGTGCCATTTCCTACACCCCTCGCCCATGTGACTGGGCTTGAAGCTGAGCCCCCTGTGGCCACGGGCCCTGGAGCTGGGCGCTGGTGGCAGTGGCTCCCCTCAGCTCCACGCCGAGAGCCGCCTCTGCTCGTGCAAGTGGGCCGCCGTGCTCCAGCCGCCCCGGCCCCAGCAAGCGGGACCAGCATCAGGTGAACTGATCCAGCACCAGCAAGGGGCCTGTCAGCAATGGCTGCTGCTCCCTCCCTCGAGCACCCCAGGGAGACGCCCCAGGTCAGGAAGGAGGGGACGGCAGTCGCAGGCCCTTGCTGTGACTTGCCAGGCGCAGGCTGTGGACTCTGGCCTTGAGCAGATCCACGCCCCCCTCCAGCACAGAGGAACTGGCCTTTATCTGTTACACTTTGTTCTCCCTGCTGTCTGGGTGTGGAGTGGGCAGAGCCGGCAGAGATTAGCCCTCACCCTCAGACCTTTGACACACACGCTGCGGGCAGGGTGATGGGTTTGCTTTGTGCTGGGGCTGGGGGGTAAAGTGCTCGCGATGTGCCCCCTCCCCCAGGCAGAGAGCCTGCTGCATCTCCGTCAGTGCAGTGTGGGCCGAGCGTGTCTGTGCACGGCATCGGGGAGATGCTTCTCCATAGCAGAGAGCGGACCATGACACAGCGCCCCCTGCTGGGCAGCTGGGACTGATCTAGGCGGGAGCTCCTGCCCCAGCCTGTGCCCCTGCCCTGCTCCTCACAGCACCCCCTGCTGGGCATGAGGAAGATGAGCTGAGGGGGCAGTGAGAGCCTTGCCTGGGAATTTCCTTCCTTTGGAGTAACTTTTCCCAACCTGCCCTTTAGGCACGCAGAGCTGTGCTTGCTGCTGCTGGTCCCTACGCCTGCTGAGTGGAGCCGTGATGCCTTCTGCGCGTTTGCCCTGCTCTGCTAGGAGCTGCATGGGCAGCTGCCATTCCTGGCCTGCGGGTGTGGGGATGGGAACCTCGGCCAAGTCCCTGTTGCTACTTGGGTGTGTTCAAATAAAAGCGGGGGGGGCCTCTCCTCACTCGGGCTAGCTGCTCTGGAGCCGCTGGGCCTATGGACTAGGGGGAGCACACAGAGGCCAACAGCCCCATCCAAACTCAGATGGGCCTCTGAGAGCAGCGTGGCTCTGATGATTGTACAGGGGAGTCCCTCCTGCCTCGGGGGAGGGTCTGAAATGCTCCCCCAGGAGCCCTGTGTTACTTGGCCAGGGCCACTCCCATCCCCAGAGCCTTGGGATGGCGACTCACTTCAGATGGAGGTAGAGATGTGGCAAGTGCTTTTTGGTTTCCTGTGGACATGCTGCAGCACTCGCCTCCCGGCCGAGCATGACGCTTGCTCCGCCTGGCACCGCGCCGAGCTGGGGCCGGGCACGCACTCGAGCGAAAGAAAAAACCATTAAGAAAAAACAAACTGGGAAAGTCATTTGCTTTGCAGTGGGATGGCAAATGTGGCCGTTTGGAGGTATCGGCTGAAGTGGGGACACAGAGCTGTTCATGGTGCCAGACAGCTGGCGGAAATCCCCAGCCTGTGCAAGGCACACAGCCCCTCCTCGCAAGGGCCCTGCTGAGTCCCCAGGGGCACCTGGGCATATTTACCCAGGAAAGGGACCCTGTCTGGCAAACAAATGAGGGGCGCTGTTGGTGCCAGAGAAGGGATGGGAGAGAACGTGGGCCCAGCAGAGATGGGTGCTTTCAGTGACTGCTGGCTCTGGGGTGCAGCATGGCACTTGCACTGGGGAACATTGCAGCAGCCCATGCGACCAAGTGGAAAAGGCGGGGGGCTCGTCTAGGTGTGCAGGTACCAGCTGCTAGCTACTCCGGTGCCCTTGGAGGTGTGGGGGATGGGGTACCGGCCTTCCCAAGGCAGGTGATGGTTATGTGTCCTGGGATGGGATGTCACCCCCAGCACTGGCCATGGACTCCATTTCCACTGGGCACTCAGATATCGGAGTGCTGACCCATTCCCTGTTCTGTGGGCAGTGCCTGTTGGGGGTGCCGAGGACTGGGGGTGGCCTGGGCCACGTGGCAGGATTAGCGCTGAGAGGCTCTGAGTTGGAGTGGGCTCTGGAGTTATGCAGAAGGGCTCTCTGCTGCCTCACCCTGTCTCTGGCCCCCTCATGCCAATGCTGCCCTGGGGCTGCTGGTGGGCACAGCTTTGCGTTGTGGTGCGGGGTGCTCAGGAATCCCAGCCTCCTCCCTCTGCCTCAGTCAGAGCAGGGAGGGGACGAGGGTGTCTTGCTAGAGGTTGGGGTCCCGTCTCTGCTCGCCCCTGCCTGGCTGAAACTCAGACCTGGCCCAGGCCTCACACGCCCCTTATCGCACAGGCTGCTGCCTGATTCAGGGCCTCAGTCGCTCCTGCAGGGGAAGCCACAGCCCTTCCCATTAGATCTTATCAGCAGCATTTCATGAATGACTCTCAGCTCGCAGAGCCCCAGGCACGGCCTCTGGAATCCTCTGCTGAATGGGACTCCAGCCCACAGGCTGGAGCAGGTGTGTGTGTGCACAGCTGGGGAGGAGCAGGGCTCTGCCAAGTGCTGGAGCAGGCTTGTCCTGCCAGCTGCTCAGCCCGTGCGGGAGGAGCTCTGCAAGGCCAGGTCCAGAGCAACCCTGCTGAGCGCTGAGTGCAGGTCTGTAGGCCCATGCACCCATTGCTCTGGTAGGGCCCAGATTGGCAACGAGCGTCAGGGTGTAAGTAGAAGCTGCCAGGCCAGCAGTGTCCCAGTGAGTCTGGAGATGGGTGCCCAGCTACCTCTTCCACTCAGCAGTGCCCACTGGCCCTGGGTCAAGGTGCAGTACCCCTGAACTAAGGAAGCTCCACGTTTTTCATCTGCACCCGGCAAGCAGGGCACCACCACGTCTCCCACAGGGCCAGGCTGGCCTTATGGTCAAGGTGCTGGCTGGGGATGCAGGAAACCCAGGTTCAGTGTCTGGCTCTGCCAGAGACTCCCAGTGTGGCCTTGGCTAGTAATCCTGCCTCCTCGCCCATCTCAGTTTAGACTGCAAGGTCCTTGGGGCAGGGACAATCTCTCAGGCCTGGCAGCGTGGCTCCTGATACCAGAGTGTGGTGTTGTAACATCAAGAATAGTGACACGGATCCAGGCCCCCAGCAGGCCAGAGCCACCCACCGTGCAGCCTGAGGCACTGGGAGACTGAAGCTAGCAGATTATGCTGTGAGCCTGGTGTGCTGGCTTTGGCACGGGCTGCCTGCTAGTCTCTGGACGGAGGGTCAGGCGTCTCAGAAGCCCTCGCTGGCCTGGGACCCGCTCATATGATCTGTCCTAGTCCCCATCGGCTGTGGGAGCAGCCCCTGGTTTGTGGGGTTAAGTCAGTGGTCCTGGGCTCTGGAGAGGGAATGCCACAGGGAAAGGGGTGGGGGCCACACAAGACAGGAGCCGGACTTGCCCTCTCTGATCTCTGTGTTCCCACAGCCCTACAGTAATTGGGCAGTAATGTGGGGCCTATTTCTGGGCCACTAGATTGAGGGGGACAGTATGAGGCACTGGCTGGGCAGAGGCTGCCCCCAGCTGTAGTTGGCAAGGGGCCTCTGAAATGCAGTGAACCCTGCTCCACTGAGGGGCAGAATGCAAAGCCAGGAGCCCACCTAGCTGCTGGCAGGCTGGCCCAGATGACTTTGCACTTGTGGGGGTGGGGCCAGTGCTCGGATGGGGCCGAGCTTAGGAACATGCTGGGCAGATGGGGTGATGTGCTGGGGGTGCAGGCAGCGAGCTCCCCAGTGCTGAGAACATGTTCCAGTTAAACCCCCTGCACTCCCAGAAGAAGGATGAGACCCCCTCTTGGGGGGCACCAGAGTTGTGTTATATATTGAACCTCCATCACATTGCCCAAGGCACTGGGATGGCAGACTGCCAAGCAGTAAGTAGTGCTATGGGGCGGGGCTTTCTCTCCCCCCTTGCAGTCAGTGCTGGCCCCACTGCCCTAGCATGGCACTAGGGCAGGGAGTGGGGTGGGGTGACTAAGGGGTGCTCTCCCCTAGCAGACAGTGCTGGCCCCAGCATGGCACCAGGGGGCGCTGTGCTGCAGGATGTCGGGTGGGGTCAGGAGGGGGCGCTCTCTGGGCAGGTAGTGGCTATGTAACATGCTGGGGGTATTTCAGAGGAGATGGAGCCGAGGGCCTGGGATCAGTGAAGTCCCCAGGTGGCTCTTGCTCCCCCCACTAATTACCCCGAGCACAGTCTTGAGCCGCAGCGTCGTTGGGCTGGGCACCAGGTGCTGGCACGGCACAGAGGGGGATTGACGGTGCCTCTTGTCCCTTTCAGAGTCTGCCCCAGCTGTGCGGTGCAGGGGACGGCCAGGCATTCACAAGCACCCTGCAGCATCTCTACACGGCCGTGGCCAGGCAGGAGGCGAGGGCAGCACAGAAGCGGCGCCACTCAGGTGAGTTGGGGGGAGGGGAGATGGAAATGTGTCCAGTGCAGCTTGTACCAGGGGTCCCCTCCTACAAGAGGTGTGGGGGGCACTGGGCATCGCCCCATCCCAATGGTCCTGGAGTTTCTGGCCTGGCAGGCAGGGAGGGTCTGGTCCCTATAGCTAGGGGTGTCCATATTGCTTTGCTCCCCAGAGTCAGTGGGTGACCGACATCCTTCTCCCCTAGCTGTTGGCCTCTCTGCTCCCTCACGCATATCTGACTCCTGCCTTCTCTCTTTGGGACAGGGGATGCTGAGACCCTGGAGCTCGCCTCATCTCCCCAGCTGCCTGGGGAGGCCATGGACTCATTGGTCACGGTGGGCTCTCAGCAGGAAAGTGTTGAGCCACCCTCTGACCTGCCCCAGAGCCTGGGAGCCACAGCGGTAAGTGCAGCTCCCAAACCAGCAGCCTCCTGGAAGGCTGGTGTGAGAGACCTGACTGGGGAAAGGCTGGCCCTGGAGGGAGAGACAAGCTGTGCTGAGCAGCCTCCACCCCACAGAGGTTCCACCAAGTGCCTGCAGTGACTGGGTTCTGCTCCGGAGCCCTCTGTTCCCTCCTCAGTCTCTGACACAAGCCAACCTTCTGCAGACTAGCTGGCTCATAGGATTGGTTGTGGGATCCTTTCCCCTCTGGCTGGCTTGGGGGGTGGAGAATGGGAAACTGGGCCTTTCCCCTCTAGGGCTCTGATCCAGCCCCAGGGTGGGGACGGGCTGGCTCAGAGGACTGTGTACATGGAGCCTTTCTGGCCCTATTTGATCAAAGCTGGTTCCCATCCAGTGGCTGTGTGGTGACCAGGTGGGTCTCAGCCAAGTTCCTAATGGGACATGTCCAGTCCAAACACCCACCCCCAACTTTGGATTGTGAACTCTCCTGGTGTGTGGGGCAGTTACAGAGCTACCAGCTCCCCAGTGGACAGAGTGAGGTGGCCCTGGCCCGGCTGCGGGGTGGTGCAGGGCCTCCAGCTCCTTAGTGCTGTGTCACCCAGCCCACTCTTGCAGCTCCAGGAGGGCATCTTCCCCTTGCTCCAGCCGGGATGCTCTGCAGTGGGGGTCCCCTCTGGAACTGCCCACAGGTGTTAGAGACGCGGGGGAGCGGGGAGCAGAGTGACCCATAGCTCATGGGAGGGGAGGGGGGAGCAGACTGACCCATGGCTCAGGAGGGGAGTGAGTGAAGAGCAGACTGACCCATTGACAGGGGAGAGGGAGGGGGGAGCAGGCTGACCCATGGCTCACAGGCGGGGAGGGGGAGCAGATTGACCCATGGGGAGGGGAGGAGAGAGCAGACTGACCCATGGTTCATGGGAGGGGAGGGAGCGGAGAGGAGACTGACCCTTTGACAGGGGAGGGGAGGAGGAGCAGACTGACCCACAGGAGGGGGCCTGCTGGGCTCTGTGTTCTCCCTACTAGAGCTCTGCCTGGGACTATTTTTTAGTCCTGCTCCCGCCCTGCAATACCCACTCGCCCCCGCATTGTTTCTTGCATTTTTATCCCGCTCCCACCTATACAAACCTTAGATCCCGCAAGAGAGACAGATTCCCCCCGCTACTAAAAAACCCACTACGGTTGGTTAATATATTATAAACGGAATTCAGACACAATTTTTACCACTAAAAGGATTAAACAAATCTTGCTTAAACCATGTAAATAATACTTTAACTCCTGTTATAATAGACATCAAGTCTCTGTCTATCCCTCGCTTAAGTGTAAGTATTAAAACCTTCATTTTAAAAAAGGAAAAACTTGCTTTACATTGATGAAATTCTATTTATGACCAACTATTGTTGTGTGTCTATCACACAGAATGTCAAAACAAATTGCCCCAAAATTTTGCCTTAAAAGGTGCAGGGTTTTTTAATGATTATAAAAAGTAAGTTGTTTAAAAAAAAAACTGGAAATTTTTAACCCACTTAAGCGCTGTTTTTAGAACTTTGAAACATCCCAGTCAAGTTATTTCTGTGTCAGGATTATTACTGCTTTTTGAAAAACATTGAACAGAAAAACTGCTCGCAGCACTGACAGCCAGCTGATACAACAGCGACCGTCTGCGCATATGTGGCGTCCCAGAACAACACACAAGAAACCCTGTGACTGTGATTCTCGGCCCTGACTTGAGCCGGTGTACAGCACTGGATCTGGAGCCAGGGAGATACACAGGTGTAGGAAAGAGAAGTTCGAACAAAATAATTAGCCATGTCCTGAATAGGCTACTCTCGGTAAACTGATGAGAGATTTAGTGATTTCCTGCAAATTCCCGCAGTCTGGTTTTTTGCCCGCCCATCCCACCTGCAACAAAGCCCATTTCACCCACTCCCAATATGATGGGAGCAGGTCCTGTGGGATCCCAGTCCTGGTGCAGGGCTCTGCTCCCCTTCTGTGAGAACGGTGTTGGCTGCTCCCTCTCCCTCCTCCCCTACCCAAAAACTCCTCTGGCCCCTGCAGGGTGGGGCGAGAACTCTGCTTGCCTCCTACAGCACCTCTGACTGGCTGCTGTTCCCCAGGAGGCGGGGCAGCAGGGCAGGCAGCCACTCAGAAAGGTTTTCCCTTGGGCAAGGCTGGAAACTGGGGCTGGAGCTTCTTGTGTGAGGGGGCTGGGCTCCAGCAGGGAGAGAGTGCTGTGTGGGGGAGAGCTGGCGGCAGGGTGCATCCCAGCAGGGCAGGGCTGGGCCCCAGGGAGGAGGCATCTGTCACGGACAGCTTTCCTGTGTGTCGTTTGCACACGGCTGGGAGCCAGTGGGAGGTGCAGGAGCTCTGGAAGCCAGGGCAGGGGAGAGCTGGGGCTGGGAGCCCACGGGGGGTGGGAGCACTGGGGCTGGGAGCTAGGATGGGGGAGCTCTGGGACTGGGGGCCCCTCACTGTCTCTGGGGTGGTGACTGGGATGGGCAGCATTTTTCCATCAAATCCGCACTTTTAATTGGAAACAAGGGGCCTTGTCCACCTGCCCTGACCTGCAGGGTGGCGCTGCTGTACCCATCCCAGCTGGGTACATGCTGGGAGTTACGGGCTGGGAAGTGCTTTGGGACGCAGGGGCTAGAGAAACTCTGACTGGTTTATAGTGCTCCTGTTCTGTGCATGCATGCACACACATGGCCATAACGCACACACACACATGCCCAGAGACATGGCTCCGCACACAGACACACACAGATGCACACCCAGACAGACAAGCACTGGGCTGCTGAAACACTTTGTACAGTGGGGATCTATTGACCCAAACTGCCAACGCTGTATATGATGGAAACCGCTTCAAGCCAGGGGGTGCGGCAGCCCCCCGTGGCCTTAGTTCCAGCACCTATGGACGTGCACACAGCCTCATGCACAGACCCAGCCCGCAGGAGCATCCCCGTTGGTTTGACAGAAGTTCCTTTGGTTCCAGACTCCCTCCTCTCCGGCCCAGAGAGCCCGACTGCCCGTGTCCAAGGCCAAGAGGAAGAAGGCAAAGGGGCTGTTCGGCTGACACCCACTGCCCCTCCCGCTTACCGTGGGGAGGGGTCTGGCCCCAGGCACTCGTTGCTCACCACAGCAGCTCCAGGACACCAGCGCAGAGCCTTGAATCCCTGACGCAGCATCTAGAAGGGCCAATCAGGGCTCCCGCTCCAGGCAGTGCGTGGGGCCCTCTCCCCCCATGGCAGATCCTGCTGAAGGAAGTTCGTTCGGCCCCTTCTCACTTCACCTGTGGGCATTAGATGCTGGGAAGTCTCTGGTGTTGCCCGTGGCCAGGTCTCTCCACTGGCAGAGCCGGTGTGGCAGGTGTCTCCTCTGCTTCTCACCCCTGTGCATCTCCTCTCCCCACACTGGCCTGGCTTTCCTGCTCAGCCCTTTCCCTCCCCGGTCCCCCCAGCTGTGGGACTGCCCCTCCCTGTGCTCCCCAGGGCTGAGAACATGGATGAGCTGCATGGGGGGAGGGGGCAGGGTCCTGTTCTTTGGACGGGTGGCTCCACCCTTTATTTTTTGCAATAAAGGCCCTTCTCTGCCCGAGGATGCTGTGTCTGGCTGGGGATGGGGCCTGCTCTGGCTTCTCCCATTCGGTCTTGCCAGGTACCCCAGAGGAGTGGGGGCACACGGAAGCCCTGGCCCTTCTCTCCAGCCTGTCACTTTCGCAGGCTCTTCCTTGGCAGCTGGTTCCCTTGGCTCCCGTGTCAGCTGGCCGGGACTAGTTCTCCCAGAGGGTTCAGAATGGTTCTGCCCAGCCAGGAGCCACATTAGCAGCCAACCGGGAGGCCAAGGGCAACACCTGAAACCAAGCCAATTGCAGCCTCCCTCATCTTCCAGCTGGAGGCACTGGACAACAGCTCCCAGCGTGCCCTGCTCCAGCATCATCTCCACGGGGGGCCGATGGCACCTGGCAGGTGCTCCAGGGATTGCAATTCTTCTCTGAAGAACTGGGCTGGGGCTGGCGGGTGCCAGCCCCTGAGATAAGAGGCCTTGGGCTTCATGCCCAGTGGTGCCATCCAGGCTGGTTGCAGAACTGGGCAGAGGGTCTGGGTGCCAACCAGCCCCATCCTGAGACAGGGAAGTCTTTGATTTCTTCTTTGCTGGGAGTGGCCAGAACCCCATAAAAACCTCAACCCAGTCAGCAGCAGTAAGCCAGCCCTGCCCGATGGGCGCACAACCTAGATGGGGTGCTTAGAAACCGCTTCGGAAGGGTTAACTGATGTTTAAGGAAGGGTTAATCCATTGCTTGGTCTGGCAGGTTGCTTAGCCCATACAGGGCCTCGAGGGCGGCTTGTCTCCATGCCATGCTGCCCCGTCTGCAGGGCGCGTAGAGCCTCCATCGGGCATGGAGCAGCCTACAGAACTAGCTCATGCGTGCAGCCTGTCCCTCCCCCCACTCTGCAGCAGTGCCATGCTGGCTATCCGTCCACCCACCCATCGCTTTCCTCTGTCTGGCAGCGTTTTGCCGGCTCCCTTCTCCATCCTCAGCTCATTCCCTGGCTTTACAGGCCGGGGCTGGCACTAGGATCCTGAACCCCTTACCTAGGCCCACAAGCCATGCTGTGGGCCCCGGGATGCCCCATAGAGATCAGGCTGGGGCCAGCAGTGCCTCTTTTTTGGCAGGGCAGCTGGGCAGGGCACTGCTAGTCCCCTGGGCCCAGAGGGTGGGCGGTGGGGGATGGGCTCTGCGGCAGAGCTGAGTCCCAGGTGGGGCTGCTCTGGGCTGGGCTGGCTGCAGCCAGTGTTTCTCGCATGCGTTATCGTTGTTGAGGGGGAAACGAAAACATCCCGCGGAGGGAGAGCGCTAGTGTTTGTGGAAGGGAATGAATGGCCCTTCGCTGAGCCCGGAGCAAGCTGCCTTTTATATTTCCTCTCCAAGCGTGGAGATTGCATGGCGGGAAGGGGAAGCTGTGGGCAGCCCCCACCCCAGCTGCAGCCCCCACCACAGCACACTAGCACCCACCTTCTGCTTGACCTGCCAATGCTGATTGCAGTCGAAAGGTGGCCCCCAGAGCAGCAGTTGGCCCCTGGAGCAGCAGTCCACCCCCAGGGGCATGTTAGGGTCAGGGGGCGTGGGAGCATACGGCAGGGTCAGGAGGCTGCATGGTGGAATGGGAGATGTGATGAGGGGTTGCACAGTATGTGGGGGGATGCATGGCAAAGGGGGCACACAGCAAGGGGGCAGGGCTGGCAGGAGGAGCCTGGAGTGCGTCCCCCAAGTCGTCCTGGGCTGATAGGGATTCCCCAATAACTGCCCCGGGACAGTAATGGAGGAGACTGTGTCCCCAGTATTAGAGGGCACTGCTGCACAGCACCTTTGGATCTGCAGGCAGGGGATGCTGCCCCATGCTTTCCTCACCACGCTAGACCTTCTCCTTCCCCTGGGCCAACCCCTCGTGTCTGGGCACTGAGCCTCTGGGGGCACCTTCCCTTAGGAGCCCCCTGCTCCTGAACCAGCAGGGTTCTCTGCACACCCTCCCTACCTGGGGGGCAAGCACCCAGGCCCAGCAGGGCACCAAAGCTAGGAATCCTGCCCCTCCTTGCCATGGGGCTGGGCTGGAGAGCAGGATCATGGCCCCAGCTGTTCAGCCAGAACCTGTTGGACCCAGGGGCTCTGCGTTCCCCACAGACTGGCTGCTGCAGCCTGTCCTGCTCCTCGCCTATCCAGCAGGTCATCTCCTCCCCACCCCGTGCCTAGGCCAGCTAGAGGTGTGAGGGTAGGGGGGGTCTATTTCTCTTCCCCAGGGCATGGGAAGCTTTCAGGGTGGTTAGGCTGATGTGGGAGATCTGAGCAAAGATGCACTCGTTACCTGTGGGGATGGAGGTCATGTTCCCCTCTAGGGGTCCGTGAAAGTGCAGTTCCTGGAGCTGGGCGGGTGGCTGGCTGCTCCCCCTTTCCTACATAGTTCCTTAGGAAGCTGAGCACTTATGGGTCAGCGTACAGCACCCACTGCCTTTGTGTTCTGGAAGGCTTGTGTTCTGTGGGCTTGCTGGGACCATAGGATGTCCTGAGTCCAGACTCTTTATAGCTCTGCCAGTGCCCCTCACTCCTGAGCTGCAGCCCCCTGCTAGCCCAGCCCTGGGCTCCCCCCACCCGCCAGCTCTGCCTATGCCCCTCACTCTCGACCTGCAGCCCCCTGCTAGCCCAGTCCTGGACTCCTCCCCCCAGCTCTGCTGGCGCCCCTCAATCCTGACCTGCAGCCCCCTGCTAGCCCAGGCCTGGGCTTCCCCTCTCCCATAAGCTCTAACTCTTGCTTCCTTGTCACAGAAGTGCCTGTCTCAGCTGCCGTGGGATTGGGGCAGCAGGTGGGTGGTGGTTTTGGCCTCTTTAGAAGCCTGAGCCTAGCACACCCATATCCCTATTCTGTGCCCAACTTGCTGTGTGATGGCTTTTCCTGAATGAGGAAGAGGCTTTTGGCCTGGTGGAGAGAGGGAGAGTACAGCCCTTTCCCCTCCCAATTTGGGGCAGAGGGTACTTAAAAACTGGGAGAAGTTGAATTCTTCATCCCAACTCTCATCATTCAGCCAGGATCAGCCAGTTTCTTAGCTTAGTGCTTCTGCAGGAAAGGTCAGCTATGAAATCATTAATGCTGCTGATCATAGACTCATAGACTTTAAGGACAGAAGGGACCATCATGATCATCTAGTCTGGCCTCCTGCACAATGCAGCCCATGGAATCTCACCCACCCACTCCTGTAACAAACCCCTAACTTCTGTCTGAGCTATTGAAGTCCTCAAATCGTGGTTTAAAGACTTCAAGGTGCAGAGAATTCTCCAGCAAGTGACTCGTGCCCAACGCTGCAGAGGAAGGTGAAAATGGCCCAGGGCCTCTGCCAATCTGCCCTGGAGGAAAATTCCTTCCCGACCCCAAATATGGCGATCAGCTAAACGCTGATGTGGGCAAGACTCACCAGCCGGACACCCAGGAAAGAATTCTCTGTAGTAACTCAGATCCCACCCCATCGAACATCCCATCACAGGCCATTGGGCATATCTACCACTAGTAGTCGAAGATCAATTAATTGCCATAATTAGGCTATCCCATCATATCATCTCCTGCATAAACTTATCAAGCTTTGTCTTGAAGCTAGATATGTCTTTTGCCCCCACTGCTTCCCCTTGGAAGGCTGTTCCAGAACTTCACTCCTCTGATGGTTAGAACCCTTCGTCTAATTTCAAGTCTAAACTTCCTGATGGCCAGTTTATATCCATTTGTTCTTGTGTCCACATTGGTACTGAGCTTAAATAATTTCTCTCCCTCCCTGGTATTTATCCCTGTGATATATTTATAGATAGCAATCATATCTCCTCTCATCCTTCTTTTAGTTAAGCTAAACAAGCCAAGCTCCTTGAGTCTCCTTTCATAAGACAGGTTTTCCATTCCTTGGATCATCCTAGTAGCCCTTCTCTGTACCTGTTCCAGTTTGAATTCATCCTTCTTAAACATGGGAGACCAGAACTGCACACAGTATTCCAGGTGAGGTCTCATCAGTGCCTTGTGTAATGGTACTAAAACCTCCTTATCTCGACTGGAAATACCTCGCCTGATGCATCCCAAGACCGCATTAGGTTTTTTCACGGCCATATCACGTTGGCGACTCATAGTCATCCTGTGATCAACCAAAACACCAAGGTCCTTCTCCTCCTCTGTTACTTCCAAGTGATGTGTCCCCAGTTTATTACAAAAATTCTTGTTATTAATCCCTAAATACATGACCTTGCACTTTTCACTATTAAATTTCATCCTATTACTAATACTCCAGTTTACAAGGTCATCCAGATCTTCCTGTATGATATCCCAGTCCTTCTCTGTATTGGCAGTATCTCCCAGCTTTGTGTCATCTGCAAACTTTATTAGCACATTTCCGCTTTTTGTGCCAAGGTCAGTAATAAAAAGATTAAATAAGATTGGTCCCAAAACTGATCCCTGAGGAACTCCACTGGTAACCTCCCTCCAACCTGACAGTTCGCCTTTCAGTGTAACCCGCTGTAGTCTCCCCTTTAACCAGTTCCTTATCCACCTTTCAGTTTTCATATTGACCCCCATCTTTTACAATTTAGCTAATAATTCTCCATGTGGAACCGTATCAAATGCCTTACTGAAATCGAGGTAAATTAGATCCACTGCGTTCCCTTTGTCTAAAAAATCTGTTACCTTCTCAAAGAAGGAGATCAGGTTGGTTTGACATGATCTACCTTTTGGAAAGCCATGTTGTATTTTGTCCCAATTACCATTGACCTCAATGTCCTTAACTACTTTCTCCTTCAAAATTTTTTCCAAGACCTTGCATACTACAGATGTCAAACTAACAGGCCTGTAGTTACCCGGATCGCTTTTTTTACCTTTCTTAAAAATAGATGTTTAAAGTGTCATCATTAGGCTCCAGTGTAAACCCGATGGATGGGGACAGGGAGAGTTCATGTGTCGCTCTGGGCCTGTCTCCTGTTTGGAAGGTATTCCTGTGACCACAGGGGTGGGATGTTCAGTGCAAATCAGTGCCGGGGGCCCTGCAGGCCTGGAGCACAGCAGAGTGACCCCATGGATAGCTGGGTGGGGGCCATGCAGGGTGTCTCCCTGGGCCCTTGCCACGTGGTGCCTGGATTTCCAATGAACATGCTGCGTATTCCCATGTGGGACGGTGAGAAGTGGATCCAGGCCTGGGGGCGGGGGGGAGCTGACCACCAGCCACTCCCTGGGATGCATTCACAGGGCAGCCAGTGCGAGACAGGAGTTTGGCCAGGGCTGGGATCTCATGGATATCAGCCCTGCCTGGGGGGAGACCCCTCTGATTGGCCACTCTCCCCACTTCCCCGTCCTCTGGGGAAGGGCAGCCAATTGGAGTTGCTGCTCTTTGCCCCACCCCTTCTCCAGGAGCCAGGGGAAATTTTAGGGAGGGGAGGGGGCTCTAAAGAGCAGCTCAGGGCGGCGCCTCGTCCCTCTCCTGTGAGCAGTGCGTGGTTCTGCTTCCCCCCATCCCTTGTCCTGGCGAGGGGGGAGGAGGGTGCAGAGCCCCTGCAGCTGCAGGAGTAGAGGTGGGGCTGCAGGGGGGCAGAATTAATTGCTGGGCTGGAGGAGGGGCCAGTGTTGGGTCTGTGCCATCTGGCAGCCACGAGAGCCATCGCAGCGGGCCAGGGGCACCTTGCTCTGTGCCTTTGGGGGCGTTGGCAGCGCTGGACCGCCCAGCCCGTGCTCGGGGGTGGGCTTCAAACAGCGAAAGGCCCCCAAAACACACCAGAGACTTGAGCTTCCCCCTCAGCTCTGCCAGTGCCCCTCACTCCCGACCCGCAGCCCCCTGCTCTCCCAGGACCCGGCTCGGTTCAGGCTCCCAGTGCACATTAAAGGCTGAGCCTCCATCATTTGAGTCCATAAATATTAGTTTCTGCAGGGTTTAATGAAGCCGTTATGCAGGGCACGGCCCGTGGCCTTAACAACGGCTCTGTGGCCTCGATTAAAGGGACCTTTCAGTTGCTTTCAAGTATTTTTAGAAAGGGGGGGGAACCCCAGCTGAGCTGGGAGAGGAAAATCCCGAGCTGGCCTGGTACAAAACTAAGGAAATAGCACCACCTAGACTGCAGCTCCCTCCCTGGCTCAGCTGGCAAGCTGCTGGGTCCTCTCTGCTCTGTGCCCGAGGGGCTAGTCCTGCTCCTGCTCTGCAAGATCTGGGGCCATGCGGCTCTGTCAGCCCCCCAGCAGGCCTGGTCCAACCCTGGGGGGTTTCCTGCTCTGCCCAGTGCCAGGTGCCCAAGTACTAACTCGGGAGGGTCATGCTATAAATAATGTGATGATCTCAAGAAGCACCTTCCCTGGGCTCAGCACCGCCTTGTACAGAGGGGAAACTGAGGCACAGAAAGAGGCAGCACTTGCCCAAAGTCACCCAGCAAGTCAGCGCAGGGAATAGACCCAGGAGTTCTGGCCCCCACCTCACTGGCCCACCAGTGGTTAGGGAACAGCCCTGGCTCTTTGGGGGACATCCCCCGCCCCCCGGCAGAGAACCTTGCTCCCTCCTGCCCTATGGGTGACAGCAGGGTCTGCCTGTCCCCAAAGTGCCATCTATGCCCCCACACTTTGAGGGGGTGGGCTCATTTTGTGCAGCGCTTTGCATGCTTCTGCCCTTCCCACAGAGCACAGGGATGGATCCAGAGCAGGAGGGGGTATCCCTAGCCTCCAGCCCCATGGGTGGGGTATTCCCCCTAGTCTCCAGCCCCATGGGCAAGGGATTCCCTCTAGCCCCCAGGGGGCAGGGGCTCACTTCCTCCAAGGGTAGGGGGACTGCTGCTCTTCATTAGGCCTTGGTTATTAACAAGTGTGATGGATTCTCTTTCGCTATCTTGTGCATGCTCCGGGCCCGGACGCCCTAGTGCTGGGGCTGAGGGCCTGGCGGGAGGTGACACACGTGGGGGCCTTTCCCGTATGCTCTGGGGTTCCCTGCCCTTTGAGCTGTTCGCTGGCATTCCTGCTGTCTTAATTTGTGATTGTGAGGTGAGGTTTGTTCCTCTGGACCTGCCCCTGCCCAGCCCTGGAGCAGCCTTGCTGTTATGGATATTAACAGTAGGGGTTATGGGGGCCCCATTGTGCCAGGAACTGCCCAGATCCCGACCAAGATCAGGGACCCATTGCACCGGGTGCTGCCCAGCCCCTGACTGAGATCAGGGCCCCGTTTGTGCCAAGCGCTGCCCAGTCCCCAACCGAGATCAGAGCCCTGTCATGCCAGGCATGGCCCAGCCCCCGACCGAGGTCAGGGCCCTGTTATGCTGGGCACTGCACAGACCCTCTGACTAAGATCAGGACCCCTTGGACCCCCCACATGGTCTCAGTCCCAACCCAGGCCCCTCGGACCCCCACAATATTCAGAAGAAACATTAAGAACAGTCCTGCTTCGTCACACCTAGCTGCAAGCCCCCTCCCCCACAGCTCTGATGGTGTGGGGCGCTTCAGGAGATACTGATGGGCTGTGGGGAGGTTGAGGGGCCCAGTGAGGCAGGGGTCTGTACTCACTTGCTGGTTGCTTGTTAGTGTTAGTGATCCAGACGGTTTGGAGAGCCCGTGGTAGGGGGTGAGCGGCACCACTCACCCGGACTCAAGGCTGTTGCTTTGTGGCATCGGATGCCCATGGGTCCGGCAGAGGCCTCCAGGGCTCCCCTTCTCTGCAGCAACCCCAGTGGTAGTTGTGGGAAGGAAACAGCTCGGCAACCAAGTGACACAGAATCATGAGTGTGGGGGGGAGGGACTTATGTGGGAGTTGTGGTGCTGCCGGGTGTTGGGGGACGTACGTGGGTGTCATGGCACTGTGAGGGGGGCATTGGTGGGCTTTGTGCTGCCTGGGGGCGGTGGGGCATACCTGGGTTGTGGTGCCATTAGCTGGGCTGGGGGGCGTACGTGGGTGTCGTGGCACCGTGAGTGGGGTTGGGGGACGTACGTGGGCCTCGTGGCACTGTGAGCGGGGTTGGGGGGGTGTACGTGGGTGTGGTGGCACCATGAGCGGGGTTGGGGGGCGTACGTGGGCGTCGTGGTGCCGTGAGTGGGGTCGGGGGACGTACGTGGGCCTTGTGGCACTGTGAGCGGGGCTGGGGGGGTGTACGTGGGTGTGGTGGCACCATGAGCGAGGTTGGGGGGGCGTACGTGGGCGTCGTGGCGCCGTGAGTGGGGTCGGGGGATGTACGTGGGCCTCGTGGCACTGTGAGCGGGGTTGGGGGGCGTACATGGGCCTCGTGGCACTGTGAGCGGGGTTGGGGGGCGTACGTGGGCGTCGTGGCACCGTGAGTGGGGTTGGGGGCATACATGGGCATGGTGGCACTGTGAGCGGGGTTGGGGGGGTGTATGTGGGTGTCGAGGCACCGTGAGCTGGGTCGGGGGCGTACGTGGGCATCGTGGCTCCGTGTGCTGGCGGGTGCGTTTCTCATACGCAGGTCCTGGGAGTGGGTTACCCACCAGCTGGAGAAGGTGTCTCTGGGCTAGAGGGGAGAGTTCACGGCGGATGCTGCAAAAGGCCTGTCCCTAGGAGTGCCAGGCCAGGCCAGCGGAGCGACCGATCTAGACCAGTCTCCTGTTCCTGGTGAGTGCCCAGTCCCCAGCCCAGCCCTGCCCTCCCCACATAGCCCTGCCATGGGATGGCGAAGCCCCAGAGAGGCAGGTGGAGTGGGATGAGGCCCCTGCCTTGCTCCTTAATGGCCTGGAAAATGCCTCCCAAGCAGCATGCCCTGAGCCCTCCCCTCTGTGCCAAGCCCCCAGGAACCCATCCCTGAGGGGTCCTGCCAGGGAGATGCAGGGGGCTAACTGGGGAGTTGGGGGCTGCTCACCTGGCACTTTCCCGTGTGGCACTGGAGGGGGAGGGCAGCATTAGCCCCTTGGCTGGCAGGGCTCACGGAGGCCATGGCGTGTTGGTTAATACGTGGCTGTTGATTCTCGGTGTGCAGCTGGCGGCCCCAGTCCTGCTTCCCCGAGGGGACAGGTGCTGGGGCAGGGGATGGAGCAGCCTTGGGAGCCGGCGGTCCCAGCACCTCTGGAAATCCAGTCGCAGGGCTCTCAAGCTGGGCATCCCGCCTCAGTGGGTGCTTCTGGCTGCGCCCGCATGCTTGAGGTGCCCAGAATGAACCCCATTGCTTGCTCCCCTGCAGCATGGTGCCCCCCGGGCCAGCATGGCACCCATCTCGGCATGGCAGGCCACTCCTGGGAACTAGCCTGACCTGGGCTCTGCCTCTCTGGGACCCGCCCCGGCTTCTGCCTCTCGCCTGGCCTAGCCAGAGCACCCCGGGAAGGGCTGTGGCACTGGGCGGAGGCTGCCCAAAGGAGTTGGCCCACCTGGGGAGATGAGGCTGGCTGTGGGGAGAGGGGCACAGCGCCCTCCCTGGTGCAGAGCCGAGGGGGCTGGAGGGGGCTTGGCCGGCCCCTGGCCTGGGTAGTGAAATCAGGGTGTTGTGTTTACTTTCCCCTATTGGCAGCTGGAAGGGGAAGCCCATCCCAGCCCCGCATTGTTGTCTCAGCGAGTTAATCAGATCCCATAATCCTGTTGTGGAAATATCGGGCCTCCCTCCAAACAATAGAGACCGAGAATATTGTGGTTAAATTTCAACCAGCTGCCTCCCTGCTCTGTTTGATCCCCCTCCCAGGGCGCGCTGGGGCACCTGGTATCAGCCCTGATGCAGGGGGAACAGGAATCTTCGCCTGCTCTGCTCCAGGAACCCCGCACACCTGCAGCCCCGAGCAAATAGAGCCCAGGAGTGGGGGGCCTGCTTGGGCTGCAGGGCTCCCGGGTGGGGGGTGCCCGCTATGACGGGCTCAGGGACCCTCCACGTGTGGGTTTTTGACACCTGTCGAAGTCGCCCGGGTGGCCTGGGAGCCGGGGCCGCCAGAGCAGGGCTGGTTCCCGGGGTGGAGGGAGCCCTCCGGCCTCGCTCTCGTTGGCGGGGTGGGGGCAGCTGCCTACCGGGGCTCGCCCTCAGGGACAGGTGGAGCGGGACCCTCCCCGGCCGGTGGGGTGGGCTCCGACCAGCGGCGCTCTTGGCAGGGGGAGGAGGCTGCCGGCGGCCCATGGCAGGTTCCGCGGGGAGGCGGAGGGAGGGAGCTGGGAGGCTGGGACATGGGCAGGGTGCGGTCCTGGCGGTTCCCGATCCCGGATCTCTTCAATTTCCCCTCTCACTCGTGCCCTGGGAGTGGAGACAGCAGCGGCTCCGGCTCCAGCTCCAGCCCCTGCAGCCACCGCCGCCCTGACCACCAGGGCGCCAACCGCGGGGACTCCGGGCAGCCGGGCCCCGGCCCCGCAGCAGCCGCCCCGCTGCCAAAACAAACGGCCCTTCGCTATTTATTGGAGGCGGCCGGGCAGGAAAGCTCAGAGCAGGCGGCCAGCCCCAGGCGCCGGGCAGCAGCAGCGGGGCGCACGGCAGCACCTGCCCGGCACACGGCCACCTTTACGCACTGGATGGCGACCCCCCTGGGGCACGGCGAGCACCCCGGCCGAGCCTGAGGGGCTCCCGGGCTGAGGACCCCCCTGTCGCCCGCCTCCCCTCCCCGGCGGAGCTGCCCAGCGTCCCCGCTGTCCCCGGACTTCCCTGTCATGAAGCTGGCCCGGCTCCTGCTGCTCCTGAGCGGATGCGCGCTGCTGCTGGCCCCGGCGGTGCGGGGGTGCGGGCCGGGCCGGGTGGTGGGCAGCCGCCGGCGGCCCCCCAGGAAGCTCATCCCGCTGGCTTACAAGCAGTTCAGCCCCAACGTGCCCGAGAAAACCCTGGGCGCCAGCGGCAGGTACGAGGGCAAGATCGCCCGGAACTCGGAGCGCTTTAAGGAGCTGACCCCTAACTACAACCCCGACATCATCTTCAAGGACGAAGAGAACACGGGAGCCGACCGGCTCATGACCCAGGTACGGGCCCAGCCCCTCCCCGGGCCATGCCAGGCTCCTGAGCCCTCTGCGCCCTGCAGTCCTTCCTCTCCGGGGGAGCCCTGCTCTCTTCCTCCCCGCCCCCCCGGCTCCTGCCCTGATCCCTGCTTCAGCCATGGCGGGCTCCGGGGGACATTCCACATCCTGTCCGGGGGCCCCGGCTCAGGTGCTGGGAGGGAGGCCTGGAAGTGCCCCGCCGTGCGGGGTAGACCAATGGCCCGAGCAGATGCTTCCTCCCCTGATAGCTGCCCGCTGCGGTGACCCTCTGCTGCAGGCACCTGCCCTCCCGAAGGCCCCTCTCCAGTCAGATCCCCGATGCGCGGCGGGGGTCTCCTCTGTTCTCCCAGGCCCGGCTTCGTTTGTTTGCCCTCCGCTGCCCTCCTTCCCCCGAGCCCGGGGACCTTCCCCATGCAGTGACCGTCGGCGCGGGGCGGCAGCGTTGCAGGGGGGCCCTGGATCTGGAGGCGGAGAGGAGCTGCGGGGATCAGGGCGCGCGGCGCGGCTCTCCCATTCACCTGCCGGGCAGCGTGCGCTCTGGGTCTCCGGCTGCGGGCCCCGCGCCCCTCAGCCCCAGTCCGAGGCGCAGGAGGTGGCGAGTTCACAGCCGGCCCCCGGCAGCCACAAGATGCTCGGAGTCACGAGGGGCTTCCCGGGCGCAAGCTGCTGCCCCAGCCCGCTAGGAAGTTCCCGTCCCTGGAGGGAGTCGGGGGCGGATGCTGTGGAGGACCAGAGCGCTGGAGGGAGCGGGAGGGGGTGGGCAGTGGCATCCCCCTGCCTGCCCCGGGAGGCCCCCAGCTGGGCAATCCCTTGGCACTGGCTGGGGGTAGGGTTCAGTGTCTGAAATCTCCAGAGCCCTGGGACCCAGTGCTGTGGGGTGGGCAGTGGAGGGTGTCTTGGACCCAGTGCTGCAGGGGGGAGAGGGGGGCAGTGGAGGGTGTCTTGGACCCAGTGCTGCGGGGGGGGGAGGGGGGCAGTGGAGGGTGTCTTGGACCCAGTGCTGCGGGGGGGGAGGGGGGCAGTGGAGGGTGTCTTGGACCCAGTGCTGCAGTAGGGGGAGGGGGGCAGTGGAGGGTGTCTTGGACCCAGTGCTGCAGTGGGGGGAGGGGGGCAGTGGAGGGTGCCTGTGCCCCAGGGCTGGGGAGGCAGAGCTGCTGGGGGTCGTGGAGCTGTGCCAAAGCAGTGTAGAGAGCCTTCTCGGGCTGCAGAGGGACCAGGAAAGGGGGACGGCTGGGGCGACCCTTGTCAGCATCCACAGCACAGACTGACCCTTGGCTGCTCAGTGGTCGGGTCCTCTGTCCCCTCGGCTAGGGTCTGAGACCACAGCCGGGTCCCTGCTGGCGCTGCCCGCTGGGGACTGAGTGGAGCAGGTGGCTGCGTGGGCTCCGCAGGGCGGTAGGAGCCCCTTGTTGGCACGAGTGACTTGGGCCCACAGGGAGCAGAGCAGGAGCTGGTCGCTGGCCGCTTCCCACAAAGGCTCTGGGCACACCTGGGTGCCCAGCTCCGCGGCGGGGCAGGCCTCTTCGACCAGGGCCTGAGAATGGGGCGAGGAGGGGAGGGCTCGGGTGTGACTGCCGCGGGCATGACACCGAGCACCGCGCCCCCCACCCGGCCTCTATCCAGGGGCTGAGCACTCGGGAGGGCGGTGGAGGTGTGGGCAGTGGCCTTGCAGCATTGGCCAAGCCCTCACCCTCTCCATGCCTCAGTTTCCCCTGCCTCTGGGAGCTGGGGGGTTGCTGGTGGGGGGTGGGTTGATGTCTGGGGCGGAGTGTTTGGAAGTTACTGACCCTCGCCGGGCGTGGCCCAGTCTAACGTAGGGGACAATGGCCTGTCGTAAATTCCACCTGGAAGCCAGCAGAGGCGGCCTGGGACAGGGGAGGGTGGCTCCGGGACGAAGGTTACCCGGCGTTTCGGTGTGGGCAAGGAGAATGCCTGCGGCTTTCAGGAATGCAGATAAGGAGCTTGGTCCCAGCCCTCTCTGCTGATTTACAGCCCAGGTGAATTTCCCAGCAGAGACTGGGTCCCAGGGCTGGAGGCCGGTGCTGGCTGCGCTGGGCCTGTGGGTTCCTGGCTGGCGGGGGAATGGCTTGCATGCCCTGGGCTGAATACAGGAGGCTGTGAAAGCGGAGGTTCGGTGGACTCCGGCCTTGGTGTGTGTGAGGACAGGAGAACTCCAGGAAGTGAGTGTCGGGCAGTCTGACATCACTGGGGACTGGATCCCTGGATAGGTGCCGCCCGGGACAGCCCCCTGCACTCCAAGCTGCTCCTGCCTGACCTGCTTGGACCTCTGCTGAGTCTGCCAGCCAGGGGCAGTTAGTGCCAGCTGGGGTGTGGGCTGGGAGCCCAAAGCACTTCACAGCTAGTAATGACTGTCACATGGGTCACTAATGCCAGTTGCTGGATCAAAGCCGGCACCCCCTAGAGGGGACAGGCCCCATGTCCCATTCCCTGTCCCCCTGAGCCAGCCAGTCCCTGCCCTGGGGCCAGATCGGAGCCAGCGCCCCCTAGAGGGGAAAGACCCAGTGCCCCATTCCACCCCTTTCCCCCCGCCCTCCCCCGAGCCAGCCAGTCTTCTGCTCTGAAGCCTGATCACAGCCAGCGTCCCCTAGAGGGGACAGGCCCCATGTCCCAACTGTGAGCCCTATTCCTGTCTCTCGCTGCACCACGCAGGGCAGAACCGGTCCCAAGTAATCCCAGGGTGTCACTCTTCTCGCCATGTGTGTGGAGTGGCCAGCCCAATGGGGCTCTGACCAGAGCCTCTTGGCACCCCACAGCCCAGACATTACATCTGAAAGTGCCCTGCTGCCCTGGGGCCTGGATGCCCGCTGGCCTGGCCCTGGTGGGAGCCCAGTGGCCAAGATGTAGGGACACCTGGCTGGGGGAGCAGGGGACTGCCATCCAATCGCACCAGGACTCCCAGCACCCTTGGGGCAGCAGCCTTCCCAGTGCCCCCTGCGGGGGAGGGTGAAGGGAGAGATGCCCCTAGGGCCCCAGGCGGCTTGAGGTGCAGGCTCCACGCTGCCAGGATGGCTGGGAGGGGACGGGACCCACTCCCATGCAACCCCTCGCCTCACTGGCTTTTACTGCTGTTGACTCACCTCAGAACCTGTTTTCCCCAAGTCCAAGGGTCTGGGCGTCTGGGTGGTGCTGGGAGATGCTGGGGGGCGGGGAGGGCTGCTCCCCGCCTCCCCTTATCGGTTCATCTGCCTCAAGAATCTGCGTCTGTTTGCTCTGCGCTGGGCCTGCTGGCAGGCGCTGAGAGAAGGCCCCACCTTTCCCCTCCCACGAAGCCGGCCCCTCACCACCCTCGCTGGGCAGAGGAATTTCTCAGGTGCCCCCCCACGGTGCCATTTGGGCCAGCCTCATTGCCCAGCCCCACTGGCCTGCAGACCCAGTGTGCTGCCCCCTCCCGGCGGGCTCCTCACCCCCCACCCTGCATAGTGGGGCTGGCAGTGCCTGGGCAGGCTGCCCTGCTGAGGAAATGCCACTGACTCCCCGCCCCCCGCAACACAGGGACGGCAGGGCCTTGGTCCCCATCCAGGGTGTGGCTGCTGGCTGCCCTCCATGTGTGTGTGGTGTGGGGGGCTCAGCCTGGCCCTGCCATATTGGGGCTCCCGGTGGGAGTGGGTCCTGCCTGGTCTTGCTTGTGAGTGACTCCGCTGGGAGCTGAAGGTGCCAGGCGGGCACAGCATATGAGCCTGGTGCCAAATGCCCTGCGAGCAGGATCACCCTAGGGGAGGGGCACTCCCTCTCCAAGGCCCCGTTCAGCCCTCGGCCTCTGCTGGGACCACCAAGCTTGGCACAGAACTCAGCTGGGAGCCCTGAGCAGCTGGGCACGACCTCTGGTCAGTGCTGACTGGGCTGGTGCTGGCTCCTCGCCCTGGGGGAGCTGGTCCTTCATAGTGAGTGAGCCTGCTTACCTGCCACGTGGGCCGGGGTCTCTCCGGGCATCTCCAAGCCGTGCTCTCCCTCTGGCCTCCCCCTACAGCTCTCCGAGCTCTGGAACCACAGGGGCTGCATACCTGAGACAGGGTGTTGGATGCCACTCCTGCCTGAAACCAGCTGCTGTGTGAAGGGCACCAGCCCCTCTGAGGGCCCAGGGCACCTGCTTAGGCTAGCAGCCTGTCTCCACAGCCGATGGCTCAGGGGGCAGCATTACCCTCCCCCCCACCTGTAATGTCCCTGGCTGGCTGTGCAGAATGGGAGGGCAGAACGTCCTGCAGCGTGAGACTGGATCCATCCTGTCGCTCGTGTCCTTAGCGTGCAGAGCTACTCACGCACTGCACAGCCATGACATTGCCCTCGCCGGCTCCCTCTTGTGGCAGAGAGTTCCACAGGCCAACTGGGCGCTGTGACTCCCCTGCCAGTGATTTCCTCGGGTGGCTGCTCATGGCACTGGGCAAACTGAACCCAGGGTGGGTTCTTGCTGTGCCCTTCCCAGCCATCACCACCCCAGGCAGAGATGCAAGCATCTGGCAGCCCTGCTCCAGTCCTGAGCCTGTCTCTGTGGCCAGCTCTGTGTGCCAGTCTCTGGGATCTCTCCCTCTCTCTCCCCGTCGTGATCTGAGTAGGTGGCTGCCACCTGTCGCCATGGCGGTGGCCTGGGTCGGGGGGCAGCCAGCTCTGCTCTCACTGAAGACCTGGCAACAGGCCAAGGCAGATCCCAGACTACATGTAGCCGTGTGGACGCTGGCCAGGCTGCAGCGTGCCCACTGGTACAGGGCATCCGGGCATGGAGGGATTTCTGTCTCCCCCGCCCTGTGGGCACCTTTGCCCCCGCCCCACGATGGGGTGTACCTGAGCTGCACTGCCCTGGCCATGCCCTGCTTTCTGAGCTGGAGGCAGCCTGGTGCCGGGGAGCATCCCGTGCCCCGAAGGGGAGCGCCTGGCTGCGATCCCTGCCCCGTCCCCAGGCACTCGGCTGTGGGGCCTCTCTGGCACGGCAGTGACACCTGCTGGCTACAGCTGGGAATGGCAGAGCAGCACTTCGCTCCAGCCACAGGGACCTTCGCCCTCCCAGCTGCCCCCTGCACACCCCCTCCCTGGCGTGTGTCCACACAGCAGGGCCTGGGTGGCTGGGAGCCGCCCTAGGCTGGGGTGGGACAGGTTTGCTCCCTGGCCAGCGGCCGAAGCGAAAGCAGCTGGGGTCTGAGCCCCCTTCCCCTGATGCCTGCCCTGTGCAGCCATGTCCCGATCGCCTGGGACAGTGTGCCCCATGGATGGGGAAGTGCAATGCAGGGGGTGTGCCTGGGGCTGGGGAGGATTTCAGGTGACGCTAAACTGTGAGGAGCTGAGAATCCCATGGGGGACCCAGCAATCAGCAAGCATCTTTCTACCCATGCAGCACCTAGCACGGGGAGTCCTGACCCGTGACTCGGCTCCTCGGAGTGAGGGTCCTATGCAGCCAGGAGAAGGGGGAAATAACCTGACGGCCAGATGTGCACTGGGAGGAAGGGCTGAGAGAGGGGTGGGGAACAGGCCAGGAGCTTGCAGGGGATCTGTAAGCATAGGGGGCCTGGGCATGGTGGGGCAGCTCTAATCTGCTGGGGGGATCCACCGCCGGGAAGAGGTGAACATGCCGTGTGTGCAGGCTTGGCAGGCCCATATGGGGCTCCAGTTACCCCAGCTTTGCTGGGCCCCACCCACTCCCATTGCACAGATGTTTAGGGGACCCCCTGAGCTCAGCGTCCTGCTGCAATTGTTCCCCCCTTTTCCTCTCATCTGTCCTGTGGGTGTGTTTCTGTCTGTCCATCCCAGAGGAGCTGCTCCAAGGATGGGGTGGGAGGGAGGAAAGGAACAGCTGAGCTGGGGGCCATGTGCAGACTGAGCTGGGGCTATGGGGCTGCATGCTGGGGGGTCGAGGGGCGTGACCGGGGCGATGGGATGAGGCTGGGGAGGGGCGTCCTGGCCGGATGCCGTTGTCTGCCGAGGGAAGGGGTCGGGGTCGGAGAGAGCGCAGTCATGGCGCGTGATGCCCGGGGACCAGGGGGGCAGCCCTGCCTGATGCTGGGGTTTATGGGAGCCACCGCATGTGCGCCCCCTGGCTTGGAGGATGTCAGGTGCAGCTAGGGCGGCGGGGGGGATCAGGGCTGCCGTGGGCCCTCGAGGCAGAACAATCTCCCCCTCCTGCCAGCTGCTGTGAGCTGGAGTCAAACCAGTGCCCGGGGGACCGGGCCCATCCCTGCCTGGCTGCAGAGCTGAGCGGGCCCCGTGCCAGCCTCCCCGCCCGGCCAGGAGGGGTGTCTCTGGGGCTGGCTGGGCTGCATGGCCAGGGGGCTGAGGGGGACGCGGTGGCCCCACTCCCAGTCAGGCTGGTGGCACCCACGCCGTGGTGCCGTGTCCCTGCGCAGCAAAGGGGGGGTGGTTCATGGGGACAAACCCCCCCCCCCATGAATTGTGTTTGTTAAATTCCTTCCCTGTCTTATCTCTGGCTGGCCCCGACACTGAGACTGCACCCAGCAGTTGGGGAGCACGTGGGAGGGGGGCGGGGGGAGGGCAGAGAGGAACCTCTCTGGGGCAAAGGCCCCCTTCCCCCACCCCCTCCCTCTGCATCACAGCCCCCCCCAGCCCCACTGCATCAGGAAGGGCCCCCCAGCACTGTGGCCCCCCCTCACATTGCAGACTTTGCCTGTCACCCACCCTAGACCTGTGGATGGGGAGCCCCCAGCCCATACCTCCCATCCCTGCACTGACCCCGTCAGCCCCTCCAGCAAACTCCCTTCTGCCTCTCCTGGGCCCTCCCCAGCCCAAGGGAGGTGTCATGGCCAGAGCAGCCGCAGGGTGGGGCCTCCTGGTTTGGGAGGGGCAGGGGGCCTGGGAGAGCCCCAGGGAGAGAACTCAGTGCCAGGCTCTGAATGCCCGGCGGCGATGCCCTGTCCAGCCTTTCCCCACTGGGGACCCCGACCTGGGTTTGGAGCTTCCTGAGCTCACAACTGACGGGAGAGCAGAAGCCTCAGCTGCAGCCTTGGAATGACTCACAATTATCATCACATGGCTGTTCTTCACCCTCCATCCTCCTGCGGGGCAGCCCAGGGCTGGGCTAGCAGGGGCTGCGGGTCGGGAGTGAGGGGCACCGGCAGAGCTGGGGGGAGCCCAGGGCTGGGCTAGCAGGGGCTGCGGGTCGGGAGTGAGGGGCACCGGCAGAGCTGGGGGGAGCCCAGGGCTGGGCTAGCAGGGGCTGCGGGTCGGGAGTGAGGGGCACCGGCAGAGCTGGGGGGAGCCCAGGGCTGGGCTAGCAGGGGCTGCGGGTCGGCAGCGAGGGGCACCGGCAGAGCTGGGGGGAGCCCAGGGCTGGGCTAGCAGGGGGCTGCAGGAGTGAGGGGCACCGGCAGAGCTGGGAGGGGGAGCCCAGGGCTGGGCTAGCAGGGGGCTGCAGGAGTGAGGGGCACCTGCAGAGCTGGGGGGAGCCCAGGTCTGAGCTAGCAGGGGCTGCGGGTCGGGAGTGAGGGGCACCGGCAGAGCTGGGGGGAGCCCAGGGCTGGGCTGGCAGGGGCTGCGGGTCGGGAGTGAGGGGCACCGGCAGAGCTGGGGGGAGCCCAGGGCTGGGCTGGCAGGGGCTGCGGGTCGGGAGTGAGGGGCACTGGCAGAGCTGGGGGGAGTCCAGGGCTGGCATAGCAGGCCGCTGTGGGTCGGGAGTGAGGGGTTGCCTCAGGTCCGGCAAGTTGGGGGTTTCTCATGCCGCTGATATTGGCTCCAGCGGTTCAGGGATGACAGACCAAGCTCCCCCCCAGGTCACCCAGTTGGACTGAACCCCGGCCCGGCCCTCGCAGTTCGCGGCCTGGGTTCTGGGGGTGCATCTGTCTCCAAACCCTTCCTTGCGCTGATCCCTGTTCCTGGTGGGAGCCCGGGGCTCCGGGTGCCTGGGGGAGGGGCGGCAGTGGGGGAGGGGGATACAGAGGGCTCGGACATGGGGCTATGGGCTGGCACGAAAGTCACACCCCCAGGTTGTAGAACCAGCAGGAGCACGTTCCTCCCTGGCTGGGTTGGGGGCTGCCCTGGGGCCGCGTTTTCCTGGGGGTCGGGGGCTGGAGGAGGGGCTGTCCTGGGGCTGGGGGCGGAGCGTGGGGAAGGGCCGTCCCTGGGGTCTGCGGTGCCCATGTTTGGGATGGTTTTTCGCTGGGGGCTCTGATCTGACCAGGAGACTCCCTCAGGCCTTAGCCATCAGTGCAGCCCCATCCCTGTCCTCCTGGGGGCGCCCTCCCCCTGCTCTGCATGGCACCCACCCTGGCTACGGAGGGAGCCACTGGAGAGTGTCTCCAGCCTCCCCCTCCCCCAGCACTGGGGCAGTGAGAGTGAGAACCGCCCCCCATGGGGGCTGGGAGGGGGCTGTGGGGCTTAGTTCTAACCCCCCAGGCTAGCAGTGACCCAACAGCCTTGCCAGCTGCCGGGAGGCCGGGGTGAGGGTCTGCTGGGTCTCAGCCCAGCGCCCCATGAGTCAGTGCCCACCTCACCAAACCCATGGGCACCAGCTGGGCCCCTCACTGCCAGGCCCAGCAGAGGGTTGCCCAAACTGTGCCAAGGGCCCCCGCGGGGCGGGTGTGAGGGGGAAGTGACTGCAGGGCTCAGCTCCTGCCGACTCCGTGGCTCCCCGTGCGGCCCTGGCCCTGCCGGTCGGGGAAGGGGTCTGCCAGCCTTGCCCCCCGTGGACAGGGAAGCGATTGCCAGGGGTGTGGTGTGGACGTGGCACCCCGGGGCAGTGCGGGTCGTGCCCAGAGGCTGTGGGGCTGCTGAAGGGAGCCTGGCCCGTATGGGCACGCGGGAGCAGCTCCGGGCGGTGCGTGGCACGGGCCCAGGCCATGGGTGGGGGCGCCGGGGAGGGGCGGGGAAGGCGTCGCACCAGGGTTGGAGGTGACGAAAGACGCGAAGGCGTCATGGCGGGAGAGGCAAAGTACCGGCATGGCTCTGAATCTGGCCAGGAGCCAGAGAGCAAAGCGGGGGCTGAAAGGGTCAGTTTGCATCGGGGCCAAAGGCTACTCGCGGCCACGGGTGGGTTGCTCGAGGCAGCAGCGAGCTGGGAAGGGGGGCAGGTGTGTGCGGCTATGCCAGGTGAGTTCGATTAACGTGAGGCACTTCAGGGAGCCCCGAAGAAGCTGGGGGGATGGGGCCCACGGCGGCCGGTGAAACAGTCTCATGTATTCTGGGGGTGGGTGTAAACGATTCACACACTCGCGGGGTCTGATTCCCTGGATCCCCCAGGAAAGACCTGCGTCCAGTCGCTGTGTGCGGCACTGCTTGCCCGTCCCCCTGGGGGCATGGCCCCGCCACAGGGGTCTCGGGAGGGTGACGAGAACGGCCCAGGCTGCCTAGGGAGGCTGCCGGCTGCAGAGCGGGGGCTGTGATGGGGCGGGGAGGGGCTGGATTTACAGGGCGGGGGGGGAGGGGTAGCTAGGTGCACTCTGTGTGGGGCATGGGGGATCCCCACACGCAGCAGGGGGCAGCAGGGGGCTGGCTTTGCAGTATGGGGCAGAGGGAGGGGGAATCCCCCAGCAGGGGTCAGGTCCGGCTGCCCCATGTACAGCCTGTTTGGCTCCCAGCAATGTCCTGGGGGTGCAGGGTAACAGGCTGATAAACCTTAACCCCCCCACTCTGTCCTGCCCCCCGGTCTGTCCTGCCTCTCCCCCTGTCTTGCCCCCCCGCTCTGTCCTGCCCCTCCCCGCTTTGTCCTGCCCCTGCTTTGTGCTGCCCCACTCCCCACTCTGTGCTGCCCCCTCCCGGCTCTGCACTAATTCTGCCCCCTGCCCGCAGCGCTGCAAGGAC
The DNA here is from genome assembly GCF_965140285.1 of Lepidochelys kempii. NCBI lineage: Eukaryota > Metazoa > Chordata > Testudines > Cheloniidae > Lepidochelys > Lepidochelys kempii. Next base: position 1,664,172 of record NC_136390.1, read on the forward strand.
CGCCTGAACTCCCTGGCCATCTCGGTGATGAACCAGTGGCCGGGGGTGAAGCTGCGGGTGACCGAGGGCTGGGACGAGGACGGGCACCACTCGGAGGAGTCGCTGCACTACGAGGGCCGAGCCGTGGACATCACCACCTCCGACCGGGACCGCAACAAGTACGGGCTGCTGGCACGCCTGGCCGTGGAGGCTGGCTTCGACTGGGTCTACTACGAGTCCAAGGCCCACATCCACTGCTCCGTCAAGTCAGGTGGGGCGGGCCGGGCAGGGCGCTGCTCGCACGTGTGGCCGTGGGACCCGGGAGCTGGGGGCAACTGCTTGGCTGGACCAGCCTGGCCCCACTACCCCGCAGCCCCTGGTCCCCTCCCTTGCCCAGCTCCACTCCAGTGCCCCCACCCACCTTGCCCTTGCCTACTCCATCTCAGCCTCCTGCCCGCCCTGCCCCACACCCCCAGCTGTCCTGCCCATCCTGCCCCCACCAAACTCCCCCCAGCTGTCCTGCCCACCCTGCCCCCACCAAACTCCCCCCAGCTGTCCTGCCCACCCTGCCGGGTGTCGGGAGTGAGGGGCACCGGCAGAGCTGTGGGCAACCCACCAAACTCCCCCCAGCTGTTCCATCACTCTGCTTGCACCGCACCCGCTCCCCCACCATGCTGTCCTACCCAGCATACCCTCGCCCTAGGCTGCAACCCCACCTTAGTTCCCCTCGCCACCATCCCATCCCCTCCTGAACCCCCAACCCATCCAGCGCCATCTCCCCCCCCCACATGCCACCTCAGGCTCTGCTCACGCCCCTGCCCCCGCTTCCTCTGCCCAAACATCAGAGCCACATGGCATCTCACCTGCCCCCCCATCTTTGAGTCTCCCCCATCCCGTCTCCCCTGCTCCCCCTCCCCATCCTGTGCTGGGAAGACAGCGGCTCCATGGCTGTGGGGAGATGGGAGGCAGGGGCTGGTTGCTCTGGGGTGAGAACGAACAGCTCGGGGTAGAGCTCAGACACGGCATCTTGAAACATCCCAGCTTGGCAATGTCTGCTCAGGGGGAGCCTAGAGCTGGGCTAGCAGGGGGCTGCGGGTCAGGAGTGAGGGGCACCGGCAGGACTGGGGAGAGCCCAGGGCTGGGCTAGCAGGGGGCTGCGGGTCGGGAGTGAGGGGCACTGGCAGGGCTGGGGGGGGCAGGGCTAATTTCGCAGGGGGCTGCGGGTCAGGAGTGAGGGGCACCGGCAGAGCTGGGGGAGCCTAGGGCTGTGCTGGCAGGGGCTGCGGGTCGGGAGTGAGGGGCACCGGCAGGACTGGGGGGAGCCTAGGGCTGGGCTGGCAGGGGGCTGCGGGTCGGCAGTGAGGGGCACCTGCAGAGCTGGGGGGAGCCCAGGGCTGGGCTAGCAGGGGGCTGCGGGTCGGGAGTGAGGGGCACCGGCAGAGCTGGGGGGAGCCTAGGGCTGGGCTGGCAGGGGCTGGGGGTCGGGAGTGAGGGGCACCGGCAGGACTGGGGGGAGCCTAGGGCTGGGCTAGCAGGGGGCTGCGGGTCGGGAGTGAGGGGCACCGGCAGAGCTGGGGGGAGCCCAGGGCTGGGCTGGCAGGGGCTGCGGGTCGGGAGTGAGGGGCACCGGCAGAGCTGGGGGGAGCCCAGGGCTGGGCTGGCAGGGGTTGTGGGTCGGGAGTGAGGGGCACCGGCAGAGCTGGGGGGAGCCCAGGGCTGGGCTGGCAGGGGTTGTGGGTCGGGAGTGAGGAGTCAGGCTGTGTTTGGGATTGAGGCGTCATCACCTGCTTTGTCTGTTGCCGTTGGCTCGGGGTGCGAGCGTCTGTCCCACCCAGACATGGGCGCACAGGACTGGGAGGCCCTGCTGGGGGGCCCTGCTCTCGCGGGATCCCTGCCCCTGCTCTGTGAGGGCTGCTGGGGCTCCCCACCACTGGAGCTGGGCTGGGGGGACCCTCACTCCGGCACGACTCGGGGTGAATTCTGGGCAGGAGCCGATTGTCCCGTCAAATCCTCGCCGGGAGCCTGTCCCTGAGCCCTGAGGGCCTGGGTACGGCGCGGCCGCCTGGCCACAGGACCCGCCCGGGCGGCAGGGCCAGGGCCTGGCACCAGCTCCCCGGGCCCTGGCAGCCCGGCGGGCAGCGAGGGGTCTGTGGTGCACGGTGCGCAGATTCCTCCCAGCAGAGCCCCCCGGATCATTCCCGTCCCGCAGCAGCCCCAGGACGTGCCCCTCGAGAGGAGGCGGGTCCGGGCCGAGCGGGCGGGCGTTGACCGTGGCCTCTTCTCGCTGTGCTTTGCCCAGTAGCGTGATGGGAGGCGCCCTGGGCACGCCCAGCCTCGGGGCTCTGGCCGCTGGGCAGGAAGCGTTTGCCAGGCCCCGGCTCCCCCCACGCGGGGCCCGTCCTGATGCCTTGGCCTGGATCCATCAGCCTCGCCTGCTCGGACACAGCCTGGGGCCCCGCGCTGACCGGCTGCCCCGGCCCAGGCCAGGATGGGCGCGACCGGGACCAGGAGCGAGCCGTGCTGGAGAGAGGACAGAGCAGGGCAGGGCCCCCGGACAATGGAGGGAGCTGGCAGCTGGGCACCGAGTGGCCCTGGCTAGGGAGCTCCAGCGTGCGGCTGCTGCGCCCCTGGGCTCCAGGCCTCCTGCCACGATCTTTGGGGACCCCCCCCGTGTCTGCCACGCCACTGGGAGCACGTGGTGCGTGGCTGGGACCGGGCGCGGGCTGCCGGGGGGGCTGCTCCCCATCCTCAGCTCTGCACGTCGGGGGCAGCTGGCCTGCCCCATGCCGGGGAATAAACCCATTTTATTTTTGTACCATGGCCACGGGGACCCTTCTGTGTATCATGCCCACCCCCACCATCACCACATCTGTTCCTCCTCCCGGCCTGCCCCGAACACCCCCCATCACCTCCCCTTTGCCCCCGCAAACACCCCCCCCCGATGTCCCCTCACCTGCCCCCACCTGCTCTGTCCCCCCCACCTGCCTGAACACCCCCCATCACCTCCCCTCTGCCCCGCCCCAAATGCCTGCCCTCCATGTCTGCCCCAGTGACCCCTGCTCCTCCCTGGCCCCCCCCACCCCCCGGCCTGGCTCTTTTGTGCCCATCCCGATGGGCTGGGGGAGTCTCTCTATCAGGCAGGATCAGGGCCGGCAGGTGGTGCCAGGTGCCCAGGTTCAGGGCTCTGCCCCAGGGACTGTCCCTGGCCGGATCCATCCCCCTGCCGGGCTTTCTCCCCCCATTTGGTTTAAATTCTCCCCACTGGTTCCCCCCCCATTGGCACTGAGCCAGGCCAGGCAGCGTCACTCTCTGCCTGTGGCCAGGCTCTGAGCCCCCCGTGGGGCTGGTGCTGGTGCTGAGGGGCCTGGGCAGGATTGGGGGGCGGCTCCCAGGGGCACCTTCGGGGGCTGAATCTGCATCTGTGGGAAATAAAAGGATTTGCTCTGGAGTTTGATGCTTTTCTCAATCAGCCTCCAGCCCAGGGTGGGGCCCCAGCAAGTGGGGCCAGGCCCCCCCATGGCTCCCATTCTCCCTCTGCTGGCCTGGGGGGGGAGTGCCAGGGGGAGCCTGCCCAGGAAGGGAGCTGGGGGGGGTCTGCAAGTGGCAGGGAAGTGGGGGGCAGGAGGCCATATCTGGATGAGGGTGTCACATGGGGGCGGGAGTTTGAGTGGGGCTGTGTGGGGCGGAGGGGCAGGAGGAGCTGGGGAGGGGCTGTGCAGGGGGACAGGAGGAGTGGGGGAGGTGTGGGTGAAAGGGAAGAGAGAAGGTTGGGGGGCGCTGAGGGGTGGGAGCAGGTGAGGGGCAGGCGGTGGGAAGGGAACAGGGGTGAGAGAAAGCCCTGTACACCCAGCCCTTGGACCCCCCAGTGCCCACCCCCTTGGGCACCCAACCCTTGGACCCCCCTCCCAGTGCCCACCTGCCCACCACCCTGGGCGCCCAGCCCCCTGGAGCTCAGCATGGGGGGTGGCGTGGCCAGCTTGTCAGTGCTCCAGCCCCCCACTTTGGCAGGTGCTGCACTGGAGATAGGCCAGCTCCCAGGGATTTCCCCCCCAAACCCCTTCCCTGCCCCCTCTGGGATGTTACCCCCCAAACCCTCCTGCTCCACGCTCCCTGCCCCCTCCAGGGGTTTGGTGACTAACCCCCCCCCCCCCAGCACCCGTGGGCCAGCCAGTCTTGTGGGCACAGGCTGGGGCAAACTCACCCGGGGATTGGCTTTGGGGGCGCCAGCCCGGTAACACCCCCCTCACCTGCCCGGGGTCCAGCTGGCAGGAGCTGCAGACAGTCCCACCCCCAGCCGGCTGCCCAGTGCAGCGGGTCTGGCTCCGGCCCCCAAGCCTGGAGCAGGTTTCTGGCTGTGAGGGCAGATGGGCGACAGGCCCCACAGGGCCAGTGGGAGACCTGCTGACCCCCCCCCACACCCGCTAGCAACAGAGCCCTACAGATTGGGGGCTCGGTTACAGCCCCACCCCCACCCCATGCTCAGTGCTCCTCGGGGCGTGCCTGGAACCCCCCAGCTGGGGGGGATGCGGCTGCAGGTGGGGGTGGGGGATGGGATACAAATGGAGGCAGGATGGGATTGTGAGCTGGGGGCAGTGGGTAGGTTACTGGGTGTTTTCAAGCTGGGGTGTGGAGGGGGTGAAGGGTCCTGGGGCGCGTGGGGGGCAGTGCAGAATATTGCCCTTACAGGAAGTGTGGGGGTAAATTGGGGGGGTTGCACTCTGGCTCTGGCTGTTGGGTTGAGGCAGGTCCCACCCCAGAGGCAGCCACATGTCAGCACTGGGGTGGGTGGTCTCCCTGTATAAACAGACCCTACGCCCCACCCCAGAGGTGGCTGCATTGCCCGCCAGGTCAGGGATCCGCAGGGTAACCGCCCTGTCCTCTCTCGTTCCCTCTAGAGCATTCGGCGGCGGCGAAGACGGGTGGCTGCTTCCCTGCCCGGGCCCTGGCGACGCTGGAGAGTGGGGCGAGGACCCCGCTGTGGGCGCTGCGCCCGGGGCAGCGGGTGCTGGCTATGGACGAGCAGGGCCGGGCCACCTACAGCGACTTCCTGGCCTTCCTGGACAAGGAGGCGTCGGCGCCCACCACCTTCCACGTGATCGAGACCCAGGAGCCGCCCCGTCGACTGGCCCTGACCCCTGCCCACTTGCTGTTCGTGGCCGAGAACTCCACGGCGCCCGCTGCCCGCTTCCAGGCCGCCTTCGCCAGCCGCGTGCGGCCCGGGCACTACGTGCTGGTGGCAGAGATGGGGATGAGCCTGCGGCCGGCCAGGGTGGTGGATGTCTCCACCCAGACAGACTTCGGGGCCTACGCCCCCCTCACCCGTCACGGGACCCTGGTGGTGGACGATGTGGTGGCCTCCTGCTTCGCCCTGGTGCAGGAGCAGCGGCTGGCGCAGCTGGCGTTCTGGCCCCTCCGGCTGTACCATAGCCTGGCGGGCGGGCACCGGACGCAGCCGGAGGGTGTGCACTGGTACTCGGGGCTGCTGTACCACCTGGGCCGGCTGCTGCTGGCCCCGGAGAGCTTCCACCCGCTGGGGACGGCCCAGTTCGAGAGCTGAGGGCTGCCGGGGAGAGGAGAGGGACGGGCGGAGGGGTGGCCATTGGGCCGCTCTGCCGGGAGCAGCGCCCGGGGCAGCTGCCTGGGAAGAGGAGCCATCCACGCTCTGAATGCCGCCTGCCCTAGGAAGCGGGGCCGGCTGAGCCCGCGCAGGGCCCGGCCAGAGAGGGCAGGGAGGCTGGGGCACGTCCTCCCCTGGGCCCGGGTCCCGTGTGCCAGCGAGGCTGGGCACCACCACGGACAGACCCCTGCGGAGCCACCAGCCTGGGGCTGGGGGACCCGTCTCATGTCCCCAGCTACCCCTGCTGCTCCGGGAGGCCTGGACCTGTGGGGCCCGGACGCCAGTCTCCCCCGTCTGCTGCTGGCGCCAGGGCTGCCTCGGCTCCCTGCCAGCCTGGGCTCTGCCAACCAGCCCAGGGCCCCGGGACGGGGGCTGCTGGGGGGGGCGCCCCCAGATGAATCTACATGCTGCTATTTTTGTGCGTGAGGCGAGTTCCAGGGACGGTGGTGAAGGGGGAGGGGCCAGGCGGGAGCCCCCCACGCTGGGGGCAATGGCGGGGGGTGTGTGGAGGTGCCCAGCACAGGGGCCGGTGGGGGGCAGGGCACGGCAGAGGAGAGATCTGAGTGCCAGAGCGGCTCCGTGCCCAGCCAGGCCGCCCGGCTGCCTGCGCCCCAAGGGCTGGGCTGGGCTGGGCAGACACCCCCTCCCGGCAGGGCAGCCCCCTGCGCCAGCAAAGTCGCTGCTGAGAACGAGCTGGTGCCCCCAGGGACGGGCCAGCCACGCGGCTTCTGAGGACACGAGGCTGCCCAGCCAGACCGGGGGGCCCTGGGGTGAGTGTGAGCGGGGGAGGGCACCGGGGGGCTTGGGGCCCGGGGGTGGGGACGGGGTTCCTGGGCACGGTGCGCCGGTGGAGGGCGAGATCTGGGCCGGGCTGGGCTGCAGAGCCAGGGGAGGTGCCTCTTAGCCAGATGTGAGCCTGTGTGTGTGGGGAGCGGGGGGGCGGGTTATGGGGTGGAGAGCCCCCCCAAATATTACTAAAAATAGCACCAGTGCAGGCGCGGGCTCTGAAATCACCCACCTCCCACTGCCCCCACCCCATCTGTGCCATTCACGCCCACAAAACCAGGTGCCCCCCCGGGCTTTGAACTGGCTACCAGACTCCCCCCCCCAGGGTAAGTCATGGCTGCTCCCCTCGTGACAGGGAACTCCCCCCCCCCGCTGGCAGCACCAGCCACAGGGACCCCCCCAGCTCTAGTCAGTGGCTCAGTGTCTGTGGCTCGGCCGTGGGCCGTGTCCCCCTCCTGCCGCATCAGCCCCCCGTTATTTATTTCTCTGCTCGCTGTAACGGAGCCGGTGTCCCTGTGGCGGAGGCTCCGGGGGTGGGGTGGGGGGGTCAAAGCAGAAATTATTTAAGATTATTGTAAAGCCGGCGTGGCTGGCGCCCGTTGGCCGGAGCGGGCCGCAACCCGCTTGTCTCTTCACTGGAGGGCGATTTCCCGGTCGGGGACAAGGCCAATAAACCGATGGACTCACGGGTGCTCCACGCGTCTCTGTGGTTTCGAGCCAAGCCCAGGGCAAACGCCCGCAAGCCGCCGTCCCCTGCCCCGACCCCGGCCAGGAGCCTCCCTGGCCACGCAGGACATAGCGGGAAATGCGGCCAGCTCTGGAGCGGAGCACAGCGCCCCCCACCAGCACACGACACCCTTGGAAACACTCCATGGAAATCCCGGGGGGGGAGCTGGGGGTCACGTCCGTGGGAATGGGCCACGCAGGAGAAGTGCTAGGGGGCCTGTCATGCCCACGGGAGGCAGGAGGTGGAGGGCCCAGGGCTCTGGCAGCTGGCACCCCCGCTGGCATAGGGGCCGGGGCACCGGGGGCAGCCCTGACTCCGAGGGGAGAGACCTGCACTTGCCCGGGAGTCTCCCACCCCGTTCCTGGCCTGGCCCCGCTGTGCCATGGGAGCCCATATAAAGCCGCCCCGGGAGTGCTCCCGAAGGGACAGCAGGGGGCGCTGCCCTACAGCAAATCCGCCAGGGGCCGGGAAGCTGGGCGCCAGGCCTGAGCCCTCTTCTGCCAGGGGCAGGGGGCTTTGGCTGTTCCCCCCCACCCCGGGAAGGGCCCTGCCCCCCCAAGGGCTGCCCCAGGGCTGTGGGGAGCCCCCGCCTGGGGAACCGGGGTCCAGCGCAGGCCCAGGGGGACCAGGCAGGTGCTGCCAAGCCAGGCGCCCACAGCAGGGCCAGGAGCGAGTTCGGGCTCCGCCAGGTGTGGTGGGCACAGGGCAAGGACATTGGATGGGGTCCAGCCTGGGGGCCCTCCAGTCACCCCAACACGGCCCGTCCAGGCAGCAGGGCTGGGCCTCCCTGACGCCATCCCCAGCCCGGGAGTCACCCTGGGGGCGGGAGAGGAGTGGGGTCCCCGTGGGCTGTCGGGACTGGCCCGAAGCCCTGCCTGGAGGTCACAGCCCTTGGCCAAACTGGTCCAGCCCCATCCCCTGGCCGCCTCTCAGGGCCTGGGGCCCCCTCCGGCTCCCCCTGAGCCCCAGCTGCCTCTCAGGCCCTGGGTCCCCCTCCGGGTCCCCCTGAGCCCCCAGCCGCCTCTCAGGGCCTTGGGCCCCCTCTGGCTCCCCCTGAGCCCCCAACTAGCCTCTCAGGCCCTGGGGCCCCCTCCGGCTCCCCCTGAGCCCCCAACTAGCCTCTCAGGCCCTGGGGCCCCCTCCGGCTCCCCCTGAGCTCCCAGCCGCCTCTCAGGCCCCGGGGTCCCTTCCAGCTCCCCTGAGTCCCCAACTTGCTTCTCAGGCTCCCTCTGGCTCCCCCTGAGCCCCCAACTCGTGTCTCAGGGCCCAGGGCCCCCTCCACCTCCCCCCGAAGCTCCCAGCCGCCTCCCCCAGCCAGTCTGGCCATTTCTTCTCCACCCCTTTTGGATCCATCCTGACAGGCAAGTCCGTGTCCCCCCCACCCTAAATCCAGGCCCTGCTTTGACTCCCACCATGTCACCGACCCCCGCGCTGCCTTCAGCCCAGCCAAACCCCTCCGTCTCCTTGCTCAGTGCCCCCCCTTCCCCCTTCTGCCCGGCACCAGCAACCCCCCCAGTGCCAGCGTGCGGACTCCAGCCCTGGGGCCAGGCTCCGGGCGCCCAGGGACCCCGCTCAGCCCCAGCCCAGCGCGGAGCGAGCCGGCGCTCAGGCCGACGTGGGACCGGGGAGGGGGGGCTAATGCCGAGGCCGCTGGCAGCTAATTTAATTAGGTTCTTATTACAGAGCAGGACAAATTGGTCCCCAGGGTCCCCGGGGTCAGGCCGTGAGAGGAGCTTTATGGAGTGAGGTTTCAATTGTCCCAGGCTGGACAGGGAGGGGGGACTGGCTCTAATTAAGAGGGGAGGGTTGGCTCTGCCCTTTGGGAGTTCAGGGCCCACCTCCTCCCACTGCCTCCCCACCTCCCGGCTCAGCTGCGGCCAGCTGGCAGGGGGGCTCCATCGCGCCAGGGCCCGCTTCCTAAATCACAGCCAGCCCCGGTGCCCAGCCAGCGCAGAGCAGGACATGGGGCCTGTCCCCTCTTGGGGGCTCTGGCTCCCATCTGGCCCCAGGGCAGGGACTGGCTGGCCTAGGGGGGCAGGGAATGGGGCACAGGGGCTGGCTGGCTCAGGGGGGTGGGGAATGGGGCATGGGGTCTGTCCCCTCTTGGGGGCTCTGGCTCCCATCTGGCCCCAGGGCAGGGACTGGCTGGCCTAGCGGGGCAGGGAATGGGGCACAGGGCAGGGGCTGGCTGGCTCAGGGGGGCGGGGAATGGGGCATGGGGCAGGGACTGGCTGGCTCGGGGGGAGGGGGGGAATGGAGCACGGGTCGGGGGGGGAGCGAGGGCTCCCATCTGGCCCCAGGGCAGGGGCTGGCTGGCTCAGCAAATGGAATCTGGGGTCTTTCCCCTCTGCTCCCCATTTGGACCCCGTGGGGGCGGCACCGACAGCCATTCCTGTGCCAGGCAAGGCCAGGCCTGTTCTTGGCTCCATGGCAGCCGGCCCCTGCTGGTTCCTCGGGGTCCCTGCTGTGAGCCCAAGGAGCGAACGGGGCGCAGAGACCGCCCCCCAAGGGGCCGTGCCAGGGCAGCGGTGAGGCGGGGCAGTGGGTGGGGGAACTGGGGCATGGCCAGGGGCGGTGCCCGGGCACTCAGGCTAGTCCCTGTCACACTAAGAACGCAGCGTTGCCTGTGGGCAGGGGAGCTGGGCACCCTGGAAAGTGCCCTGGGGGGAGGTATGGGGGACCCTTCTGCTCCGTCCTGGCCCTGGCCCTGGCCCAGCTCACGCAGGGTTGGGCGGTGATGGATGGGGCTGGCTGTGGGTGGCGGGTGGCTGGGCCAGGGCCTGCCAGAGACAGGCCACAATGGAGACGTCTCCATCAATTTGTCCTCGTTACCATGTGAATGGCGCGGGGGGAAGGGGCAGCTGGAGGGCGGGGCCCTGCGCCGCCCCTGCTCCCATCTGGGGCAGCTGCCAGCCCTCCCCATGGGCTTCTGTGCAGGGGGGTGTCTCCCCCCGCCGGGGCTCAGCGGAAGGGACCCGCTGGCCTCTGTTCCCCGTGTGAAAAGGTGACATGGCCCGGAGATGTTAACAAGGGGACCCCCTGCCCCCTCTGTCCTCCCACCTCAATGGCTCTGTCTGAGCCTCCCCTCCCCTCCCCTCCCCTCCAGCCCCAGGCCACCGTCCCCGCCCCGGACACCCGGGGGGACAGGGCTGGAGGCGCATGCAGCGTCCTTGTCACTCACACGCCTGGGGTTTGATGGGCTCGTAGGATTTTCCCCTCTACTGGCCTTGCGCTTCTCTGCGCTGGGGCCAGGGACTCTGCCGTCCTGATCCAGTGACCTGGAGAGCCAGGGAACCCCCCCTGATCCGGAGACCCAGGGAACCTGCCCTGATCCGGAGACCCAGGGAACCTGCCCTGATCCAGAGACCCAGGGAACCTGCCCTGATCCGGTGATGTAGGGAACCCGCCTGTAACGAGGCTGGTTCTGGCGGGACCCAACGGAGAGTGCCAAGTCAGGACAAATTGCTTCAAGCAGGGCAGTTACAGCCCAGGGCTGGGGTTTCTGTGCCCACCAAGGCAAACCAAACCAGCTAGACAGAGAAGACTTTGCTTTTACCCGCCTGGCTAACCACAAGTCACACAAGCAATTCCCTTAGACACCCCAGTTTCCCAGTATCCCCACCAGTGCCACTCGGTATGGGGACAGATGGTTGTGAAAACCAACACCCCAGTAAAAGAACAAAGCTTCTCTCGATCCCAAAGGACCAAGCCCCAGACCCAGGTCAATGTACAAGTCAGATCTTACCCACAAATCATGCTGTTGCCAATCCTTTAGCATCTAAAATCTAAAGGTTTATTCAGAAAAGAAAAAAGATACAGATGGGAGCAGAATTGGTGAAATGCAATCAATGACATCCAGGGATGGCCAAGTGTCACGGAGTGTGGGGGAGTCCAGGCCCTGCACCCCTCTTCCAGGGATTCACTGAGACTCTCAGCCAGACAGTAAAACAGAAGGTTTATTGGACAATAGGGCACAGTCTCAAACAGAGCTTGTGGGCACAGCCAGGACCCCTCAGTCAAGTCCTTCTGGGGGAGCAGGGAGCTTAGACCCCAGCCCTGGGGTTCCCTGTATTCCTCCCCCCAGCCCCAAACTGAAACTAAACCCACCCAGCAGGTTCCCTCCTGCAGCCTCTCTTCACATTCCTGGGCAGAGGTGTCACCTCCCTCTCCCCCTCCTGGCTCAGGTGACAGGCTCTCAGGTCTCCCATCCCCAGGGCACATTCCCAGGTCAACACTCCCCTCTCCCTGCTGGGTCACATCGTCACATCTCTCCCCCCTTCGAGACTGAACTGAGCGGGGTCACTCTGACCAGTGACTTGGGGAAGTTCGGGGCCCCCTCTCCGGGACAGCGCATCCGCTATCAGATTGGCACTTCCCTTCACGTGGACCACGTCCATGTCGTCCATGTCGTAATCCTGCAGGAGCAGGCTCCACCTCAGGAGTTTGGCGTTGGCTCCTTTCATCTGGTGCAGCCAGGTCAGGGGAGAGTGGTCGGTGTACACGGTGAAGTGTCGCCCGAAGAGATAGGGCTCTAGTTTCTTGAGGGCCCACACCATGGCCAGGCACTCCTTCTCGATGGCCGCGTAGTGTTGCTCCCGGGGCAGCAACTTCTTGCTCAGGTACACGATGGGGTGTCTCTCCCCCTTTTCATCCTCCTGCATTAACACCGCCCCCAGTCCCGTGTCTGAGGCGTCAGTGAACACCACAAAGGGCTTGTCAAAGTCTGGGTTTGCCCGAACTGGGCCACTGACCAGAGCCTCCTTCAGCGCCCGGAAAGCCTCCTGGCACTGCTCGGTCCAGACCACCTTGTCTGGCTTCCCCTTCTTGCATAGCTCGGTGATGGGGGTGGTGATGGCGCTAAAGTGGGGCACAAATCTTCGGTAGTATCCTGCCAGCCCAATAAAGGCTTGGACCTGCTTTTTGGTGTGGGGAGCGGGCCAGTCTCTGATCACCTCCACCTTGGCTGGTTCCGGCTTTAGGCGGCCGCTCCCCACCCGATGGCCCAGGTAAGATACTTCCGCCATCCCCACCTTGCACTTCTCCGCTTTTACAGTCAGCCCAGCCCCCTGGAGTCGGTCCAGCACTTGTCTAACCTGGGACACGTGGTCCTCCCACGTCTGGCTAAAGACACAGATGTCATCAATATACGCCACGGCAAAACTCTCCATCCCCCTCAGGAGCTGGTCCACTAGGCGCTGGAAGGTGGCCGGCGCTCCCTTGAGGCCGAAAGGCAGGGTCAGGAACTCATAGAGCCCCAGAGGGGTGATAAAGGCCGATTTCAGCCGGGCATCTGCATCCAGCGGCACTTGCCAGTAGCCCTTTGTAAGGTCCATGGTGGTGAGGTACCGAGCTCCTCCCAGCTTGTCTAGGAGCTCGTCCGGCCTGGGCATGGGGTAGGCATCAGATACAGTGATGGCATTGAGCTTCCGATAGTCCACACAGAACCGGACCCATCCTTTTGGGGGACCAGCACCACCGGCGAGGCCCAAGGGCTGGCCGATGGCTGGATCACCCCCAAAGCCAGCATGTCCCGGACCTCTCTTTCCAGGTCCTGAGCAGTTTTCCCTGTGACTTGGAAGGGGGAGCATCTTATCGGCAGGTGCGACCCTGTCTGCACCCGGTGGACAGTCAGATTAGGGCGTCCAGGCTGGTTGGAAAACAGCTGTCGGTACGGACGCAGCACCCCCCTGACCTCAGCTTGCTGGGCAGGGGTTAGCTGATCCGAGAGGGGAATTGTTTCCAGGGGGGAACCAGCTCTGGTCCCAGGTAATAGGTCTACTAAAGGGTCATCTCCCTGCTCTTCCCACTGTCCACACACGGCCAACACCACATTCCCCCTGGCATAATATGGCTTCATCATATTCACATGGTACCCCCGGCGGTGGTGCGCCCGGTTCGACAGCTCCACCACATAGTTTACCTCATTGAGCTGCTTGACGACCTTGAAAGGGCCCTCCCAGGCGGCCTGTAGTTTGTTCTTTCTCACTGGGATGAGAACCATCACCTGATCCCCGGTGGCGTAGGCACGGGCCCGCGCCGTGCGGTCATACCAGACCTTCTGCTTCCTCTGGGCTCTGGCCAGATTCTCCCTGGCCAGGCCCATGAGTTCAGCCAGTCTCTCTCGGAAGATCAGGACATATTCCACCACTGACTCTCCATTGGGAGTGGCCTTCCCCTCCCACTCGTCTCTCATCAGGTCCAGGGGGCCCCTCACCCTCCTGCCATATAACAGTTCGAAAGGCGAAAATCCGGTAGACTCCTGGGGCACCTCCCTGTACGCGAACAGCAGGTGAGGTAAGTACTTGTCCCAATCCTGCGGGTGCTGGTTCATAAAGGTTTTCAGCATCATCTTTAGCGTCCCATTGAACCTCTCCACCAGCCCATTGGACTGGGGGTGATAAGCTGAGGCCCAGTCGTGCCGGACCCCACATTTCTCCCACAAGCACCGGAGCAGGGCCGACATGAAGTTGGAGCCTTGGTCTGTCAAGACTTCCTTGGGGAACCCCACTCGGCTGAAAATGGTCAGGAGCGCATCGGCCACGGTGTCTGCTTCAATGGAAGCTCAGGGCACTGCCTCGGGGTAGCGGGTGGCAAAATCTACCACCACCAGAATGTATTTCCATTCTCGGTACAGGAACCCCTTCTCCCACAGGAACCTCTCCTGGCAGCCTCTCCTCATGGTCCGTCCCACACTGAGGTCGGCCAGGTCCCTGAGCTTCCGCAAGGAGGGATCTTTCCTCAACTCGGCCTGGAACTCAGCGGCTGGGGAAGGGATGGGGCCCGGTTCCCCCTCAGTGGCCAGGTCTGAGGCCTCCGCCTCTCTGAGCCGTGCCCCTCGGCGCTCCCTCCCCACCAGGGTAGGGTCCTGCGCCTCCGGTGGGTACCCTCCCCAAGGTCAGGGCGCAGTGCCCCTCGCCGGCTCTGGCTACGGGTCACAACCAGGGCGGTCTGGGGCTTGTTGGCCAGTCCTCTAGGTCTCCCCCCCATCAAAACTTCTGTGGGCAAATGGTGGTGTGCCCCCACATCCTTGGGGCCCTCCTTGGACCCCCATTTCAGGTTACCCTTGCCACGGGCACCTTGAATGGGGTCCCGCCCACCCCTATCAGGGTCAGGTAGGTGTTGGGCACCACCCGATCTGGGGCCACCACCTTGGGCCGGGCCAGCGTCACCTCCGCGCCCGTATCCCAGTATCCATTGACCTTCCTCCCGTCCACCTCCAGGGGAACAAGGCACTCTCTCCGGAGGGACAGCCCCGCGCCCACCCTGTAAACCGAGCACCCTGAGTCCAGAGCCTCCAGCCCTCTGGCGGAGTTGGCCTGGGGTACTCTTCCCTCCTGCGCAGGTGGTAAACTGGCAGCCCCCCTTTTCTGGATCGTCTGCCCCTCGTCCAGCTGGGTCCCTACCCAGTTAACCCTGGGTAGGTTGGGTCTGCTCAGTCTGTCCCTGAGCCCGGGGCACTGGGACCGTACGTGGCCTCTCTGGCCACAGTGATAGCAGCTCAGGTCACGTTGGTCCCCTCGAGCAGGTCGGAGGGGCCCGACGCCAGGCGTTCCCCTTGGGAGGGGGTTCTCCCTATTTCCCCGCTGGGAGGCCCCATGGTGACTCTCGGGCCTGTTCTTTTGGGGCTCCTCCCGGCTACCCCCTGACCGACTGTTCCCAAACTCGTCGGCCAGCTGCCCTGCGTGCTGGGGGTTCTCGAGCTTTTTGTCCACCAGCCACAGCCTCAGGTCGGAAGGGCACTGATCATACAGTTGCTCCAGTACGATTAGGTCCAGCAGGTCCTCTTTAGCTCGGGCCCCAGCTGTCCACTTGCGGGCATACCCCTGCATCCGGTTGGCCCGTTGTAGGTAGGTGACCTCAGGCGTTTTACGCTGACTCCGGAACCTTCTCCGGTACATCTCGGGGGTCAGCCCAAACTCACGGAGCAGGGCCTGTTTGAACAGTTCATAGTCCCCTGCCTCCGCCCCTGTCATTCGGCTGTACACCTCCACGGCTTTGGGGTCCAGTAAGGGGGTGAGAAACTGGAGCCTGTCTGCAGGGTCTACCCTGTGCAGCTCACAGGCATTCTCAAAGGCCGTCAGGAAGCTATCTATGTCCTCCCCCTCCTTACGCTGGGCCAGGAAGCACTTATCAAAGTTCCTTGCCGTCTTGGGTCCCCCCGCACTCACCGCAGCCGGGGCCCCACCGCTCCTCAGCCTGGCCAGCTCCAGATCATGCTGTCTTTGTTTCTCCTTCTCCTGACGCTCCCTCTCCTTCTCCTGACGCTCCCTCTCCTTCTCCTCCTGCTCATGTTGACGTTGTTTCTCCTCATGTCGACCTTGTTTTTCATGATCCTCCAGCTCCCTCATTTTCATCTCCCTCTCCCATTCCAGCCGCCTCCGCTCCAGGGATGGGGAGCTCCGCCGGGAGGATCCCCTGCTGGCTGCCGGGGTCAGGGTGCCCTCGGTATTCGCTGGGCTTCCCCCAACCCCTCCCCCAGGCATAGGTAGGAAGGGTCTCGGGATGTCCTCAGCAGCAGTCTGACCCCTCCCGGCCTGGTCAGGCCCCAGGGCCCACGCTGCGTCTGCCGGGCAGCTTCCCTCAGGGACAGGGATCGGGTCATCCAAGCGATCCCTCTCCTCCAGCTGGGCAATCAGCTGTTCCTTGGTGGACCTCCCGATGCGCAGCCCCCTCTGCCTGCACAGCTCCACCAGGTCGCTCTTAAGGCGTTTAGCGTACATCTCCCTGCTGGCCACTCGCAGGCCGGGCAGCTTCCCACGGTTTCCAGGAAAAGCCCCTCGTGTGCCAGTCCTTCTTGAGGTCACCACCTCTTTGCCAGGGTCGAGCTGCAGACTCCTTCGTCCCTGGGACCGCTCGCTGCAATCCCCCGGGGGACCCTGTTACTGCAAAAGTCCTTCTCTCTGGTCACACATTCCCAGGGGTTAACCGCCCCCCAAAACCGTCTCTCTCTGAATCTTCAGCACGCCTGGTCCCTGTCAATTCCCCTTCGTTTTACTGTTCCCCAGTCACTTACTGCAGGAAGTGCCGTTCACAGGGTGCAGTACATCCCACCGCTGCCACCAGTTGTCACGGAGTGTGGGGGAGTCCAGGCCCTGCACCCCTCTTCCTGGGATCCACTGAGACTCTCAGCCAGCCAGTAAAACAGAAGGTTTATTGGACAACAGGAACACAGTCCAAAACAGAGCTTGTGGGTACAACCAGGACCCCTCAATCACGTCCTTCTGGGGGAGCAGGGAACTTAGACCCCAGCCCTGGGGTTCCCTGTGTTCCTCCACCCAGCCCCAAACTGAAACTAAACCCCCGCAGCAGGCTCCCTCCTGCAGCCTGTCTTCACATTCCTGGGCAGAGGTGTCACCTCCCCCTCCCCCTCCTGGCTCAGGTGACAGGCTCTCAGGTCTCCCATCCCCAGTGAAACTCCCCTGCCACGTTCCCAGGTCAACACTCCCCCCTCCCTGCTGTGTCACATCGTCACACCAAGTTCTTGGTTCAGGCTTACAGCAGGGATGGAATAAACGGCAGGTTCAAATCAAGTCCCTGGAGAACATCCCCAGCTGGGATGGGTCCTTCAGTCCTTGGGTCAAAGCTTCAGTTTGTAGCCAAGTCCCTCCAGAGGTCGGAAGCAGGACTGAAGACAAGATGGAGGAGCTGCAGCAGCTTTGTATAGTCTCTTGCCGTGTGGTCTCTTTCTGTGTCCCAAGGACAAGCTCCCCATCCCATGGCCTGGAAACACCTCAGAGTCCTGTCCCTAGGCAGGTCCCTGCACTCCTGGCTGAGTCCCCAGGCATGTCTGCCTTCTCTCAGTGGGTCAGTTGTGTGGCTGATGGTCCCTAATGGGCCACCCAGCAGGCTGGGCAGAGCTGACCCCAACTTGTCTGGGGTGTCCCCCAGAAGCAGAGCACAAGTTTGAACTGCAGACAGTACAGAGCCAATATTCATAACTTCAACTACAAAAGTGATACTCGCACATAGACGGCATCATCCTAACCAGCAAACCATCACCTCGTCTGAGACAGCTCATTTGATCCCCTTTATACAAGATTTGGTGCCACTACAGGACCTTGGTTGCAACAATGATCTATACGGTCCCAGATTATGTCAATAACGTCACACCGCCTGATCTGGTAACCCAGGGAACCCGCCCAATTCGGTGACCCAGGGAACCCACCTGATCCAGTGACCCGGTGACCCAGGGAACCCCTCCGATCCGGTAACCCAGGGGTGTGACGAAGTGGGACTCTTCTTAATGTTTCCTCTGAATAGTATGGGGGTGCCTCAGTTTCCCCTAGGCAGTTCTTAAGTATCTAGGTGGTGGGGTAAGGGTGTATGATCATTGCAGAGCCCTAGAGGGCCGGTGTGTGCAGGAGTCTGGACACAGAGAATGGCCGACACCCTGTTTCCTGGCAACTGATGGCCTGGGCCCTTCCCCCCTGCAAGGTGAGAGCTAAAGGGTTGGAGAACAAAGGAATCAGGTGCCCTCCTGGCCGGGAAAGGGACAAAGCCCAGAGGAGGAGGGGCTGGAGAGAGTCAGTTTGGGGCTGGCTGGGACATGGAGTGAAGTGCAGACGTGGTTGTCTGGCTCACTGCCCCCCAAAATGGACCCAGATGAGGGGTCCCGTTCTCTGCACCTGCAAGCTCTGTTTTAGACCATGTTCCTGTCGTCTAATAAACCTTCTGTTTTACTGGCTGGCTGAGAGTCCCGTCTGACTGCGAAGTTGGGGGGCAGGACCCTCTGGCTTCCCCAGGAGCCCCACCTGAGTGGACTCACTGGGGGGAAGCGCACGGGATCTGCCCTGATCCGGTAACCCAGGGAACCAGCCCTGATCCGGTAACCCAGGGACCCTGTCCCAATCCAGCAGTGACCCACGGACTCTCCAGCATGATCTGGTAACCCAAGAGGATCTGCCCTGATCCGGTAACCCAGGGAGCCAAGCCAGACCCAGGGAGCCCAGCTGGACACAGGATTCCAAGGAACACACATGGATCCCTGAGCCCCCAGCCTCAGGCTGGAGGACCCTGACCCCTCCCACTCATCTGCCCCCAGCCAGGAAGGGCTAAACCCAGTGGGGAAGGGAAACGGTTTGGTACAAACTGCCAGAAACTCTGGGGCAAAGTGACCCCCCCCCCCGACACGGAGCCTCTGACGCTGCCAACATAGCCACCGCGGGGCTGTCACGGAGTGTGGGGGAGTCCAGGCCCTGCACCCCTCTTCCTGGGATCCACTGAGACTCTCAGCCAGCCAGTAAAACAGAAGGTTTATTGGACAACAGGAACAGTCCCAAACAGAGCTTGTGGGTACAACCAGGACCCCTCAATCACGTCCTTCTGGGGGAGCAGGGAGCTTAGACCCCAGCCCTGGGGTTCCCTGTGTTCCTCCACCCAGCCCCAAACTGAAACTAAACCCACCCAGCAGGTTCCCTGCTGCAGCCTCTGTTCACATTCCTGGGCAGAGGTGTCACCTCCCCCTCCCCCTCCTGGCTCAGGTGACAGGCTCTCAGGTCTCCCATCCCCAGGGCACATTCCCAGGTCAACACTCCCCCCTCCCTGCTGAGTCACATCGTCACATCTCTCCCCCCTTCGAGACTGAACTGAGCGGGGTCACGCTGACCAGTGACCTGGGGAAGTTCGGGGCCCCCTCTCCGGGACAGCGCATCCGCTATCAGGTTGGCACTTCCCTTCACGTGGACCACGTCCATGTCGTAATCCTGCAGGAGCAGGCTCCATCTCAGGAGCTTGGCGTTGGCTCCTTTCATCTGGTGCAGCCAGGTCAGGGGAGAGTGGTCGGTGTAGACAGTGAAGTGTCGCCCGAAGAGATAGGGCTCTAGTTTCTTGAGGGCCCACACCATGGCCAGGCACTCCTTCTCGATGGCCGCGTAGTGTTGCTCCCGGGGTAGCAACTTCTTGCTCAGGTACACGATGGGGTGTCTCTCCCCCTTTTCATCCTCCTGCATTAAGACCGCCCCCAGTCCCGTGTCTGAGGCGTCGGTGAACACCACAAAGGGCTTGTCAAAGTCTGGGTTTGCCAGAACTGGGCCACTGACCAGAGCCTCCTTCAGCGCCCGGAAAGCCTCCTGGCACTGCTCGGTCCAGACCACCTTGTCTGGCTTTCCCTTCTTGCATAGCTCAGTGATGGGGGTGGCTATGGCGCTAAAGTGGGGCACAAATCTTCGGTAGTATCCTGCCATCCCAATAAAGGCTTGGACCTGCTTTTTGGTGTGGGGAGCGGGCCAGTCTCTGATCACCTCCACCTTGGCTGGTTCCGGCTTTAGGCGGCCGCTCCCCACCCGATGGCCCAGGTAAGATACTTCCGCCATCCCCACCTTGCACTTCTCCGCTTTTACAGTCAGCCCAGCCCCCTGGAGTCGGTCCAGCACTTGTCTAACCTGGGACACGTGGTCCTCCCAGGTCTGGCTAAAGACACAGATGTCATCAATATACGCCACGGCAAAACTCTCCATCCCCCTCAGGAGCTGGTCCACTAGGCGCTGGAAGGTGGCCGGCGCTCCCTTGAGGCCGAAAGGCAGGGTCAGGAACTCATAGAGCCCCAGAGGGGTGATAAAGGCCGATTTCAGTCGGGCATCTGCATCCAGCGGCACTTGCCAGTAGCCCTTTGTAAGGTCCATGGTGGTGAGGTACCGAGCTCCTCCCAGCTTGTCTAGGAGCTCGTCCGGCCTGGGCATGGGGTAGGCATCAGATACAGTGATGGCATTGAGCTTCCGATAGTCCACACAGAACCGGACCGACCCGTCCTTTTTGGGGACCAGCACCACCGGCGAGGCCCAAGGGCTGGCAGATGGCTGGATCACCCCCAAAGCCAGCATGTCCCGGACCTCTCTTTCCAGGTCCTGAGCAGTTTTCCCTGTGACTCGGAAGGGGGAGCATCTTATCGGCGGGTGTGACCCTGTCTGCACCCGGTGGACAGTCAGATTAGTGCGTCCAGGCTGGTTGGAAAACAGCTGTCGGTACGGATGCAGCACCTCCCTGACCTCAGCTTGCTGGGCAGGGGTTAGCTGATCCGAGAGGGGAATTGTTTCCAGGGGGAACCAGCTCTGGTCCCAGGGAATAGATCTACTAAAGGGTCATCTCCCTGCTCCTCCCACTGTCCACACACGGCCAACACCACATTCCCCCTGGCATAATATGGCTTCATCATATTCACATGGTACACCCGGCGGTGGTGTGCCCGGTTCGACAGCTCCACCACATAGTTTACCTTATTGAGCTGCTTGACGACCTTGAAAGGGCCCTCCCAGGCGGCCTGTAGTTTGTTCTTTCTCACGGGGATGAGAACCATCACCTGATCCCCGGTGGCGTAGGCACGGGCCCGCGCTGTGCGGTCATACCAGACCTTCTGCTTCCTCTGGGCTCTGGCCAGATTCTCCCTGGCCAGGCCCATGAGTTCAGCCAGTCTCTCTCGGAAGATCAGGACATTCTCCACCACTGACTCTCCATCGGGAGTGGCCTTCCCCTCCCACTCGTCTCTCATCAGGTCCAGGGGGCCCCTCACCCTCCTGCCATATAACAGTTCGAAAGGCGAAAATCCGGTAGACTCCTGGGGCACCTCCCTGTACGCGAACAGCAGGTGAGGTAAGTACTTGTCCCAATCCTGCGGGTGCTGGTTCATAAAGGTTTTCAGCATCATCTTTAGCGTCCCATTAAACCTCTCCACCAGCCCATTGGACTGGGAGTGATAAGCTGAGGCCCAGTCGTGCCGGACCCCACATTTCTCCCACAAGCACCGGAGCAGGGCCGACATGAAGTTGGAGCCTTGGTCTGTCAAGACTTCCTTGGGGAACCCCACTCGGCTGAAAATGGTCAGGAGCGCATCGGCCACGGGGTCGGCTTCAATGGAAGCTAAGGGCACTGCCTCGGGGTAGCGGGTGGCAAAATCTACCACCACCAGAATGTATTTCTTCCCCGACCGGGTCGTCTTGCTGAGAGGCCCCACGATGTCCATGGCCACCTTCTGGAAAGGCTCCTCTATGATGGGCAAAGGTCTCAAAGCCGCTTTCCCCTTGTCCCGGGCCTTCCCCACCCTCTGACAGGGGTCACAGGATCGGCAATACTGCCGGACCGTGGTAAAGACCCCGGGCCAGTAAAAGTTCTGTAGCAACCTCTGCCGGGTGCGCCGGATTCCCTGGTGCCCTGCGAGGGGGATGTCATGGGCCAGGTGCAGGAGCCTGCGGCGATACTTCTGGGGGACCACCAGCTGCCTCCTGATCCCACAGGACTCTACTTCCCTTGTGGGAGCCCATTCTCGGTACAGGAACCCCTTCTCCCACAGGAACCTCTCCTGGCAGCCTCTCCTCATGGTCCGTACCACCCTGAGGTCGGCCAGGTCCCTGAGCTTCCGCAAGGAGGGGTCTTTCCTCAACTCGGCCTGGAACTCAGCAGCTGGGGCAGGGACGGGGCCCGGTTCCCTCTCGCTGGCCAGGTCTGAGGCCTCCGCCTCTCTAAGCCGTGCCCCTCGGCCCTCCCTCCCCACCAGGGTAGGGTCCTGCGCCTCCGGTGTGATACCCTCCCCGAGGTCAGGGCGCAGTGCCCCTCGCCGGCTCTGGCTACGCGTCACAACCAGGGCGGCCTGGGGCTTGCTTGGCCAGTCCTCTAGGTCTCCCCCCATCAAAACTTCAGTGGGCAAATGGTGGTGTACCCCCACATCCTTGGGGCCCTCCTTGGCCCCCCATTTCAGGTGTACCCTTGCCACGGGCACCTTAAATGGGGTCCCGCCCACCCCTGTCAGGGTCAGATAGGTGTTGGGCACCACCCGATCTGGGGCCACCACCTCGGGCCGGGCCAGCGTCACCTCCGCGCCCGTATCCCAGTATCCATTGACCTTCCTCCCATCCACCTCCAGGGGAACAAGGCACTCTCTCCGGAGGGACAGCCCCGCGCCCACCCTGTAAACTGAGCACCCTGAGTCCAGAGCCTCCAGCCCTCTGGTGGAGCTGGCCTGGGGTACTCTTCCCTCCGGGGCAGGTGGTAAACTGGTAGGCCCCCTTTCCTGGGTCGTCTGCCCCTCGTCCAGCTGGGTCCCTACCCAGTTAACCCTGGGTAGGTTGGGTCTGCTCAGTCTGTCCCTGAGCCCGGGGCACTGGGACCGTACGTGGCCTCTCTGGCCACAGTGATAGCAGCTCAGGTCACGTTGGTCCCCTCGAGCAGGTCGGAGGGGCCCGACGCCAGGCGTTCCCCTTGGGAGGGGGTTCTCCCTATTTCCCCGCTGGGAGGCCCCCTGGTGACTCTCTCTCTGCATCGGGGGGGGCCTGTTCTTTTGGGGCTCCTCCCGGCTACCCCCTGACCGACTGTTCACAAACTCGTCGGCCAGCTGCCCTGCGTGCTGGGGGTTCTCGAGCTTTTTGTCCACCAACCACAGCCTCAGGTCGGAAGGGCACTGTTCATACAGCTGCTCCAGTACGATTAGGTCCAGCAGGTCCTCTTTAGCTCGGGCCCCAGCTGTCCACTTGCGGGCATACCCCTGCATCCGGTTGGCCAGTTGTAGGTAGGTGACCTCAGGCGTTTTACGCTGACTCCGGAACCTTCTCCGGTACATCTCGGGGGTCAGCCCAAACTCACGGAGCAGGGCCTGCTTGAACAGTTCATAGTCCCCTGCCTCCGGCCCTGTCATTCGGCTGTACACCTCCACGGCTTTGGGGTCCAGTAAGGGGGTGAGAAACTGGAGCCTGTCTGCAGGGTCAACCCTGTGCAGCTCACAGGCATTCTCAAAGGCCGTCAGGAAGCTATCCATGTCCTCCCCCTCCTTCCGCTGGGCCAGGAAGCACTTATCAAAGCTCCTTGCAGCCTTGGGTCCCCCCGCACTCACCGCAGCCGGGGCCCCACTGCTCCTCAGCCTGGCCAGCTCCAGTTCATGCTGTCTTTGTTTCTCCTTCTCCTGACGCTCCCTCTCCTTCTCCTCCTGCTCATGTTGACGTTGTTTCTCCTTCTCCTCCTGCTCATGTTGACGTTGTTTCTCCTTCTCCTCCTGCTCATGTTGACGTTGTTTCTCCTCATGTTGACGTTGTTTTTCATGATCCTCCAGCTCCCTCATTTTCATCTCCCTCTCCCATTCCAGCCGCCTCCGCTCCAGGGATGGGGAGCTCCGCTGGGAGGATCCCCTGCTGGGTGCCGGGGTCAGGGTGCCCTCGGTATTCGCTGGGCTTCCCCCAACCCCTCCCCCGGACATAGGTAGGAAGGGTCTCGGGATGTCCTCAGCAGCAGTCTGACCCCTCCCAGCCCGGTCAGGCCCCAGGGCCCACGCTGCGTCCCCCGGGCAGCTTCCCTCAGGGACAGGGATCGGGTCATCCAAGCGATCCCTCTCCTCCAGCTGGGCAATCAGCTGTTCCTTGGTGGACCTCCCGATGCGCAGCCCCCTCTGCCTGCACAGCTCCACCAGGTCGCTCTTCAGGCGTTTAGCGTACATCTCCCTGCTGGCCACTCGCAGGCCGGGCAGCTTCCCACGGTTTCCAGGAAAAGCCCCTCGTGTGCCCGTCCTTCTTGAGGTCACCGACTCTTTGCCAGGGTCGAGCTGCAGACTCCTCCGCCCCTGGGACCGCTCGCTGCAATCCCCTGGGGGACCCTGTTACTGCAAAAGTCTTTCTCTCTGGTCACACATTCCCAGGGGTTAACCGCCCCCCGAAACCGTCTCTCTCTGAATCTTCAGCACGCCTGGTCCCCGTCAATTCCCCTTCGTTTTACTGCTCCCCAGTCACTTACTGCAGGAAGCGCCGTTCACGGGGTGCAGTACATCCCACCGCTGCCACCAGTTGTCACGGAGTGTGGGGGAGTCCAGGCCCTGCACCCCTCTTCCTGGGATCCACTGAGACTCTCAGCCAGCCAGTAAAACAGAAGGTTTATTGGACAACAGGAACAGTCCCAAACAGAGCTTGTGGGTACAACCAGGACCCCTCAATCACGTCCTTCTGGGGGAGCAGGGAGCTTAGACCCCAGCCCTGGGGTTCCCTGTGTTCCTCCACCCAGCCCCAAACTGAAACTAAACCCACCCAGCAGGTTCCCTGCTGCAGCCTCTGTTCACATTCCTGGGCGGAGGTGTCACCTCCCCCTCCCCCTCCTGGCTCAGGTGACAGGCTCTCAGGTCTCCCATCCCCAGGGCACATTCCCAGGTCAACACTCCCCCCTCCCTGCTGAGTCACATCGTCACAGGGGCCCAGCCAGCAGGCAGGGCGAAGGGGGATGGCGAACTGGGCGCCGGCCACGGGGGCAAGCCCAGTCCTTCCAGCAACAGCGATGGGAGCCAGGCCCAGCCAGGATGGCGCCTTCCGGAGCCAGGCGCTGGGCTCCTGCCCCAAACCGAGCCGAGAACCAGCCCCAGCAGCCGGCGACCCCGTTACCTCCAGCCTGACGCTGAGGAGGGAGACGGGTCGTGCGGGGAGCCGCTCGCCGCCGGGCAGACCCGGCCCAGGGATCGAACCCCCACGTCCAGCAGGAAGCACCGTCCTCAGCAGACCCAAGCCCCTCGTACAGCCCGGCGGCTCTGCCCGCAGCTGGCCCGGGCAGCGCTGAACGGCAGCAGGCCGTGACGGGCTCGCGGGCAACGAGAGAAGAAGCCACGGGGGACGGACCCTCAGCCATGTGGTGGGCACAGGAGGAGAACCTGGGCCGGGTGGCCCGGGGCCACCCCCGTGTATTAGGGCCGAGAGGGGCTGCGGAGGAGGGGGGCTGTGTGTGTCAGAGCAAGGGGGCACCCCATGGGCACGGGGGGCAAAGAGGCCCTGTGGGGGGGGCAGTGCTCTGTGGGGGGTCTGGGAGTGGGTGGGAGGCCGGGGGCGGGGGAGGGAGGTGCAGTTAAGGCAGCACAAAGGGCAGCTCTGCTTATTGTGGTTAACAAGCTAACAGATGCCTGAAGAGTCTGTCAGCCTCCGACAGCCGCCCCCCCCGCCCCCCCCGCCCCCCTGCCCCCGACGCCCTATTGTGCTGGGGCGGGCGCCGGGGGGGAGGGCACTGGGGGATCCCAGATGCCAGCTACACACTGACACTTTCATTAGCCTAATTACTTCTTCAAGTGCGCTGGGCCCTGGGGGCGGCCCGGGCAGGACCTGCCGCGCGCTGCGCTGGGGGGGACATTCTTGGACTTACCAGAGCTACTGAGTGCAGGGGAATGGGGGCCGGGGGGCTCCGGGGGGCTCTGCTGTGCAGCAGGCAGCTGAGCTGGGGCATAAATCTCACCCAGGGCTCAGTCTGGGAGAGCTGTTGATTTGGTCCTGGGCTCCCCTGGCTCTGCCGGTGCCCCCCCACTCCCGACCCGCAGCCCCTGCTAGCCCAGCCCTGAGCTGCCCCTCATAGCTCTGCCGGTGCCCCCCCACTCCTGACCCGCAGCCCCTGCTAGCCCAGCCCTGAGCTGCCCCTCATAGCTCTGCCGGTGCCCCCCACTCCCGACCCGCAGCCCCTGCTAGCCCAGCCCTGAGCTGCCCCTCATAGCTCTGCCGGTGCCCCCCACTCCCGACCCGCAGCCCCTGCTAGCCCAGCCCTGAGCTGCCCCTCATAGCTCTGCCGGTGCCCCCCACTCCTGACCCGCAGCCCCTGCTAGCCCAGCCCTGAGCCAGAGATTTGCTATGGGTATCAATGTGAAAGCCCCAAACTCACTTTGCTTCTGCCCGGCCCCCAGGTCTGCCCCCCGATTTGCAGGGCTGGGCTGGTGCCCTCCCCAGCTGGGCCGCTCAGGCTGGCCCTCTGGCGACAGGAAAGGGGGCAGCCCCCCAGTGCACAGGGCTCCCTCCCACACTTTGGATCCAGTGCTCCATTGCCCCACACGGCTGAGTAGTTGGAACTGGAGTCTCACGGCCCCTCCCCGCCAGCTCAGGCCCGGCCCAGGCCCCTGGCCCGCAAGCCGTGCTTTCCAATTGAGCTAATGGGGTCCCGCGGGAGCCCCCGGGACAGGAGCGATCGATGGGCCGAGGGAAGCGGCATGGGGCCATTAGAGTAACACACTGTTGCCAGCACTTGCAGACGCCCCCGCCCCCCCCCCCAGACCCTCTGGCTGGGCCAGGCTCTGGGGGGCCAGGTTGTATCTGTCCCCTCCAGCCCTGGGACATGGGGACCCAGATTTGTCCCTGTGTGGGGCCAGAGGGGAGGTGACTCGAGCCTTGCTGGGCAGAGGCTGGAGGCAGCTCATGCCCACCCCCCAGTCATGCCCCCTCCTGCCCCCAGCCCAGCCTGCGCCAGCCTCCTGCAGCTTGAGCAGAGCCAGGGGGTGTTGGTGGTTAGACCTGCCCTGAAGCCTTTTGCAGGAGGCTTGTGGTGCCCAGGGGGCTCAACCCCCACCCCCACATGCTCATTCCTCTCTCCTCCCAGCTCCGGTTCAGGCTGGAGCGAAAGGAGAATCACCATTCGCTGTCAGCCATATAGGGGCTCTGATGTGCGGCTGAGTAGCCCCGATTTCCTCCTGGAGAGGGCAGTGCTGCATGCGTGCACACACACTCACTCACACACGCGTGTGCACACAAATGCACACGCGTGGCTGACAGGCCAAGCTCACTGCTCAGCGTTAACCTTCCAAGCCCTGGTGCTGTAAAGTAGCTGGACCCAACTCCAGCCCCGCCAGGAATTTTACCCCCTGCTCCCCCCCCATGCAACTGGCTTACAGCCTCCCTTGGGTCCACCCCCCACACACACCCCCCGACAGGCTGGCGTTGCTCCATTTCTGTGCTTGTCGCTGGGCCGTGACTAATGCCCCCCTGTTTGCTTTGGGCTTTGCCCTCCTGGGGCCCGGGCAGGGCAGGGCCTGTCCAGGCTCCCAGAGATGCCTCACAAAGCGGATGCCCTGGGGGGCGGCTCATCCCCCTGGCCAGTGCCCAGTTCCCCTCCCAGGAAGGAGCTTCGTGCTGGTCCAGAAGCTGCAGCTGGTACAGGCCTGGCAGGATCAGCTGTGCAGGGCACTCCCTGCAGCATGGGCAGGCATGTGTGGGCAAATCGTGTCCCCTCTGACCTCAGCGCTGAACCCCAGCAAGGCCCCCGGCTAGAGCCCCTCTGTCCCAAAGTGCTAGACACAGGAATCTCTCCCTCCCGCTCCTGGGATGCAGCCACTTCTGGGGCAGAGCACACCAGCTCTTGTCAGCCCTGCGCAGCCGTTTAGAACAGGAACGGAAGGTAAGTCCAACATGCAGGCCCAAGATTTTGGGGGCAGAATGTGAATTGCACTGCTTGCAAGACCAGCCCTCACAGCACCCTGGTTTCTTTCCCATTCACCGTGGCTCCCTCCGCAGCCTCCCCCCCACCGGAGCCAGTTCCCTCGTGTGTCGACTCGCCGGGGCAGGGCAGGGCGCGAAGGGGACAGAGTGCGAGCTTTGCACTCCCGCGTCTGCATCACGTGTTGCGAGCCTGGGCAGAGACGGAGGCAGCCTTTCCCGGAGTCTGGCCCATCCCTGCTCCACCGAGCTGTGCCCGACGCCTGGCGCATCACAGGGGAGCCAAAGGGAGAGACAGCCCCCCTGCAGAGCCGCCCCTCCCTGCTATGAAGGAGGGCCAGGCATGGTGCCTCGCTCCCCAGCAGCCCCCACTCACCGATCAGCCACGCGGGCCCACCAGGCTGTTCACAAAGGGAGCTGCTCCCCCCCCCAGCCCCTGCTCCTGGCACATGAGCTCCCACCCTGTTCTTGGGGCGTCCCCTGCAGCTGGAGAGAGCTGAGGCCAGGGCTGCTTCATCTGTACCCTACTCACAGCCTCTCCCCAGGTGGTGGCTGCCAGTCCCACCGGCCCAGCACCGGCCCAGCGCAGCCCCTCTGGGATCCCACCCACGGCATGGCCCCAAGGTGCAGGGCAAGCGGGGCTTCCACCTGCCGGCCCTTCCCTTCGTGTTCTCGCCTCCTCTCCCATGGCTCACTCACGGGAGCCTGCATGTGGCCTGGTGTGGCCGTGGGGCCACGTCTCACCCAGGTCTGACCATGCAGTCTGCAAGCCACTCAGAGCTAGGCCCGCCGGGACCTCCTCATGGGCGAGGCCCGAGGGGTCCCTGCAGTGCCCTGGGGCTCCTGGAGAGTCACTGGGGCAGCCCCGGGCCTGCTCCTCCGCAGCTCAGCATCAGGCTGAACCAGGCTGTTGGACTATTGTAACGGGCCCCTGGAGGGGGGGCCTCACTGGGGACTAAACCCCAGAGCTTCAGTGCTGGACGCCCACGAGCCTACGCCCGCCACTACTGGTAGCAGTAATAGGCTGTTCCCTTCTTATATGGACCAGTCGCTAGCGAGATGCAGGACACACAAGGGCCAGTGGGCCACATGATAACTAATCCAATTACCATAGGACCCCTCTCACTTGCAAACGGGCTGTGACCCGAGCACCAGGGGACCCTGCCCTGAGACTGGGCCCACGGGATCAGGGCGAGTCCCCGAGCCCTTTGCGAAAGGAACGCTCAGCAATTCCATGGTGACCTTCCCACAGACAACTTGGGGAGGGGTGGTCGATGGACTGCAGAGTGCGGGGGGATAAAATCTAATCAGAGCCCTTTTCCTTACTGAATCATTCGTCTTAATCGAACGCCCTCCCTCCTGCTCTAATAATTCAAGGCGTCAGGGACCCAGAAGCCACAACAATGCAGCTAATGGAATGATTTATTTTCATAATGGTGCCGGTGGGGGGAGGGGGGAAATCGGACGCACGGGGGGCAAGAGTTTCTAATTAGTGAATGAAATTTGATGTAAGGCTGAAGGAAGATGGATTCGCGGCTTGACAAGGGCCTTTCAGCTCATCAACGCTCCTGACAAGAGAGGTAAATTAAATTATTTCTAATTCGTCACTAACCCCCCGGGAGTCACCCTGCCACCGGGGAAAGGTGGGGCCAGGCCTTAGATAAACAGGCAGTTGAAGGACTGCGGGAAGCGAGTGGGGAGAGAGGGGCTGGGTTCTCCTAACGCTGGGGGGGACGGGGGGGCGGAGTTTGTTTGCTGGAGGGGGGGTGAATTTATACATTGTCAAAAAATAAAATAAGCACGCTGATCAATGACTGCGTTTTCTGTTTGGCTGGAGTCCACCTGTCGTCCGGAAGCCTCCCCAGTGCACGTTCAGTGCTGCCGACCTGCAGCCAGCTCTGGGGTGGAACGCAGCAGGCCGCGAACAGCACCTGGGCTGGACGCTCTGAGAATCCCGCAGCCGCAGAAGGTTTAGATTGTGGGAAAGATTCGCGTTTCCGGCACAACAGAGGTCGCGGGGCCTGAAGCAACTGGCAGGCACGTCCCGGTGCCAGTCTCAGGCCCTGCTGGGCCATGTGTCCGAGACCAGCCGACGGCATCTGCTTTCAGGACTCAGGACAGGTGCAGCTTGACCCAGCCCAAATCCCAGCCCGGCTCCCAGCGCTGCTGAGGGACCTTTTGGGACGTCCCCGGCTATTGCAGGGCTGGGGCAGGAGGCTGTCCTGGCGAATCCGACTGGGCTCTCGGGGCCACTAACGCTCAGGATTTGATCGCCAGGCTGGTGAGACTGTGGTGCCAGTCGTGGTGAGATGACGTCTCCAGAGGCCCGTGAGATTTCCACGGGCAGTGGGAGCGGTGCAGTGCAAGCCACACGGCTGGGCCCACGGCAGCCAGGGACAAGCACATGGGCAGAGAGCCCTCCCATCGTGCCTCCTGCCCCCCACGCTGCTGCCCTTCAGGGATCACGCCCAGGGCTCCTTCACAAGCCGGAAACGCCGTGAGTTCCATGGCCTGGTGATGCCACCGGGCTTCTCTCCCGCAGCAGGTCTCCTGAATGATCAGCCACCCTCATCCTCCCTGGCTGGCGCCCTCCCCGGCCTGCCCTGGGCGCCTCGGGGGAGAAGCCTCCATTGGGCTTTGGCCAGGAACCCGGGCGGCCACGTCGAAGGGAAGCTCTGGCCCCGCGGTGGCTGATTTCCCAGGTGAGCCGGGCAGGGGATAGAGGTGCAGCTCCCCAACCATTCCCTTGGCCAGGGGTTGCCCCTTGACAGTGGTTCTCTCTGGCCAGGGACACGGCCGAGCAGGAATCGGCCAGCCTGGAGGTGTCTCCCCGTCTTGCTGCCAGTCAGGACTCTTCTGTGTGGGACGATACGAACAGAGCCTGAGATGGTGTGAATCCCCAATCCAGCGTGCCGGTCATCCTCACGCTGACTGGGCCAGGCCCTGGAGCAAGGACAGGAGGGGATAGCCCCGCCCTGGCTCCTGTGAAGAAGCGGGACTGTTCTTAATGTTTCCTCTGAATAGTGTGGGGGAGCCTCAGTTTCCCCTAGGCAGTTCTTAAGTATCTAGGTGGTGGGTTAAGGGTGTATGATCCTTGCAGAGCCCTAGAGGGCAGGTGTGTGCAGGGGTCTGGACACAGAGAATGGCCAACACCCTGTTTCCTGGCAACTGTTGGCCTGGGCCCTTCCCCCCTGCAAGGTGAGAGCTAAAGGGTTGGAGAACAAAGGAATCCGGTGACCTCCTGGCCCAGGAAAGGGACAAAGCCCAGAGGAGGGGGGGTTGGAGGGGGAGTCAGTTTGGGGCTGGCTGGGGACGAGGAGTGAAGTGCAGACGTGGTTGTCTAGCTCACTGCCCCCGAAAATGGACCCGGCTGAGGGGTCCTGTTCTCTGCACCTACAAGTTCTGTGTTAGACCATGTTCCTGTCGTCTAATAAACCTTCTGTGTTACTGGCTGGCGAAGAGTCCCGTCTGACTGCGGAGTTGAGGGGCAGGACCCTCTGGCTTCCCCAGGACCCCGCCTGAGCGAACTCGCGGTGGGAAGCACATGGAGGGGTAGAGGAGGCTGAATGCTCCGAGGTCAGACCCAGGAAGGTGGAAGCTGGGTGAGCTGTGTGTCCTGAAAACTGGCTGCTCACAGAGAGGAGACTTCCCCAGAGTCCTGCCTGGTTTCGTAGGGAGAAGTTCCAGAGCATCGCCCAGGGATGCTGGGACAGCTCCTAGGCCTTGGCCCGAACTGGCCTCCTCGTTATCATTCTAATAGGGCTGATGCGGTTCTCTCCGTCTAGCCTCCGTATCCAGAGGGGATCTGTCCAGCGGAGCAGACTCCTGAGTGCAGACAGGGGCTCGGGCTGAGTTTAGCTGGAGGACATCAGCGACCCTGACCTCTTCTGCAATCTCCAGGACACAAAGCTGTCGGGGGGAGAGGGGTTGCCAACACTCTGGGGAACAGAGATAAAATTCAGAGGGATCTCGATAAATTGGAGACCTGGGCTCTAGACGACAACATGAAGTTCCCCAGAGCCAAACGTCCGGTGCTGCACTTAGGGAAGAAAAGCCAAAGGCAGAAATACCGCCTGGGGGGGACCTGGCCGGGCAGCAGCACCCTGAGATGGAGCTGGGAGTTGGGGTGGGTCACAGCCTCAGCAGGCGTCAGCAATGCGATGCTGTGGCAAAAAAAGCAAATGCAATTTTTGGTTGCTTTAAGAGAGGCAGGGCATGCAAGTCACGGGAGGTGATAGCCCGCACGACTCTGCACTGGTCAGGTCTCAGCTGGAGACCTGGGCCCAGCTTTGGTCCCCGCTGTGTAGAAAGGATGGAGAGAAACTGGAAAGGATCCCGAGGCGAGCGACAGGGATGATCACAGGGATGGAATGCAAGTCGGACGAGCAAAGGCTGAAGGAACTGGGTATGTTCAGTTTGGGAAAGAGGAGATTGCGGGGGGGCATGATAGGGGTCTTCAAATACTTGAACAGCTGCCATAAATAAGATGGAGCAAGTTTTTCTCTCTTGCCACGGGGGGCAGGACAAGAGGTGATGGGTTCAAACGACAGAAAGAGCAGGTTTCGATTAAATCTCAGGAGAAACGTCCTCCCCGTAAGAGCAGTCAGACAATGGCACAGACGCCTCTGGAGGTTGTGGAAGCTCCTTCCCTGGAGGTTTTCGAGAGGAGGCTGGAGCCGTCTGTCTGGGATGGGTGAGACCCAACAAGTCCTGCATCTTGGCAGGGGTTAGACGGGATGGCCCGTGCGGTCCCCTGTGGGTCTATGGTTCTAGGCTTGCTTTGGGGACTTGCGCTCTGCCCTGTGCCCTCAACATGGTGCAGTGCATGGGGTTACCTACCACCAGCTTGGGGGGACCAGTTCTAGCCAGTGACTCCCCCGGACTGTCGCCTGCATCCCCTCAGTGCTCTCCAGCCAGCTACCACCTGGGCACAATGCCACTCGGCTTGGCAACCCTGTCCCACTCACAAGTCGCTGGCTGGCCAGCGTGGGGCCCACAGGGCATCAGAGCCTGGGTGCAGGAGTCTGGAGCGGGAAGGCGGGACGGAGGACATGGCCACAGGGCCAACTCCGGTCCCTGAGCTTCCTGCGCCCCGGCTGCTCCCTCCCTCGGGGGCTGTGCCCACGATCCCTGGGGGCCTGGCAGCTGGCATGGTGGTACCGTACAGCCCCCTCCCGGTGCAGAGTGGGGGTCTGCCAGGCGCCGTGCCAGCCCACCCTCCCACCCCAGCCCAGCCGCCCATGATAGCCCAGCCCCCCAACGATAGCCCAGCCGCCTGCCCCGTCCCAACCACCCACGATGGCCCAGCCGCCCACCCCAGCCCAGCCGCCCGCCCCGTCCCAACCGCCCACGATAGCCCAGCCCCCCAACGATAGCCCAGCCGCCCACCCCGTCCCAACCGCCCACCCCGTCCCAGCCGCCCACCCCGTCCCAGCTTCCCCACCACCACCCTGCCACCCGTGATAGCCCAGCCGCCCGCCCCAGCCCAGCCACCACCCACCCTGGCCCAGCCGCCTGTGCCGGCCCAGGGATTTCATTTGGTTAATATATTCCCCGGAAAGAAGTCCATAAATAAGCAGCACCTGGGTGGCCCCCTGTCTCGCTCTCGGAACGAAGGTGTCAGCTTAACGAGCCGAAGCCCTCAGCCTGATTAACCCACCACAGATCCAGCTAAGAGGGAACGGAGCGGCGTGATTGATATAACAAGCTCATTAGACTAAGCGGCTTTGCTTGGTGCTGCTGGCCCAGGGCACCCGTCTGCATTATTTATTGCCTTAGCCCCCGGCCGATGGGCCCCAGGCACCGGGGAAGGTTGGTTCAGGGGCTCGCGCCTTCCACAGGGGGCTTCATCCCACCTCCACCTCCCCCCGTCCCCCACCAGCCCTGCGCTGGGCCTGCAGCACTGGCCTGGCTGTCCCCTGGCTGGGGGGACAATGCCGGTGCCAGGGCCGATGCTGCAAGGTGCCAACCTCCTAGGGGCTGATGCCAGCGCCAGGGCGGCCCGGTGCCCCATAGACACTCTTCCAAGGACCACCTGAGTGGAGCAACC
Organism: Lepidochelys kempii; assembly: GCF_965140285.1. NCBI lineage: Eukaryota > Metazoa > Chordata > Testudines > Cheloniidae > Lepidochelys > Lepidochelys kempii. Next base: position 1,697,462 of record NC_136390.1, read on the forward strand.
TCAGTCACATTGGCACCGAGCTGGAGGCTCAGAGCCCCAGCCCCGCACCAGCATCACAAAGGGAGCTCAGCACCTCGCAGCATCGGGCCCTGCCGGTCTCCAGCACCAGAACAGGGGCAGCCCTGCCTGTCCCCCACCCCCCAGCGACGAGAGTAGGGCTGATCTCCAGTCCGCAGGGGTGAGATCCCCACTGGGTGGGGGTGGGGGGAGCAGCCCTACCAGTGACTTTGATGGGGGGTGAGGCGGGGCTTTGAGGTGTTGTGTCCTCCCAGCGCCCAGTGGCCGGTGCTGATCCTTGCCACCTCCCTCCAATCTGCACGTCCCCTTGCCCCTCCCCCGCCTCTCGCCTGGCCCAGTAGGCTTGAGGGGTCTCATGCCAGCAGCGGGGGTCTCATGCCTCAGTGTGGGACCCTCGCGCTCCCTGTATGGGGGGAAGCAGGGCAGAGGTGCAGCTGGCTCTGACCCGAGGCTCCGGCCCGGCCCTTGCAAACCCTCATGCCAGGACCAGGCCTTGCACTCTGCACTGAGCCATGTGGCTCTGCAGAACCCAGGGGCACCTCCTGATGGGCAGGGGCCACGGGTGCGTCTGAGGAGACCAGCTTACCCCCTCCCCCACCCGGCCACGTGGCTCCCTCTCCCAGCAGGATGGGGCCCCCTGCGTTCCCACCCACCCCACACCTCTGCTCGAGATGGGCACGTGCCGCGCTCAGGAGCTGTGTGGGGCAGGCCGGGGCTCTGGGGCAGGGAGGGCAGTGGGCCTATGCAGGTGCGTCTGGGAAAAGGCTTTGGACCCAGACAGGCACCCCCTGGAAATGCAGCCCTCTCTGGGGTGGGCCGTGGCAGCCTCTTGCATCGATAACTGGGAGCTAAGAATCCTGCCAGGAGAGGCCACAAGTCCCATGAGCGCCAGGCGGTGTCACACTGGGCCGGAGCCCGGACATAATGGAAGAAGAGGAAGCCAGCCAGAGTCCCGTCTCTGGTCTCACCACACTCCTCTGTCTGGGCCCTCGTCCTCTGTCTGGCCCCATCAGCCCCCTGCGAGGGCCGCAAAGCATCCTGCAAGCTTCCCTGGAGCAGGTCTCCTCTCCTGGAGGAGCTGGGCCAGAGCATTCTCCTCACGGCACAGGTGGGGAAACTGAGGCAAGGGGGCTAATAATAGTGCCTGTTTCTTCTAGAGCGCTTTTCACCAGTAGATCTCAAAGCCCTTCCCAGGCTGTAATGGATCGATCCTCGTGCACCCCAGGGGGGCCGGGCAGGGCTGTGCCTAGTGCCTTGCCCCATTCACACAGGGAGTCCATGGCACTCAGGGAATTGACCTGGAGCTCCTGGGTCCTAGGCCAGGGCCCTTGGCACTGGGCCATCCTTCCTGCCCAAGGGCACTGCTGGGAATAGAACCCAGGAGTCCTGACACCCCAGCTGTGCATCACCCCCGCCTGCTGCTCCTCCAGCCTTTGCTCACTCCCTCATGTAGCCCCAAGCCAGAGCCTGCCCCACAGAAGTGCCCCGCACCCTCCTGCCAGCCCTGCCCTGGTGGCGCCTCCAGGGCCTGGCACTGGGTCCCCTGCTGTGGCCACCCCCCACGCTGGGGAAGGGGTTAATCAGCAGCCAGAGAGGCTGGGTAATAAATGGATGTTATCTCGCTAATGAGCTGACATTAATTAGAGCCCAAGGTCCTGGGAGAAGCAGCTGATTGAAGGGATGCCCTGTGACCGGGCACCTGTTAAATCCGGCCCAGGGCGGGGGGGCAGCATGGCCCGTGGGGCAGGGCTCAGAGGGCTGCATTCCTCCCTGTGCACCCATGGCCTTCCCATGCCCTGCAATGGCCCAGCGCCAGGCTCCCTCTGCCCCCTCCATGGTTAGCGCTCAGAGCTGCCATCGCGGTCCAAGGCAGCCTGCAGGGCCCTGAGGCTGGGGAGGAACCCACAGGGCTCTTGGTGGGGGGTGGGCAGCCCTCTCTGGACAACTCTGTGGTAGGGACGTTTCGTGCTCGCTCAGGACGAATGGCATTGCCACACTGGGGGAGGGGGTGCCCCCCACACCCTCACTGCCGGGCCGTGGGCAGCCCCCTGGCACAAGTGTGGGGGGATCTCCTGGAAAGGGTATGAGTGAGCTCTTCGTGCTGGGGTGGGGGTCTCCCTGGGAGCGGCTGGGTGGGAGGGGAATGGTCACCGGGAAATGATCACGGGGTGTGTGTGTGTGTGTGGGGGGGGGGGGACAGAAAATTCTTTGCCAGCTTTCCTGGAAAGTGACGCGCAGGTGATCAGAGGCAGATGGCGACAGGCAGGCAGACAGACTGGGGCGGGGCAGGGTGCTTGCTGCAGGCGGCAGCCAAATTCTGGGCTTCTTATCCCAGGCTGCAAAACTGGAGAAACTTCACAACCCCGGTGCTGAGGAGACACCTGGAGCTTTGCTCCCTCCCCCTGCGGCCCCTGAACCGCTCCTGTCAGACACGGTCCCACTGTAGCAAGTGCTTTGCACTCACCACTGCGAGGCAGCCACCTCTGTCCGTGCTGGGGCCCTGGCCCGGGGCGGGGGCTCCTGGGTGCATCGGGGCCGGCCATGGCTGGAGACGGGCCATCGGGCGGGGAGGGGCAGGGCTCTGAGGTGGCACCGACCATTTGCTCTCTCTTGGGGGCTGGCTCTGGCTCACACGCCCAGGGTCTCGCTGATCTGCTGCATGTCACAGAGTCATAGACTTTAACGTCAGAGCAAGAGACCATCATGACCGTCTAGTCCGAACTCCTGCACCACGCAGGCCACCGAATCTCACCCACCCGCTCCCGTAACAAACCCTGACCTATGTCTGAGCTACTGAAGTCCTCAAATCGTGGTTTAAAGACTTCAAGGAGCAGAGAATCCTCCAGCAAGTGACCCCGTGCCCCACGCTACAGAGGAAGGTGAAAACGGCCCAGGGCCTCTGCCAGTCTGCCCTGGAGGAAAATTCCTTCCAAATATGACGATCAGCTAAACCCTGATGTGGGCAAGACTCACCAGCCGGACACCCGGGAAAGAATTCTCTGTAGTAACTCAGGTCCCACCCCATCGAACATCCCATCAGGCAAATTTGCTGCTAACAGTCAAAGATCAATTAATTGCCAAAACTAGGCTATCCCATCATATCATCTCCTCCATAAACTTATCAAGCTTTGTCTTGAAGCTAGATATGTCTTTTGCCCCCACTGCTTCCCCTTGGAAGGCTGTTCCAGAACTTCACTCCTCTGATGGTGAGAACCCTTCGTCTAATTTCAAGTCTAAACTTCCTGATGGCCAGTTTATATCCATTTGTTCTTGTGTCCACATTGGTACTGAGCTGTGGGGTGGGGAGGGAATTTCCCCGCAGCTCAGACTGGCAGGGACCTCGGGGGTTTGTCTCCTCCCTCTGCAGCGTGTGGGTACCGGTCAATTGCCAGGTGGTGGTGGTGGTGGGGCAGACTGGGTGATCCCGGCTGGTCTCAAACGTCTGTGTACGTCAGTGATGCAACAGAAGACCCCGTGGTGTGGCTGGCCTGGGGCTGCTGACTGGGGCCTGCAGGGCTCAGGCTGTGGGGCTAAAGACTGCAGCGTAGATGTTTGGGCTGGGCCTGGAGCCCTGGGAAACCCTACTGGGGGGCGGGTCTCTGAGCCCGGGCTCCAGCCCGACCCCAAATGGCCTCAGTGCAATCTTTAGCCCCACAGCCCAGCTCAGCTGGCCCGGGCTCTGAGACCTGGCGCTGTGGGGTTTTTATTGTGGTGTGGACGTACCCTGTGAATTCTAGCCTGGTGCCCCCACTCACTGGGCCAGCCCCCCTTGCTCTGTCCAGCAGGGACCCACTGGCGCCAGGGCCTCCAGGGGATCCGGCCTCCAGGGCCCCTCCAGCCCTGGCCCCTTAGTTCCTAGGATTTTAGTTCTAATGTGTGCGGTGCTGTACGGCTGCCTGCGGTCCGCGAGGATTTGTACCTCAGGAGCAGCTACCAACCCGGGGGGACCCTCTGGGCAGGGGACTGCACGGACCGCGGCCGGAGCCCCACGGCGGTGGGACTGAGGGGCCCAAGAGGCAGATGAAACACGGGGGTGGGGACAAGGCAGCAGGGAACGCCGGAGTCCCGGCTCACGGCGCGCCTGGCACGTTCAGCCAGCACACTGGACTGGTGAAGGAGCTTTCCCTGGGGCAAGGGGGCGCATGGCAGGAAGTGCCAGGCACTTGTGGGCCTGGTGTCACAGAGATGGGCTCGGGGAGGGGGCTGCAGACGGGGGGTGGGGGAGGCTGCATGGTGCCCACAGGGGAGGGGGACTGGGTTGAGAACAGCAGGGACCCAGGGGCACGGACCTGCCCACTCACCAGGCAGAGGGGAGTCCAGCCGAGAGGTGGGGAGTCCTGGGAGGTGGACTTGGCCCTGTCCTGGCAGGGGCCAGGCAGAGCCTGGCTCATAGAGACACAGGGCTGGTTAAGAGCTGATTTCTCACCTACTCTGTGGCCAGTTACTGGGCTCCCAGCCGACCACAGGTTACTTTTCAGCTCTTCATTTTGCCACAAATCATTGCAGGGCTGGCGGTTTATTTACTTTCCCCACCAGCCGTCTGGGGCTTCCCAGACTCCAGAGATAGCAGGGACCTCGGGGGAGGTGGCGCACAGAGGAGGGGCAGCAGCCAAAGGCAGACTCCCAAAGCACAGGGCTGGCTCCCAGGAGGCCTGGGAGGTGCCGAAGGCCTCTGGAAAGGCTGATCCAGTGAGCGGCAGCGTGATCTAGTGGGCTGAGCACTGAGCGGGGAGTCAGGACTCCTGGGGTCTCCCCCCACCAGCCTCGTGGGGGGCAGAAATATGCGTACTGCACCTTGCACATGCCCGTGGCTGGGAAGCTGCTGGCTCCGCCCCTCCAGCAGGGGGCGATGCCACAGGGCCTGATTTCATCCACTGGCCCCTGCACTTATTCCAGGGGTGGCTTTGCAAAGGCTGGAGCCGGTGACTCACTGAGTAGAGGGGAGGAGGCGCAGGGCAGCTCTGCAGACGTGCCCGGGAGGGCGGCCGCCCTGCATGCCCCACACTCCCCATACAGATGGGGTGCCAGAGAGCAGCCTAGGGCCACTGGAATTCACGATGGCAGGTCCAACCTGGGCCAGGCACTGACCTCCGGGAGCCAGGCCCTGGCAAACTCCCAGAACGTACCTCTGCCAATGCCCCTCAATCCCGATCCACACCCCCCTGCTTGTCTAGTCTTTGGGCCCTGCTCCTCACCCCTGATATGTGCCAATGAACCAACCTCCCAGAGAAAGACACCTTACCATGGCAGTGATCACAGGGCTGGAACTGTGGTTCCCTGACCCAGGAAGCTGCTCTGGGAGCAGTGGCCATGGTCGGGAGGACAAAGACCCCTAAGGACGGTACGATGAAGGGAGTGTGGCATGGTTACCCAGCATCTCTGGGCTCAGGCGGCACTCAGGTCTCAGCAGAATGCTGCCTCGTGGTTAGTTTGTGGTCGTGCACGTTCCTGGGGAGGGAGCTCTTGCTAGCAGCAAGGGAGTTTGCTTTCTAACTAGAGTCAGTTCTAGGGGCAGCTGCTCCCTGGGAACCGGGGGGGGAGGTTTTCAGGCTGAAATCCCTGAAAGAGGGGGCTTACCTGCATGCTCCTTATGACCACCTCTGTCCTAGGACTGGGGTGTAACAGAGCAGCACTAAGAAAACACCCAGACTCCATGTCACTGATTGCTTCTCCAATGGGAATCAGACCTGCAAGGCCCTGACAGCTGCTGCCACTCAGCACAGGGGTGACAATGTGGCCTGGAACTCAGCACTCATCCTGTCTGCATCCTGCTCTCCCCATTCTGGCTCCCTGCCCCTCGTTGTCCCCAGCCGGCTCTGCCCTCCTCCAGCACTGTGTTCCCATCTCAGTGAGCATCCCCTCTGAGGAGCCCTGCATGCCCATGGAGCTGCATAGACCATGATGCACAATGGGGCTTTTTAGCTTACATCCCCCGTCCCAGACCTACCCTGTATCGTGACACCTGTTGCTGCCGCCCACAATCCAGGCAAAGGGACGTGGAGCTCCGGGCTGCACACGGCTGCTCTCACATGGGTCTGGCTTGGCTTTGCCCTGGGGGATGGAGCTGGGGCAGGGGTTGGCATGGGGAAGGGGCCAGCCCATGATTGCTTTCACTTATTGCAATCCCCAGTGTTAGTTAGCAGCCAGGTGCTGTCACTCCCAGCTTGATGGATGGGGAAGCCAGCTCCCTCCTTCCTGAGCTGGGAAATGAAGCTAATCAGACCCCAGACACCTTAGTCCAACTCTGATCTGATTAATGACCCCTAAGCCTCTGAACTCATCAGCCATCCTGGCATCTATCAAGGCCTGGGAGCCTCCCCTGCTGCCGGCTGCCTTGTCAATGGGATTCTCATCTCTGCAGGCTTGGGGCCTGTCTCTCTTCCTGCCCCCTTGTTCTCTTCACCCTCCTTTCCCTGCACGCTGTCTGCGGAGCCAGCTGTGCCCAGAAGGGTTTGCAGAGGAAGCCCCAGAAGGGCTGTTCTGGGATTGCCCAGGTGGGGATGAGGATTCGCAGAGGGCTCTGCCCTGGGGAGGGGCTGCCTTGGGCTGGGGGGCCTGGGGACTGGGCTGGGGCAGCATGCTTGTTAGCAGAGTCACCCTGGAGCTCAGACGCCCTGCAGGAGAATTTGCTGTCCTCGGCTTGCTTTCTAACTTACTCTTTCCAAATCTCCTCTCACTTGCAGGGCTCCAGCCATGTCCTCTCCCCAGTGGGCGCCAGGGCCGGGCTTGAAGAGGGAACCTCTGGGGCGAATCCAGCTGATCCCGGCCCCAGGTGCTAATCATTTACCCCAGTGCGCAGCAGCAAGGACGAACCAGGAGGTTTGATGGGCTGAGGCCCCAGTCTCTGGCCTCTGCCCTACACGGGAGAATCCCCACCCCTCCAGCCAGTGTAACCACAGGAAACGGGGCCCACACAGAGCAGTTATGGGAGAGACCTGTCTCAGGGTGCAGCCAAGATGGAACAAGGCAAGAAAGAGAACCGGGCCAGCTCTGAAGTCAAAGGAACTGCCCCCCGACACCAGCCAGTGGGTCTCCCCTCGCAGGCAGAGCCTGCTGCGGGCATCTCCCTGGAGCTGGCCAGAAAACGGAGTTCCCGTTCTGTGAAAAATGTGGAAAACAAATGTCGTCCCAAATCAAGACAAAAAAGCCAAAAATTAACGTTCTGCGGGAACTGAAATCTGGGGGAAAGACCTGTGCTGGGTCAGGCGAGACGTTTCCTTGCAATGCACTGATGGGTATTTTGTTTCAGTTTTGGCCCCTTTGTTATTTTAAGCAATTTTTTTCTCACACAAAGTAAATGTTGCAGGGACGTTTTCATTGCAGATAGGGCAGAATGCTGCTTCCCCGTTCTTTGTCCTGAGCGAAAGGTTGTCAAAATCAGGAACAATTTCATGGGGAAAACCCAGGTTTAATCAAAACGGCATTTCCCAGCGGAAAGCTGTTCGGATGAAGTTGGGTGACCTGGCTCTGGGGCTGGCCATGCCCAGCACCCAAACTCCCTCCCACAGCCCGCACCCCCCCCCACACACCCAAACTCCCTCCCACAGCCTTAGGCAGGTGTGTGTGTGTGGGACTTGGACCTGTTCTGGGCACCACCAAAAATTATACAAACCTGCCGTCCCTGACTCAATTTGAACAGTCCCTCCAAGACATGCTGGCTAGCCACCTTGTGGGCATTGCCCCAGAAGCATTTGAAATCCAGGTATAAAGCCAATACTCATAACTTCAAATACAAAAATGATACATGCAGACAGACAGCATCATCCTAACCAGCCAACCATCGCCTTGTCATAGACATGTTACATGCCACAGTTTGTACAAGAGTCATTGCAAATATATAATGGTGGTCGCAACAATGATCTATATAATCACAGTTTAATCAGGTGATGTCACACCTGTCCTCAGAGGTTAAGAAGAACAATTTTTCTCCCTCCTCCTTGTAACAACCTTTTATGTACTTGAAACTGTTCTCATGTCCCCCCCCTCCCCCGTCAGTCTTCTCTTCTCCAGCCTAAACAAACTCCATTTTTCCAATCTTCCCACATAGGTCATGTTTACTAGACTTTTAATCAGTTTTGATGCTATTCCCACCCTGGGCTCCTCCACACACCACAGCTCTACCAATGCCCCTCACTCCTGACCCGCAGCCCCCTGATAGCCCAGCCCTTGGCATTGGCAGAGATGTGTGGGAAAAGCTTGCCCAGAGCCAGCCCTGTCACGGTTATACAGTGAAGTGGCAAAATTTGCAGATGATACAAAACTACTCAGGATAATTAAGTCTAAAGCTGACTGCGAAGAGCTACAAAGGGCTCTGACAAAACTGGGTGACTGGGCAACAAAATGGCAGATGAAATTCAATGTTAATAAATGCAAAGTGATGCACATTGGAAAACATCATCCTAAATTAGCTGTTACCACTCAGGAAAGAGATCTCGGAGTCACTGTGGGGAGTTCTCTGGAAACATCCACTCAATGCGCAGCAGCAGCCAAAACAGTGAACAGAATGTTGGGACTCATTAAGAAAGGGAAAGAGAATAGGACAGAAAATATCCTGTTGCCTCTCTATAAATCCACGGGACGCCCACACCTTGAATACTGCGTGCAGATGTGGTCGCCCCATCTCAGAAAAGATGGAGTGGACTCAGGAACGATTCAGAAAAGGGCAACAAAAATGATGAGGGGTATGGAACAGCTTCTGTATGAGGAGAGATTAATAAGACTGGGACTTATCAGCTTGGAAAAGAGACGACTAAGGGGGATCTGATAGAGGCCTATAAAATCATCATGAGTATGGTGAAAGTAAATAAGGAAGTGCTGGGGTCACCAAATGAAATTAACAGGCAGCAGGTTTAAAACAAACAAAAGTACGTTTTTTTCCCACACATCACACAGTCAACCTATGGAACTCCTTGCCAGAGGATGTTGTGAAGGCCAAGACTAGAACAGGGTTCAAAAAAGAACTAGATATGTTCATGGAGGATAGGTCCATCAATGGCTATTAGTCAGGATGGGCAGGGATGGTGTCCCTAGTCTCTGTTTGCCAGAAGCTGGGAATGGGTGACAGGGGATGGATCACTGGATGATTCCCTGTTCGGTTCACTCCCTCTGGAGTACCTGGCATTGGCCACAGTTGGCAGACAGGATCCTGGGCTGGATGGACCTTTGGTCTGACCCAGTGTGCCCAGAAGTGGGCCAGGGGATCGACTGTATTAACAGTTATTTTAAAGGATGCTGCCAACCCATGAATTCCTGTTCCTCTCCTTCCCTAGGTTATTAACAAATCCCGCTGCGCTGCCTATTACAATGGGGGATGCAGCGTTGGTGCCTCCGAGTCTGTCCTGGTATACTGGAGAGACAAGGTGGGGGTGGGGACATCTTTTATTGGACCCACTTCTGTTGGGGAGAGAGAGAGGCTTTTGAGCTACAGAGAGGACCGGAAGCAGAGCTCCATGTCAGCCAAAGCTTGTCTCTCTCCCCAAGAGAAGTTAGTCCAATGAAAGATCCCCTTCCCCTCCTTGTCTATTACAATCAGGAGCATTTGACCCCTGCGGCCTTGTCTAGGAAAGTGCCCTGGTTTAACTCAGGCTATGTCTACACGAGCACTTTTGTTGGTGTAATTTTTGTCACTCAGGGGTGTGGGAAAAACAGCCCCGACTGACATACGTTTCACTGGCAGAAGGCTGGTGTGGCCAGCCCGACGCAGCTCCTTGGGGGTGCTTTCATGATGTCTGTCTGGCCCCTCAGCACAGAGCCGCTACGTGGGAGACCTGTCCAGCTCTGCCTGCTAGCCCTGTCCTGTAGACATGGCCTTAGGACATAAACCAGTTCTAATCCGAGTTAAGAACATTCACACAAGGGTTTGCCCTGATTTAACTAAAGGCCTCTGGGAGTGGAGGGCAGGGGGGGATCATTCGATAATTGGCCTGTTCTGTTCACTCCCTCTGGGGCACCTGGCCTTGGCCGCTGTGGGCAGACAGGATCCTGGGCTGGATGGACCTTTGGTCTGCGGGGTCTGGCCCTTCTCTTAGTGCAGCTCTGAGTGTGAAGTAGCCTAGCAGAGACAGGCCTTTTCTGCTGCCCTTCCCCTCAGCCCGCCCAGGGATCCCCCTGCCTCCTGCCCAGTTACCCAGAGGCAGGTGGTTTCCCCCGGAGGCCTTGGACATCTGAGGTTTGCCTCAGTCTGGGAGCAGGGGCTGTCATTTATTACCGGCTTTCCGCAGGCAAACGGTCCAGGGCAGCCTGGGCCGGTGTCCGCCTGAATGGCTCCCGCGAAACCACTGGGAGAAGGAGCCGGGCAGGAGTTAGACAAACATCTCGCTCGTTATTAATTTCGCCCTTATCTGCAAGGGGGTAATTTAGAGCCTGTATAGACGTTTGCAAGGAAAATAAGCGTTCAGATCAAAGGTTAAACACCTCCCCCCTGGAAAGTCAACAGCGTGAATAATCTCTGGGGGCAGATAAAGGCACGTTTGTGTGGGAAAAGAAGCACCCAAGGGCAGGGAGTGAGCGGGAGCCCCGGGAAAGGGCTCCTGGCGCCCCTTCACCCCCCGCAGCTCCGCGTCCAGGCAGGAATGGGCCAGAGGAGTCCGGAGCGGTGCGGGGCAAGCGGGGGGGGGGGGTGGAGGAAAGGCTGGGGGAGGGAAAGCCGGGAAGGAGAGGGGGGAAGAGGGGAAGGGGAGGCCCGTGCAGCCGGCACCAGCCCCTCACGCACCCTGGGCGGGTTCTGCCTCAGGCCCCCTTGTTAGCTGGGAGCGGACACCAGGCGAAGGCAAAGGGCCCGGCTGGACTCGGTGCTGGCGCAGGAGGGGGTCCAGGGCCGGACCTCGCCCCTCGGAGGAGCCAGCCTGGGACGAGGGCCAGAGAGACGGACACCTCCTCTCTCCCCAAAGCAGAGGCAGCCGCTCCTACGGCCAGCACGGCTCTTGCAGGGCTGCCGCGCGCTGGCTTTCCGTTCACACGGGCTCCGCTCCGGGTTAGGACAGTCCTGCGCTACTCACCACGAGGCGGGCGTGTAAAGCGTGGCCGCAGGATTAGCGCGAGGCCGCTGCGGGATTATGGGGAGGGGGCGCGTTGTTCCCACGCTTTCACTTAGACCCCCCTCCCCGCGCGCAGCTCCCAGCACCCGGCCGAGAAACCGGGACCCGAACCGACCTGGCTGCAGCTCCTGGGCCTGGAATCGGCGTGTGGCCCGTGCCCAGGAATTGGGTTGTGGCTCATGCCACAAGAGGTGGATAAACACCCCCCCACCGTGACACGCACAGACCCCTCCCTAGTGCTGCTGGGGGGGGACCGACCATGCGCCCCCAAGACCCCGCTAGCGAGTCATTGCGCAGGTGACAGCGCCTGATTGCGAGGCAGGTTGTGTGTGTGTGTGGGGGGGAGTAGCCAGGCGGGGGGGGGGGGGCTTCAGTCTCCCTCTCAGACCCAACGGTTCGGGCCTGGCCCAAAGCCAGCGACCCCAGACTTCCACTGGCTCCACGGAGGGTTGGAAACGCACCTTATTGCGAACCGCCCCCCCTTGGCCCCGGAGCAGGGCCAGACCCGCCCCCCGGGCAGGAGGTAGGAGGCTGCCTGGCCCGGGTAGTAACGGGGCCAAATCAAATAACGCACCAAACGGACAAGCCCAGGCGGGGCGAGTCGCGTCCTCTAGCCAGGGGCCCTGAGCAGCAGGCAGGGGCTGGGGCGGGCGGGACACACAACAACAGGGCGAGCGCTGGGGTGCAACCGACCTGCCCCAAGCAGACTAGATCGCTCCGGCCGCAGAGCTGGGCTGCCGGGAGGGGGTCCCAGTGGGGGTGGGGGTGTTTTACAGTTAGCAACATATTTTGGGTCTCTCTTTGCCACGCAATTCAGAGCTAAGGAGCCCCCCCCCATAGTAACAATTACTTAAGCGCCCTCGAGTTACTGGCGAGTCTGTTCCTCGGATCTCGCCGGTTCCCGTTGGCCGCCTGGGTGTTTAAATTCGTGTTGAAATTTCATCGAGATTCGGACTGAAAATTCGCAGAATTCGTTTTGTGTTTGACGTTCCCCGTGTCGTGCTGGCTACGGTCTCTTCCCGGGCGGCCGCCACCTCGGGTCCGACAACCACCAGCCAAAGGCACCGCACACGCCAGCCCCGGGGCCCTGCAGTCCTGGGGAGACGGGCATTGGTGTAACGGGCCTGTGCTCAGGCCCCGAGTCCCCCCTGCCCTTGGTCTCCCAGCCTCGCCCTCCGGATCCCACCTGTTCCAAACTGGAGTTTGGCTCTGATCTGACCCGCAAAGGGGGTGTCGCTCGAGCATCAGGGAGGAGTCCAAAGCCCGGGGGCAGCAGAGGGGCTGCGGGGGGCGGTGGGAGCCAATGAAGACCCGGGAGCAAAGGGGCAGGTGGAGGGGAGATGAACCCAAGGCACCCTGTGTCGAGGCGGGGGGGGCTGTCCAGAGGCCGGGGGGGAGCGGGGGGGGCTGTCCAGAGGCGGGGGGGAGGCTGTCCAGAGGCCGGGGGGGAGGAGGGGGGCTGTCCAGAGGCGGGGAGCGGGGGAAGGCTGTCCAGGGGCGGGGGGGGGGAGGCTGTCCAGAGGCCGGGGGGGAGCGGGGGGGGCTGTCCAGAGGCGGGGAGGGGGGGAAGGCTGTCCAGAGGCCGGGGGGGGGCTGTCCAGAGGCGGGGAGAGGGGGAGGCTGTCCAGAGGCCGGGGGGGGGAGGAGGGGGCTGTCCAGAGGCGGGGAGGGGAGAAGGCTGTCCAGGGGCGGGGGGAGGCTGTCCAGAGGCCGGGCGGGGAGCGGGGGGGGGAAAAGGAGCCAGAGCAGGAGGAGGAGGAGGAGAGAGGGAGGTGCCTGCAAAGAAGCCACCAGTCGCTCGAGCGGCGAAACTTTCTAGCACCAGGACCCCCATCCCGGCCGGAACCGCTGCAGGTGCGCTCAGGCTGGGGGTGAAGGCGCCCTGGGGCTGGGAGCCCTGGTGAAGGGACCCGGGCGGCCCCCTGGAGAAGAAGCAGGGATTGCCCTAGGAGGAGGCTGCGGACGGTCCCGTGAGGAGTGACGCCGCAGCGGGGAGCTCCTGCCTCCGGGGAGCAGCGAGTCTGCGGGGCTTGGGGTGGCCTAGGGGCCCCCCGCGTCTCTCCCGAGGGCGCTGGGTCCGCAGGGGGCCGGGCCGTGCAGCCCCCATGGAGAAGTCCAAGAACTTTCGGATCGACGCCCTCTTGGCTGAGGAGCCCCCCCGGCCCGTTCCGAGCGCCTCCCCGCAGGGGCTGAGCCCCGAGAGCTCGGCGGGGAGCCCCGGCTCCTGTGCCCGCACAGAGACGCCGTCTCCCCGTGCGCCCCAGGGCACGGCCCCCCTGCCTGCCCCGGGATTCATCCCCAAGCCTGGCTTGTTGCATCTGCCCCCTCCCGGACTGAGCGCCCTGCCGGCCATGTACCCGTCCCCCCTGTACTCGATCGGGGCCCTGGGGGGCCAGCACCCTGCTTTCCCTTATCCCGGCTTCGCCCACCTGCCTCAGCCCGGCCCGGAGCACCTGAAGGCCGCGGCAGTGGCTGGATCGTTCCCGCTGGAGCACTGGATCCGCGCTGGAATGATGGTCCCCCGGCTCTCAGACTTCCACGGTGAGTAACAGCTCTCAAGGGGGCAGGAGACCGGGGGCCCAGGGCGCAGCGACCAGTAACTTCCCTAGAGGGAGGGAACTCCCGGGGACTCTTCCCCAGGGCGGCCGCATCCCCTTGGGAAAGAGCCCCCCTCTCGTGTGCCAGCTCCGGGCTCCCCGGCTCGCATTCGCTGCGGGGCAGAGGCTGGGAGCCAGGCGGGTTCAGGGGGGGATTTTAGGCAGAAGGAAGAGGTAGGAAGTGGGGAATCCCACTTGGGGAAACCGGAGTAAAGCCTGGCCACCGCCAGCTGCCAAACGCGCTGCCCAGGGCGCGGAGGAAATGTCTCTCTCCGATGGGTCCCCCCATTGCCCGCTGATATCCCCCGGCTCGCCTCCCTCCCCGAGGGGTCCCGGATGCCGCAGGGTCGGCTGGAGACACGGCCCGCCCCGCGCACCCAGAGCCTGGCCAGTCCCGAGTCACAGGCAGGGCCCAGACCCCTCGGCCTCAGGGCACTCGAAGGGGGCTGCTGGGGGGGTCGGGATTTTGCTTTCGGATCACAACAGAGCCCGCAGCGGAGCAGGGCACGATCCCGGAGCGCAGTGGGCCGCGGCTGGGTGCGGCCTTCTCCTCATCGGGCCCACTTCCCTGGGGTCAGCCTCGGGGCGCCTTCTGCGGGTCCCCTGCGGCTCCACAGCCCGGTCCGCACGCTCAGGAGCTGGGCCCAAAACTATCACAGCCCCGCCCTGGTCTCTCTGCTCTCCCGGGGTCCACAGGGCCACAACACCGCAGAGGGCCGCCTTGTGAGCCGGTCCTGCCACTTCCATTCCTCCCTCCTTCTGCCGGAGTAGGGGATCCTTGCCGAGAGACAGACAGGGGGTGTGGGGACAGAGAGATTAGAGTGTAAAGATCGGACTCTATCTATCTATCTATCTATCTATCTATCTATCTATCTATCTATCTATCTATCTATCTATCTATCTATCTATCTATCTATCTATCTATCTATCCCCATCCACCCCCTCTATCTATCTATCTATCTATCTATCTATCTATCTATCTATCCCCATACACCCATCTATCTATCTATCTATCTATCTATCTATCTATCTATCTATCTATCTATCTATCTATCTATCTATCTATCCTCATCCACCCCCTCTATCTATCTATCTATCTATCTATCTATCTATCTATCTATCTATCTATCTATCTATCTATCTATCTATCTATCTATCTATCCCCATCCACCCATCTATCTATCTATCTATCTATCTATCTATCTATCTATCTATCTATCTATCTATCTATCTATCTATCTATCTATCCCCATCCACCCCCTCTATCTATCTATCTATCTATCTATCTATCTATCTATCTATCTATCTATCTATCTATCCCCATCCACCCCCTCTATCTATCTATCTATCTATCTATCTATCTATCTATCTATCTATCTATCTATCTATCTATCTATCTATCTATCCCCATACACCCATCTATCTATCTATCTATCTATCTATCTATCTATCTATCTATCTATCTATCTATCTATCTATCTATCTATCTATCTATCCCCATACACCCATCTATCTATCTATCTATCTATCTATCTATCTATCTATCTATCTATCTATCTATCTATCTATCTATCTATCTATCCCCATACACCCATCTATCTATCTATCTATCTATCTATCTATCTATCTATCTATCTATCTATCTATCTATCTATCCCCATACACCCATCTATCTATCTATCTATCTATCTATCTATCTATCTATCTATCTATCTATCTATCTATCTATCTATCTATCTATCTATCTATCTATCTATCTATCCCCATACACCCATCTATCTATCTATCTATCTATCTATCTATCTATCTATCTATCTATCTATCCCCATCCACCCCCTCTATCTATCTATCTATCTATCTATCTATCTATCTATCTATCTATCTATCTATCTATCTATCTATCTATCTATCTATCTATCTATCTATCTATCTATCTATCCCCATACACCCATCTATCTATCTATCTATCTATCTATCTATCTATCTATCTATCTATCTATCTATCTATCTATCTATCTATCCCCATACACCCATCTATCTATCTATCTATCTATCTATCTATCTATCTATCTATCTATCTATCTATCTATCTATCTATCTATCTATCTATCTATCTATCCCCATACACCCATCTATCTATCTATCTATCTATCTATCTATCTATCTATCTATCTATCTATCTATCTATCTATCTATCTATCTATCTATCTATCTATCTATCCCCATGCACCCCCCTCTCTGTCTAGCGGCAATGGTCTCACAAGGCCGGCAGAATGACCGAGGAATGACGTTTAGACGGACCGAGGGGTTCGGGGGGCACCGGGCCTTTGCCTTGCCAGCTGCGGCCCGCACATTTTCAAAGCGTTTGGGTCCAATAGAATTAAACGGAAATTACAAAAACTGGAAATGGAAATCCCCGCGAAACGGGCGAGCAGCAGAAGCTGGGACGGCCAGAGGCCCCGGCGGGCGGGCGGCCACCCGCGCTCAGGGGATCGGGCAGGGAACGGGTCCCGCTGGGAAATCGCGCCCGCGGGTTTGCGCCTCAGCCACCAGGTTTCTCCTGCCGGGAGCGGCCTTTTCTTGCAACCAGCGAATTGCCCCGGCCGCCGCGGGGCCCCGGCCTGCGGGCTGGGGCCGGGCCGGGACTGGGTTCCCGGTCACCGAGCCCCAGGCGGGGAAATGGGGCCCCGGGGGGTCAAAATCTGCACAGGGCGGCGCGTGCGTTTGACAGCGAAACCCGCAACAAACCTGGCCGGGACCTTGCGGGCAGAGCCCTCGGAAACCCTGCGGCCCCAGGACACAACCCGCTCCCGGGCGGGGTCCCCGAGTCCCGCAGGGCAGGGCGCTTGGGGGCGGGAGCGGGTTCTGCGATTCCTCATTTTCCCTCGCTCCCTGGGTCCCGGTCCTGGGCCAGGCAGCTCCAGGCGAAATGCCCCGTGCCGAGGCCCCCAGCCCGGCAGTTCTGTGCCCCTGGGGGTCTTGCCCTGCCTGCCTCTGTGCCCGGCTCTGGGCTCCCGGGGGTCTTGCTGCTCCAACACAAGGCAGGAGAGGGAAGAGACCCGCGAGGCTCCCCGCACGGGACTTTTCGATCCCTGCGTTACTGCGCAATAATAGCGACCTGCGCCGCACCGCGCCACTGGACCAGGGGCCTGGCAGCCTAGCTGGGACCCTGCCTTGGCTTCAGCATCTGCCCCCGCCAGGCTCCAAGACCGAAAGTCCGGGCTTTCCTTTCTCATTAGAGCAAAGCTTTTCAGGAGGAAGCGACGGGAAATTAGGGGGCTTCCGCTCCCCCAAAACCTTATCTACTGTGAACCCACTTTCCAGCCTCGCTCCTTAGCCGGTCCCTGGCGCGGTCAACCGACCACAGCCCCCCAAACTCGAAGCGAACTGTTAATGATCTCGGTGCGTCCCGTCCCCCCCAGCTTCTGCCCAGCGCAGCACTGCCGGCCGTCACACGCCTTGCCAATTCCTCCCCCTGCTCCGGGGCTTTGCTCCTGGTCCCAGTGTGAACGGGCCCGGCCACCTCGGGGTTATTGGGTGCGCGGGTCTCTCTGCCACTCCCTGACGCAGGTTTCACCCGCAGCCAAATCCCGGATTTCACGGGTATGTGGGTAGGTCGGTTCGTGGCGATCAAAAGCGCCCGGGCTCAGGAGTGAGGGGCGGAGGGAGCAGTCCCCAGCGATCGCGATCTGCCCCCCACCCCAGGGGTCTGCAGGGCCAGCACCGACCCGCCCACGGAGGAGGGACGGGGCTGGTTGTCCGCAGCATGGTTCAGACCTGGGCTCCCCGCAGGGAGCCAGCCTGAACCTGCGGGAAAACGCCCCCCACCCCCCCGCTCTAGCACCCCGCAGGGGGGCCCAGCCCCCCGGGGCAGCGCATCTGGGGCCGTTCACACTGAGAGCCACCGTGGGGGGTTCCGTTTCCTTTGCTCCCCTCGGGACTAGCGGCGACCCCAGGAGCCCGAGCCCGGGTCTCAGCGCAGCGTGGCCCAGTGTTTCCCTCCCGGGGTTGGGCCCCTGGGAACAGGTGTGAAAAGGCTGCCGACCCAGCGTGTCTGAACCCGGAGCGGAGCGGGGCCCGAGACGCAGTGTGGGTCTTTCTCCAGCCCGGAGCCTGCTTTCAGTTTCCCTTGCGCTCGCTCTGGCGCGGCCGGCGACGGGTCGCGCTGGAGCGGGGGAGACACTTTCCATCGCCTGGGGCAGGGTGAGAACCGCCCGGGAACCCTCCTGCCTCCGCGCCTTAATCATTAACCGGGCGGCGGAGCGAGCAGGGAGCGGGTCAGACCGGTTCCTTTCACAACCTCTGGACCCCGGGCAAGCTGGGACGCTCCTGCGGAAGCGCTGCGAGCCGTGTGGGCCGAAAGGGGCGGCTGGGGGAGCTTCTAGACAATGAAAGGGGGGCGGGGGGGTTACTGAAGGTTTGTGCTTTAAACACGCGGGATGCCAGCCCCTGAGCTGCGGACAGGCCAGCAATGCCAAGACCAGGAGGAATCGTCTCCAACCTCCTGTACAGGGCAGGCCAGAGAACCGCCCGCCCCCATCCCCAGAGCAGAGCTTTTACCCAGCCAGTCTCCAGTTAAAAGCTGTCAGTGAATCCCGAGCGGGGAGACTCAGGGTGGGGGGAGCTTTCTCCCGGCGAAGCCCTGTCCCGCCCCAGCTGCCTCGGGAGGGCTCAGCCCCACGCTGTGGGGAGAGAGCAACCAGAATGTTCCAGGCCAGGTCTGGAGACTTTCTGAGGCGCAAACAGGCTGGGTCCTGGTGAAATCGGCCCCTGTGCGAAGGGGCGGCAGGGCCCTGGGCCTAGCTGCAGGCTCAGCCCAAAGCGCTGCGGGCGGCCTATATGGGAGAAGCTGGGCTGGTCCCCAGAGCTGACCATGCCTGTCCGACCCCCTAACAGGGAGGCACTTCCTGGTTTAAATCTCTGAAATCAGCTGAGTTTCATTTGGTCAATTTCAGTTCACTTGCCACAGACGGGATTTAAATCAGGTTGGGTGCCCGGGCAGCGGGGGGTGTCCTGAGCGGGATTGAAGGCACCACTGCCCCTTTCTCACCCAGCCCAGCCCGGGCAGGGGCGTGATGGCCCGGAAGTTCCTGCTGATCCTCTGCCCGCGGGAGCCGCGCAGGGGGTAGGGGAGGGAGGCTGGGAAGAGGAGCGGTTGGCACCAGGAGAGCTGCTCACGCAGTCAGGGCTCAGCCTTGCAGGGGAGTGCGGGGCCTGCCCACTTGCTGCGGGCGGCCAGGGGAGCTGGGGCCTATTGACAGAGCCTGACAAGGCCCTTGTGGTGACAGGCCGCCACGGTGACTTTGTTGGCAGATTTTGGGTGGCTTGCAGGGGACTGACAGGGGCCTCAGAGACCAGGCTGACAATGCTGATCATTAGACCTGTGTCCACGGCGCCCATCCCTGGTTCCTAGAGCACCATACCCGGCCGCGGGAACGCTGGAGAGTTTGTTAGGGGGGCTGGCTCCTCAGGCAAATTGCTCCTTGACTTGTGTGGAGGTTTTGCCCAGGGAGGGGCTGAGGGCTGCAAGGGGACTTTTGCCCTGGGCTTCAGTTGGAGCAGGAGCAAGGGCACTGGGCTGACCATGTGCGGAGCACAGACGGAGACATTTCACCCCATGGCTGGTGGGTCACCCTTGAGGCCTGGGCGCAGCTGAGCACGGAAGTCACAGTGAGTGAGTCAGAACAGAGCCGTTCCTCTTCTCCGTGACCAGCCAGAAGGTTGTTGGGATTGATTCATGAGGGGCAATTCCGTAAATAGCCCCAGCCAGTGACCCTGGCTCTGCAGACCAGGGAATTCTTCCCATGGGTTACCCGGGTCCTGCTTGGCTGTTCTGGTCCCGGTCTGCGTGGCTCGCAGAGCCAACCAGGCCAGTGTGGACGGAGGATGGTCCAGTTGAACGTACAGTTTGAATTGTGCTTCTGAGGAATGTTCAAACTCACATGTCACCATTCACAAGTTTCTGTGCCAGTGACTCTCCATTTTGTGGATATTTGCAGGGAAAAAATTGAAATTCAAACAAATATTGGTCGTTTCTTCCGCAGTTTGCTCTGCTCTGCTCTAGTTGTGACAATAACAGAATTGTAATTTGCCTTTATTTATTTGCGATGACTGCTCCCCTCAATGGGTCATTAGCAGGTTTGAAGTCAGGTCCTTCAGAAGTCAGGTCCTTCAGTGTCCTGTCTGCCGACAGTGGCCTGGGCCAGGTGCCCCAGAGGGAATGGAGAGAACAGGGAATCATCCAGTGATCCTTCCCCTCGCCCATTCCCAGCTTCTGGCAAACAGAGGCTAGGGACACCATCCCTGCCCATCCTGGCTAATAGCCACTGATGGACCTATCCTCCATGAACTTAACTAGTTCTTTTTTGAACCCTGTTCTAGTCTTGGCCTTCACAACATCCTCTGGCAAGGAGTTCTACAGGTTGACTGTGCGCTGTGTGAAAAAATACTTCCTTTTGTTTGTTTTAAACCTGCTGCCTGTTAATTTAATTTGGTGATCCCTAGTTCTTATGTTATGAAAAGGAGTAAATAACACTTCCTTATTTACTTTCTCCACACCACTCATGATCATATCCCCCCTGAGTTATCTCTTTTCCAAGCCACAAAGTTCCAGTCTTATTCATCTCTCCTCAAAGGGAAGCCGTTCCATACCCCTAATAATTTTTGTTGCCCTTTTCTGAACCTTTTCCAATTCCATCATATTACTCTAGTGTAACTCTATTAACATGCCTCAGTAGTAGGCTGTTGTCCTCGAGTGGACCAGTCAGGAATGGGACTGGGAACATACTTTACAAGCGTGTTAGCCAACACACAAGTACTGCAGGCCTGAGGTGTTGGAACCTTATTCTGTCCTGAGTTTTCACTCTAGTTGATAGGAATATATATTTATATATCTGTATCCCAGGTCTGTCCTTGCCCTTGTACCTCCCGTTGAAGTCAGTGGAAATCCTGCTTGTGCAAAGACTGCAGGGATTAGATCCTGAATCTTTAAAATGAAGCCCGATCCTTTGATGAATTGGCTATGAAAAGCATGGATTTATTATGTAAATTTCATGATTTAATAACTTCAAAGCCCATTTAAAAAAATACAGCCAGGCAATCTGGTTAATTAAAAGCCCAGCTGGATGAGTAATGGTGTAGAAAGTTAAAAGGAAAAGCCCATTATCGCCCATCTCCTGAAATTAAACACCTAGTGATCGGGTCCAAGACAGCCAGTGGGGCCATTTTCTGGGGATAGGCACCTTCCTATGGAATGTTTTCTCTCTCCTCCCGGTGCAGAGGTGGGGTGGAGGTGAGGGAGACAGATACATTTACAGCTTGTACTTAGTGTTGCATTTACAAAGCATCAGGTGTTAACTGGCTGCATTTTCATACTTCATGGGACTAAATATGAATATATTCACTCCCAGGTGGAATTTGCCCCTTTGCTGAAGGCTGACCTGAGGGTGAGATGCCCCTTGAGCCCCAGGGGCCAAAGCGGGGCTACAGCGTGTCTCGGCCTTGTGGTAAAAGGGGTGAATTTCACTCTTCTAATCACATTTACTGGGCAGAATCTGAACACCTGCAAGACGGGGCATAGTCACCGCTCGGTGCCTGTCTGCTTTCGGTCTGTTATTAATATTGCACCTGTTGCCTGGAAGAACTGGACTCCCAAATGCTAGACCAGCAGTTCTCAAGCTTCATTTCATTGCGACCCCCTTCTGACAACAAACATTACTGCACGACCCCAGGAGCGGGGACTGAAGACCAAGCCCCACCGAGCCCTGCTTTCCTGGGCGGGGGGGGGGGGGCAAAGCTGAAGCCCAAGGGCTTCTGCTCTGGGCAGGGGTATGTAATTTTATCCCTGGGTGATGGGGCTTTGGCTTCAGACTTGCTGGGTCCCAGGACCAATGCCAGCTTTGGCGACCCCATTAAAATGGGGTCCCGACCCACAGTTTGAGAACTCCTGGGCTATACTGACCCCAGACACTGGGAATCTGATTGTCCCCAGAGACATGCAGGCAAGGAGGCAAATCCCAGATCAGACAAATGCCAACGGCCTTGCAAAGACATGGCTTTACTCCCATGAGTAGCTGAACTGAAGTCTATGGGGCTGGCCCAGTGCTGCATTATTCCTACACTGGCCTGAGACTGGGAAACTAGATAAGGCCCACGCTCCAAGCATCGCAGGACGCCCCCGGCAGGAATGGACTGGGCCCATCGGAACTCCACGTGGGAATAAAGTTATTTGTGAACCAAAGTGATTGCAGGATCGGGCCCATAATTGGGGCAGGTCCCACCGGTGGTGGGCACCTGACCAAGACAGCGATGAAGAAACATGGAGAGGCCACCAAAGCTGCTGAAGCAGGAATAACTCCAGCTCCGAACTGGCATATGTCCCAGCAGGATGCAGCCAGAAGCGGCAATCTCTTGCCACCGTAAATGGTATCTTCTCAGGACAGCTGAGTCTGCAGTAATGAGCGAAGAGACTGGTCTGGACTGGGTCCTAAGCAACACCCAGGGGCCAGATTCTGAAGCTCTTCATTGTACTGGGGCAAAGTGTACCAGAGTCCACGGGAGGTTGGTCCAAATATAAGCAAAGGTAGGGCTAGGAGTCTGCTGTGTGTCCTTCAGCTGAGTCACTCCGTGGCAGGGGCCACAGTGTAATTACGTTCAGCATCCTTGGGGGAAGAACAGCCTCACAAATTAACCCTCTGATGCTGATGTTCAGGAAAGAGGATTAAAAACATCTGCGGAAGCTTGTTCGAAAGAACGAACCCCGGAGCCTCGCATTAAAATCCTGGCCCTCCCCATGGGGGCTCCTTACGCAGCAGGACGCACTGGAGCCCCAGAAGCCACCCACACCCAGAAATGCAAACAGAAAGCAGGGAGGAGAAACAACCACTGTGGCTAACCCGCAAAGTGAAGAGGTTGCTGGAGCTGCGGCCCTAGGCCCACCGAAACAAGCCTGAGTGGGGACCAGTAAAATGAGCGTGAGCGATTTGGGGAACGGTAGAATTTGAAGAGCAAATCGCCAGAGACAGAAAAACAAATAAATGCTGTGGGGAGAGCAGAAGCTGAAGCCGGCGAGTGTCCGTGAGTCCAGCTGGGGCAAAGGGAGCAGTCAGAGCGGATTAGCACATTGGAGAGAAGCTAAATGATCCCTTTATATCAGTCTCCAGCACAGAAGAGTTGGGGAAAATACCTACTTTCCAGGTAAGAGAGGTGAGGGGAGTCAGAGACTGAAGGGTTAGAAGAGGAAGGCCTGGAACATCATGATAATTCTCCCTGCAACAAGTCACCAGGACTGGATGGTTCATCCCAGAGCTTTAACTTCAGTGCAGTTATTTTGGCTGATGCCTGTGTAAATCAGGAGACAAATCAGGCTCACTATTTATACACAATGCATAATTAACCTGTGGAACTCATTGCCACATGATGCAGAGGCCAAGAGCTTAGCAGGATTTTAAAAAGCCTGCAGACAAGGATATGAACAAGCTACAGGTACCTTAGACACAATAAGCATGTGGGGGCTATAAAATCTCCTGCTGCAGGGCTCCTGCCAATCTCTAGTGACCGGGGTTAGGAACAAATTTCCCCTATCGGTCGGTTATTCTAGATAGCGGATTCCTTGCACCTTCCTCTGATGCAGCTAGCACAGGAAATGGTCAGAGACCGGATACTGGGCTAGATGGACTCCTGGGCCGACCCAGACTGGCAACCCCTCTGCTCCAATGTTCAATGGCTCCTCACTCCCTAGGGTGGCTGACAATCTGGTGCAGGAGGGCCGTAGACCAGTGAGATTTGGGGAGCGGGTGCAGGGGGGAGCTCAGGCAGATGCTTCCCCAAATACAGCCCAGTCACTGCACCCCTTGCCTCTCTCCCCAGTGCCAGAGCCACATTTACTGCTGCCCTTGGGCTGCAGGGGCAGCTTCTTCCAGCAAACTGAAAGGAGATTTGGGGCCATGCAGCCTGGGCCCCCCTGGATCTGCCACAGCCACAAAATTCCCACAGCTCCTGAAAATCTTTTGGAGGAGCAAGTTCCACCTGTCACACCCTGTCTGATGTGTAGGTTGTAAGCTCTCTGGGGCAGGGCTTATCCTCCTGGTGACTCCTTTGTATGGCTCCCAGCACAAGAGGGCCCCATCCGTGAATGGCATTCCTGGCTGCCGCCCTAATTAATAACAGGAATAAATAACAAGGGCACCAGATGGATTTGGGAGTCGGGTGTTTTTAATCCTGGTGTAGAGCACACACACACACACACACTCACTCACACACACACACACTCATACATGTACCCACACACAGACGCGCACACACGTCAACACACACACACACACTCACACACACACATGTACCCACACCCAGACGCACACACACGTCAACACAGATGCACATACACATGCACACGCACACACAGACACATGCACATGCGTGCACAAACACACACATGCATGCACACACAGGCATACACATGCATGCACAGACGCACAGACACACACGTGTGCACACACACAGTGCGACAGGGTCGGGCCGGATGGCTACAGGAGAGTAATAGAAGGCAGATATATTAGCCCCAGGTTAAGTAGGTCCCTTTTCCCTGGGTAAGGTAACAGGGAAGGTTCCAGAACAATCAGGAACCTTCAAGAGAGAATTAAGACAGACAGGCTGATTAGAACACCTGCAGCCAATCAAGAAGCCGCTAGAATCAATTAAGGCAGGCTAATCAGGGCACCTGGATTTAAAAAGGAGCTCACTTTAGTTTGTGGTGTGTGTGTGAGGAGCTGGGAGCAAGAGGTGCTAGGAGCTGAGAGTGAGAACGCGGACTGTTGGAGGACTGAGGTGTACAAGCATTATCAGACACCAGGAGGAAGGTCCTGTGGTGAGGATAAAGAAGGTGTTGGGAGGAGGCCATGGGGAAGTAGCCCAGGGAGTTGTAGCTGTCGCCCAGCTGTTCCAGGAGGCAGTCTAGACAGCTGCATTCCACAGGGCCCTGAGCTGGAACCCAGAGTAGAGGGTGGGCCCGGGTTCCCCCCAAATCCTCCCAACTCCTGGTCAGACACAGGAGGAGTCGACCTGGACTGTGGGTTCATGAAAACGGCCAAGCTGAGGGCTGCCGTGAAGCTCCAAGGTGAGCAAATCCACCAATAAGCGCAAGACCCACCAAGGTAGAGGAGGAACTTTGTCACAACTGGTGTCAGCAGTGGGATTGGGAGCTGTCCTATTGCAGATGGTCAGAGATGAAGAACACCCAATCCTCTACCGCAGCAGGAAACTCCTCCCGAGAGAGCAGAAGTATGCCGTGGTTGAAAGAGAGTGCCTAGCTGTGAAATGGGCCATGGAAACACTACGTTATTACCTTCTGGGTCGACGGTTTACTTTTGTGACCGACCATGCACCCCTCCAGTGGATGCAGTGAAATAAAGAGAAGAAAGCAAGGGTGACCAGATGGTTCCTGTCCCTACAACGTTTCCAATTCACCATACAACACCGGGATGGAAGTCACCATGGCAATGCAGATGGCTTGTCATGAGTACACTGCCTGACGTCCCAAGTTGCCCAACCCCGTAGTGTTGAGCAGAGGGGGGTGATATGTGACAGGGTTGGGTCAGATGGCTACAGGAGAGTAATAGAAGGCAGATATATTAGCCCCAGGCTAAGTAGGTCCCTTTTCCCTGGGTAAGGTAACAGGGAAGGTTCCAGAACAATCAGGAACCTTCTAGAGACAATTAAGACAGACAGGCTGATTAGAACACCTGCAGCCAATCAAGAACCTGTTCGAATCGATTAAGGCAGGCTAATCAGGGTTTAAAAACCTGGGTTTTAAAAAGGAGCTCACTTCAGTTTGTGGTGCGCATGTGAGGAGCTGGGAGCAAGAGGTGCTAGGAGCTGAGAGTGAGAATGCGGACTGCTGGAGGACTGAGGTGTACAAGCATTATCAGACACCAGGAGGAAGGTCCTGTGGTGAGGATAAGGAAGGGGCTGGGAGGAGGCCATGGGGAAGTAGCCCAGGGAGTTGTAGCTGTCACACAGCTGTTCCAGGAGGCAGTCTAGACAGCTGCATTCCACAGGGCCCTGGGCTGGGACCCAGAGTAGAGGGCGGGCCTGGGTTCCCCCCAGATCCTCCCAACTCCTGGTCAGACACAGGAGGAGTCGACCTGGACTGTGGGTTCATGAAAACGGCCGAGCTGAGGGCTGCTGTGAAGCTCCAAGGTGAGCAAATCCGCCAATAAGCGCAAGACCCACCGAGGTAGAGGAGGAACTTTGTCACACCAGGCACACACGTGCGCACAGACACACACGCACAGACACACCTGTGCACCACCCGACATCGAGCTCCCCCTTCTGAATAATTTGTGTGAGCAAAATTCACTTCATCAGGGAAACGCTGCTACCGAGGAAAGGTCTTTATCTGCCCCACCCCCCCAGAAAGCATCTGAGCCCCTCACGAGCTTTGGTGGATGCAGTCCCACAACACCCCTGTGGGGCAGGGCAGGGCTATTCCCCCATTGAACAGCTGGAGAACTCAGGCGCTCAGATATTAAAGGACTTGCCCGCGGTCACCCAGGCATTTGTGGCAGAGCAGAGTCGCAGGCTAGCGCCCTCACCACTGGATCATCCTTCCTCTCGGTGGCACTCACCCTGGTACCCCCTGGTTGTCACTTCCTGGGCAAAACTCACCCTAAGCTTTGCTCTGGCCCTCTGCACAGGTTGACCTTCCCTCACTAATGAATATATCATCACCCACCCAGGGGAGGGGGGTCAGTCTCTTCATCCCCATGACACAGGTGGGGGAAACTGAGGCCCAGACAGGGGCAGCGACTCTCCCAGGCTCACCCGGAAATTGTTTTATCTGAGTGCGAAAACAAATGATCTGATTCCCCTCTCCCCTCCTGCCTCTCCACGGCCCCCCCAGGACCTAGAGCTCAGCACAAGCTGAGGGGAGGAATTCTTTTGGGGTTCCCTGAAGTTTTAGCAGAACATCCTGGCTTGGGGGGCGACAGCTGCCCCTCAAAGCCAGCCTAGACTGCGTCCAGCCAGGTAGCGTGGAGCAGGAAGGCTCTGGCCTCCTGAGCCATCCAAGCCTGGGCACTGGGCTTGGTGTCTGGCCCTGAGGCAGCTCAGGGAATCTGTGGGAGGGGGCCTCTCTTCTGCTTCCCGAGCCAGGAGAGATCACGTTGCCTTTGCTGCTTCCAGCCGTTGGGGCTGATCCTTCCCAGGGACTGGACATAGAAGCCTTTTACCACACAGGCTAGTGCGGTTGCTCTGTCACACATCGAGACAGGAGGGATCCAGACCAGGCAGGCGTGAGCCGGGGCCCAGCGGAGCCAAAGGGAGGGGAGTCTCTGCCATGGCTGCGTTTCTCCTCAAGCCGTAGGAATTTCTTAGCTGGTGTTGGCTGGGGACCCGCTGGGCCACGTGTGAAGGGGCGGCTGGCGCAGGAAGCCGGGGTGTGTTCAGATTCGCGGGGGAGGCTGATTTCTGTGCCCCCTGTCAGCAGTAAGGAAGTGCGAGGCAGGCCGGTGAGGCCCTATGCAGAGAGCTGCCAAGCTGGAGATTTATGGGCATTGAGAGACTTGATCTATGTCCCCGGGCGGGTGAGCGTGTGAAAGCTCTTTGCAAGAGTGAATCATTCTCGGCTTTCCCACTGGGGCAACCGGTGCCTGGCTGGAGTCAGCGAGACCTTGGACAGGAGAGAGGCCAGCCATCCGCCTCTGCCTGCTGAGCTCCTGCAAAGGGAGCAGCTGGGAAGGCACAGGGCTGTCACACTTCTGTGGGGGGAGGGTGTCGTTCTAGGGTCAGAGCCCCCCTGCCCCAGCTGAAAGAAATCCGGGGTTCCTACTGCAGGGCAGGCCCCTCCTGCTCCATCAGCGGCAGGATGGGATAAACAGACAGGGGATTCCCAGAGCAAGGATGATGCACTGGACTTGGACTAGGGGATCTAGGTTCAGATCAGCCACCTGCTCCCGTGTGACCCTGGGAAAGTCACTCGGCCTCGCTGGGCTCCAGGTCCCCAGCTGTACAGTGGGGACAATGACCCGTCCTCCCTGCATCTGTTGTGTCCATGTAAACGGGATGCTCTGTCTCCTCCTATGTGCCTGGACCCTGGTCTTGGTCAGTGCCCAAGTTCTGCCTGCCCAGGCCAACAGAGCACCAGCGCCCAGCACTCCCCCTGGTTTGGATTCAAGCCAGATCCTGGCAGTTAACACTCGCTGGCCTGTCCCTTTTACACTCTGGGCGGCGGCTTGGAAGTGGGCGTGATGCTCATCCATCTGTGGTGCTTCGGCCCCATTGTGGTTTAAACCCTGGGAGCTGGGGACAGTGGTTCCTTTTCAGCTCTGCAGGTCAGAGACAGGACAGTGCCCTGGGGCAGCTTCTGGCTTGCATCGGCAGCCCAATGCACTGTCATTTCAGACAGCTAAGTCCCACCCTCCAGTGGGTACCACAGTGTGAGGATGAGCAGGAGGAGG
Organism: Lepidochelys kempii; assembly: GCF_965140285.1. Lineage (NCBI taxonomy): Eukaryota > Metazoa > Chordata > Testudines > Cheloniidae > Lepidochelys > Lepidochelys kempii. The sequence goes on from NC_136390.1 coordinate 1,725,566, forward strand.
GAGGGCTAGGAGAGGTCTGGGTGCTGGGGATGCCAGGCTGGGAGAGGTCTGGGCGCTGGGGAAAATTGGTCTTCTCAAAGAAACCCGATTTCATTCTTTGCAATTACAAGTTTGGTTGATGAAGGTGATTGTGTAGATGTAACAGACAGAGCCTTCTGTCGGGTGTTTGACTCAGTACCGTCACAAATCAACAAAGAAGTGGGTGACTGACAGATCTCTAAGGTAGTTGTGAATGGGGAATCCTCACTGAATGGGGATGTTTCTCGTGGGGTTCTGCAGGGATCAGTTCTAGGTCTGATGCTGTTCAAGATTGTCGTCAGTGATCTGGAAGAAAATATCAAATCTCTGCAGGTGACACACCGACCAGCAGAGTGGGGAATGATACTGAGGACAGGGCAGTCATACAGAGTGATTCGGCTTGTTCGGTAAGCTGGGCCCATTCAAACAAAATGCATTTTAATATAGCCAAATGCAAGGTCGTGCACCAAGGATGAAGGACTGGATGGGGGACCAGATCCTGGACAAAAGTGATTCTGAAAAGGGTTTTGGGGTCTGTAACGGGACGCAGACTCACAGGCGGTGCCTCCTGCTGGTCGTCTAAGGGAATTAGCTCACCAGCCTCCGGAGCGCCCTCTTCAGGCCAGTGTCTCACCCTGCTGCTGGCTCTCGTGTCCCTCCCAGGACCCCGGTGCCCCTTTCACTGGGTGCTGCCCCCTGGCAGTACCCCACAGTTCTGGGTCTCCCCCTCCCAGGGGAACCCCCCCGCCATCCCTACCTCACCTCAGTCGTAAGCTCCTTCCAGCCACCAGCTAGCCCCCGCGCCTTGGGGCAGACTGCAGTGTGAGCCACTCATCCCAGGCAAGGCTGGGTTTAGACCTGCTGCCTCTGCCTACCCATGGCTGCCCCTGCAACCCCCATATCTAATAGACCTTCCCAGGCCCACAGCCTGGGGCTTTCCTCGGCCCGAGCTCCCCGGCTCCCTTGGCCTTTCCCCAGCCCTGCTCCAAACTAGGTCCCCTATTCAGGTCTCTGCAGCCAGGTCCCTGCCTCTCAGCGCTGGAGAAGAGTGCTCTTCTGCTCCTGGCTTTGATAAGGCCCGCTGGGTCTGTTTGGGGCGTGACCCCCAGCTGCGGCTCCTCTGCCAATCAGCCCAGCTCTTCCCCTGCCCCAGCCCTCTCCCAGGGCTGCCTTAAACCCCTCTGGGCCCGAGCGGGTGTCCACCCCGCCACAGGGTCCTCGTGGACAAACGGCTGAATATGAGCGGTGACCAGAAGGGCTAATGTGTATAAATAGGGGACTAGAAGTAGAAGTAGGCAGGTGATTTTACCTCTGTGCACAGCACTGGTGAGACCGCCAGGAATAGGGCAGCCGGTTCTGGGTCCCCACGTGAACGGGACAGAACAGAGCCACAGGAGTGATTCAAGGGCTGGAGAAAACGCCTTAGAGTGGGAGACGTCAGACGTGCGATCTGTCCAGCTCCCCAAACAGAGGGCGAGGCGAGTGAATTGCAGTGTGTGGGTGCCTTCCCGGGGAGAACACGGCGGTGCTAACAGGGCTCTTTAATCTGTTGCAGGGGAGAGACGCAGAGCAAGAGCCAGTGGCTGGGAGCTGAAGCCAGACACATTCCCATAGGAATTGTTAGCTCTGCGGGCCATTAGCCACGGGGACAAACTCCCAAGGGCAGCAGTGGCTTCTCCAGCTCTTGAGGTCTCCAGAGCCAGCCCAGAGGCCTTCCTGGAAGCTGCCTTAGTTATTCAGTTAAGTGCAGGGCGGGCGGGGTGTGATCTATAGGAGGTCAGACTAGAATTAGATGGCCCCTTCTGGCCTTAAACCTCTGTGAGTCGTGGGTCTGAGAGACTGCCTGGAGGAGCGATGTGGGAGAGGGGACGGGAGAGCTGGGCACCTGGCTGAGAAGCCTGCTCGGTGGGACGGTGCCTGGTATGGCGATGGCCCAGTGGGACACGCAGGGGAGAGCCAGGCTTGGCAGTGCGGGAGCCGCAGGGAGTCCGGGAGGGGTGCAGTGCAGTTAAATTACAGGGATGTGGCCAAGCGGGAGGAGATAGCGAGGGGTAAGTGGGGGTTCGGGGAACTGCCCAGAATGGTCCAGCGGCTAAGACCACCAGGGGGGAAGTGAGAGGAAGGAAACCAGGCAGCGGGGGAGCCCAGGTCCCAGAAGCAAAAGCCAAGGCAAGAGGCCCAAGATGACAGGGTGTAGAAGGTGGCCATTAAGCGCTGTCTGTGGTGCTGGCAGCATCGTGCAGTGCTCAGGGCGGAAGAGCCAGCTGCAATGCAGACGGGCCAGGCCGGTATAGCCAGGTCAGTGGGTCAAGTGGTTCAGCGTCAGCTCTGTTGTCTGCCCCAGCTCCTCAGAGTCCTGACCCTGACACTGGGGGCAAAGCCCACCCGGCCCAGCCCGGCTCTAGTGTGATACATTCTGTTAGCTACAGCAATCAAGCAACATGTGTTAGAGACCCAGTGAAAACACAGTCGGCTAATATCAGATCCCCGCTGAACCTAGGTACCAGCAGTCTGAACCATACCAAAGAAGCCAGCAATTCTTTATGAACGTCACCTAATAATCTAGGGAGGCAGCTGTGTTGTTTAGCGCTCGGCCCCCAAAGCCCCAGTCTGACGGCCAGGCAGTATGTTGATATTCCAGACGAATGGCGGGTGTGGTGGGTGTCAAATCATTTCGAGCCTGCAGCAAATGTGGAAAGTAGCTCGGATGTCAGTCAAGACAGCCGGCCCGAACGGTAGGTGGGTAGGTAAAGAGTGAATCTCCCCACAGCAAGATGGGGCTTAACGCGGTCTTGCAGAGCCCAAGGTGAGACAGCTTGTTCCAGGTAATTAACCACTGGAACAACCTAGGAAGGGTTCTGGCAGGTTCTCCATCACTAGGAATTTTCACATCGAGATTGGATGTTTTACTCAGAGCTGCAGTAGCTCAAACAGGAATTAATGCAGGGCAACCCCATGGCCTGGGGCAGGCAGGAGCTTCACATTGGGTGATCACAAAGGTCCCTTCTGGCTTTGGAATCTACAAACAGGTTGATATTTCTGCGGGGGGCGGGAGCGTCTTGTGACCCTGGTAGTTTTGTTCTCTTTCAGGAAGCTAGTACAGGGTCGAATAGATCAGCTGGCGGTTTTATCGTGTTGGCTGATTAGTACTAATGGACTTGCTGGCTGGCCATGAGTTACTGGCTTAGTCTAGATGTTGCGTGTTTCTGGGCAGCTCCCCCTCGGCGGCTAGCCTGGGAAGCCCAGACCTCTCTCAGGCATGGTGGCACTGCATGGCCAGGGACGAGTGGTCAACAGCAGCCACGGCAGCAGGTGGAAACCAGGGTTCTTCTTTCCCTTGTGGAGATGGTGGCCTGGCTGGTTCCTCACCTTTGGGGCTTTTCCTGAGCGAGGCTTCTCCTGGGGAGTGTCACGGAGTGTGGGGGAGTCCAGGCCCTGCATCCCTCTTCCTAGGATTCACTGAGACTCTCAGCCAGCCAGTAAAACAGAAGGTTTATTGGACAACAGGAACACAGTCCAAAACGGAGCTTGTGGGTACCCCCAGGACCCCTCAATCACGTCCTTCTGGGGGAGCAGGGAGCTTAGACCCCAGCCCTGGGGTTCCCTGTGTTCCTCCACCCAGCCCCAAACTGAAACTAAACCCCCCCAGCAGGTTCCCTTCTGCAGCCTGTCTTCACATTCCTGGGCAGAGGTGTTACCTCCCTCTCCCCCTCCTGGCTCAGGTGACAGGCTCTCAGGTCTCCCATCCCCAGGGCACATTCCCAGGTCAACACTCCCCCCTCCCTGCTGCGTCACATCCTCACATCTCTCCCCCCTTCGAGACTGAACTGAGCAGGGTCACTGTGACCGGTGACCTGGGGAAGTTCGGGGCCTCCTCTCCGGGACAGCGCGTCCGCTATCAGGTTGGCACTTCCCTTCACGTGGACCACGTCCATGTCGTAATCCTGCAGGAGCAGGCTCCATCTCAGGAGTTTGGCGTTGGCTCCTTTCATCTGGTGCAGCCAGGTCAGGGGAGAGTGGTCGGTGTAGACGGTGAAGTGTCGCCCGAAGAGATAGGGCTCTAGTTTCTGGAGGGCCCACACCATGGCCAGGCACTCCTTCTCGATGGCCGCGTAGTGTTGCTCCCGGGGTAGCAACTTCTTGCTCAGGTACACGATGGGGTGTCTCTCCCCCTTTTCATCCTCCTGCATTAACACCGCCCCCAGTCCCGTGTCTGAGGCGTCGGTGAACACCACAAAGGGCTTGTCAAAGTCTGGGTTTGCCCGAACTGGGCCACTGACCAGAGCCTCCTTCAGCGCCCGGAAAGCCTCCTGGCACTGCTCGGTCCAGACCACCTTGTCTGGCTTCCCCTTCTTGCATAGCTCAGTGATGGGGGTGGCGATGGCGCTAAAGTGGGGCACAAATCTTCGGTAGTATCCTGCCATCCCAATAAAGGCTTGGACCTGCTTTTTGGTGTGGGGAGCGGGCCAGTCTCTGATCACCTCCACCTTGGCTGGTTCCGGCTTTAGGCGGCCGCTCCCCACCCGATGGCCCAGGTAAGATACTTCCGCCATCCCCACCTTGCACTTCTCCGCTTTTACAGTCAGCCCAGCCCCCTGGAGTCGGTCCAGCACTTGTCTAACCTGGGACACGTGGTCCTCCCAGGTCTGGCTAAAGACACAGATGTCATCAATATACGCCACGGCAAAACTCTCCATCCGCCTCAGGAGCTGGTCCACCAGGCGCTGGAAGGTGGCCGGCGCTCCCTTGAGGCCGAAAGGCAGGGTCAGGAACTCATAGAGCCCCAGAGGGGTGATAAAGGCCGATTTCAGCCGGGCATCTGCATCCAGCGGCACTTGCCAGTAGCCCTTTGTAAGGTCCATGGTGGTAAGGTACCGAGCTCCTCCCAGCTTGTCTAGGAGCTCGTCCGGCCTGGGCATGGGGTAGGCATCAGATACAGTGATGGCATTGAGCTTCCGATAGTCAACACAGAACCGGACCGACCCGTCCTTTTTGGGGACCAGCTCCACCGGCGAGACCCAAGGGCTGGCAGATGGCTGGATCACCCCCAAAGCCAGCATGTCCCGGACCTCTCTTTCCAGGTCCTGAGCAGTTTTCCCTGTGACTCGGAAGGGGGAGCATCTTATCGGCAGGTGCGACCCTGTCTGCACCCAGTGGACAGTCAGATTAGGGCGTCCAGGCTGGTTGGAAAACAGCTGTCGGTACGGATGCAGCACCCCCCTGACCTCAGCTTGCTGGGCAGGGGTTAGCTGATCCGAGAGGGGAATTGTTTCCAGGGGGGAACCAGCTCTGGTCCCAGGGAATAGATCTACTAAAGGGTCATCTCCCTGCTCTTCCCACTGTCCACACACGGCCAACACCACATTCCCCCTGGCATAATATGGCTTCATCATATTCACATGGTACACCCGGCGGTGGTGCGCCCGGTTCGACAGCTCCACCACATAGTTTACCTCCTTGAGCTGCTTGATGACCTTGAAAGGGCCCTCCCAGGCGGCCTGTAGTTTGTTCTTTCTCAAGGGGATGAGAACCATCACCGGATCCCCGGTGGCATAGGCACGGGCCCGCGCCGTGCGGTCATACCAGACCTTCTGCTTCCTCTGGGCTCTGGCCAGATTCTCCCTGGCCAGGCCCATGAGTTCAGCCAGTCTCTCTCAGAAGATCAGGTCATTCTCCACCACTGACTCTCCATCGGGAGTGGCCTTCCCCTCCCACTCGTCTCTCATCAGGTCCAGGAGGCCCCTCACCCGCCTTCCATATAACAGTTTGAAAGGCGAAAATCCGGTAGACTCCTGGGGCACCTCCCTGTATGCGAACAGCAGGTGAGGTAAGTACTTGTCCCAATCCTGCGGGTGCTGGTTCATAAAGGTTTTCAGCATCATCTTTAGCGTCCCGTTAAACCTCTCCACCAGCCCGTTGGACTGGGGGTGATAAGCTGAGGCCCAGTCGTGCCGGACCCCACATTTCTCCCACAAGCACCGGAGCGGGGCCGACATGAAGTTGGAGCCTTGGTCTGTCAAGACTTCCTTGGGGAACCCCACGCGGCTGAAAATGGTCAGGAGCGCATCGGCCACGGTGTCTGCTTCAATGGAAGCTAAGGGCACTGCCTCGGGGTAGCGGGTGGCAAAATCTACCACCCCCAGGATGTATTTCTTCCCCGACCGGGTCGTCTTGCTGAGAGGCCCCACGATGTCCATGGCCACCTTCTGGAAAGGCTCCTCTATGATGGGCAAAGGTCTCAAAGCCGCTTTCCCCTTGTCCCGGGCCTTCCCCACCCTCTGACAGGGGTCACAGGATCGGCAATACTGCCGGACCGTGGTAAAGACCCCGGGCCAGTAAAAGTTCTGTAGCAACCTCTGCCGGGTGCGCCGGATTCCCTGGTGCCCTGCGAGGGGGATGTCATGGGCCAGGGACAGCAGCTTGCGGCGATACTTCTGGGGGACCACCAGCTGCCTCCTGATCCCACAGGACTCTACTTCCCTTGTGGGAGCCCATTCTCGGTACAGGAACCCCTTCTCCCACAGGAACCTCTCCTGGCAGCCTCTCCTCATGGTCCGTACCACACTGAGGTCGGCCAGGTCCCTGAGCTTCCGCAAGGAGGGATCTTTCCTCAACTCGGCCTGGAACTCAGCGGCTGGGGAAGGGATGGGGACCGGTTCCCCCTCAGTGACCAGGTCTGAGGCCTCAGCCTCTCTGAGCCGTGCCCCTCGGCGCTCCCTCCCCACCAGGGTAGGGTCCTGCGCCTCCGGTGTGGTACCCTCCCCGAGGTCAGGGTGCAGTGCCCCTCGCCGGCTCTGGCTACGCGTCACAACCAGGGCGGTCTGGGGATTGCTTGGCCAGTCCTCTAGGTCTCCCCCCATCAAAACTTCAATGGGCAAATGGTGGTGTACCCCCACATCCTTGGGGCCCTCCTTGGCCCCCCATTTCAGGTGTACCCTTGCCACGGGCACCTTAAATGGGGTCCCGCCCACCCCCGTCAGGGTCAGGTAGGTGTTGGGCACCACCCGATCTGGGGCCACCACCTCGGGCTGGGCCAGCATCACCTCCGCGCCCGTATCCCAGTATCCATTGACCTTCCTCCCATCCACCTCCAGGGGAACAAGGCACTCTCTCCGGAGGGACAGCCCCGCGCCCACCCTGTAAACTGAGCACCCTGAGTCCGGAGCCTCCAGCCCTCTGGTGGAGCTGGCCGGGGGTACTCTTCCCTCCTGCGCAGGTGGTAAGCTGGCAGCCCCCCTTTCCTGGGTCGTCTGCCCCTCGTCCAGCTGGGTCCCTACCCAGTTAACCCTGGGTAGGTTGGGTCTGCTCAGTCTGTCCCTGAGCCCAGGGCACTGGGACCGTACGTGGCCTCTCTGGCCACAGTGATAGCAGCTCAGGTCACGTTGGTCCCCTCGAGCGGGTCGGAGGGGCCCGACGCCAGGCGTTCCCCTTGGGAGGGGGTTCTCCCTATTTCCCCGCTGGGAGGTCCCCTGGTGACTCTCTCTCTGCATCGGGGGGGCCTGTTCTTTTGGGACTCCTTCCTGTGACCTCCGACCAACTGTTCACAGACTCGTTGGCCAGCTGCCCTGCATGCTGGGGGTTCTCGAGCTTTTTGTCCACCAGCCACAGCCTCAGGTCGGACGGGCACTGTTCATACAGTTGCTCCAGTACGATTAGGTCAAGCAGGTCCTCTTTAGCTCGGGCCCCCGCTGTCCACTTGCGGGCATACCCCTGCATCCGGTTGGCCAGTTGTAGGTAGGTGACCTCAGGCGTTTTACGCTGACTCCGGAACCTTCTCCGGTACATCTCGGGGGTCAGCCCAAACTCGCGGAGCAGGGCCTGTTTGAACAGTTCGTAGTCCCCTGCCTCCAGCCCTGTCATCCGGCTGTACACCTCCACGGCTTTGGGGTCCAGTAAGGGGGTGAGAAACTGGAGCCTGTCTGCAGGGTCAACCCTGTGCAGCTCACAGGCATTCTCAAAGGCCGTCAGGAAGCTATCTGTGTCCTCCCCCTCCTTACGCTGGGCCAGGAAGCACTTATCAAAGCTCCTTGCAGTCTTGGGTCCCCCCGCACTCACCGCAGCCGGGGCCCCACTGCTCCTCAGCCTGGCCAGCTCCAGATCATGCTGTCTTTGTTTCTCCTTCTCCTGACGCTCCCTCTCCTTCTCCTGACGCTCCCTCTCCTTCTCCTCCTGCTCATGTTGACGTTGTTTCTCCTCATGTCGACGTTGTTTTTCATGATTCTCCAGCTCCCTCATTTTCATCTCCCTCTCCCATTCCAGCCGCATCTGCTCCAGGGATGGGGAGCTCCGCCGGGAGGATCCCCTGCTGGCTGCCGGGGTCAGGGTGCCCTCGGTATTTGCTGGGCTTCCCCCAACCCCTCCCCCAGGCATAGGTAGGAAGGGTCTCGGGGTGTCCTGGGCAGCAGTCTGACCCCTCCCAGCCCGGTAAGGCCCCAGGGCCCACGCTGCGTCCCCCGGGCGGCTTCCCTCAGGGACAGGGATCGGGTCATCCAAGCGATCCCTCTCCTCCAACTGGGCAATCAGCTGTTCCTTGGTGGACCTCCCGATGTGCAGCCCCCTCTGCCTGCACAGCTCCACCAGGTCGCTCTTAAGGCGTTTAGTGTACATCTCCCTGCTGGCCACTCGCAGGCCGGGCAGCTTCCCACGGTTTCCAGGAAAAACCCCTAGTGTGCCAGTCCTTCTTGAGGTCACCGACTCTTTGCCAGGGTCAAGCTGCAGACTCCTCCGCCCCAGGACCGCTCGCTGCAATCCCCCGGGGGACCCTGTTACTGCAAAAGTCCTTCTCTCTGGTCACACATTCCCAGGGGTTAACCACCCCCCGAAACCGTCTCTCTCTGAATCTTCAGCACGCCTCGTCCCCGTCAATCCCCCTTCATTTTACTGCTCCCCAGTCACTTACTGCAGGAAGTGCCGTCCACGGGGTGCAGTACATCCCACCGCTGCCACCAGTTGTCACGGAGTGTGGGGGAGTCCAGGCCCTGCACCCCTCTTCCTGGGATCCACTGAGACTCTCAGCCAGCCAGTAAAACAGAAGGTTTATTGGACAACAGGAACACAGTCCAAAACAGAGCTTGTGGGTACCCCCAGGACCGCTCAGTCAAGTCCTTCTGGGGGAGCAGGGAGCTTAGACCCCAGCCCTGGGGTTCCCTGTGTTCCTCCACCCAGCCCCAAACTGAAAACTAAACCCGCCCCCCCACAGCAGGCCCCCTCCTGCAGCCTGTCTTCACATTCCCGGGCAGAGGTGTCACCTCCCCGTCCCCCTCCTGGCTCAGGTGACAGGCTCTCAGGTCTCCCATCCCCAGGGCACATTCCCAGGTCAACACTCCCCCCTCCCTGCTGCGTCACATCCTCACAGGGAGTTTCTTGGCAAATCAGAATGGGGTGTTCTCCTTCTGAGGTCACTGGCTTCACCCAGTGGGGTTGGATTAGGTGAGAACCGCCCCATTCTGGGACTTTCTGTCTCAGAAGGACTCCACAGGTCCTTGTGTTTGAGCCAGTGAGGTCAGGGGTCAGCCCACAGCCACGAACCACCTGGCAAGTCTCGACTCAGAAACCATCTCAGGCCGCACGGGTAGCCCAGAGCTGGAACTGATGGTTTTACAATTCCCACGCGCAATTCAGTTTCTAGCTACAGGCCCCTCCCTGCCCCACGCGGTGCAGCAAGGCAGAGAGCGGGCAGGGCTCCCTGCAGACACAGCCGGACCCCAGCCAGGCCTTACGTCCCCCATGTCCCCGAAACACACGCCCAGCGTTTGCTTTGGAGTCCTGCATGTATTATTCCTGCAGACCTCCAGGTACGTGTGTTTCTGGGGCCTGTGTGGACACAGGAAGCCATGGGTGGGTCTGAAATCTGATTCAAGTTGGTCTCTGCATGGAATTTCACAGCTGCTGCCCTCAGCTGGTGTAACAGGGCTCGCCCGTGCCAGGGCACCCTTGTGTGGCCAACCACAGCAAGGCAGAAAGTTCCTGCCTCAGTTTTCCTAAGGCAGGTGGAGCTGCCCATCCTCCCCGCCACCGATCAGACCAATGGTCACCTTCCCCACCCAGGAAAGGAATGTTGTCCTTCCCAGAGTCATGTTCAAGCCCTGCTTCTGGGCACAATTTATTTGTATCGGTGCAACCCTCAAACAATTCCCAAAGCCTCAAAGTAAAATGCAGCCATTCCCCACCCCCATTCCTGGGGCCGCCTCCAGGCTGCCCACCCGAGATCCCCCACCTACTGCGTTCCCCAGTTCTTCTGCCCCCCTCCCTGGGCCAGCCACCTGTGAGAGGCCAGGCCTCTTCCCCAGGGCCAGCGCTCCTATTCCAGGGCCGCTGCGTCTGGCAGTTCTCCTCGCTTGGTGCAACTCTTCTCCTGCAGCCTCAGCTTGGCCTCGCTGCGGCGCTCCACTCCCCAGGCCCCTTCATGGGCAAGTCCTGCTATTGCCGAGCAGCTTCTCATGGGAACCTCCCTCTGGAGTCAACCTCTTTCTCCGGGCCCAGCCTGCCCTGACTGAGCTGGTTGTGACAGGTTCAGTCACAGAGACCCCCATGGGACTGTCACCTGACGCGCTGAAATGACCTCTGAGCCCTTTTTCCCTGCCAGCTTGGGACTCCAGAACCCTGCCTTGCTGAGCCGGACATGCCAGCCCGCTGCAACTCAGACCCAGGTCTGGTCCATGCCCCCAAAGCTGCAGACTTTAACCAAAAACTGCTCAGCAGGTCACCTGTCTCCAGCACCCAGACACGCAGCTCCCAGTGAGATCCAAACCCCAAATAAATCCATTTTACTCTGTATAAAGTTTATACAGGGTAAACTCATAAATTGTCCGCCCTCCATAACACTGATAGAGAGGGATGCCCAGCTGTTTGTTCTCCCAGGTATTAATCACTTACTCTGGGTTAATTAATAAACAAAAGTGATTTTATTAAGTATAAAAAGTAGGATTTAAGTGGTTTCAAGTAATAACAGACAGAACAAAGTAAGTCACGAAGAAAAATAAAGCAAAACTATGCAAGTCTAAACCTAATACATTAAGAAACTGATTACAGGTAAAATCTCACCCTCAGAGATGTTCCAATAAGCTTCTTTCACAGACTAGACGCCTTCCTAGTCTGGGTCCAATCCTTTCCCCTGGTACAGCCCTTGCTAGTTCCAGCAGGGACCTTAGGTGTTAACTAGGGGTTTTCTCATGACTGGTAGCCCCCTTTGTTCTATTCCACCGCCTTTTATATCTCTGGCACAAGGCAGGAATCTTTTGTCTTTCTGGGTCCCCACCCCCCCTTCTCAATGGAAAAGCACCAGGTTTAAGATGGATTCCAGTATCATGTGACATGGTCACATGTCCTGGCAGACCCCAGCCTTCATTCTTCCAGGCCTGACTCGCAGGCACCCACTAAGGCTTGCAAGTAAACAGACCGTTTACAACCAATTGTCCTAGTCAATGGGAACCATCAAGCTTCCAAACCCCCATTAATGGCCCACACTTTGCATGATTACAATAGGACCTCAGAGTTATACTTTATATTTCTAGCTTCAGATACAAGAATGATGCATCCATACAAACAGGAGGAATATGTTCAGTAGATTATAAGCTCTGTAATGATACCTTACAAGAGACCTTTTGCAGAAAGCATATTCCAGTTACGTCATATTCACACTTATCAGCATATTTCCATAAAACAAAAGGGGTGCAACATCACACTGGTGTCTCCCTTTGCCCCCGGGCCTTGGTGCGGGCCTTCTGCTCAGCTCTGGCCAGTTCTCTCCCACAGCTCCCATCAGGTCTCTTCCCACCAGCTCCCAACTCCAGGTGTCTCCATGTGCTCTCACCAGCACCTTCTTAACTGCTGCCTGGCTCTTTACAGAGGCCCCCTATCAGGCTCCATTGGGAGGCAGCTAACTAGTCCCAGGTGAACTGGGCCCGTTCCCTCTTACAGGGACCAGTGACCCTGGGACAACAGGTGATTTGGGGGTGGGAGTGGATATTGGTGTGTGTGTGTGGGGGGGTAGGCCCTTTGATCCCTGCTGGGATTTTGGGGAGGGGAAGATCCCTGCAAAGGTGTGAGCCGGGAGTGTGATGTTTAACATAGTCTCCTGGCTGGCCCAGTTCTCTCTTCTCAGGAGCCGTCCCTTGGCTCTGACAGGCTTTCTCGCTATTGCTCTGGGCTCAGTCTTCTGGTTTGGGGAGGGGGGCTGAGTGGGGCACAAGGGGGTAGCTCTGGCAGCATCTGGAGCTCTCGGACCCCTTGGCCTGGCCTGGCTGTGGGACAGTAGCTGCTGGTGGCACTGGTTAGTGATCTCTCCTGCCGATGGATGAGGATCGAGTTTCCTTGCCGGCTCTTGTTTGGCCCATAAACTGCCTTGGATAGCACTGAGCCCCAGTACTGTCTGCACACCCTTCCCCAGAGCGGGCAGCTGGAGTCCCCTTCACAGCTCTAGCCATTCTTTGGGACAGTCCCCTTGGATACCCTGGTCTGCCTCGTCACCCCGGTGAGCGTGTCTCTGTGATAGCTCGTCCCTCACACCACAAATCGCAGCAACAGTCTGGCTGCGCCCAGTCCCAAAGGACCAGTCACTTACACCAGGCCAGTTGCTCTTTAGATCTCACACCAAACCGGGCGCTTGTAGCCAAGCCTGTAATAAGCTATACCAAGATTTATTAAATAGAAAAAGGAGACAAGAGAGGTTAAAGCAGGTAAACATATATATGCAAATGAGTTACAATCTTAAATTTCAAAAAGTAATAGAAGCTTTGGTAATAAGCAAGCTCTATATCATAGAATCATAGGATTGGAAGGGACCTCGCAAGGTCGTCTAGTCCAGTCCCCTGCTCTCATGGCAGGACTAGGCGTTACCTAGACCGTCGCTGACAGGGGTGTGTCTAACCTGCTCTTAACGGTCTCCGGAGATGGAGATCCCACCACCTCCCTGGGCAATTTATTCCAGGGCTTAGCCATCCTGACAGGATGTTTTTCCTAATGTCCAACCGAAACCTCCCTGGCTGCAATTGAAGCCCATTGCTGCTTGTCCTGTCCTCAGAGGTTAAGGAGAACAATTCTTCCCCCTCCTCCTTGTAAGAACATTTATGTACTTGAAAACTGTTCTCATGTCCCCCCCTCAGTCTTCTCTTTTCCAGACTAAACAAACACAATCTTCCCTCATAGCTCATGTTTTCTAGACCTTTCATCATTTTTGTTGCTCTTCTCTGGACTTTCTCCAATTTGTCCACATCCGTCCTGAAATGTGGTGCCCAGAACTGGACGCAATACTCCAGTTGAGGCCTAATCAGCACAGAGCAGAGCGGAAGAATTACTGCTCGTGTCTTGCTTACAACACTCCTGCTAATACAGCCCAGAGTGATGTTTGCTTTTTTTGCAACAGCATTACACTGTTGACTCATATTTAGCTTGTGATCCACTATCACCCCCAGATCCCTTTCCGCAGTGCTCCTTCCTAGGCAGTCACTTCCCATTGTGTGTGTGTGTACCTGATTGTTCCTTCCTACGTGGAGCACTTTGCATTTGTCCATATTGAATTTCATCCTGTTTACTTCAGACCATTTCTCCAGTTTGTCCAGATCATTTTGAATTTTAATCCTACCCTCCAAAACACTTGAACCTCTCTCAGCTTGCTATCGGCCGCAAACCAGAAGTGTACTTTCTAAATCATTGATGAAGATAGGGAACAGAACCGGACCCAGAACTGATCCCTGCGGGACCCCACTCGTGATGCCCTTCCAGCCTGACTGTGACCACTGATAACTACTCTCTGGGAGCGGTTTTCCAACCAGTTTTGCACCCACCTTATAGTACAGGTTGCATTTCCCTAGTTTGTTTATGAGGTCACACAAGACAGTATCAAAAGCCTTACTAAAGTCAAGATAGACCACATCTACCGTTTTCCCCTAGCCACAAGGCTTGTTACCCTGTCAGAGCAAGCTATTAGGTTACAGGTTTCAGAGGAGCAGCCGTGTTAGTCTGTATTCGCAAAAAGGAAAGGAGGATTTGTGGCACCTTAGAGACTAACCAATAGCTACAGCTCACTTCATCGGATGCTCAAATAAATGGGTTAGTCTCTAAGGTGCCACAAGTCCTCCTTTTCTATTAGGTGACTGTTACTTATCACCTCATTATCTTCTAGGTGTTTGCAAATTGATTGCTTAATGATTTGCTCCATTATCTTTTCTGGTACAGAAGTTAGACTGACTGGTCTGTAATCCCCGGGCTGTCCTTATTTCCCTTTTTATAGATAGGCACTAGCTTTGCCCTTTTCCAGACCCCTGGATCTCTCCCATCTTCCATGACTTTTAGAAAATAATTGCTAATGGCTCAGAAATGTCCTCAGTCAGCACCTGGAGTATTCTAGGATATATTTCATTATATGTCTTTTAGGACTAACCAGTGCTAAACACTGGGGATCTCTTACTTATGCCTAGTAAACTTTGCACCTGAGAGTCCAAGAAGCACAGAGATACAGTTCCTTCTTGGTAGGGGTTTTTATTCCTGTTCTCCCCTGTGTCCAGAGCTTCAAGCTCAGCTGGTGGGAGGAATCCACTTGCAAGACTTATCTTCATGGGGGCTGCAAAACCAGCAATGTCTTTTGTCCTCTTTTTCGTCTCACAATAGCCATAGGGAGTTGGACTTTCTCTCTTGGCCAGGACATAACACCTTCAGCTGGAGACCAGCACTTCACACTAGTTAATGTCTATCTCCTGCCTGGTGATTTACAGAGTCACAGAGACTCTCAATACAAATGCTCATATATTACCATGCAACACGGCACACCACTGTTACAACTGAGATTAATGCTGGAAGCCACTCACAAGCATTCAATTAAGTCTAAACACTAAACATGTTCTTATAATTCTAATAAAGATTTGAATAGCTCTAACACAGGGTAGCCAGGCTAGTCCTAGCTATGTATCTCAGGGTTCAGTTGAAACATGGGGACCTTGGCATGAGCTGGCCCCTGGTCTGCCAGAGTCATGAAGGTCTGAGTTCTAGTCCTGCTTTTGCTGAGTTTCCTATTAGCCATGGTGTATGACACAGTCTGATCTCTCTAGGTTCTTACATGGCACCTGGCATCCGGACACCTAGGAGTCAACCCAGTGCAACTTTATAACGTTCAGTTAATGCAACATCCATAAATTCCCGCCTGACACATCATTAACTCAGTGGCTTAGCCCCAGTTAATTGACTCCTGTTTGTAAAGAGCGCTGACAATGGAAAGTGCTGTCTAAGGGCTGCACACTGTTATTAGCTCAGGGAGGTTCCTTCCTGGTACCTTTGACTTCAGTTCCCATGCCGACAATTTCCCTGTTTTGCTGCTTTGTCCGTATACTTCTCATGGGCATGTGAATTTTGAGCAAGCACTTCAGGGTCGCCTGCATCAGTGCGGGTGGGCAGAGGAGGGGTGTCCCTGTGCAGAGCCTATGAAATTCCGCCCTTTTTGGCCCCATCTATCCATGAGATCCAGGTCACATCCATGTTTCAGTTCCTTTAACACCTCCCAACCTCCCCCTTGCCTTCCTGGCTACTATCTGCTTCCTCAATACACTTCTTGAGATGATTGCCCTGCAGATGTCAGTCCATGAATCAACTGACAGCTTTAACCCTTCGAACCCTGGCACTTTGCAGCTGGCTGGCCCAAGGAGGTCTCAGTGTTTGGGGTGTGTGGCACTGCGGGTGGCAACAGGTTAACAGACCCTCCGCTTATTTCAGGTGTTTTCTTGCCTGGAGATAGCAAAGGTTGATCCTCTTGTAGAACCAAAAGGGGCAAATTCCATGTGTGTCGGTTTGTTTTCATCCAAGCCTCTGCCCCTGATTTCACTATCAGCCACTGGGAGATGTGGGGCGGGCGGGTAGCAGCTGCGCTTTGCAGACTCCTACAAAGATCCATTTCCTCCTGCGTATTAAGGGGGCTTCTTCTGGAAAGGAGGGCACGGTGTATTCCTTGTAATATTACTGGGAGCCACCAGGCAGTGCTGTTACAGATATTCTGACAAGTTTCATTTACCTGACTGTAGGGACGGATAGATCTGGAGATGACAACAATGTTTGTTGTCAGCTGTGGTGCAGTTCTAAGTGGTTCCCTGCCGGAGTCTGAGTCTCCCTGCCTGAGAGCTCCTAGCTACACTCCCACGCCAAAGCCACTAATAACCCTCGGTGCCAAAGCCTCACATCCTGATTCAGTGCGATGCAGTGCTTCGTAAAGAGCAGTGGTATCTCAATGTGCATCAAGTTTCGATTTTACAGGGGTGTCCAGTCTATAGTAGGGTTTAAAACATGAAATCACCACCTTCTGGTGACACCTTCCGTCAGCTTGTGTGGCGAAGGCCGGTGAGGTCAATGGCTGATCTGTTGGAAGTCCGAGGGGGGAGAGTAGTGACTGACAGCTGCATGGGATACAGTGACAGACCTGTAAAGCACCCTGCATCCCAAAAGGCCCAAAGTGCTTTACAAACCATATGAATCAACTCCCTTACCCCCGGAGGGCAGCCTGTTGGGCAGTGCTAAATGCCCCAGCAGGGGAGTGGAGGGCAGGAAGTGAGCAGAATGCCTCACTCAGGGGGCTCTAGGGAAGAGGAATAGGATGACCAGAGCTGGAGTGGGGCCAGGACTCCGGGGTTAACACCCCAGCTCTCACAACGAGCATCTCTGGATCGTTAGTGACCTGTTATTAAACCTCAACATTACAGCTCGGAGCCAGAGGGAAGAGCATCACTGACCTCACTTTCTACAGCCCCCTGGGACTCCCATCCTGGCTCAGCCCCCCTGGCTTAGTTTATGGGACCAGAGAAGGGCAATGTTCAAGGTGCCATGGGCGCAGGCTAGATGTGAGATGCATCTGCTAAAACGGAGCTAAAGTGTGTGACTGGCTCTGAGCCGCCTGGCGGAGAAGTGCTGGAGGCAGGCAATGTATTCAGTATTCCTGGTTATGAAGGGTGGTGCAAACTCTCCTGGCAGAGCCGCTGGTTCCGGGGCCCTGGGGCAGATCTCCTGGGTGTCAGATGTTCAGTGGTGAGTAGCACCCTGCAATCTCATGGTGTTAAATCCACTTGGTGCTCCGGCACTGTGGATTTGCTCCCTTTTCCGATGGGCATTTCAGCGTCTCTGGTTGGGAAGCTAAAAGCTGATCTGGAGATCCTACCCTTCGCCCACCTCGTTCGCTGCCACCCTGCCCCTTGTGCCGTCATTGCACCAGTGCAACAGACCACGGCCTGCATTTGCAGCGTGGCACATGTGCCTTGCATGGGTGGGGATCAGCCCCATGCGGCCTCTCCAGCATGGGCATGCTGCCAGCTTTGCAGGCTGATAATGCTCACTAGCTCTCTCTGCTTGGGGGGATCTGCCTCAGCTTTGCATTCCCAGCCCCCCGCCTCGCTCTTCCCGGAGCCGTCTCCAAGCGCTGTGACACGCCCAGGGACTGGGCTGCAGCCTGACCCCGGGCAGTCTCTCTTGTCACCCCTCCATCTCCTGCTCAGCATTTCACACCCCGCCAGGGCCCTGCTGGTTTCAATAGCTGCTGTTCTCCTAAAGAAGGGCTGTAAAAGTGGAGCCCCAAAGAGACAATAAAGAGGGCTGAGTGGAGATGAAGGGGGAATCAAACAGTGCGTGCCCTGTCCCTGCCATGCAGGGAGACGAGCGCGCCGGGTTCTCAAAGACTCTTTTGTTCCTCTCCCTCCTGATTCAGCAGGGCCCTGCGATAAAGGGTGATTAGCGAGATAGCAGGCCCGGGGCCCCGCTCCGTGGGCTGCTGCCCTTATCGCAGACTTTGGCAGCTGGGGGTAATCAAATACACTTCACGCTAATCAAGGAGTTTTCATTTCGCTAACGGAATCGATTTTAATCGCCAAACGAGCCCTGATAACGACACTGCCAGTTTAATATCAGCTGGGCAATAAAACCATTATTGGACAACCAGGCGATGACAGCGACACTTAGCGCTCCGCACCCCCTGTTGTGCCCCGGGGCCGGGGGGCACTGCATCGCCAGCCTGCGCCGGGGTCCTCTGGGGAGCCCTGCTGGCTCTTGGGGGCTGGGATGTGGCCGGGCAGGGGCTCCATGGGGAGCAGCATTGGCTACCAGGGAGAGGCCTCGTTTCCCTGGGACTGCGCCAGGTGTTCACACACGCGCTGCTCAGCTTCTGCTCCTCCGAAGGGAGAGCGTCCCCTAGCGAACCACCACGTCCTCCGGCACATGGGCTGGCCAGTGGGGCCTGGCCCCCGGGGCTGGCCCTGCTCATCCCGGGAGAGCTCCACCCAAGCTGGTTTGGGTGCAGACAGTCTCGGCAGCAGAATCCCAGCTGGGACGGGGCCAGTTTGCTGGGCCAGGGGCCCCAGCACGGTCTGGCCTTGCGTGACTTCCCCTTTCTGTGCCCCTCGGCGGGTCTGCGATGAAGCGACCCTCAGTGCCCACATGCTACGAATTCTCCTCCCCACGGGCGGCAGGCACAGTAGGCCAGGGGAGGCCAAGTGTGGCCCCGCCCATGCTTCTCCCTGTGGCCCCGCCCATGCGGCTCCTCTCCCCATCCCCCCCACCTTTTCGCCTCCCCCCCGCAACCCCCCGCCCACTGCTTGTGCCTCTTCACCCCCAGAGAGGCAGAGAGGTGCAGGCGGTAGGCAAGGGGTCTAGGGTGGAATAGGGGCGGAGCGGGGAGCGGGGTCTGGGGTGGAATAGGGGTGGAGCGTGGGCGGGGCTTCGGAGGGTGAGCGGGGGCAGGGCAGGGGGCGGGGCCATGGTTCAGGCACTGGTGGCTCCTCCCACTTCTAGGGAGCTTCCAGCTTTCAGGCCCAGGCTCCCGCCTGCCTGTAGTGACGTCCCGCACCCAGGCTGTCCCGCCACCCGCACTGTCCCTCCGCCCAGGACACTTCTTCCATCTTCAGGAAGCGCCTGCCCCCCTCCTGCTCTCACCCCCGCCCAAAGGGGCATCAGGCTTCCCTCGCCCATGCCCTCCAGCCAGCCACCATCTCCCCCGAGTGCCCACCTGTCAGCTTAGCAAGGGCGTCCCGTCTGCCCCATCCTCCCGCCTCGCCTAACCCTGGGTCACCTCAGCGAAATGCCTCCTGGCTCAGCCTTGTCTTCATGGGACACGGCTCCCGAATTCCTGCTGCCCAGCCCCACCTCGTGCCCCGCGCCCTTTCCCCAGCAGCCCCGTCTGCTCCCCCGCTGCCGTGTCTAGCCATGGCCCTTAGCTAGCGCCTGCTGCTGGGGGGTGGGGAGGGGGGCTGAGCACCTTCCACTCTTTAGCGGCTGCCCCCTCGGGTGCCCCCCTGCAGGGCAGAGCAGCGTGAGCATCCGACCGAGCCCTGCCCAAGGTCAGGTGCGGTAAAGCAGGGACTTGGCCCTGGGTCCAGCCGCCCGCTGACCTGTGCCCGCTCGTTGCATTTCAGCCACTCCGCAGTCCGGCCTGATGGGCAAATGCCGCCGGCCCCGCACGGCCTTCACCAGCCAGCAGCTGCTGGAGCTCGAGAACCAGTTCAAGCTCAACAAGTACCTGTCCCGGCCTAAGCGCTTCGAGGTGGCCACGTCGCTGATGCTGACCGAGACCCAGGTACCGTCCCTGTGCGGGCGGGGGAGGGGCGGGAGTCGCCCACTGGCCTCCCTCTGCACCTACGGGCGAGGGGCGGAGCCGATGGGCCCTGGGCTCCCGTCCTGCAATGGTGACCCCAGAAGATTTGGCTCTTTTACTGGCACAGCGACTCCATCCAGAAGCCAGTCAGCCAGCGGCAGGGCCCGTCCCCGCGCTGTGCTCCGGGGCTGCTGGTCTGGCACCCTGGAGGCGTGTGCCCTGTTCTGGGACCCTGGGCTGATTCTAGCCCCTCTTGTCTGCGGGCGTGTGTGTGTCCCCTACAAAATGCTGTATCCCTAAGACTCAGCTCCTGGGGCCCCTCCTAACCCCAACCTCCAGGGCAGCCGCGCTCCCCACATTCTAGCGCTGGGGCTACTGGAATCCCACCCCGTGACCCTGATTCTCCGCGACACCGTGTCTGTGCTTGGAGTGGGCATTGGGGGCTGGTAGTTAAGGCGGCTTTAACCTTTCTGCTCCCTGTATTCTAGGGCAGTGTGGGCATCTGCCCAGCCCCCAGTGTAAGTTAGAGCAGCCTCAGAGCTGCTCTAAATGTCTCCCCAGTGCCCGGTGGACCTAGGAGGCAAAGGGCAGCTGTAGCGTGGAGCACTCTGGCCATGCCCTTGATCCACCCCGTATACCGGGGGCTGGGAGCAGGGCAGTTATAAACCCTTTATACCAGCTTCTGGTGTGTGTGTGTGGGGGGATCCTCAGGGGGCTGTCTGTGCCTACTCCGGAGCCCCTTTACACTCCCAGAAAGGCGTAACTCAGGATCCGACCCAGCAGCCTCATCCTGGGAGGAGAGCACCTGTCAGGGAGGGCGCCCACGCAGCTACATGGAAATAGGTATTTCAGATCCTTCCCTACCATCAGTCATGTGACTCCCCCCTGCCCCGGTCTCTTGGCACTCGACTGGAGAGGGCCCCGGGGCAGGGGAAAGGGGATTTGGCCTCAGGACAGTCACCCGCTGCTTCCCTTCCTTCAGCCAGAGAGCTGCGGGCTCTGGGCTCAGCTCCTCAGCTAGGCAGGGCGGGGTCAGGTCAGTGCTTGGCTGCGAGACCTCGGAGGAAATGTCAGAGTGCTGCAGCAAAGGGTGGCAATGAATGGGTACAGGCTGCTCTTGGGGTGGACCCCAGAGTGGGGTGCTGTACTGAAGGGATTGGGTGGGGTTATCCCTGGAGGGGGTGATCTCCAGGGCACATGACCCGGGAGGGGGTGATCTCCAGGGCAGGTGACCAGGGAGAGGGTGATCTCCAGGGCGGGTGACCCGGGGGAGGGGGTGATCTCCAGGGCGGGTGACCAGGGAGGGGGTGATCTCCAGGGCGGGTGACCAGGGAGGGGGTGATCTCCAGGGTGGGTGACCCGGGGGAGGGGGTGATCTCCAGGGTGGGTGACCCAGGGGAGAGGGTGATCTCCAGGGCGGGTGACCAGGGAGGGGGTGATCTCCAGGGCGGGTGACCCGGGGGAGGGGGTGATCTCCAGGGCAGGTGACCCGGGGGAGGGGGTGATCTCCAGGGCGGGTGACCCGGGGGAGGGGGTGATCTCCAGGGCGGGTGACCAGGGAGGGGGTGATCTCCAGGGCGGGTGACCCGGGGGAGGGGGTGATCTCCAGGGCGGGTGACCAGGGAGGGGGTGATCTCCAGGGCGGGTGACCCGGGGGAGGGGGTGATCTCCAGGGCGGGTGACCAGGGAGGGGGTGATCTATTAATTTGTTCGGCCCCTTGGGGTAGGGACTCTCTCACCGGGTGTCGGTCAGCGCCTGGCCCAGCAGGGCCTGGCTCTGTGCTCCTGGCAGTATAAGGTGTCTCAGTGAGAAACAAGGAAGCGTGTGCCGTGCCCCGCCCCGGGGCTGGTGGTTGTCAGCGCTGGGAGAGGCTGCCCCCGGGTGCAAGGCTGGGGAAGCTCTATAGTCGCCCTCCTGTCGGTCTTCTGCAGGTGAAGATCTGGTTCCAGAACCGCAGGATGAAGTGGAAACGCAGCCGGAAAGCCAAAGAGCAGGTGGCCCAAGCCGAGGCCGAGAAGCAAAGAGGGGTCAGCAAAGCTGCCGAGAAGCTGCTGCCCAGCGAGCCGCAGCGGCAGGAGGAGGGCCCTGGATTTAACAGGCACGGTGCGAGCGTGGAGATCCTGCACCGCCGTGCCGCAGAGCTCGGCTACAGCCCGGGCTCCTCGTGCTCCGGGGAGGAAGAGGAGCGCTTCAGCTCCACAGACAGGAAGATCGGCTCAGCGTTATGAAAGGCAGCCCCGGGCGATCACCCCAGGAAACAGAGCAGGGAGAGCAGCCCGGAGCCGGGGCGAGGGGGCCGGGGCCAGCCAGATGGAGCCGGCTCTGGGGCCACCTCTGCTGCTAGCAGACTGAGAGACCCAGCCCAGGCCGCGGCACTGGGGAGACTCTGCGGCACCTGCCCGTCTCCTTTAATTTATGTGTGTTTGGATTCTATTTAACTCGTAATTATTCTGTCAGTGTGTACTGGGGGGCTGGGGGCAGGGGGGGCTGGACTGAGACCCCTCCCCCGCGCTTCCCCCATAAAGATGTTTGCTACAGTGTATCAGCAAGCTGGTGCTTTTCCTTGCAAGGGGGCCAAGACCAATAAATACGGGGTATGGCCCCTCCTTTCCCCCCACCACGAGCGGCTCTGCTGAGAGCCGGGGGTATGGGTCTCACAGACGAGGGTGCAAGGGCAGGCCTGGAGGGGGCAGCGCTGGACAGGCCTAGATCAAAGCCTCTGCCGGGTGCTGAGTGAGGAGGCCCTGGCTGGTGGACATTAACATGCCCCCCAGGAGGGAGCCCCGGCCCCATGCCACCGCACTCATCCCCCGCCCTGTGTGGGACACCCCCTGCCCTTTTCCTGACCCACATTCTCCACAAGACCCGCAGCGAATTCACGGGAGAGAGAGCCCAGGGCTCCTTGTTTTGCATTTTGACTCCTCTCAATGCATTTCTGACCCCTAGAGAGCAGTGGCTGGCCATGGACTCCTTAATGCTTTATGGTGCAGATCCACGGCCAGTGCCCTGCTGGCTGCCGGAGCTGCTGCAGGGTCAGTTTCTTGTTGCCTGCACATGGAGAAGGGGGTTTGATCAATGAGCTGCAGGATTTGGTCCTTACTGATGCATGCAAGGAAGTATCTGCTCACCCTGACTTCCCTTCGCATTGGCTGTGAGCCTAGGAACCCTGCTAGACAGTGTATGCAGAGGGTAACGCAGACCCTTGGTGTGCCGGCACCGAGGTGGGTATCATCTGCCCCAGGGTCAGAGCCACGGAGGGACAACTACACCACTCTCATTTTGCCAATTCTAAGGGCTCTGCAGCAATGTATCAAACGCTGGAAGGTAACCAGTCTCCCGTGCTGCCAGCCCTTACCCAGCCATGCAGCTAACCAACTACCCCAGCCCCTACCCAGCCATCCAACTAACCAGCCACCTGTCCAGCCATCCCCTAACCAGCCATCCAACCAACCAATCACCTGTTCTGCCAGCTCCTACTCAGCCATCCAACTAACCAATCGCCTGAGCTGCCACCCACTACCCAGCCATTCAACTAACCAATCACCCATCCTGCCAGCCCCTACACAGCCATCCAACTAGCCAACTGTTCATCTTGCCAATCCCCATTGTGACGGATCCCTGGGGTGCAACCTGAACTGTGGGACTGCTGAGCCCCTGTCCCACCAACCTGGGCTGGCCCTCACACTGTGTGATGCTAACCTCAAGTTGCAGACCTCTGACAGGCACTGCACTCACACAGCCATCCACACCCAGCTGAGTTACAGCCACTCATGGACCATCAATAGGGAGGCTCCAGCCAGTTCCCCCGCTCCACAGCCTTGCACCTCAGAACGGTACCGACTTGCACTGTGCAGAAGTCTGGCCAGTGTAAGTCCATTTGCTAGTTCGCCAAACCGACAACCGGGTACTGGACGTGCAACCACCCTTGTAACCTGAGCTGAGATTCCCCAAGTGCTTCCACCGAAACACACGGCTTTAGGTCAAATGTCAAACAGGGTTATTAACTCCAGACAGAGAGACTGTACGGCATTCTAAGTGGTAGGTCAGAGATCCTTACCTCAGAAATAAAAATAGAGACGCGCATTCTAAATCCCAAACTTTTAGTCTAACAAAGAGTTGAATCATGCAGCTTTTCTCACCCTGACAGATGGCACAAGCAGGTCACAGTTCCTCAATACACGGGCTGGGACTCCCTTCCAGCCTGGGGACAAACTTCCCCAGTTCAAAATCTTTGTCCTCCAGATGTTCTTCCAGGTGTTGTGTTGAGGTTGGGTTGGGGGTGGGGGGGAGATGCCAAGTGATGATGTCACTTCCCCTCTTTTATACTTTCTTCGAGCTTGCTGGAACATCTTTGCTGTGATGTGGGGGTCAGGCAGTCCCTATTGGTCAAGCAGTCTCCATTGCATCTGGAGTGTGACACTGAAAATCAGCCTGCCCCACATCATGTGCAGCACAGGCCGCTGGACCCCTGACGGAGTTCAGCACCTCCCCACCGCCCCTCGCACACCCTTTCTGGTTGTAAATCATCCACTAGCTAAACCGAAGCAAAGCCCCACAGTGGGACAGCCCCAGGGAGCCCGTCCTAGCCAGCCCTGGGGAGCCCACAGTGGGACAGCCCTGGGGAGCCCCACACACTCTGAGAGCTCAGCCCCAGGGCACGGGCTGCGGAGAGGACCCCCGCACACTCCCTGGAGCTCTGTGTGTGGGTCTCGAGCTGGGCATGCAGAGTGAGGAATCACTTTTGAAGTGCTGGTCTGCCCGCCCGTCCCTCCCAGCCCCCGGAGGCAGGCGAGTCAGTTGCTCCCCCGTCAGACAGGTGCAGCAGGGGGCAGTGGCTTGCCCCAGCTGTGAGTGGCCGCACTGGTACCCCTGACTGTCCTCCCTGGGGGAGGCGATTTCTCCCTTCCCCCCTTCCAGACCCATGCCCAGGAGGGCCCAGCCAGCCTGCCCGCAGAGCAGCGCCGAGCAGCCCCTGGCCAGGCTGCCAGTGACTGCGGCTCTAATGCAGACAGCCTCATGTGCCAGGCCCCTTCTCCCCACCTCGGAGCCCCAGAGAGGGATCCAGGCGCCCTGCAGTGGCCCACGCTCCTTGTTGCAGCCCCAGAGAGCGGTGGCTGCTGGGGGAGGGGGAGTGTGGTCTGCCGGGGGGCTGCGTGGGGCAGGCGCGGGGAGAGAGGCCGAGTGCGGAGGTAGAATGTGAATGCGTGAGTTCATGGGGAAGGGGAGACCGGATGGGAGGGAGAGGAGCTGAGGAGGAAGGAAGGAAAAGAAGGAAGAGGAACGCAAGGAGCGCTGGAAAGGACAGAGGCAGGAGATGTGGGAGGCAGGCCGGGCTCTGTAGGTCATGGGGTTAGGGCACAATGCGGGAGCCGGCTGCATGCGGGTCCTGCTTATACATCTTGTCCCAGCTCCATCTCTCCTGCCTCGCTCTCTTTTTACCCATCAGTCCTGCAGCTGGCAGATCAACCTTCCAGCCCAGGCTCCGGGCTGAGAGCGTCCACTCGCTGCCCTGACACGTCCCCTGCGGGTTCTGCAGCCTCCAGCTGTCTCGCTTGCACCTGGTACCCTGCAGGAGGCTCAAAGACTGGCAAAGGTTTGCACCGAGACCCCTGGGTGCCCAAGCACCAGGCTCTGCTGGAGGCTTATCCCAGCGATGGGAAAGCGGGATAGGGGCACGGGGGCGCTGGAGCAGGGAGTGCTTGGTGGAGCAGCGCATCCACACAGAGCTGAGATGAGGTTTGAACGAGCCTCATCCTGATCCTTGTGACCTCCAGGTCCAAGTGCAAACCCCAGCCTGTCCCAGTAACAGCAGCAAAGGGGAACCCAAGGGGGACAGTGGAGGACATTGAAAAATCAGTCTAAGCCTTGCAATGTTTGTCAGGCCCTCTCTAGCCCAGTGCCTGCCTTTCGGTGGGAATGACTAGCTAGCCAGCTGTCTGCGTGGGGCAAGCGTGACCCATGGTGGCTGCCTGGAAGTACTGCAGATCTGCATGCCCCATTTGTAGCCTGCCTAAGCCCCTTGGGTTATTAGTGGGCCTGGTCCTCCTGGCCCGGGGGCACCTGGGATGCTGCACAGCTGGAAAGAGCTGACAAGATAAAGCAAAACCTTGGTGTTCCCAGCAGCAGCAGGGGTCTGAGGGAGCAGGGTTCCATGGGGGCGGCTGCTCCCGCGCCCCACCGACAGGAAGGTGGAGCTCACACGTCACCAGAGAGCCTGGCAGGGCAGGTGTTTGCTGCAGGGTCCTTTGGGGGGTGCCCCTAATAACAGACACCTCAGTGACAAGGGCTCTGTGAAGGCCTGACTAGAACTGAGGAGCCTAGGGGAAGTGGGCAGCCTTGCCCTACACCCAGCATGGGGCAGTGTCCATCCCAAATGCCATAAGCCCCGCCAGGGCTGCAGGATAACGTGAAGCACTCCCACCTCAGCACAGGCTTGTGCAGGAGACCAAGGCGGGGGCACCACAGTAAGGAGCGATGCAGACATATTGGTCAGCTCTCAGCCTAGAACCCAGGACCTTCTGCTCCAGGAACCTAGGCCCCAGAGTTGCTGGGAAGACACCCCAGCAGCAGCTTTAGTCAGCCACAAGGTGACACAGTCCCATGGTGTGCAGCAAGGTTAACGTTCGCTCCAGGAGAGGGGACACAGCCCAGCCTGTACACGGCCTGGGGCAAAGAATGAGGGGCCTGGACCCATCATGATGGGCTCTCCGGAGGGATGGCAAGAGATGAATGGAGTGAGAGAGGGACGGGGGAGGGACAGAGGATTGTAATGAGGTGCAGGATGCGAGGGAAGGAGAGAACGAACAAGGGAAATACAGGAGGATTAACGATCACAGGGCAAGGGAAGAGTGGGCTAGAAGATGAATGCTGGCAGGATAGCCAGGAAAGGAGCAGGCCCCGGCGTCTGAGCAGGACTGTCACACTTGCTCCGCTGGGGGCACCCTGATCCCCTCTGCACGGAGTATCTGGCACGGGCAGCATGGAGCCTGGGGAGAGCAGAGGGTGTGGCGGGGGGGGGGGGGGGGTCTGCCCATGGGTTCTTGTGGGCATTTTGCCTCCCATAATAAGGCCGTAAGAGGTGGATGCCTTCCCCTTGGGCTGTCCCTCCTCGCAGACCCCAATTCATCTCCCTCCCTCCCGCAGCACCTGTAAACCCCTGGAGCTGCAGCCTTACAGGAGCTCCCAGTGACTTGGGGGAGTTCAGGGTCCCCTGCAGAGAGAGACGCAGGCCCTGCCTCCGGAGCACTGAGCCTGGGCGAGACGCATCGCACCATTCCCAGCCCTGCCAGCCCGGCGCTGTGGCCTGGGGTTTGGGTAGGTCTGTGGCCTTATACGCATCCCTCCTGACGTAAGACACAACTTCCTGTAACTCCAAACCAGCACTGTGCCTTGGCACAGCGGGCACCATGGTCTAGGGCTGAATGAGGCCAAGCGAGAAGGGGAGAGAGCAGGAGATGGGGCTGGCTGGCCGGCCAGGAGAGCAAGGACGTGGGAATGAGCCGGAGAAGAAAGAGGGAGCATGCTCCAGGACGAGATGGGAGGCGGGGAGGCACGTAGGGATGTCACAGGTTTAAAATGTTCACCTTGATGGGCCGTGACAGGTTTAATT
This sequence comes from Lepidochelys kempii, assembly GCF_965140285.1. Taxonomy (NCBI): domain Eukaryota; kingdom Metazoa; phylum Chordata; order Testudines; family Cheloniidae; genus Lepidochelys; species Lepidochelys kempii. The sequence continues at coordinate 1,752,746 of NC_136390.1, forward strand.
TCCAAAGTACAACCATTAAAGTGATGAATGGGAGGCGTTAATCTTGCGCCGAGTGTGTTTGGGGCCTTTGCTGCTGTGAAAAGGGTTTATTTTGCTGCTGTTATTTATGAGGCTGTTTCTGCAGGATCCGGGCACACATCCAGTTCGGGGGGGATGAGGGGAGGGGACGCTCTCGATGTCTTGGGGGAGATGGGGGCTGATTTACAGCCACTTATCCGCATGACTCATGATGTAAGCATAGACAAATGCCATTAAAGACACATTTCTCTCCTGCCGACCCCCTCTGTCCACATTGCCATGCAGGTCTCCAACCCGAGCGACTCTCTGCCAGGCCAAGGGCACCCTGGCCAGGCAGTACCGACTCAAAGGCCTCTGCTAACCCCACCAGGGACAGGAGATCCACCCAGCCCTACCACTGCACTGGGCCTCCCCTTTGGAAAGCGTCTCGGGTTGGGCCTGGAGATGTTCTGCGACGTGTTAAAGGCCAGTTACCTGAGCTTGCAGGACACGGTATTGGCCTGTGAAAAGCAGGATGGGTGGGGGAGGGAATCCCCATTGCCCACCTGCAATGGGGTGCAATACGTGTGGCCCCTTCCCTGGGAACTCTGTCCTGTCACGTTCAGTCTGCCTTTGGGGAGCCACTTTCAACCCCTGCCCCCAAAGAGCTCAGAACCTCACTATCAGCTAAGGGAGAACAGGGGAGAGGCAGACAGACCGCGGTTTTCAGGGAACCAATGAGCCAGTATTGGTCAGCATGATTGGCAGCGGTATGAGTGCACCAGCAACCTCAGCTCTGTTAATTATTGATACCACTGGTCAAGCGGAGCCAGGAAACAAGGCTGGATAGACCATTAGTCTGATCTGATTCGGCAGGAGACAGGGCTGCTGCTCCAGATAGACCAACTAATTTGAACCAACCAGGAGAGACAGGAGTCAGGGTCAACCACCTAGATGGACCATTAGTCTCATCTGATATGGGCACCAACTTCAAGGGGCCCTTGGGCTGCTCTAGTCCATGCAGGAGACAGTGATGGGACCAGATGCTCTGTTGGCTTCTTAATGATGAGAGGGTCAGAAGGGGAATGTGGCCGGCTGGCAGCCCCGCTGCTGTGGAAATCCCTCCATTCTCCCATCCCATCCCAGGCCAGAGGCTCCGGACATCACTGGGCCCAATTCCCACACCACATGGCCTGCCTGGACTCCCCAGAGCCAGCTTAATAGCCAGCCCCACACAGGGCCATGGGGCTTGAGGCCCCACCTGGGTGACGCAGTGCTCTCATGCCTGGAACTAGCTACCCCGCAGTTCCTAACTCCCTCTGCCCCTCCCCCACTACTTCACCCCCCCCCCGCCCCTCCAGCCCCCTCTCCCTCAACCCCTAACATCCCTTCCCCATGCCCTCCGCCAGTCACCCCTGCTCCTTCACCCCCGCCCCGAACTCCCCCAGCCCCTCCCCAGCTCCCCCCACTGCTTTACCCCCCCAAGTCTAACAACCCTCCCCCCACGGCCCCCAGCTCCCCCAGCCCCTCCCCAGCTCTCCCCACTGCTTCACCCCCCCAACATCTAACACCCCTCACCCCATGGCCCCCAGCTCCCCCCACTGCTTCACCCCCCAACGTCTAACACCCCTCCCCCCACAGCCCCCAGCTCCCCCCACTGCTTTACCCCCCACGGCCCCCAGCTCCCCCAGCCCCTCCCCAGCTCTCCCCACTGCTTCACCCCCCCAACGTCTAACACCCCTCCCCCCACGGCCCCAGCTCCCCCCACTGCTTCACCCCCCCAACATCTAACACCCCTCCCCCCACGGCCCCCAGCTCCCCCCACTGCTTCACCCCCCCAACGTCTAACACCCCTCCCCCCACAGCCCCCAGCTCCCCCCACTGCTTTACCCCCCACGGCCCCCAGCTCCCCCAGCCCCTCCCCAGCTCTCCCCACTGCTTCACCCCCCCAACATCTAACACCCCTCCCCCCATGGCCCCCAGCTCCCCCCACTGCTTCACCCCCCAACGTCTAACACCCCTCCCCCCACAGCCCCCAGCTCCCCCCACTGCTTTACCCCCCACGGCCCCCAGCTCCCCCAGCCCCTCCCCAGCTCTCCCCACTGCTTCACCCCCCCAACATCTAACACCCCTCCCCCCATGGCCCCCAGCTCCCCCCACTGCTTCACCCCCCAACGTCTAACACCCCTCCCCCCACAGCCCCCAGCTCCCCCCACTGCTTTACCCCCCACGGCCCCCAGCTCCCCCAGCCCCTCCCCAGCTCTCCCCACTGCTTCACCCCCCCAACATCTAACACCCCTCCCCCCACGGCCCCCAGCTCCCCCCACTGCTTCACCCCCCAACGTCTAACACCCCTCCCCCCACGGCCCCCAGCTCCCCCCACTGCTTCACCCCCCAACGTCTAACACCCCTCCCCCCACGGCCCCCAGCTCCCCCCCACGTCTAACACCCCTCCCCCCAGCTCCCCCCGCAGCGCTCGGCGGCCCGGGGTGACCAGCCCCCAGGGGCGCTGCGGCCGGGGCGGGGCGGGGCGGGGCGGGGAGTCTCTGCGCTGCCCCCTGGCGGCTGCTCCTGCCGCGGCGCGATTCGCCTCCTGCTCGCCGGGCCCCTCCCGGCCGCCGTCGTTGCTCGGGGCGACGCCGCCGCCGCGTCCAGTTTCCATAGAGACGGCAAGATGGCGGCGTGCGGGGTCCCGCGGCGCTGAACCCCCGCCCCTCCCCCCTCCTGAGGTACCCCCGCCCCCGCCCGGGGATCCCACTGAACCCCCGCCCCCCGGGGAGCCCCAGGTACCCCTCCCCCCTCCTCAGGTGCCCCACCCCCACTCCAGGACCCCAGTGAACCCCCGCCCCCCGGGGAGCCCCAGGTACCCCTCCCCCTCCTCAGGTGCCCCGCCCCCACTCCAGGACCCCAGTGAACCCCCGCCCCCCGGGGAGCCCCAGGTACCCCTCCCCCCTCCTCAGGTGCCCCGCCCCCACTCCAGGACCCCAGTGAACCCCCGCCCCCCGGGGAGCCCCAGGTACCCCTCCCCCCTCCTCAGGTGCCCCGCCCCCACTCCAGGACCCCAGTGAACCCCCGCCCCCCGGGGAGCCCCAGGTACCCCTCCCCCCTCCTCAGGTAACCCCACCCCCACTCCAGGACCCCAGTGAACCCCCGCCCCCCGGGGAGCCCCAGGTACCCCTCCCCCCTCCTCAGGTGCCCCGCCCCCACTCCAGGACCCCAGTGAACCCCCGCCCCCCGGGGAGCCCCAGGTACCCCTCGCCACCTGGACAGGGACCCCCACCCCGGGAGCTCACACCCCAGGACCGCACTGTTTTGGTAGCACCTGCCCAGAGCACTGTGCTCCCTGCAGGCTGCCAGGGCCCTGACCAGGACCCACGAGGGGAGCCCTGCTCCCGCGCCCAACTTGCCGGGTGTCGAGGGTGGGAGCCTGGGGGGGCCCCCTGGCCGGACCGGAGCGAGCATGGGGGAACAGCCTGGCCCCGGGCAGTGGTTCAAATGGGGCTTGTCGGTCCCGTTCAGCCCATTTCCCGGGCCTGGCTGTTCCCTGCGGGACGTTCCCTCAGGACGCAGGAACAACCTGCCCCCATTTGTTCCAGGTGCCTGATGCTCGCTCAGATGCCCAGGGGGCTGCCAAGCTCCGACTCCGGCCAGAGACTTGGGTGCAGCAGCATCAGGCAGGTGAGTGGCTAAAGCCAGGGGCCTTCAGGGACATTCTCATTGCTACTTGCCTGTTTCATGGAGCCCTATAACTTCTGTGGGTTTTCTGGGGAGGCCACTGCGTTGTCGTGAAACCGGGTGATGAAAGCCATCCAGCAACCCTCGGGGCTGAGCTGTAGGATGGATGGACCCTCGCCCCCCTTGTAGCAGTTGGAGATCCCAGCACAGGCAAGTGACCAGTATGAATGACTTCTCCCTCATCCTTCAGGAAGAGCCAATGTCTGCACTGAGGCCTCCCGAACGCTCTGCGAGGAAGGCCAAGGAGAAGAAAGGCACTTTCTGGGGCATTGAAGTGGCAGAGGCTCTCCACTGGCATGGCTGGGAGCTGGGAAAGGAGTTTACCAAACATTTATCCTTGAAAAATGTTCACGTGAAAACCCAGAAGCTGAGTTACAGGTAGGTGGGGGGAGGGGAGATCCCCCTCACTAGTGGGAACAATCCATCCCCATCCCTCCTACCATGCTGATACCCTCATGGACCCTTCCATGGGTCCCTTCTGCCCCTTCTCCCATTTGCTGTGGGATGGAGAATGGGCATTCCGAATCGCAGGGCAGGGCTGTGCTCTTTGCTTCAGGGCATGCCCCATCTGAAACGTGCCAATGTGGGTACAGACAGCTTTGTTTCTGGCAATAGGTGTTCAAGTGAAATGGCTTTTTTCTTTAAAATAATACTTCTGCCCTTGAGCTGTTTCTAACCCAAAGGAGAATCAGCTTCCAGTGGGGATAGAAACTCAGGCAGGATGTGTATTAGGTTCTCGCTGGTGTGGCCTGGAACCAGTGCATCTGGTAAGCCCACCACTCCCGGATGCCTTGAGACCATCTCAGCTCTGACTGTCATGCTTCTGCCCTTTGCAGCTTTATAAGTCATGCTGGGTTGCCTGGGGGGGGGGTAGTGCAAAAATATTATTCAGGGAAGGAAAGGGGTCTAGTGCTTAGAGATGGGAATTGTCAGGACACCAGGGGTTTGTTTCTGCTTCTGCTGCTGATTTGCTGGGTGACCTTGGACTCAAGTTTTGAAAGTGGCCTTTAATTTTGGGCTCCTTAAGTATTTGGATGCTCCTCTTCAGATACCCGGGGCCTGATTTTTTTCAGGGGTGCTGAGCAACTGCAGCTCCTGCTGCCTTTGGTTGGAGTTTGGGTGCCCAGGATTCCTGAGGATGAGGTCTAAAGGTTTTCAATCTGGACACCTGAAATTAGAGGCTGGTTTTGGAGACACTGTCCTTAGCATCTCCGTGCCCTGTTGAATGGGGTAATGCTGCTTCCCTGCCTGCCGGGGGGAGGTGAGAGTGAGGAAGGTGATACGAAAGGGTAAAAGTTATCATGGTTGGGGTAATTGACCCAGGTGCTGACATCATCTCCTCTGATGGCTCTCTTGTTTTGATTTGATTTTCTAGACCTCCTGCCACAAGATTTTTCATCACTGTTTTCCCACAACCGATTGTCCTGAGCCCTGGGATGTCCTTAACTCTTCCCATCATTTTCCGCCCCTTGGAAAAGGTAAAACAATACCTCCCACAGCCCTTTCTGCTGCTTATATCACATCTGCATCCAGGCGAGACTCTGGGAAGGGAGAGAATTGGCCGTGGGGGTCAGCAGATCCCTTTCTCAGATGTCCTTTTTGGTTTTTTAGGGTTTTTTTTTAATTTATTGAGCAAATACATCACGGGGGGAAGGTGCTGAAATGGCAGCCCTGGAGACCAACAGCTTCTGTCCATCCTCAGAATGGGTACAGCTTGGGCAGCAGCACGGTAACTTTACACCCCATGCTAGTATGCCTCAGGCCTGCCCTGAAGGGACCTCCTATGGAGGGAGCATGGCTTCTCTGCAGAGTTTGCCAACACACGATTTCCACAGGGTACAGTCTCTGTATCTTACACATTGCCTCTCCCTTCTCAACTCAGTGATGCTTGAGTTGACAATCCCTTGTTGTCCATATGGGGCCTGGAACTGGGAGGGTTTAGTGAAGAACCCTTGATTCTGGAACTCACTTTCCCCCTTGGCCCGACAAAGCCTGAGTCCACTGACCTTCTGGGCACAGTGCGTGGGCTGTCAATTGGCTGCAGGACAGGTCGAGTGGCAAGAACCTCTCCCCACTTTTTTTTCCAGTCGACTGGGGAATTCATTTAGTCTCATTTTGGTCGTGTGTTAATCTTGATTATTATTGTGTGCTTTTATGTGTATTGTCCATGCGCTGGGACTAGAGAGATGGTGATGGGGCGGTGTGTGTGTGGAGTGCATGTTAAATAAAACAAAAGTCAGGGATTCAAAGTGCTGGTTCCCACAGCATCTATAACTTGGCCAAGGTGCACAGCTACTTTATATAACTCTATGTACTATGAACTTGTATGTTGTGGGGGCTCAGATATACGGTAGGAAGCCTTTCACCTGAGGGCATTGGTTCCACTCCGGCTTGAGTTTGGTGGACTGGCTGGCTTAGGCATTTGGGCAGGGGATATGGAACATTTCGCCTAGAAGTCTGTGTCTGAGTCAGGACTATGTCAGTGGTGACATGAAAGGTGTTACCTTCCGCTTCTGATTTGGTGGCCTGTGTGAAATGAGTTGATGGTCTCGTTCCATTTTCAGGTGGGCAGGGGTCCACATCACATCGTGCCACCTGTGCAATTGTCCGCCTGCTGGCAGAGACACCAAGGATTGACTGGGCCATAGAGAGTGGGGTGCCGTCTCACCTACACGAGTGTGGCCCGCTGGGGTTGTGGTGTGTGGAAGATGTGTGCCTTGCAGTTCCCTGTGCTGTAACTCTTCACTGGATAAACAGAGGCCATCAGTCTGCAACACTCAATCTGGCACCTTCCACCCACATAAATTGTAGCTAGGCCCCAGGCCAGCAAAGCACTTAGTCACATGCATAACTGCTTGTGCTAGAGGAGCCCCACTGAAGGCAAGGGGAGGTCTTGCAGGCTGAAATTAAGTACATGCAAAAGTGTTTTGCTGGATCAGGGTCTTAAAGAGGTTGAAAAAAGAAAACTGCCGGGAAGCAAACAAAGGTTAAATGAATGTATCTGGTAATTCAAACGCTGTGCTCTCTGGGGCTGCATGATTCACTTCCATGAGACAGTGATTGCCAGTCCCTAGCACCTCTCACGTCCTACCCTCCATCGTGCATACTCCATCACCAACACTCTTCCTAAGGTGCTGGAATGACAGAATCCCCTGTGCCCAGAGGAGGGTGAGTGGCCAGGGAAAGAGCCCCAGCTGGTGAGGTGGGAGCTGGGTCCTGTCTAACTGCCCAGCTCTCTCTCTCCTTATTTTTTGTGCAGAAGGAGTATGAAGACAGCATCTGCTTTGAAAAGCCTGAGGGTGAATTCTCTGTTGCCCTGCGGGCTACGCTTCCACGCCACAAGCTGCTCTTCCCAGACACCATCCAGCTGCCTCTCTGTGCCGTCCACGATTTTACAGAAGCCTTGTTTCCCCTGTGCAATGTTGGGTGAGTGAGTCTGCAAGGCTGCTGCAGGTTGAGCAGAACCACGTTCCAGACCTGCCAGGGCTGAGCCATCCTCTTTGTGCCCTTGGGCCAATTTGGCTTCTTTGGCTCGTTGTTTAGATCTTGCCACGATTCCCATTGTAGGCTGACATCATTCCTCTGGAAAGCCACCTCTGCAGTGCAAGACTTTCCAGGGTTAGGTTCTAAAGGGGAGGGCTCAGGGGTTGGGACTGGGATACGAGGCACCAGTTCGTTGCTGTGCACCAGTTCCACCTGATCAAGAGGACTGGCTGGCTCCAGAGGACGGAAGTGGGAAACAACCTTTCAGATCTAGGTCACTATTTTGTTAGGGGTTGTCTACACTTGAAATGCTACAGCAGGACAGCTGCAGCGCTTCAGTGTAGACACTACTGACACCGATGGGAGGGGTTCTCCTGTCGGTGTAAGTAATCCACCCCCTGAGAGGCGGTAGCTAGGTCAATGGACGGTTTCTGCTGTTGACCTAGCACTGTTTACACAGGGATTTAGGTCAGCTTAACTATGTCTCTCAGGGGTGTGGATTTTTCACACCCTTGGCTGACATAACTAAGCTGACCAAATTTTCTAGTGTAGCCTAGGCCTTTGTTGATTGAAAGGCTCATCTCTGTAGCCTGTTACCTGGCCTGGAGAATGTATTGGGAGGCTCTCCTACATTTTAAGGCCAGAAGGGACTGTTCTATCCAGTCTGACTTGCATAACAGGCCATGGGGGAGGATGCACTAGGTGAGCTCTCGAGGCCCCTGCCAGCCCCTATATTTCTGTGATTCTTCACAGGGCAGGTGTCTACATCACCCACCACCAGAGCACCAGGCACCCTGCTGGGAGTCTTGGCTAATGAAGCCCTGTAGACTGAACTCTCCTTTCACTTCTAGAAGTGGACTCTCCAGGGCAGGGCTGGGGCACGTTGGCAGGGCAGAGTGTGTGGGAAGCTTGCTGAACTGAGCCTGCTCTGTGAGTGAACAGATGCCTTCAGTCTCTAGGGCTGACAATCCAGCCTTAATTTCATCTAGTGAAAGAAGAGTGAAAGCCTGCTGGCCCTACTGCTGGCAGTTAGTGTCTCCTGTGCGGGCTGGGGTTCTGATGCTGGGAATGGTGGCAGGGAGATGCCCAGTTATCCAAGGGATCCAAACCTCCAGGGCACTCTAGTGTCTGTTCCTCAACACAGCCTTTCAACCGGGCCCAGTGGTCCGTAGTTCTGTCTTTCAATGTATCTGATTTGAAAAAGCGAATCCTGCTCCGGGGTCGAAGTGCTTTCTCTGTGAATCACACATAATAACTGTCTGTCCAAACAACCACATTTCCTACCCTCTCTGAACATTCCTCCCCTCCGATATCTGGCTAACAACCGCTTCTCTTTGTAATGCACAGGTGTGCCCGGGGAGGGGAGTGTTGGAGATCGCTGTACAATACATTTCACTGAGGCGTGAGGTTCCCCTCTGTTTGTGTGAGCAGGTCTCTGATTTCACTGTTCAGCCCCTGGGGTTCAGTTGCCTCCAGCCTCCATGTGTGCACCCCGATTTCCCCGTACACAAAGATTTGGGATCCTGAACAATGCCCAAACCCACAGAAAAGGGTGGAGATATTTGTTAGTAAATTCCCGCCCCTTCCTAGGGAGCAGGCAGATGGGCTGGTGGCTGAGCTTGTTCATTCAGCCCTTCTCCGAGTTTGCCTCTCATCCCCTAGCAAATGAGCAGCACAGAAATGACAGCAGGGCTTTCAGGACCGAGTCCGTTCTCTAGTGCATCACTTCCACGCTGAGGCAGACAGCATAGAAACTGCTGATTCTCAAAGAGGCTGAAGAGAGGTGGCTGAGAGAAAGGAAGGCAGAGAGAGTGAAGAGGAAAGCGTAGCAAGCATCGAGCACTGGTTGTGTGTTGGTATCCTCTGGCCCGGCGCCTTACGTCTGTGTTATCTATGCCAAGGACTGTCACTCGAGAATTGGACGGGTTAGCTCCTCGCCATGCTGCAGCGGCACACACAGTAACTGAACTGCTTTGTGCTTACATCATCTTTTCTTGAACTGGATGGGTGCCCCAGGGATGCTGTAAAGTGGGCTGACGGTTTCTCGGTACAAACCGGTTACTCTGGTGAGGGACTCAGCCACCTGAGGATGTCATCTAAGATAAGGAAACTAGGAGTCGTCATGGGTTTGATTATTTTTGAATGAAAGGGCAGTAGGCTCAGGGGGTGTCATACCAGAGAAGATCACCAAAGCAGTGGGAAGGGCTTGGTCAGAGGGCCAGCAGTGACAGGACATTCAGGGCAGGTATGGAAAGAGGGCTATGGTGGGAAAGCAGGTAGGTGGGCTTCAGGCCAGCTGGAACGAGCCCAGCTTCCCCTGGAGTGAAATGGCCTTTCTTGTTTGGAAACTGTCATGTGTTCTAACATGTTCTAAACCTGGGATGGTGAGTGTGTGGGGCCGTTGGCAGTAAATTGTGGATAGATGGCACAAAGGGAGCCAGGTGCAGATGGATCTGCCACAAACTATTTTGAGTGTCCAAGTGCACTGTGGAGGGCTCTTGCCTTCTGCTGAAACCACAGGGGTTGGCTGCTGCAGGAGGCGGGGCACTGGCCCCAAAGGGCCAACTGGGAAGGCACAGCCTTGGCGTGAATATGCTGGGAGAGAAGCACCAAGAGATGGGTTGGGGCTTTGATGTCTGCTTACCACACATCTCCATTTCCCTAGCGATCTAATTACCTTATTTAACTGGGAGACGGCAAGCCCTTTTCACCTGACTCCTGTCAGTGGCATGCTGGAGCCAGGCTCTGAGTGCGTGGTGAAGGTGACCTTCCAGCCGCAGATGGCACTGGTGTATGATGCGATAGCAGTGTGTTGGTTTGGAGACAATGAGGAATGGAAGAGGACCATCAAGCTAAGAGCCATCGGTGAGGCTTTCTAGAGTGTAAAGGCAAAAGAAGCCACACAGTCCATAAGCGCAGGAGTCTGTGGAATCATATTCAAGACAAATGCATCAAGAGGCCATGACTAATGGCCTTTCTGTTGTCCCATGTGAACCAGGGGTGGCCAAAGTGAAGCCCACAGGTTGAAATTGGCCCATGAAATTCTGTAATATGACTTGTGGTCATCCTCATCTTTAATACAGAGAGAGTTTGGAGACCCAGCATGCAATGCTGCAGCTTGGTCCAAACTGGCAATTCTCTTGCTCTTCAGTAACTTGATGGGGGTAGACAAGATGATTTAATTTTCACAGTAGTAAAAACACTAGACATGGCAGGAGCCTTGCCTATACTAGGGCTCTCATGAGTGCTGCCAATGGGAGTTTTTTTCTAAGGCCAAAGTGTGGCTCCATGCGGGCGATTGTCTTGAACAACCACAATTACTAAGATATAGAACTGCTCTTTGCCAAGGGCCCTGCTGACGTAAAGAGAACAGCTAGGGGCCTGATGTGCGTTATCAGTAGAGTGACAAACAAAAGGACTTGCCTCTTGATTGTGTGTTCTAATTTTTAATAGCCAAATATCCTCATCTTCTGGTGAGTGTGCTTGGGGACCTGTGCGAAGATGTCGAGCCTGGGGACTTCCGGGATGTGCTGTGTTTTGGTTCTGTGGCTGTCGGTGCCACCGTGGAGAGACATGTGGAGATCTGCAACCCAACCATGGTGAGTTCGCAAGGTGGGTGTAAGTCTGTGTTCCTCCCAGACCTCGGCAGCTAGCGTGCTTTATTCTCCCTACCAAAGCTGTACAAATAACATGGGTGTGTGCAGGGGAGAGCGAGGTGGGGGGTCTTTGTCAGGAAGCTGGGAGCGTGGGCACGGAATAAGGCTGACGAATTCGAGAGAGACCAATCGATTGATAGCCAGTGAAGAAAAGCCATGCATTTCTCTCTTGTTTCATTGGGCATCAGCCACTTCTCAGAGCAAAACTGGACTTTGCAAATGAATAATACGCTTGAGAAAAGCGTGGGTGGGTGCGGTTAGCAGTGAGCTCGAGCCAGGCATAGTGCAGACAGGCACTGCGCAGGCTTCCTGCACCCCTGCAGTTCTGCCAGGGCACCTCACTCCTGACCCTTAGCCCCCTGTGTGACGAAGTGGGACTGTTCTTAATATTTCCTCTGAATAGAGTGGGTGTGCCTCAGTTTCCCCTGTGCAGTTCTTAAATATCTAGGGGGTGGCGTAAGGGTGTATGATCATTGCAGAGCCCTAGAGGGCAGGTGTGTGCAGGGGTCTGGACACAGAGAATGGCCAACACCCTGTTTCCTGACAACTGGTGGCAGTGGTGGGATGTACTGCACCCCATGGATGGCACTCCGTGCAGTAAGTGACTGGGGAGCAGTAAAACGAAGGGGGATTGACGAGGACCAGGCATGCTGAAGGCTCAGAGAGGAGCGGTTTCGGGGGGCGGTTAACCCCTGGGAGTGTGTGACCAGCGAGAAGGACTGTGCAGTAATAGGGTCCCCCTGGGGACTGCGGGGAGCAGTCTCAGGGGGGGAGGAGCCTGCGGCTTGGCCCTGGGAGAGAGAAGGACTTTTGCAGTAACAGGGTTACCCGGGGGATTGCAGCGAGCAGTCCAAGGGGCGGAGGAGTCTGCAGCTCGACCCTGGCAAAGAGGTGGTGACCTCGAGAAGGGCTGGCACGCTAGGGGTTCTCCCTGGAAACTGTGGGAAGCTGAGAGCACACAGGCCTGTGAGTTTACAACAACTTGGGAAGAGCGGAGTGATGGCCTGTCACTGTCTCCTCAAGAAGGACATTGTAACCTGGTGCAGAAAGAGAGGGTTGAGCATTGGAAAGTTCACCAAAGCAGAGTTAATCGTGCAGCTGGAGGGGGATGACCGCTCTAAGGAACAGATTCCTGACCCCAAATGGGGCTATAGCAGGATCTGGGAGCAGCTGGAGTGGGAGCCAGGCATCGCCAAGACTCCTGTCCCCGACCAGACGGGGGTCTTCACGATCGGGTTCCCCATTGGGGGATCGGAGACGGACGGGATTGGAGCTGAGTCCGAGAGAGCAAGAGTACTGTGAGAGACAGCGATAGTCCAAGGAAGAGCTGCAGAAGTAGCAACAGCATGAACTGGCGGTGGTGCGGCGGAGAGGCCTAGGGGACCTCCCAGGGGTGAGTGGGGATAGACCCCGGGGTGCGAGTTCCGCAGGGAACCTCGAGACTAAATTGTTGCCCCTGGTTAAGGAGGGGGGGATGTGGATGCCCACCTCACTGCCTTTGAGCAGGCTGGCGATTTGAACCAGGGGGACCCTGCGGAAAAGCCCCGGTGTATAGCTCCCTTGCTGGGTCGCAAGGCCATAGACTCCGTCAGCCAGATGGGTGGGGAGGTGGACAGGCTCCCACTCCTGACCCCCAACCTATATGTCTGTGTGGAGTTCCCTGGGGTCGGGCCCCTCGGACCTCCAGTGGGAGCAGAAGGTGATGGTCAATGGGGAGACGTTCCTGGGGTGGCGAGATCCTGGGACAGAGAGAACTGTTATCAGGCCCTGGGTGGTGCAGCTTCAGATGCTGAGGGGCTGTGTGAGTTGGGTGAGAGTACCAGGGATGAAGCCCCTCGCCCTGCCTATGACCCAGATCCCTGTGCAGACCCAGGAGGGGTTGGGCTGGCTGGTCGTTGGGGTGCTCCAGGACACCATCTGCGAGACCCTGTTGTGGGATGACTGTGTCTCTTTGGGACAGGATCCAGGCCCTGCTCCTGTAACTGCCAAGGGTTTGAATTTGAATCCAGGGAACCAATTGGTGGAGAGGGAAACGGTCAGTGAAAATGCAGATGACCTGGCTGGCAGCAGGGAGGAGCTGCTGGGCTCAGGCTACCTGCCTGCCTGTAACCAGACCCTTGGGGCCCCCCGCCCCCCTTGCACACTGGAGAGGGGGCTCACGCTGGCTCTGATGCAGTGAGGAAAGCAGCGAGCTCGCTGCCTACCCCCACTGGGACAGCAAGGGCAGCGCTGAGCACAGTGGGAGCTGAGACCCCAGCTGAGTGGGGGGAGACACAGGCAGGGCAGGGGATCTGTTGGGAGTGGCAAGGTGCTTGGTAAGGAAAGTTTGGATGAGCCTAGGCAGCCTTGTGAGCTGATGGCTGTGTCTGGTCAGCAGCGTGGGAAGGCGAGGAGAGTGGAAGATGAGAGTCCCTGGACCTTTCCTGTTAGCTGGGTGGAGAATTGTGACAGTGAAGGAAATGTGCCTGTGTCTGTCTGGGGTATTGACTTGCCTCTGGAGGGAGCTACCCTGATCTCCAAGCAGTTGTCTGTGACCAGCCTTGTGTGCTGGGACAAAGGGAAAGAGATCCCAACCTGTGTGTCTGGTAAAGGAGAAAGTGTGTCCGGCTCTTCTTTGTCTGTGGAGCAGACAGAAGGGGCCTTTCAGCCTGTGACGGTTGAGGGTCGTGCAGTTGTCTCAGAGTTGGTTCTGGATTCAGCTAAAGCCCAGGAAGGGAAGGGTCCTAAGTTTGTGTCTGCTCGGGAGAATGGCCCTGTAACTAGGTCGCATCCAGTCAGTGTCTATGTAAAATCCCAGAGACCCGACAATTCTGGTGCTTGTATTTTGCCTGTTGCTAGTGTGTTGTTGGGAAAGGGTGTCGCAACTCTGATTAATCAGGGTGAGATCCTAGCCAGGGCACAAGGAGAGCATGAAGGTGATGTGATTGTGTTACCTACTGAGGGTCTGGAAACCTGTAGCAAGAGGGAAAAGATTCCTGAACTTGTGTGTGGCAAAGGGAAGGAGAATGCTTCTGACCTTTTATCTAGGAAGTCTGTAAGTTTGCCTGAAAGGGGATTGTGTAGGAATCCGCTGGATGGGCCAGAGGTAATTCTGGATGTAAGGGAGACCCAGAAAGAGTCTGTTCTTGCTCAGGAAAGTGTTCCTCTAGAGCAAGCCCTAGGTGAAAAGGGTAAGAGCAGAATTTCTGTGAGGAGTGAATTGTTGGAAAAGCCCTAGGGAAAGGAATCCTCATGGAGTCTTTACAAGCAGTTTACTGCAACTGAAGGGTGTGAAAGTGATTTAATTAAGACAGTTTCAGTTCCTAACAGCCAGAAATTTTCTGTTGTGAATGGATCCACTGACTGTCCTGTTGAAAGATCCAGTGTGGATAGCTTTGAGAAGATCTCAGATGGAGTGAAAACTGTTAGGAAAGTTAAACAGTCCAATAACCAAGTGGCTGTGTTTGGCCAGCTTGTTGGGGAGAAGACCCAATCCCAGTTTGATCCCCTGGGGTTTTGGAGTGGCCAAAGGGCACAGGCCGGATAAACCTTCCCACATGCGGCCTGCGAGTGCTATCGATCACCCCCGACCTAAGGGAGGGCATGAAACTGGAAGGGCCTGGTGTAACTCCCACCAAGGAATGGGAGAGATGCTGGGGCATCCATGGGAACGCTGGTGGCTTCTAACTTCCCCAGGTCACTGGCTAAAGTGACCCCACTCAATTCGATCTTGAAGGGGGGAGAGATGTGATGAAGTGGGACTGTTCTTAATGTTTCCTCTGAATAGTGTGGGGGTGCCTCAGTTTCTCCTAGGCAGTTCTTAAGTATCTAGGTGGTGGCGTAAGGGTGTATGATCATTGCAGAGCCCTAGAGGGCAGGTGTGTGCAGGGGTCTGGACACAGAGAATGGCCAACACCCTGTTTCCTGACACCCTGCTATTCTGGTCCTGGCCACCCTGCACCCCGATCTGCCAGTGCTGATCAGTCAAATGTCAGAGGTGGCAACACACGACATAAATAATACCACAATAATACCATGGTGTCCTAACTCGCCAAGTAAACTGCCTTTCAATGCTCTTTAGTGATGGGGCTAAAATCTGCTCTGATACACCCAGGAGCCCTGCTGACTTCGTTGGGGTTGCATAGTTCTAACCCTGGGTTTCAGAGTGATCTCTGTCTGTCCTGGTGCCAGAGAGATGTCTTTCTTGGGTTGGTGGTTTTTCATACCCAAGTGCCTCTCCTGCAGCTTGTTTGATGTACCCCTGGGGTTTGGCTGAGCCTTGCTGGCGAGGAGGACATGCTCTACCTTGGGGCTCAAGAACCTTGGTTGTTTTCCATCAAAACAAACCGCCTGTTTCACACTGTTAGGCCAGCCGGTTCTCACTCACTTTACGGGTTGGATGTGGAAGGGGATCATCGATTTAGAAGATAAGAGCACAGAGGAGGGGAGAATCAACCACAGGTTGTAAAGCCTGAGAAACAGACTAAGGAAGCCTTCTCCTTTATTCTTGTTTCTGTTGTGAAAGCATCCAGAAATCCCAAGCAGGGACGAGGGCCCTGTTAGTCAGTCAGTCAGTCCCTGTCCTTGTCTAAGATTCTTACAGGGTAAAACAGGTGTCTGAACAGCCAGACGGGGATAGGGGACAGGAAGCAGTAGAGATGGGTATCAGTCTGAGTGGGAATAACAGTAGTTAGCCGGCCCCTTCTGCAGCTTTACATTCCATTGGCTGATGCTTTCTGGGACACAAAAGACAACCATCCCTAAAGGAGCAGAGCTCTGTGTAAGCCTGAAAGCTGGTCTCTCACCACCAGAAGTTGGTCCAATAAAAGATATGACCTCGCTGACCTTGTCTCTCTACTGTCCCTAAAAGCAGCCCAGCAGATGGCAGCATTTCCTGGGAAATCAGGAAAGGCACCTGCTTTACACTGTGTAGCCAGCTGACCCCAAAGGAGGGTGAGCTCCCTTCTCCGGATGGGCATTTTGCTGTCAGGCCTCATTGGCTGCTTAGTGTTTTGGCTGAGTTGGGTGCTGAACAGACTGAGGGGCAGATAGTCAGTGACCATGCAGGTGGGTGCTGTGCTGGCTTCCTCAGACAGCTCTGCAATGCACCTCAGTTCTGACCTGCTATTCCAGTGCTGGACCCTGTGCTATTCCAGTGCTGGACCTCACCCAGCAGGGCTGATGCACCACAGTTCTGAGCTGCCTCACCCTGTGGCAAACCCGGTCTTGGTGTCTCCTGAACAGAAGCAGCTAACCTTGCTGCTTTGGGAACGTAGGCAGATGCCCACTAGAAACCAGGGGGAGGTTCTCCCCAACTCACGTCACTTGTGACTCGCTGTAAATAAGACCCAGCTCTCCAAGGGGGAAGACAAGTACATTTGCCTACGCAGGGCTCGGCTGACATAAGAACACAGATCTTAAACTGATAGTCTTCAAAATGCAGAGCAGCCTAATCTGGACCAGAACTGTATGAACCTGCTCGTCTTCCCCTCACAGGTCAGCGTCCCGTTTAGGATTGAGAGAGCAAAGGAACCCCTGCTCTGGGATTATGTCTTCTCTTGTGATGTCACACAGGCCATTGTTCCAGCCAATGGGAAGCTGCTTATCTCTGTGCGTTTTAGCCCCCACACAGTAGGGGTGCAGAGTGTGGACTATTTCACCATCAAGCCGGTAGGGAACCTCACCCAAACGGTCCTGAAGGTGATTGGATCATGCAAAGGTATCAAAGGACAGTCCCCCACGTCTTCAGGCCCCCTTCTCATTGTGGGGTAGGGGAGTGGCTGACGGAGTGCCCCAGGACATGGGCTGGGACTGGCCTTCTGCAGGGTTCCATGTTCTTCTTGGCCGTAGTGGGGTGTAAATTCTACCACCCGCTTGTGCTTGGGCATGAGGCTATTGGAAGAGCACGTCCAGCTGTTTGCTGAGGCAGATTGATTCAGGGAACCTGTCAGATGATTCGTTTCTGACTTGGGATGATCCACTTTGGCTGGAATAGAGTGTGCTGCAGGGACAGAAATTAGTATGAAAGACCCAGGCATTGGTTGTTGTTCCAGGTCCTTTAGTGTTCCTGCAACATTCCTTCATGAACTTTGGCTGGCTCAACCTTGGAGAGTGTTTGACGCAGCCTTTGGAAATCAGCAACATTTCGGATGTCCCTGCCTATTACCAGTTTGACATTGATGGCAGAGAGAGCGTCTTCTCCTTTGATTGCCCATGTGGAGTCCTGAGCGGGATGGCCACTCTCATCCTGAGGGTGACCTTTCGGCCTGCTCACCCTATCATCTGTTACCGCAGAGTGGTTTGCCTCGTCCATCACCAGGTAGGAGGGGCAACGGGTGACGCTGTTACTGAGATGTCCAAGAATGAAGGAAATCTTTTCTGTTTGGGAACTTGCATCAGAGAGGGGATGGGTAACATGCTGTTACAGAACCCTGCTCATCTCGTGGTTATGTGTCTCCAGAGAAGGAAGGGATCTGTAAGTGACAGGAGAGTGCTGCCCGTCATTCTGCTGAGGAGATGTGTATAGGGTCAAGGGCTAGTGTCATCTATTCGATCTGGCTGTGTTAGGTACCAGGCAACTGCGCTCATTTCAGAGCAAGACGTCTGTCTCTAACACCAGGTTAAAAAATGAAACACAAATTGCTTCCCTCCCCTTGTTTGTTGATGAATGTAGGGCTATGAACACACACTGTGTTGGTACGGGTTGTGGTACACGAGCTTCCCCCACATGGCTCTGCCAGCGCACCTCAATCCTGACCTGCAGTACCCTCCTGTTCCAGGGTGGGGCTCTCTTTCACAGCCTGGCCTACAGGGCCCCCCACCTCAACCCTGACCTGTCTGCAATGCTTCCTTCTCTTCTAGTCCTGGGTTCCCCTACGTAGCCCTGTAAATCCATCACTGCGTCTCCTGCTAATCCAGCCTGGGCCTTTTCTGAGCAGACTCTTCACTGGGGTGTATTCTGCCAGGTGGTGTGGTAGATTGTTGATGTTCACCAGTACTAGAGGGAGATCTGCAAACTCCTCTCCCTTGTGAGTCAGGTTAGGTGTCTGGAAGTGAAAGTCTGGTGCACTGACCTTGCATCGTGTGCCACCTACATCCTTCCCTAATTCTAGCAAAGATATTGGGCCAAATCCAGAGGCAATGTCAATGGTGGTGTGTGTTTACACAGTGCTAAGTCGTAACTTACACTTTGGGGGGTGGGGTGTTGCGTAACAGGAAAAGCAGCCAACCGGAGGGCAGTCAAAGTAGCCTGTTTCCTGCAAGTGTTTCTGGCACTTCCCCAGAATCCATTGTTCCTGGATTTGTTTGGTACCTGCCATTCTGATACAACTAAACCAGCCATCCTGCGGCCAAGACATCTCTCGTGGTACAGAACCAACATGGCGCGAGGGCTGACCTTCTACCCACCCGACATCCTGAGCTCGATGCTGAGGGAGGGGAAGCTGCAGATGGATGAAAACAGAGCCCTCAAGCTGCCTCCACAGGTATGGGCTGCCTTGGGCAGATGCCACGCTGCCCTTGCTCTGCCCAGCAGGGTACCGGTTGCTCACTGCAGATGCCTTCATGCTAATTGTGCAGTTACAAATGTACATAGCATATATTTGCAAAAAGAAAAGGAGGACTTGTGGCACCTTAGAGACTAACCAATTTATTTGAGCATAAGCTTTCGTGAGCTACAGCTCACTTCATCGGATGCATGAAAGCTTATGCTCAAATAAATTGGTTAGTCTCTAAGGTGCCACAAGTCCTCCTTTTCTTTTTGCGAATACAGACTAACACGGCTGTTACTCTGAAACATAGCATATATTGGCATTCATCTGCCTGAGTTCTTATCCCGACTCAGTTAGTAGCCCACTGTGTGCCTTTGAATGAATCACTGGACTTTCTCTTGCCTCAGTCAACCTCAGATTGAAATTTGGCTAAAAAGCAGGAGCCTTCTTGGATCCTAAATGCTGAGCTTTCCTGGGAAACATGCTATAAAGGGGAAGTCCTCTGTGCTTAACTACAGCTTGTCGGTTGCATTGGCAGTCAGGGCTGTGGGGTCTCCTGGCTCCCATGTCTTGAGAATCATTTCCCTCAAGGGAGTGTGCTTTACTATAGTGCTTACCCCTGAGGTAGACAGAGATCTGTTTCCTTCTCCTAGGTCCCTGAAGACAAGCCCCCTGAGGAGTACCCATACATTGACCCCATGACTGAATATTTCCATGATGGCATAACCAGCGACCTCACCATCTTTCCCCCTCACGTCAGTGTCAGCGTTAGGGAGTTTGATTTTGGTTGCTGTGTGCGGCTCCAAGAGGTGGAACCACTTCCTCTCTGCCTGACCAATCACACCAAAGGAAAGATCACTGTTACGTGGACATGCAGGCCGGAGAGTCCCTTCCTAGTGACCCCTGAAACCTGCGACATCCCACCTCTGAAATCCACAGCCTTTCGCCTCATTTTCCAGCCCTCTCAGCTCAACACTCTGTATGCAGCAGAGCTGGAAGGCTTTGCCTTCTACAAGGTCAGTAGGAGTTACCAGTATCCACACCAAATGCAGCAGCATTAATGTCAAGGGCTTGACTGAAATCTAGACCTATGGCTTTCACCTTGTTGGGCCTAAGATCTGTCCACCCCAGTGCTCCAGTCCCAAGGTAGGGAGTGAGTTAAGGAGAAATCACATTGCCACAACACTGTTTGGGTGGGTTAGGCTGAGTTGGCTTTCTTTAAATGGCATTTTGTTATATCAGACTTTCTCTGGTCTTAGTGAGTAACCTAAGGAGGATAAATGCTCCCCAACCAGCTGCCTGTTCCATTGCTGATCCTTCCCGGTCTGTGGGCAGGCTTGGAAGTACCCACAAAGTTTGACAACAAAATGATTGAGAATCATTTCACTGACACCCTCCTCTTGCCATGTCCTGAGTTCAGGCCAGTCAGTGTGAGCGGCAGGATGGCTGGGGAGCGAAGAGTTGGTTCAATGGTTGAGGCACTCGTCCAGGACTCAGAAGACCAAGGTTGAGTTCCCAGCTCTTCCACAGGCTTCCTGTGTCACCTTGGGCATGTCACTTAGTTTCTCTGGGGTTCAGTTGCTGTAATATGGCGATAAGAGCATGTCACAGGCGCGTGGTGAGGGTAAATGCATTAAAGATTGTGAAGCTCAGATACCTGCAGTAGTGGGGGCCAGATAAGTACATAAGATAGACAGCGAAGGTCTCCAGGCATTGGGATGTCACTCTCTGGAGGTCATTCCTGATCCCGCCCTGACCAGCTCTGCTTCCCTGACGCATGTCATCTCCTCTGTATCCCCTGAGGGTGGCAATCTCATGAATGGCTGCTCATGCTGGCCCATGTGCTATCTCATTTAAAGATGGTTCTGTGGCACATTCCCTCCCCACAGATGCACGATTCTCTTTCTCCTTTGCCTGCAGGTGCTGAGACACTATAGTAACATTGAGGAGGACAGCACCATGTGTCCATCCTGGTGCCTGACCATCCGGCTGAGGGGCCACACCTTTGAAGCAGATCGGCAGCACTTCATTCCGCATTATGTCCTGGACTCCCCCAAGGTGAGTGTGGTTAGTGTGTGTCACATGGAAGTATGTGGTGAATCTTTGATGTGGAGAGTCCTGGAGTACAGAACCCTCTTTCCTGCTGTCCTAGTCAGAGACATGCTTTGGGTGGCTTCCTACTGTATGGAGACTCCCAGCTTAGGACAGGTCGGGGGGTCCCCCTGTATCCCAGTTCTCTTGTGTCCCAGCTTGCAGTGAACATCTTGGTCCTTCCTGTCAAAGCTGATCTCGTCACTGGTAAGGACTGCTGAGTTCGCCCCTCTCCCCTCTCCGTCCACTGGGCTGGGGGGTCAGCAGCAGAGCGGTGCACCAAGACTTCATTGGAAGAGAGGTCTCCTGCAAGGCAAAGTGCGACGTAAGCCAGGCTCTTGCTGCTGCTTCTCCGGCACAGGGGTCGTCGTCCTTCCCATGAGGCTAAGGAAGATCCGACTCCAGGAGCCTGCAGCCTTCTAGGAAGAGTCCTCCTGAGACGTCAGGCGAGACTCCCCAGCTAGCCCAGGGGCTGCCTGGGTAACTTGCCAAGAACCCAATAGCCACATGTGATTTGCATAAAGTGGAGCAGATTGCAGCCATCTTTGTCTTTAACCCAGAAGCAGGGCCTGCAGAGGTCGCTGGTCCCAGTGTGCAGCCTGGCTGTTTGGATTGGTAAGAAGCATTGCATGCTGGGCTTGGAGTCTCAGCAGGCCACTTCAGACAAATAAAGGAGTGGGCAGGTGCAGTCCTCACAGCTCCATGGGTTGCTGTTGGCCGCACTTTGCCCACTTTAGAGTGAATTCACTTTCCTCTCTTGCTTCCTTAGAAGTAGTGGCAGGGTTCACCTAGGGCTCAGGCTGGCACTTGTCAGACTTTGGAAAGGGAAATTCAACTAGACAAAGATTTCCTGTGTAAATTGGCCTTCTGAAATGAACCCAGCCCTCCCGGCTCGCTTTCTGTCCATCAGGTTTTCCCTGCGGTGGGTCCGAACACCAACACCTACCGCAGCGTGCTGCTCTGGAACGTTGGCACTTCCCCGATCACCTTCTGCATGAACCAGGACATCTGTCCCTCCGTTTTGGTCAAACCCTGCTCAGGGTCCGTAGCCCCAGGAGCCCACCAAATCTTCCTTCTCTCAACGCAGCCGGTGGACATGGCCACACACCAGCACATCCTGTCCTTGCAGCTGAACTCCTATCCCAAGTACACCCAGGTAGAGCAAGGATAGAAGGGCTGTTTTGTATTCTGGTCTCTCTCTTTGTGATAACCTTCACCGTGGGCCTGGTTATTTCTCCTTTTTGGTAGTTTGTTTCTTCTGTTTTGGAAATGGGAATTTAAAGTTGTGACGCAGCAGGGAGGGGGAGTGTTGACCTGGGAATGTGGCAGGGGAGTTTCAATGGGAGACCTGAGAGCCTGTAACCTGAGCCAGGAGGGGGAGGGGGAGGTGAATGTGAGCCCAGGAATGTGAACAGAGGCTGCAGGAGAGAGCCTGCTGGGGGGGGTTAGTTTCAGTTTGGTGCTGGGTGATGGAATGCAGGGAACCCCAGGACTGGGGTCTAAGTTCCCTGCTCCCCCAAAAGGACTTGACTGAGGGGTCCTGGCTGTGCCCACAAGCTCTGTTTGAGACTGTGCCCTGTTGTCCAATAAACCTTCTGTTTTACTGGCTGGCTGAGAGTCTCGGTGAATCCCAGGAAGAGGGGTGCAAGGCCTGGACTCCCCCACAGTCTGTGACAACTGGTGGTAGCGGTGGGATCTACTGCACCCCATGGATGGCGCTTCCTGCAGTAAGTGACTGGGGAGCAGTAAAATGAAGGGGGATTGACGGGGACCAGGCGTGCTGAAGATTCAGAGAGAGAAGGTTTCAGGAGGCGGTTAACCCCTGGGAGTGTGTGACCAGAGAGAAGGACTTTTGCAGTAACAGGGTCCCCCGGGGGATTGCAGTGAGTGGTCCCGGGGCAGAGGTGTCTGCAGCTCGACCCTGGCAAAGAGGTAGTGACCTCAAGAAGGACTGGCACCCTCGGGGTTTTTCCTGGAAACCATGGAAAGCCGCCCAGGCCTGTGAGTGGCCAGCAGGGAGATGTACGCTAAATGCCTGAAGAGCGACCTGGTGGAGCTGTACAGGCAGAGGGGGCTGCGCATTGGGAGGTCCACCAAGGAACAGCTGATTGCCCAGTTGGAGGAGAAGGATGACCCAATCCCTGTCCCTGAGGGAAGCCGCCCGGTGGACGCAGCGTGGGCCCTGGGGCCTGACCGGGCTGGGAGGGGTCAGACTGCTGCCGAGGACATCCCGAGACCCTTCCTACCTGGGCCTGGGGAAAGGGTTGGGGGAAGCCCGGCGAATACCGAGGGCACCCTGACCCCGGCAGCCAGCAGGGGATCCTCCCGACGGAGCTCCCCATCCCTGGAGCGGATGCAGCTGGAATGGGAGAGGCAGATGAAAATGAGGGAGCTGGAGGATCATGAAAAGTAACGTCAACATGAGGAGAAACAACGTCAACATGAGCAGGAGGAGAAGGAGAGGGAACTTTAGGAGAAGGAGAGGGAACGTCAGGAGAAGGAGAGGCAACGTAGGCATGAGCAGGAGGAGAAGGAGAAACAAAGTGCATAGACAATCCAGGAAGTTTTTGGAAAGCGTAGGGGACAATTTCCTGGCGCAAGTGCTAGAGGAGCCAACTAGGGGGGGCGTTTTTCTTGACCTGCTGCTCACAAACCGGGTAGAATTAGTGGGGGAAGCAAAAGTGGATGGGAATCTGGGAGGCAGTGACCATGAGTTGGTTGAGTTCAGGATCCTGACGGAGGGAAGAAAGGTAAGCAGCAGGATACGGACCCTGGACTTCAGGAAAGCAGACTTCGACTCCCTCAGGGAACGGATGGCCAGGATCCCCTGGGGGACTAACTTGAAGGGGAAAGGAGTCCAGGAGAGCTGGCTGTATTTCAAGGAATCCCTGTTGAGGTTACAGGGACAAACCATCCCGATGAGTCGAAAGAATAGTAAATATGGCAGGCGACCAGCTTGGCTTAATGGTGAAATCCTAGCGGATCTTAAACATAAAAAAGAAGCTTACAAGAAGTGTAAGGTTGGACATATGACCAGGGAAGAGTATAAAAATATTGCTCGGGCATGTAGGAATGATATCAGGAGGGCCAGATCGCACCTGGAGCTGCAGCTAGCAAGAGATGTCAAGAGTAACAAGAAGGGTTTCTTCAGGTATGTTGGCAACAAGAAGAAAGCCAAGGAAAGTGTGGGCCCCTTAATGAATGAGGGAGGCAACCTAGTGACAGAGGATGTGGAAAAAGCTAATGTACTCAATGCTTTTTTTGCCTCTGTCTTCATTAACAAGGTCAGCTCCCAGACTGCTGCGCTGGGCATCACAAAATGGGGAAGAGATATCCAGCCCTCTGTGGAGATAGAGGTGGTTAGGGACTATTTAGAAAAGCTGGACGTGCACAAGTCCATGGGGCCGGACGAGTTGCATCCGAGAGTGCTGAAGGAATTGGCGGCTGTGATTGCAGAGCCATTGGCCATTATCTTTGAAAACTCGTGGCGAACGGGGGAAGTCCCGGATGACTGGAAAAAGGCTAATGTAGTGCCAATCTTTAAAAAAGGGAAGAAGGAGGATCCTGGGAACTACAGGCCAGTCAGCCTCACCTCAGTCCCTGGAAAAATCATGGAGCAGGTCCTCAAAGAATCAATCCTGATGCACTTGCATGAGAGGAAAGTGATCAGGAACAGCCAGCATGGATTCACCAAGGGAAGGTCATGCCTGACTAATCTAATCGCCTTTTATGATGAGATTACTGGTTCTGTGGATGAAGGGAAAGCAGTGGATGTATTGTTTCTTGACTTTAGCAAAGCTTTTGACACGGTCTCCCACAGTATTCTTGTCAGCAAGTTAAGGAAGTATGGGCTGGATGAATGCACTATAAGGTGGGTAGAAAGCTGGCTAGATTGTCGGGCTCAACGGGTAGTGATCAATGGCTCCATGTCTAGTTGGCAGCCGGTATCAAGTGGAGTACCCCAAGGGTCGGTCCTGGGGCCGGTTTTGTTCAATATCTTCATAAATGATCTGGAGGATGGTGTGGATTGCACTCTCAGCAAATTTGCGGATGATACTAAACTGGGAGGAGTGGTAGATACGCTGGAGGGGAGGGATAGGATACAGAAGGACCTAGACAAATTGGAGGATTGGGCCAAAAGAAATCTGATGAGGTTCAATAAGGATAAGTGCAGGGTCCTGCACTTAGGACGGAAGAACCCAATGCACAGCTACAGACTAGGGACCGAATGGCTAGGCAGCAGTTCTGCGGAAAAGGACCTAGGGGTGACAGTGGACGAGAAGCTGGATAGGAGTCAGCAGTGTGCCCTTGTTGCCAAGAAGGCCAATGGCATTTTGGGATGTATAAGTAGGGGCATAGTGAGCAGATCGAGGGACGTGATCGTTCCCCTCTATTCGACATTGGTGAGGCCTCATCTGGAGTACTGTGTCCAGTTTTGGGCCCCACACTACAAGAAGGATGTGGATAAATTGGAGAGAGTCCAGCGAAGGGCAACAAAAATGATTAGGGGTCTGGAACACATGAGTTATGAGGAGAGGCTGAGGGAGCTGGGATTGTTTAGCCTGCAGAAGAGAAGAATGAGGGGGGATTTGATAGCTGCTTTCAACTACCTGAAAGGGGGTTCCAAAGAGGATGGCTCTAGACTGTTCTCAATGGTAGCAGATGACAGAACAAGGAGTAATGGTCTCAAGTTGCAGTGGGGGAGGTTTAGATTGGATATTAGGAAAAACTTTTTCACTAAGAGGGTGGTGAAACACTGGAATGCGTTCCCTAGGGAGGTGGTAGAATCTCCTTCCTTAGAGGTTTTTAAGGTCAGGCTTGACAAAGCCCTGGCTGGGATGATTTAACTGGGAATTGGTCCTGCTTCGAGCAGGGGGTTGGACTAGATGACCTTCTGGGGTCCCTTCCAACCCTGATATTCTATGGTTCTATGATTCAAAGACAGCATGAACTGGAGCTGGCCAGGCTAAGGAGCAGTGGGGTGGGTGAGTGCTGTGAGTGTGGGGGGACCCAAGACTGCAAGGAGCTTTGATAAGTGCTTCCTGGCCCAGCGGAAGGAGGGGGAGGACACAGATAGCTTCTTGACGGCCTTTGAGAATGCCTGCGAGATGCACAGGGTTGACCCTGCAGACAGGCTCCAGTTTCTCACCCCCTTACTGGACCCCAAAGCCATGGAGGTGTACAGCCAAATGACAGGGGCGGAGGCAGGGGACTACGAACTGTTCAAACAGGCCCTGCTCCCTGAGTTTGGGCTGACCCCCGAGATGTACCGGAGAAGGTTCCGGAGTCAGCGTAAAACGCCTGAGGTCACCTACCTACAACTGGTCAACCGAATGCAGGGGTATGCCCGCAAGTGGACAGCTGGGGCCCAAGCTAAAGAGGACCTGCTTGACCTAATCATACTGGAGCAACTGTATGATCAGTGCCCTTCCGACCTGAGGCTGTGGTTGGTGGACAAAAAGCTACAGAACCTGCAGCATGCAGGGCAGCTGACCAACGAGTTTGTGAACAGTTGGTCAGGGGGTAGCAGGGAGGAATCCCAAAAGAACAGGCCCCCCTGATGCAGAGAGAGAGTCACCCTGTGAACTCCCAGCGGGGAAATGTGGAGAACCCCCTCCCAAGGGGAACGCCTGGTGTCGGGACCCTCCGACCCACTCGAGGGGACCAACGTGACCTGAGCTGCTATCACTGTGGCCAGAGAGGCCACGTACGGACCCAGTGCCCCAGGCTCAGGGACAGACTGAACAGACGCAACCTACCCAGGGTTAACTGGGTAGGGACCCAGCTGGATGAGGGGCAGACCGCCCAGGCAAGGGGGGCTGCCAGCTTACCACCTGCTCCGGGGGGGAAGAGTACCCCAGGCCAGCTCCACCAGAGGGCTGGACTCAGGGTGCTCGGTTTACAGGGTGGGCGCGGGGCTGTCCCTCTGGAGCGAGTGCCTTGTTCCCCAGGAGGTGGATGGGAGGAAGGTCAATGGATACTGGGATACGGGCGCGGAGGTGACACTGGCCCGGCCCGAGGTGGTGGCCCCAGATCGGGTGGTGCCCAACACCTACCTGACCCTGATGGGGGTGGGCGGGACCCCATTCAAGGTGCCCATGGCAAGGGTACCCCTGAAATGGGGGGGCCAAGGAGGGCCCCAAGGATGTGGGGGTGCACCACCACTTGCCCACTGAGGTTTTGATGGGGGGAGACCTAGAGGACTGGCCAACAAGCCCCAGACCGCCCTGGTTGTGACCCGTAGCCAGAGCCGGCGAGGGGCACTGCGCCCTGATCTTGGGGAGGGTACCATACCGGAGGTGCAGGACCCTACCCTGGTTGGGAGGGAGTGCCGAGGGGCACGGCTCAGAGAGGCTGTGGCCTCAGACCCAGCCAGTGAGAGGGAACCGGGCCCCATCCCTTCCCCAGCTGCTGAGTTCCAGGCCAAGTTGAGGAAAGATCCCTCCTTGCGGAAGCTCAGGGACCTGGCCGACCTCAGTGTGGTCTGGACCATGAGGAGAGGCTGCCAGGAGAGGTTCCTGTGGGAGAAGGGGTTCTAGCAAACCCAGACTTTGACAAGCCCTTTATGGTGTTCACTGATGCCTCAGACACGGGACTAGGGGCAGTGTTAATGCAGGAGGATGGAAAGGGGGAGAGACACCCCATCGTGTACCTGAGCAAGAAGTTTCTACCCCGGGAGCCACACTACGCGGCCATCGAGAAGGAGTGCCTGGCCATGGTGTGGGCCCTCAAGAAACTAGAGCCCTATCTCTTCGGGCGACACTTCACCGTGTACACCGACCACTCTCCCCTGACCTGGCTGCACCAGATGAAAGGAGCCAATGTCAAGCTCCGGAGATGGAGCCTACTCCTGCAGGATTATGACATGGACGTAGTCCACGTGAAGGGACGTGCCAACATGATAGCGGATGCGCTGTCCCGGAGAGGGGGCCCTGAACTTCCCCAGGTCACTGGTCAGAGTGACCCCGCTCAGTTCAGTCTCAAGGGGGGAGAGATGTGACGCAGCAGGGAGGGGGGAGTGTTGACCTGGGAATGTGGCAGGGGAGTTTCAATGGGAGACCTGAGAGCCTGTCACCTGAGCCAGGAGGGGGAGGGGGAGGTAACACCTCTGCCCGGGAATGTGAACAGAGGCTGCAGAAGGGAGCCTGCTGGGGGGGGTTAGTTTCAGTTTGGGGCTAGGTGGTGGAACGCAGGGAACCCCAGGGCTGGGGTCTAAGCTCCCCGCTCCCCCAGAAGGACTTGACTGAGGGGTCCTGGGTGTACCCACAAGCTCTGTTTGAGACTGTGTTCCTGTTGTCCGATAAACCTTCCATTTTACTGGCTGGCTGAGAGTCTCAGTGAAGTCCAGGAAGAGGGGTGCAGGGCCTGGACTCCCCCACACTCCGTGACAAAAGTCTTCTAAAATGTCCTTTGGGTATTGTCAATGTGCCCATTTCTTATTGGCACAGCAGGTGCCTTCCAGGGCCTGGTGCCCCTTGTTGTCCTGCTTGCCTTGTGCCTGCTCTCCAGAACTGTCCGTGACAGCCCAACAGGCAGGCCCGGAGTCCTTCCCCCTCTGAGCTCAGCCGTGTTGTGATCCCAGGTGCCTTTTGGAAGGAGATGCAAATCTGCCTGATTCTTTCAGAGCTCAGCTAAGATTTTCTGCTACTGTATATTCCCTTTCCCTGAGTCCCATAGGAGATCCTGCTCCGGAGCAATGGCGAGTCCCTTCTGTTGCTCTTAGAAGGAGATGGGAATCTGTACTTCAAGCCTACCTGTGTGGGAACCTCAACCACACGCACTTACACCATAAAGAACTGCACAAGGTTGCCAATGCACTTCAAGTGGAAGATCCAGGAGTCTGACAGCAAGGTCCTGTCCGTCAAGCCCGCCACAGGGGTCATCCAGCCCAGCGAAGCCTTGGTGAGTTCTGCTGAAGTCATTTTCTTTCGCCACCCACCATACAGCTGTAGAGAGCTGAGAGCAAAAACACATGGCAGTAGTTCACAGCCCCATAGGCCAAGGGCGGAGGGTGCCAGTACGGGTTTTGGGTAGAGGACCTAGCCAGCTTCCTCCAGCTTGATCTTGAAGTAGATTTGGTTCACCACATGCTTGTTTCCTTCCAGACACTAGGAGCAAATATATTGTGGAGGGCAGCGAGAACTGGAGCCTCTGAGAAGGCCTGGCTGTGAATGTCTGGGCGTGTGTTCCCAGTAAGAACCCCCAAAACAGGGGTCAGGTAATGGGCAGAGACACAATCAGGATCAGGCCAAAGCTGAATGGAAGCTGGCAGGTGGTAAGCTGGAGTGTGACCAAGACAGCAGTGAGGGAGGAAGGTGCTGTCTGTCTTATACACTCAGGATTGTCAGCTGCTCCATAATGTGTTTGGAATTGACTCCTTGGCCCGGGCAGCAGAGAGGCTGGGTACACCAGTGAATGCCCTCTCCCTCCTGTGATTCTAGGCTCAGGCATGGACCTT
Organism: Lepidochelys kempii; assembly: GCF_965140285.1. Lineage (NCBI taxonomy): Eukaryota > Metazoa > Chordata > Testudines > Cheloniidae > Lepidochelys > Lepidochelys kempii. The sequence continues at coordinate 1,781,635 of NC_136390.1, forward strand.
TACTCCTGGCAAGGAGACCAAGTATCTCCTGCGAAGCTGGGTGTCAGTGTGGAGACCCCAAGGGAGTTCAGCCCCTGAGTCTCCTGAGAGCACCCGCTACACCCTGCGGGTTATTGGCGAGGGGGCACTGGGCACCATTGGGGTAAGTACCAGCATGTGGGAGAGGGGGAAGAGAAGGAGTATCTCCCCGGGGGATTAATTGGCTAAGCAGAATCTCCAGCCTCCTAGTAATGTACTAGAGGAGGGTACTTGGAGCCCAGTGGCGGCTTCTTTCCAGAGAGAGGGAGGTGGTGGTAGAGGAAAGAATGTTACTCCCGCTCTGCTGTGCTTCTGGGTTGGCCTTGCATTCAGCAGGAATCCATCACCCATCCTTCCTTTTGTTATCAGGTGCCTATGCAGCTCCCCTGCTCTATGTGTTGGGCAAAGGTCCATATTAAGACTACAAGTCCCAGCAGGCAATGCTTTATAATCTCCTTGGTACATATTGGGTCCTGGAGTCAAACTTTGCACATCGCTGCGTTACACTGTGTATATTGGCCTAGCCAAATAGCAGCCTTGTCCTGCCCCCTGAGCAGTCGGCAGTGATGTAACAATACCACCCTGATTCTTGTGTGCCGCCTTTGGGCTCTAGGCTCAAGAGGAGCAGCTGGACCTAGGGAACATTCTGGTTGGCGGCCTGCAGTCCTGTGACCTTGTATTGTTGAATAATGGGACCTGTTCTCTGAACTACATCCTCCACGTGGAGCAGATGATCACAGGACCGTGTGACCCTGAGGAAGTTCTCAGCGATCCGCTAGGTATTGAAAGAATGTTTGGGGAGGTAGAGTGGGGGGCATTGGGCCTCATTTTTATTGCAGACAAAGGCATTCTAAAATGGATGAATTGCTCTTGCCAGCTCGAGAAACACCTATTCTTTCTGTGACAGCTGGTCTGTTTGAGAAGGTGCAGGTGTGTCTGTCTGTCTGTCTCTCATTCTATACTGGGTACCTTGTACAAACCTCTGCCACTATTGTTAAAGGTGTAACAAATGTCTACTAAAACAAAAGCTTCCTGTTCTCATCATTCACCAGTTCCACCAGTATTGCTCACTTCAGCTGAAAATTTCCATGCTGGGGTCCTGCTCAAAGTTTCAGCTCAAAGGGTAAAATTTTGAGCAAAATCAATTCAGAAGTTTTTGGATTTGGGGAGAAAAACCTTTCTTTTAAAAATAATATCAGTGCACACCTTTTTAAACAGGGCTAGAAGCAAAACAATCTCCAGATTGACACTTGGAGCTTGTCCTGGACAGTCCTCCATGAGGACTCGTGTGTGTCCGTGTTTGGTCTGGACTGAAAATGGCACACTAGGTGTGTGCAGAACAAATATGTACATTCTGAACACGGTATATACAGATATAGTGTGATATATACATAGAGAGAGAATTATACTGAGACCAAGAGGTCAGTGCCCTCCCGGTACTGACTCCCTTTCCTTTCTCATGTAGCTTTAGAGCTGGATCATTACAAGGGAATGATTCCTGCAAGGTCAAAGGCCATTGTTCAAGTAACCGTCAGCCCAGCCCGTCAACTGCATTACACCTGGTCAATCAGTTACACCATTTCCATGCCTAAAGGTGAGAGCCCTGGCTTGCCGGGAAGAACCAAAAGGGCCATTCCATCCCATCCAGCCAGGGGGCCCTTTCTACGCCAGACATAAACTGTGTCTGAATCTGTGAAGATGTCAGCTCCCAGCTGCGTCCCTCCCTCCATTCCCAGTGGATTACTCCTGCCGGCGGGAGTCTCTGTGCTGAACAGCTTGGCTGGACTCACAGGGGATGTTTTGCTTTCTCCCTTGCCCCTATGCTGTCTGCAGAGATGGTGTTTGACACAGCTGAGCCCTGGGGTGCTGAGGTAGAGATGGTTCCCAGTCCACCCAGGCCCCACATTGTCCCCTCTCCTCCACATGCCGATGTCCCACCCAGGCAGCTTCCCTTTATATGTCTTATAACAGACATGGTCATGTGTTGGTTGCTTCTGAAACTTGTGCCCGGGCATGCCAGGCAGGGGTCTGGCTCTCTGTTGGGGATCCAGACCCTACTTCTAGCCCAGCCTGGGCAGCTTCCCTCAACATTGCACTGACTAGTTCTTGTCTCTCCTCCCACAAGCTCTGGATCCTGCAAACACGGTAGGGGAGCAGCAGGCCCTCTGCTGTGTAGTAGCGACGGGCGTCTACCCCTCTGTCTGCGTCACGGATGTGTGTGCAGCAGGAAGTGCCCGCGGCATCAGCAAGCTGCACCTCTGGAGGCTCTTTGCACTGGAAACTCTGAACCAGTACTTGGAGCGAGACCCCACCTCCGCAGAGCTCACCTACAGGGTTCCCACAAGGCACAGGTGACTTGAGACCTGGCCCAGAGGAGTCTGTAACCTGCAGTACAATCCAGGCAGGGAAAGCATGGCCAGAGGGTTTGATTTGCAGCTCGGTGTTACCTAGAAATCTTTGCTGACTCCTTCTCAGCCCCAAAGCAGGCAGCTCCTCACCTCTCCCTGGCCCGCTGCCTGTGTGCCCTGTCTTGTCCTTTCCCCTCTGCGGGGAGGCTGTAAACCTTGGAATTTCACCTCGCCTTTCTCCCTCTCTTCTTGGGCCCATCTCCATGGACTCAGCATTGCCCTGCTGGATAGTAGCAGGGCATGGAGAATGGGAATGAGTCCCACCCCGCTCCCCTGCGTGCAGCCATCCAGAGGTGATGCAGTGAGCCTGGGTGGGCACTGCTCTCCCTCAGGCCCCCATCTCCTCTCCAGGGCCCAGCGTCTGGCTGAGCTGCCATTCTGGCTGTGCTGTGTGGAGTCATCTCTCTTTTCAGGAGGGCAGTAGCGCTCCTGGGTCAGCCAGGGGGGTTCCTTGCTGTGACCTGTGTTGTGCCCGCTCTAGGCACTAAGTGTGCTGTGCCTACCCAGCGCGCTCAGCCCCCTCTGGGTGTTGAGATTCCCCATGTGGCAGTTTATGGGTGTGAAGGGAAGAGCCACCTTAGACAGAGGCAGCTCTCAGGAGGAGGGGAAAGTGTTTAAGCATCTGGGTGCCTCCTCTGGGCAGCTGATGTTCCTGGAGTGTGGAGCCCTCGAGAGGAGTGAAGGTCACGAGCTTCTGCTGTTACCCAAGGGAGGAGCCTCCCAGCAGTTGTGTTATGTCCAGCTCCAGCAGCACCTCCAGGGAGCTTTCCTTCCTCTTGGCTTGATTTCATCTCCTCTTTCTCTGCCCTGCACAGCATCTGCCCAGTCCCTCCCGTGCACACTCCCGTCCTGCTGGATTTCAACTTTGGGGCTGCTCCAATCGAAGCCGAGCCGTCTGTGGTGATCCTCATGCTGGAGAACAATGGGGTGGTGCCGGTGGAATGGTACGTAGCTCTCGTTAAACCCAGTGCCTTCCTCTGGAATCAGAGCTGCTGCCCCAGGACACGGAGCTGCTCCCAGGGCACTGAGTGCACTTGGCATCTAAGGGGCTCTGTGTTCTGAGGGGGTGAGCTGGAGGAGATTTGACAGGGGACTTCAGCGGGAGGGTTCTGAATACCCGGCTGGGCTGAACTCCGTCCCATCACCCACCTGGGGCCCTTCTACAGAGGAAAAGCAAGGGTCGCTGCCCATCACAAACTGTGCGGGACTGTCCCAGTTTTCATGGCTCCATCTTGTGTCCTGCAGGTCAGGCCTGAGACTCATGGCTCTATCTGTGTGGGGAACCCAGGATTGGGTTCCAGAGGGTTCTGCAGACCAAGCCTGGGGGGGACTGGCAGGATGGCAGTGGTGAGGAGTTTCCAGCACTTCCATGCCTTGTGCTAAAGCTGATATCTTCATGATCCCAGACCTTGGCATATTTACCATCAGAACAAGGGGAATGATGCCCATTCTCATTCCTGCTCTGGCTGACTGGCTTTGCTGAGTCCATAGGGCCTTTCTGTTCCCGTCTGACCAGAAGATTGATGTGGAGCACTGGGCAGAAAACACAGAATTCAACCCCAGTGAGCTGCACCAGATGAGAGTTCAGGACAACCAGCTCTTCAGTGTTTCCCCAAAGTCAGGAAGACTCTTCCCAGGACAGGAGCAAACAGTGCAGCTCTCTCACAGGTGACAGTTCATGCCCCCCTCTCCTGGGCCTTCCCTTCCACAGGAGTCAGTGCGTACCTGCCAGGATCCTCCTGTACCTCAATGCTGGAAACATTCCCATCACACGGTGCGTCCCCAGCAGGCCCCCAGAGAAGTCCCTCTGACTTTGTCCCCTTTTTTCTGACCCCAGTGTGGTCTTTACAGCAATCACGTTAATATCTTTTAAAACTGTGCTAGCTGGACAGAGTGGGGACTGGAAAGGTGGCTGGGGAGCTGCTTCCCAGAGCCGGTTTGTGTGGTTTTATCGATTAGTAGTTTTTCAAAAAATCAGGGTGGCCCAGGGACTGGCTGAGTCAGTGACAGCGGCGCTGTATAGAAAAATGAACCAGCTTTGCATTCCCTTGGGGTCTAACCCTGATTGCCCCTAACTCTTCTGGACTCCAGGAGCTCCAGGGCTCGGCCTGTACATTGGTGCGTGTCTATATCAAATACAGTTGTGCCCCTCCCTGCGTCAATGGCCCTTATTCTACGGTGACTCTCTTTAGCAGGGAGATGAATTGTCTCGCATTCACTGTGTGACCCTCGATTCTGTCACTCCAGGCACAGGGTTAGATTTTTAATGTTTTCCTCTCTCTCTCTCTCTCGCTGACCCTGGTGGTTTTTCTTGCCCTGCTAGACATGATTTCGTCGGCACTGATCGGCTCCCGGTCCTGCTGAAGGTCTCCCATGGCCGAGAGATTCTGGTAAGATAGCAGGCGTTGCTTGTCGCGCAGCTAGCAGGCCAGTGAGTTCCAGGAGCTGAATTCACACGGAGGCACTTTACACAGGAGCTGCGAAGCATTCACTAAATGGTGGCCTTCCCGTGGGGTCAGTACCGAACCAGTACCTTAGCCTGGGGCTAGGGGGCGTTGTGATGGAGGTGCCTTCTTGCAGATGAGGCATGAAACCCAGATTCAATCAGTTTGTAGTCCCATGGCACCTTTCATAGATTAGGGAACACTAAATCGTCTAGTCTGTCCACCTGCATGGCACAGGCCATTGACATTCGCCCAGTTACACCAGGATTGAGCCCAAGAACTCATTTGATTAGAACAGCTTCCAGAAAGGCTCCAGTCTAGAGCTGATGACATCAAGAGAAGGAGAATCCAGCCCTTCCCGTGGGAGTTGGTTCCACTGGTTAATCACCTTCTGTTAAAAAATTGTGCTTTATTGGAATTGGACTTTGTCTGGCTTCAGCTTCCAGCCCTTGGCTCTTATTCTGCCTTTCCCTGACTACTGAGATTACATGCCTTCTACTACCTAGCGTTTTCTCCCCTCGGCCTTCCTTTTGAGAAACGAGACAGACTGAGCTCTTTGGCAGGTGCCAGTGTGGCGGTGGCCCTGTCAGTCTGTATCCACAAAAAGAACAGGAGGACTTGGGGCACCTCAGAGACTCACACATTTATCTGAGCATATAAGTAGCTCACGAACGCTTATGCTCAAATAAATTTGTTAGTCTCTAAGGTGCCACAAATACTCCTGTTCTTTTTGAGCTCTTTGAGTCTCACTCTAGGGTGTTCTTCCAGCCCTTGAATAATTTTTGTGGCTCTTTTCTGCACCATCTCCAGTTTTTCAACGTCCTCTTTAAAATATGGACCCTCTTTGCCATGTCATTGCACTGGGAGCTCACGTTCAGCTGCTTACCCACTCTGACCCCTAAACCCTTTTCAGCGTCCCTGCTTTCCAGTCCCCCATTCTGTAGGTGTGGCCTGAAGTCCTTGTTCCTGGATGTGTGACCTTGCAGTTGGCTGTAATGAAATGCAGTTTGTTTGAATGAGCTCAGCTCATCAAGTGATCCAGCTCGCTCTGTAGGACAGCCCTCCCTCATTACTACCATTCCGCCAACATTTGTGTCATCTGCAAATTTTATCAGCAGCAATTTTATATTTACATCCCGATCGTGGATGAAAATGTTGAATAGCATCAAGCCTAGAACTGCTCCCTGTTGGACCCCATAGAAATGCCCTATTCGACAAGGGTTCCCCCCGATGGCTATTTTTGGAGATCTGTGAGTTAGTCAGTTCTCAATACATTTAAAATGTGCTTTGTTGAACAAGACCAATTTTCCATAAGCCACGTTGACTGGCATTAATTAAGTTCCTATCCTTTATCAGTTGAACCCTGTAGAGTGGGCTACAAATGTCAGCTCCATGGCAAAATTCCTGCATGGGTGCCAGCGTCCTGCCACCTGAACCCCACTGGCGTTCTCCTTGGAGGGGGTCTGGGATTCTGCCCTGAGGATTGTTACATGGTACAGCCGGTGCAGAGGAGCCCCATCCTTCCACGGCTCCACTGGCTCCACACTCATTTCAGGAGCCAGCTCAGAACAGCCTTCCTGGTTTTTCAATCTTCCACACACTTGCCCACCCTGCAGTATCTCATGGACCTTGCTTCTCTACTTGCTTCCAGACTCCCTTTCCTAGTCTCACACTGGCTGGTTCTCTGCCGCTCCACACAATTGGTGCAAGAGTCTTCACCTCTGCAGTTCATGCCCTCTCTCTGGTATATTTACCCTCCCTTCATCACTCCTCCTCATCAACACCGTCTCACTTCAAATCCCTCTGAGCTCCAGCGTGTGATCGTCAGGATCTCCCACAGCTTCTGAGGTGTGAAGGCAGCTATTCCTTCAGTGCCGGCAGGTGGTGCATTTTGTCCTGCCTGTACAAAGGTGGGGACAGCAGCCCACGTGCCTTCATCTGTCAGTTCTTTTCTCCGCAACCGTGAGTGAGGAGCTGCCACTTGTTCTCCCTGCCTTGCAGATCACTAAAACAGCTAAGAGCTGCTCCTGTTTTGCCTTTTTCCCTGAGGGTTTCCTTGGGATTGGAACTAATTTCTCTTTCTCAGTTAGAGCCAAAGTCACCTTGTGCTCTTCTGGGCACGGCTCAGACCTCCGTGAGCCTTCCTGTCTGTCTCTGAAGTTTCCTCGGAGAGCTTTGTGTTCACATTGTGTTTTATTTTCCGTTCCTTTCTTTCAGGGCTGTCGTCAGCTGGAAATCCAGCCCGTTGAACAAGTTGTTCAAACAGTGGCTTAACTGTACCTGCCCCTGAAGCCCTTGGATGGGCTCCCTGTGTGATGCCGGCTTGGCACACTCCAGAGAGGGGCCGACAGCTTTCTGCCAGCCAGCCAGGAAGGGATTAGGCCTAGAGCTCCAGAGGACAGTGGGGCACATGGCCCTGACTTGCCCGGTAGAGACTCTAGTGGCTTAAGACCAGTGGCCACCACCCTGCCCCAGACCGAGGTGCAGAGGAGAGTGAGAATGGAACGATGCTGAAGGAGTCTTGGAGAGAGCTCAGTGCTGTAGGAGCGGCCGCAGCCACTACACAGAGAGCTGCTCTGGCCCCCGTGCTCAGGGAGTCCTGGACCAGTGGAGGGGCAGATGCAGCATCTGTGCACTGAAGGGAACACCACCCTCCCGTGCACTCACAGGCTACGGTGCACCCGTGTGTCAAGGGTGCTGATATGCTGCATCAGAAAGGAGCTGCCCGTCCCCCACACTTTCCCTCTCCTGCACTGATATATTGTGGGGAGAGAGAGAAGGGAAGAGAGAGAAAAGGGAGAGGTATTGAGGAAACCCTTCTGCATGCCCCCCCCCCCCGCCCATGGCACATGGAGGATGCTAGACAGGAGCTGAAGCATGATATAGAACCATAGAATCGTAGGACTGGAAGGGACCTTGAGAGGTCATCTAGTCCAGTCCCCTGCACTCATGGCAGGACTAAGTATTATCTCTAGACCGTCCCTGACAGGGGTGTGTCTAACCTGCTCTTAACAATCTCCAGTGATGGAGATTCCACATCCTCCCTGGGCAATTTATTCCCGTGCTTCACCACCCTGACAGGATGTTTTTCCTAATGTCCGACCTAAACCTCCCTTGCTGCAATTGAAGCCCATTGCTGCTTGTCCTATGCACCACCATGTTGCGCAATGGACACTTGACAAATTACCGTATTTAGTGACAGACACTGTGGGGGGGTTATGTCAATCAGTCATTCAACGTTTCTTTCAAAATTACCACAGACCTCAAAATTTTTACCATGGACACGTTGCTGACCCCTGTTCAGAGGTTAAGGAGAACAATTTTTGACCCTGCTCCTTGTAATAGCCTGTTATGTACTTGAAACTGTTCTCACGTCCCCTCTCAGTCTTCTCCAGACTAAACAAACCCAATTTTTTCAATCTTCCCTCATAGGTCATGTTTTTTAGACCGTTAATCATTTTTGTTGCTCTTCTCTGGACTTTCTCCAATTTTTCCCATCTATCCTGAATGTGGCACCCAGAACTGAACACAATACTCCAGCTGAGGCCTAATCAGCATGGAGTAGAGCGGAACAATTACTTCTTGTGTATTGCTTACCACACTCCTGCTAATATGGCTCCTTCCCCTCAAGAGGAGCAGGAATGGTGCAGAAGATTGCTCCTTGCCTGCACTCATAGGAAAGAAGGGGAACAGAGACATGCCTGGGAATTCATTGAGGCTTGGAGCCATTTGGAGAATCCATCGTAGCCTCAAGGGAAACAGCTGCTTTAGTGTTTGTCCCAAGAACTGGACCCGGGATATCTCAGATGGCATCAGTAAGCAGCTCTGGGGTGAGGGTCGTTGCCGTCTGTGTGCTTCCAGACTGGAGAGCAGACTGCCTGCAGGCCGGGGTCTGTATGATGATGTTGGGGATTGGTCCTGCTTTTGAGCAGGGGGTTGGACTAGATGACCTCCTGAGGTCCCTTCCAACCCTGTTATTCTATGATTCTATGTTAGGGGCATGTGGGCCAACCCAAGGCATGGATTTTCTTTGTCCATCTTTGAGCCCTAAGCACAGCTTGGTGCTGATCATTAGCAAGCCAGCCCAGAAAGGATCAAGATGATGGATCTGTTCCCACCTCTCTCTCCCTCCCCTGGCACTGCCTTTCTTCATAAGTGACCTTTTCCATCTGGAGCCTGGTCTCTTATGGGGCCTTCACTCCCTCCCCTCCCACTGGGGTGCAGGCTAATGGTCGAAAGTGACTTGTTCTGGCTTTGAGGTGACTCTAGGTTTGTGGGGGTGTTGAAGGAAACCACATTGATTTCCTGCAGGAAACTTTTTGCAGGAGCAAATTCCCAGCTCTGGGAACCTTCATGCCCCACTCTTCCAGAGAGGTGGTAGCTTTTGGCATGGGAAACCCTTTGCTTGGCCAGTCTCCATTATCCAAGGCACTGCAGCTCTGACTTCACTGTCAGAGCACAGCGGTGGAGTAGGAAAGTGGGCTGGACAGAATTTGCTGCCATCAGCGGCTTTGAAAGGAAGCCGACTGCAGGCTGTAGATGCTGAGAGAGTCTGAGCCATAGAGCCTGGTTCCCAGAGCGCAGATTAGAGCAGGGGCTTGATCACTTCCACTGAAGGGCAAGATCTTTGGGGGATCCCCACTGGCATGTGGAATCCACGGGATGGACCCCTAAATGCTTCAAGCTTTCAAAAGCTTATTAACTGGTCATTGCATATAGTTACCTGGAGCTGGCATTCTCTGAGCAACCCTGCTCCCTGCGTGGGTGTCCGTCTCTGGGCTCTGCATGCTTAGACAGACAGTGATCATCACGGGCAGACTTCCAGTGCTAACAGAGTCCATCAGTATTGGTCTCAGCCAGGATTGAAAGTATTGATCTCAGCAAGCCTGAGCCTTTTGATCTCTTTCTCTAAGTTCCATCCTGCTACTTTGATTGTCAGTTGTATGGAGACAACCGCCTGTAGGTAACATCCCCTGTGTCCAGGGGAACAGGTGTTTCACCTTGGGGATCAGAGTCCTGTGAAAGCAGGGCCCGCTGGATAAAGCCAGCAGGCCTGGCTCCCTGAGTCAAACTCAGGAAATGGAATCTTCCACTCTCATCGGAGTGCCGGGTTTGGGGACTATCGCATGCCCAGGCACTCTTGCTTGTCTGTCTCGATTGTGAATTGTCTGGAGCAGGAACTGTCTTCCCTTGTATTTGTGCAGAGCCTGGCACAATGGAGCCCTGATCCTTGGGGCGCTAAGTATTTGTACGGTGCTCTGAGATGATAAATACTGATATCGTGCCTTGGGAATCCGTTAGTGCCTATTCTCTTCTTGTGTCAGGCTCAACTTCCTGATCAGGGTGAGGAGGTACTTTAGAGGCACCACCAGCCTCTTGTCTACTCGGCTCTTGTTTAACTACAGAACTACATCAGCATCTCCCGTGGGTTTCTGAGAACCCAGGAATTCTGTGGGTCATCGCAGCTCCTGTCTCCCCCTTGCTTTAGTAGCTCTCCCACCTGGGCTCTTAAAAAAGTTTCACAAAAAAATTGGGTAGAAACTCATAAATGTTCCTGTCCACGGAAATCTTTAGTAAAAGGCGAAAGATTTATACGATTGGAAGAGAAACCGGCTCCACCATTTCGCTGTGGAGTTTTGAGGCCTCCAAGCTTCTTGTGAACCCTGCCTACTCCCTGTCCAACAGCTGTATCTGGGGCTTCCTCGGCAGTCTCCACCTCAACGCTGCAGTCACGCTCTAGATCAAACAGCTCTGGGTTTCTCCGATGCACTCCAACGGGAAATTATAGCCTGCAGTTCCCTGCCCCGTGTGGCTCGAGGTCTGCCTTCTCAGGGGCTTCATAGAGTTGGTGAGGGGAGGACATCCAGCCTCTGAGGTTCCTTTCTGCTGCATTGCAGAGGGGACACTGTTGATAACTCCACTGGTTTGCCACTTCACATTTATGCTTGTTAGTTCCTGTGGCAGCTTCTAGGCTCCCCCGCGTTAGAGAGCTCCCTGGAATGGGTCACTGTCCAAGCGTGAGGGCCTGTGACTGAGAATTGGAGGAAGGGAATCACTTACAGCTCTTCCCTGATAAGGCTGGTACCATCTCCTGGTATAGGGGATAAAGCGCCAAAGCTCTGTCTCACAGCTGTCGGGCTGGGAGTGTGCACCTATGGGGCGGGGGTGGGGATTGGTGCAATTCAAACCTTCCGAGAGGAAGACTGTACAGGTCAGTAATATTTACCTTCCTTGCTTATGCCTCTTAGCTCCTATCTGCCTCTCCTGTTATTACTGATTTAGTTCTGTAACTGTGATAGCATGATGCTTTCTTCCTGGAGAGAATTACTGGTTCTTTTCCCTGGCCTGCACTGTAGTTGAATTTCATTGGCGTGACGGTGGAACGGGAGCAGCGGTACGTTCATTTTACCTCCACTAAGCATCTGTTCACCCCCATCGCCATCGGCAGCTCCAGCCCGCCCAAACAGGTGAGCGGCCATGACTCTTAGCTACCAGCAGGCAGAGCAAAATAGCTAGAATGCCGGCCTGTGCTGGGGAGGGAAGGAAGCAACGGCACTTGTTAGGCTGTGGAATAGCCTCTCAAGGGAAGTAAAAAGAAAAGGAGGACTTGTGGCACCTTAGAGACTAACCAATTTATTAGAGCATAAGCTTTCGTGAGCTACAGCTCACTTCCTCAGATGCATATCGTGGAAACTGCAGCAGGCTTGCAGTTTCCACGATATGCATCTGAGGAAGTGAGCTGTAGCTCACGAAAGCTTATGCTCTAATAAATTGGTTAGTCTCTAAGGTGCCACAAGTCCTCCTTTTCTTTTTGCGAATACAGACTAACACGGCTGTTACTCTGAAACCTGTCAAGGGAAGTAGTGAGGCCCCATCACATGGTGGTTTGAGACTGGAACTAGCCCAAGCCCTGGAGATGGGCGGTAGGGCCTGTTCTGCACTGGGGAGGCGGGCGGGAGGTCACCATCTCTGAACTCTGGTTCCCATCTCCAAAGATCTGACTGGACTGATTGTCCCATAAGATGCTAGCATATATTGTTGATTCCTGCAGCCTGCTGCCACTGGACCTGAGTAAAACTGCGTTCGGTGGGCAGTGTGTGGGAGGAGCTGTAGCAGAAAGAGTGTATGTAGATGTGGTGATAGATGTTGGCTTTGTATGGTCACCTACCAGACCCTTTGTTATAAATTCTGGCGTTATGGGGTCTCCTCCGTCTGAACCTCTGTTCTATTAAATGCCCTGACTTATGAACTTCATTAATCCTCATCTCAGGCCTGAGGGCTGTTGCTAACTAGTTTAACTGCAGCGTGGTACAGTGAACTTCTGTTACCTGCAGATCTATGAGCTGTACAACGGGGGCTCCATGGCTGTGGCTTATGAGGTTCAGCTGGACTCTGTGATGAAAATCCAGGAGGAGAATTTCCAGCACCCCGTGTTTGTCTGTTTGAATCCCAGGGGGGAGATCCCTCCCGGCATGACAAGCCACATTGAGTGGGTCTTCTCACCACTGGAAGCCAGAACATACTCGGTAAGATGCTCCTCAGTATAAACGAGTGATTGTGTAAAGTGCTTTCCCTGGGGCGGCTGAAGAGGCCAAGATCCTGCAGCCCTCTCTGTTCACATCAGAAATTGGCTTGGTAGGATTTAAATCATTTGTCCTCGCGAAACATTGATTTCACCTGGCACGCTGACACTGTCAAAAAAAAGTCTGTTGGTTACAGTGGGCAAGCACAGCCCCTGCTGGACTTAGCGCCTGCAGGGGCCCGGTGTCACTCCTGGGTCTGATACTCCTCAGCTGCCCTCTGCAGCCCTGTTGCCATGACCCTGCTCACGCACTCGCTGCTGGGAGTGCGGGGCCATCCCCTGGCAGGAGCCATTCAACAATGGGTGGTGTGCCCCACAGCTGGGGTCTTGTCCTCCTCCTTGTGCCCCTGGCCAGGGGTCTCTGCTCTACCTCGCCAGAATCTTAGCTTTCTCTGCACCTTGTGCTTGCAGGGATCTAGTATCACTGGCCCCCTGTAATGCCACCATGAAACTGGGGGGCGAGGAATCAGGATGAGAACAGAGAGAGCCTAAATACTAGAGACTTTGGGTCTGCGTGGTTTAAAGGGGCCTTGGTGCAAAGGAGAATCAGGCTCTTGAAGTTGCAACACATCCAAAACTGGCTATAGGATCAGACTGGGAAGTCTTTCAAAGGTAGTTACTCCAAAGAGGTGTCTGTTGTACAGTGCTGTTACGTAACCCACATACCCAGCAGGCAGCTAGTGTCCCTGCACTTAGTGGGTCTCGGGGGGACTTGGCTAGTCAGTGTCTCTAAGAATCCCACTGCACAGGTCACTTATTCCAAACGAGGAGGCTGTAGTCCAGCTTCATTAGCATAGACATTGCTTTGTAAGGGGGTCCCTCAAAATGCAGCCCTGAATTTATCCCGGTTGCCCTTTCTGTGGCAGGTGGATGTTCCCATCCACATCTTGGAGGGAGATTCGGCTCTGATCACCTTCCAGGGAATAGGCTACGATCCAAATATTATGGGACAGACTGCCCAGTTCGACCAAGTCTTGTCTCCTTCAGTGACTCCAGGTTCTTCAAAACTAACAGTGCCCGGGCAGGTAAGCACCAGGTGTGATGTTACCATAGCCACAGCATGGCAAGGGCAGTCATTCCAGAAGTGCATGAAAAGGTCTGAAATTGGTGGGTGGCCTCTTTTCTAGAGGCTCTGATTGCATGGGGAGCGCCTTGGCCTGATATTGGAAAAGCCAGATTCCTGCCCATGGTAGCTGTTGTCCCGAAAGACGATTTACTCGCAATTCCATCTCCACTGGAACCAGAATCAAGATGGTTGTTGGGGTGTTGTCATGTGACCATCGCATTATTAAAGATTAAAGCTAGCTAACGGTAACCTTTAGTGAGTACGGCAGCTTTTCCGTGGTCATTTATTCATTAAAAGAAAGCTATGCTCCTTTCGTTCCTGGGCCAGGCTCGCACATCCATGTGCTAACAGCAGTACACTAGGCATCACTTGATCCAGACACAGACAGCAGGGTTGCTAATTAAACAGGCAACTAACAACTTGTTCACAGTGAAAAGTGTCGTGAGACTTGGTTGCGGGCTGCCTGGCCCAGCTGAGAGCTGGCCTGCCAGAGCCCGGATCCAGTGGTGTAACACAAGTTCAGAGGATTCAATGTGATCACTTACGGTGGAGATGCTCTAAGCTGGCGGGAGAGAGCTCTCCGGTTGGCTTATTAATGCTGCTTCGGCAAGAGGCAACAGCTCTGTCAGCAGGAGAAGCTCTTTTGCTGAGAGAGCTCTGTCTACACTGGCATTTAGGTCACATTGCTCAGGGGGTGGATTATTTACATCACACAGGGGTGTGAAAGTTAGACTGATATAACCTGTAATGTAGACAAGGTCTTAGTAAGAGCTGAGCAGACTTCCTGTAAGGAAGATGACAGGTTTCAGAGTAGCCGCCGTGTTAGTCTGTATCCGTAAAAAGAAAAGGAGGACTTGTGGCACCTTAGAGACTAGCAGATTTATTTGAGCATAAGCTTTCGTGAGCTACAGCTAACTTCATCGGATGCATACAGTGGAAAATATAGTGGGGAGATTTTATAGACACAGAGAACATGAAACAATGGGTGTTACCATACAGACTGTAACAAGACTGACCAAGAAAGGTGAGATATTACTAGCAGGAGAGTGGGGGGCGGGGGAGGAACCTTTTGTAGTGATAATCAAGATGGAAAGGAATGCATCCGATGAAGTGAGCTGTAGCTCATGAAAGCTTATGCTCAAATAAATTGGTTAGTCTCTAAGGTGCCACAAGTCCTCCTTTTCTTTTTGCGAATACAGACTAACACGGCTGCTACTCTGAAACCAATCAAGATGGGCCATTTCCAGCACTTTACAAGAACAGTAAGAGGGGAAATAAACAAGGGGCAATAGTTTTACTTTGTGTAATGACACATCCGCTCACAGTCTCTATTCAAGCCTACGTTAATTGTATCCAGTTTGCAAATTAATTCCAATTCAGCAGTCTCTCATTGGAGTCTGTTTTTGAAGTTTTTTTGTTGAAGAATTGCCACTTTTAGGTCTGTAATCGAGTGACCAAAGAGATTGAAGTGTTCTCCGACTGGTTTTTGAATATTATAATTCTTGACATCTGATCTGTGTCCATTTATTCTTTTACGTAGAGACTGTTTGGTTTGGCCAGTGTACATGGCAGAGGGGCATTGCTGGCACATGATGGCATATATCACATTGGTGGATGTGCAGGTGAACGAGCCTCTGATAGTGTGGCTGATGTGATTAGGCCCTGGGATGGTGTCCCCTGAATAGATATGTGGACACAGTTGTCAACGGGCTTTGTTGCAAGGATAGGTTCCTGGGTTAGTGGTTCTGTTGTGTGGTGTGTGGTTGCTGGAAGTATTTGCTTCAGGTTGGGGGGCTGTCTGTAAGCAAAGACTGGCCTGTCTCCCAAGATCTCTGAGAGTGATGGGTCGTCCTTCAGGATAGGTTGTAGATCCTTGATGATGCACTGGAGAGATTTTAGTTGGGGGCTGAAGGTGACGGCTAGTGGCATTCTGTTATTTTCTTTGTTGGGCCTGTCCTATCGTAGGTAACTTCTGGGTACTCTTCTGGCTCTGTCAGTCTATTTCTTCACTTCCGCAGGTGGGTATTGTACTTGTAAGAATGCTTGATAGAGATCTTCAACAAAAAAACTTCAAAAACAGACTCCAACGAGAGACTGCTGAATTGGAATTAATTTGCAAACTGGATACAATTAACTTAGGCTTGAATAGAGACTGGGAGTGGATGTGTCATTACACAAAGTAAAACTATTGCCCCTTGTTTATTTCCCCTCCTACTGTTCTTGTAAAGTGCTGGAAATGGCCCACCTTGATTATCACTACAAAAGGTTCCATCCCCCCGCACTTCCGCTGGTAATAGCTCACCTTTCCTGATCACTCTCGTTACAGTGTGTGTGGTAACACCCATTGTTTCATGTTCTCTGTGTATATAAAATCTCCCCACTGTATTTTCCACTGAATGCATCCGATGAAGTGAGCTGTAGCTCATGAAAGCTTATGCTCTAATAAAGTTGTTAGTCTCTAAGGTGCCACAAGTACTCCTTTTTTTTTTTTTTTTTTTTTGTAAGGAAGATCGCACTCTTGTGGAAAGCCAACAGGACAATTTACAACGTGCTCTAGAATGCCATGCATATCAGTGTCCCTAGGGGGTTCTGAAATTTGTAATCCGAAGCTTGTTAAACTTCTCTAACTCTTCAGTGTAATTAATTAGTGTTTGCAGCACCTTGCACCAGGCTGAGTTATGGAGTACTTACCTGGAACTCGCAGTCCGGTCAGTGGGGATTTTGTCCAAGTCAGGACCCCAGGGTTTGCCCGCTATTACTGAGTGGGGGGTCTTCAGAACTTGCCAAAAGAGCAGCTGCTCTGATTGGAGACTCTGGCTTAGCTGCAGCTCTTGTGCTCCAGGGATGTCTCTTGCCTAACCCAGCTGCAGCATGACATCCTCCATGTCGTTACACTGCACGGCCTGGAACCTCCTGCTGCTGGAAAGGGTTGCCACCTTGCCGAAAAGAGACAGCTTTTGTAACCTGGGCAGGGCAGTGCCCCGGTTTGTGAACCCCACCTTGGAGGACAGGAATGGCCCTAGAACCAGGCAGTAATTGTCTTGTTGGAACAGTATGTCCAGCATTATATAAATGACTAGTGTATCTGGTGCTAGCCAAACGTGACCCATCGATTGCTGGACATCAGACAGATACAGGGTAGAGCTGTGCTCATCTCTCTGGAACGTGCACCCATCTTCTCTGGCTGAAGTTCCTGCCTGGTTTCTCTTTTCCAGACAGCCTTCTTATCCCAGCACAGGATTTGCCTTGGAAACATCCCAGTCTACAGCAAGTCCAGCCGGCTCGTCTTTCTCAACAATGCCTCTGAGAGCGAGGCAGTCATCTTTGCCTGGCACGTCGGCACTTCTAGCGCCAGTGAGGTAAGTTCTGCTTTCAGCTCTGCCACGCTGGGCCGTGAAAGGGCCCTGCTCTCTGATTGCATCAGAACAAGGGGAGAGCGGGCAGTCTGATGGAGGTGGCATGTACATTAGCACATGGGGGAAGAAGGGTACTTAGAAACCTGAAGGAGCTGACTGGGGATTTGGGCAAAGCAGCAGAGCTCAGAGGAAGACAGGGAATGGGAGGTCTGGAGACTGGACTTGAGTGGATTCTAGCTGCGCAGAATCAGCAGTAGTGCATCACGCCTCCTGTTCGGCAGCCTGGGTCCCCATAACCCTTCCACACCAGTGAAACCTGTGGTAGCTCCGGGATCCCTCCCAGGTCTAGTGATTTCATGTGGAGGGCAGCCTGGGAGAATTCCCGAGGCCTGTGTTACCCAGCCAGTGAGGAGAGACATACCGGACAGAGGTCACTGTAATGAGTCCACACTGTGTCTTAGACACTACAGATCGTACCAGAGATGGGGGTCGTGCAGCCCGGGGACGGAACCCACTGCATCATCACGCTGCAAACATCTGGGAACCCATGCTTCTACAACGCGGATCTGGTGTGTGAGGTGAGACGTGGGGGTACCTGCCTCTTTCATCGGCTCAGTGATGCTGTCATGTCTCCCTCTAGGGCTGCCCCCAGCAACTAACAGCCTACTGCTGACAACAGAGTTCTTCTTTAGCTCATGGGCTGGAGGCATTTGGGGTTCGATCCCCACTCGTGATGGAGGTGTGGCTGTGGCTCGTCACACTAAGGTTAACTGTGAGAAATGCTTGTGTAATGAGTAATGTACTGAGCTGGGGCAGTCACTGAATTGGGGCGCTTGCTTCTTGTACTGCTAGGAGCAGAATGTGTGACACACCCATGCTGCTAATACTCTCTTGAGTTCTCTTGATATGAGATCGGTCAACCTCTCTGCAGGACTCAGGGCATATCCTCCAAGGTCCTGGAAGGCACGGCAAGGGAAAAGGACCGCGGGTTTGAATGCTGGTTCGCATGACTATTGACGATCATGTATTATGAGCCAGAGAGCATGAATCATACACTGTCCATGGCCTTATGCTGTTGCAGGAAGAATGTGGCATGGGCAGCTCTCTACGCCTTCCTGCTGGCCTTGTTCCTTCTAATCTCGGGATAGTTTCCTAGGTTGTCATGCAACAGCCACTGGCTAAGTACGAGAAGGTGCTCCAGGAATGGGAGGCTGAGAAGGAACGGCAAACTGTGGAATTCACCATCACCGAGCAGGACCTGGGGGCCGAGAGCAATCTAAAGCAGCATGCCAGAGTAAGGAACAGTTCCTGGGAATTCTCAGCGCCCCAAGGGCACAAGATGCTTCTTTGTGTGTAATTTGTTTTTCCAGCTTCTCAGCTGCAGAGGAGCATCTGGGTTTCAGTGAGGAGCCTTCTCTAAAAATAAACCCCTCTGGGCCGATGACAGGCAAGGGGGTCATGTGACTTTCCCAAGCTTCCTGTGGTCAGTTGCTCCATGGCTACTAAAACCCAAGATGATCTTGGCTCCTTGTCTTTTGTTTTACCCACAAGAATACCTCAGTCCCTTCCGCTGTATGTGTAACACTTGAGAAGGGCTGGCATGTGTGGTAGCTTTGTAAGGAAATCAAAATGATCCTCATCCAGCAAACTCTGAATTTACTAAAGATCATCTGACATTTGGAAGGGAATATCTGATCAGAGCCTGGTGAAGAGCAGAACTGGAGGCTCTGGAAACTGACTAACTGGGAAGTGAGATTGCTCTGTTGCGGTTGGGAGTGGGTAAAACAGAACCTGGTTCTCATTTCCTTTCCTCTGTTTAGAGCTCATCAGACTCCTCTGCAGAAGAAAAACTCACTAAGTCGCCCGCTGTGACCAGACAGTGCAAGGTAAGATGGCTCCATCCCCGGAAGTAGACCGAGCCCAGCAGTGAGATCCTGGGGAATGTGGGGCAAGGAGGCTGGCTTGACAGGGTGCACAGAGCCAGTAAAACGCTTGCTTGAAAGGCTAGACTGCCACGCTGGGAGGAGATGTTCGTACATAGAAGAATTAGGCTGTTTGGCTGTGACTGTTGGCTGCTAGCTTTACAGAAGAGGTGGGTTAAATTAGAAGCAAACATACATTGATGGCTGGAGATAAGATGCTGCGGAGTGAAAGTTTTGGTACTGTGGACAGAGGGTTCTGCCTGTCATGCGGTTCATCGGCAGTGTCTTGGGGTGGCTCTGTGGGGGGCTGTACTAAAGGGCTGTGAGATGAAGGGTGTGACCTTAGAGAGGGTCTCAGGACCCAGGGAGTTCCAAGAGCAGGGACTGTAGGACAGACTGAGACTGAAGATGGCTCTGTGCATCTAGCATGGTGAGTCTCTCGACCTGCCAGAGCCAGCCTGGGGAGTTTCCTGGGCTGAGGGTGGGGCTGGGGAGCTGGGGGCATTCACCATACATCAGACTGGAATGGAAGGGCGGTTGGCTGGGGAAGGGAGATGACTGAGAAGGGATGAGCAGTTTAGGTGGAAGCTGCAGGCTGATTGGAACCTGCTGGCAATGACCCACCTTCCCTGTGTGAAATGTGTAGGGAGATCTCTGCTTACTTGGGCGTCCTTGACAGAAATGTTACTAATTCTCCCTTGTCAGTGGAGAAGCCAGGGCGTGACCATAGAGACTGAATTGCCCTTTCACCTGTGGATCTGACTTCACTGCAGAGTTAACACAAACTCTTCCCTGGGTGTTGCCCCAACCCTTTCCCATCTGTACACAAAACCCTCTCACCTGAGACTGATGATGCTGGGAACTGAGTCTAGCTGGCATGACTGAGAGTATAGGCTTTCACGTGGGCTGGTAGCAGTCCACTCTGGAGTGAAGATGCAGGCTAAATCACTCGAGTGCCGACAGTCTTCCAGTGCCTTCCCACAATTCCACCTGTATCCAGCTGGACAGACAAGTTGTCCCCCAGTTCACTGGGAAAGAATCAGAGGGACTCAGCTTAATGCAGCACAGAGAACTCTGGGGTCTGCCTCCAGAGGTCCAGGCCGCACACATGGGGGTGCGCAGTGACTTGGGCAGGGCTTTGCAGTGCGGCTGCTCACCCCTGGGCTGGACTAACCCAGGCACTCAGACCTGGGCGCCAATCACCCAGGCTAATAATGCCATGAAAGGAGCTGAGGCCCTGGGTCTTAGGCAGTGTAAAGAGGAAGTTGGCCCTGCTGCTAACCTGTTGCAAGGCTGGGTAGAGGGGTCAGTCTCCATTTCATTCCTTTTGGCCTCCGTGTTTTGACGCTTCCTCCTTCTCTGGTCACTGTGTGGATGGTGATGTGAGATCAGGTATCCACACCCAGTTCTGGTCATTTCCTGCACCAGGGCTCAGTGCTGAAGGAGAAGTTAGTGCCAGCAGTAAGCTCAGTAAAAGGCTAATTTTACTTCTTCCCCAACAGACTCTGCCCCCCATTAAAAACCTCCCTGCGCCCAATCCACCTGTCAGCCACAGTCAGAGGAGGCACCTGATGGACAAAGAAGCCAGTAGACTGTGGGCCAAACCAGAGCCTCCCAAGTCCCATCTGCTACACCTCGGAGTGACAGCCAGGTCCCATTCCATGGACGACTTCCTGAGTAACTTCTGCTCCGAGCTCCCCAAATACTTCCTTTGCCGGTAAGAAAAGACAGGCCTCTTGTTTGGAATTACATCTCCACCTGACCCAGAGCTCTTCCTGCTGCGACGCATGCCCGTGTACGTCGACTCAACCCTTGGACTAGAAACATGGCAGCTGTTTCACAGTGCACAGCAATTGCATCGGGACAAGGATGTTTCTCCGTGAGCTGCAGGAGGAATTTAGGGTGGCTGAATCCAGAAACCTGAGTTGAGATCTGGCTTGACACCTGGCTCTTGGGAAGTGAACCCAGGGATCTGTAATGCCACTGTGTCCCTTTACCTCAGCGGTTCTCAAACTGGGGGTTGTGACCCCTCAGGGGATCGTGAGGTTATTACATGGGGGTTGCAAGCTGTCATCCTCCACCTCAAACCCTGCTTCTCTCCAGCATTTATAATGGTGTTAAATATTTAAAAATCTGTGTTTTTAATTTATATGGCGGGATCGCACTCAGAGGCTTGCTGTGTTAAAAGGGTCACTAGGACAAAAGTTTGAGAACCACCAAGTGGCACCTTGTCTTCCCCTCTGCTGCCTCCAGCCCTAGCTCAGAAACCACCAGCTGATTCCCTGCCTCGCCTAGGAAAAACTATCGTCTGATCTGTGCTTGCAGGGCTCTGATGCTGGTGGGGCTCAAGGTGCTCTGCTCATTGTCAGCAGCATTAAATCCCTCAACGCCAAGTGCCTCGGGTTGGAGCTGAGCAAGGGCTGAGCTCACGACTCTCTGCCATCGACGTACATGCACTGTGAGCCCCGCATGCACTGACGCTTGCCTGGGGAGTTGGGAACAGACCGGGAAGGCTCCTGGCAGACACTTGGGGCCTGGGTCCCCTCTCACTGGTCCTGATGTGAATCAGGAGCTGTTCCTCTGGAGGGGCAATTCGGGCCCTTTGGGGGATGGTGATTGAGGGCTTCAATCATAGCTCTCCCGAGTGAGCTGCCAGCACATGTCCGCTCTCCTGCTGGCAGCCTCCCTGCTCACACCTTCCCTGAGTCTTCTGTTGGCCCAGGTAATGCATGTCGGCTGGTGCACAAGGCTGCTGCTTGGAATCGTAGGCAGGGAGCACAGGTCCCTCAGCCAGGTGCTGAGAGCCAGGTTTCAGACTGGCTGCAATTTATTGGCATCCGTAAATCCCTGTGGAACTAGCTGATCTGGTCATTGCATGTGTCAACGGAGGTGGTTGCTGCTTGTCTCAGCAGTGCCTGTGTGTGGCACAGGGGGGCGCTCTTTCAGTCCATTCTCTCACCCAGAGGTGCCTCTCTGCTCCACACTGACACTTCTGTGCCCTCCCTTGTTCCCCTTTGCTTCCAGCTGTTTGCCAGCACTGCAAGCCCTCTAGTCTACAGCATTATCCCTCCGATGGATGCTGCAGGGTCCCACGTCTTTCCAAAGCCCTGTTGTTATGTATCCTCAGAGCTGTGGTAAAAACGATTCTCTCTGCACCAAAACTTACTCGGTGCAAGGTTGGGTGAGCCAGGTGCCCCGCTCCAGCCCCTAGTGATGTGCTTGATGCTACCAACTCTAATTACCTGATCATGTCCTGGTTTCCCTCAGGCCCCCTCCCAAGTTCCAGGCACTGTACTTTGTCTCTGAGGCCCCCTCTGCTTTTTCTTATTTTGAAGGCATCTCAAGGAGATGGTGGGAGACAAGGCTGTGGGCAGGCGGAAGGACGAGGGAGGCGTCAGGACAGACCCTGTTCTTCTGGCGCTGGCTGGCTCTTCCGAACAGGAGATGCAGGTGGTGACTGACCTGCTGGCTGCTGTGATCAGGTACAGGCTCCCCTTTCCTTTCGGAGTCAGTGTCTCCCCGCTGTAATGGGGGCTGGGGGGGGGCTGGGACGGGGACTGCTGCAGATGGGCCCGATTCTCCGCTCCGTTCTACTGGCCTTCTGTGACGATGTGACTCAGCAGCAGTCTGACCCCTCCCAGCCCGGTCAGGCCCCAGGGCCCACGCTGCGTCTGCCGGGCGGCTTCCCTCAGGGACAGGGATCGGGTCATCCAAGCGATCCCTCTCCTCCAGCTGGGCAATCAGCTGTTCCTTGGTGGACCTCCCGATGCGCAGCCCCCTCTGCCTGCACAGCTCCACCAGGTCGCTCTTCAGGCGTTTAGCGTACATCTCCCTGCTGGCCCCTCGCAGGCCGGGCAGCTTCCCACGGTTTCCAGGAAAAGCCCCTCGTGTGCCAGTCCTTCTCGAGGTCACCACCTCTTTGCCAGGGTCGAGCTGCAGATTCCTCCGCCCCTGGGACCGCTCGCTGCAATCCCCCGGGGGACCCTGTTACTGCAAAAGTCTTTCTCTCTGGTCACACATTCCCAGGGGTTAACCGCCCCCCGAAACCGTCTCTCTCTGAATCTTCAGCATGCCTGGTCCCCGTCAATTCCCCTTCGTTTTACTGCTCCCCAGTCACTTACTGCAGGAAGCGCCGTTCACGGGGTGCAGTAGATCCCACCGCTGCCACCAGTTGTCACGGAGTGTGGGGGAGTCCAGGCCCTGCACCCCTCTTCCTGGGATCCACTGAGACTCTCAGCCAGCCAGTAAAACAGAAGGTTTATTGGACAACAGGAACACAGTCCAAAAACAGAGCTTGTGGGTACAACCAGGACCCCTCAATCACGTCCTTCTGGGGGAGCAGGGAGCTTAGACCCCAGCCCTGGGGTTCCCTGTGTTCCTCCACCCAGCCCCAAACTGAAACTAAACTCACCCAGCAGGTTCCCTGCTGCAGCCCCTGTTCACATTCCTGGGCAGAGGTGTCACCTCCCCCTCCCCCTCCTGGCTCAGGTGACAGGTTCTCAGGTCTCCCATCCCCAGGGCACATTCCCAGGTCAACACTCCCCCCTCCCTGCTGAGTCACATCGTCACACCTTCCACTGGCGGGAACGTTGTGTCAGACCAGTGGCGTGGAATGGGAAATTGGGCCTGCGAAAGACAGAAGCGCAGGAGCCCTACCCTGGGGGTTGTGCATCGCCAGCCATGCTAAGCCAGGAGCGCGAGGGCTGACCAGAGGGTGTGCGCGCCCTCGCATGCCCACCAGCTGCTGGGGAGGAGCTGTAATAAATGTCAGTGCCGCTTCTCCTCCTGTGTGGCTCCCAGCTGCTTGCTGGATTCTGGAACTGTCGTTTGTCCTGGCTTCAGAGGCACTGCCAATCCCCCGGCTGTGGCCTTTGCACCCCACCCACCTGCGGAGTGCGAGATCCTGCTGGAGGATGCTACATTACGACTAACTGGCTGTACAGGCTCTGGGCATAGGCACTCAGGGATCGATGCCATCTTCCCCAGGGCTAGCAGGGGGCCAAGTTGGCCACTGACTCAAGTGTGAGCAGCTGGCTTACACTGATCCCTAGGGATCACTACACTGGCAAGGACATCAGCCTCACGGGCATGCGTCTACTTATGTCAGAGGGGACCATGGCCTGTTATTTCTGATCCCTTTGTTCCTTTCCCTCCCATCGCAGAGGCCTGCTGGAGGACATCCAGTTCCACCAGGCGGTGAGCAGGAGCCTGGATGAGCCCCTGCCTTATTTCCAGCAGGTCAGGGCTGCAGGATCAGCAAAGCACCAGGACAGGAAGCAGAGCCTGGGCGGCTCCTCCAGAGCGTCTCCTTCCCCAGCCCCTTGTGCGAAGGACAAGCCGGGAGAGGAGGAGGAGGGGGAGAGACAGGAAGAATGTGAGATGAGCCTGGTCACCTCTCCCAGGGCGGCTGGGGAGGAGCCTCCAGATAGCTTGCGTGACATCCTTCAACAGGAACAGCTACGGGAGGAGAAGGAGACAATCACCAGGTGAGGAGGAGGCCCGCCTGGTGTGATGCAGGGAGCATGGCCATGGGGAGCCCACTGCGTGGCATTGGTGTCACCTTCGACACGAATCTGTCTCCCCCTCTCACACTGTACCTCCAGTGGGCTAGCCATGCACTACGTGTGGCCACCCACTGAGTTCTCCCGCGCAGCCTGCTAGCCACCCTCCTCTTGTGTCCAGCGGTGCGGCCTGTGCAGGCGACAGGCCCCAGCATGCAGTGCTCCTGACCCGACGCAGCACTGCGGATGAGAGCAGCTGTGCACACAGCGATTCGTGCAGACGAGGCAGGGTTTTCAGACGAGGCGGTTTGGAGGCTCCTGCTCATCAGCCCCCGATTCAGGCACAATCTGTGCCGAGAGAGTGGCTGGGCTACTCCAGGGGAGGGCATGGGATCAGGTGCTGCATTTCTCCGCTCTCCGTGTGGCTGGCCGTGGCACCTTGGCACCCGCCTTGTGCACTAGGAGCACCTCCTGGAGCCCGGTGTGTGCCGGGGGAATCTCAGCTGCCCTCTCTGCGGCATTAAACATCCCCCGCCCGCACCTCTGGGCTTTCTAGGCTGCCAGCGTTCGGGAACCTGCTGGAGCTGGTGCTGGAGAACACGCTCCAGAACATAATGGTGGAGGCCAGCCGTGGCGAGGTGGTTCTGACGGCCCGTCCCAGGGTGATCGCCCTGCCCCCCTCCTCCGCCCAAAGGTAAGGGGAGGGAATGCTTCCTGTGTCCAACTGTAGTACACCTCCACTCCTGGCAACAGGGCTTGACTCTGTCGTCCCATCTGCCAGCAGCTCATGCGCCGGGTGTGAAATGGGCAGGTTCCTCCCAGAGAGTGCGACCATCACCCCGCTGCAGGATCCAGAGGGGGGCAGCAGGAATGGCCAGGGCACTGGAGAATCCAGGCCAAGGGTGTAGGCTCCAGGGGGGAGTCTCCCCTTCTGTCGTTTAATTCCTTTCCAGCAGGGGGAGGGGGAGGATGGGTGGACACCCGTCGTTTGGAGCCCTACAGTGCACCCCTGTTTAATAGGGGGTGGCTGAGCGAACATCCAAACCTTCCTCATGCTGGGTCGCATTTTAAAATTGGGAGCATGGTGCGGGAGGAACGTGGGTCCAACCCCAGCCTCCTCCTGGGCACACGCTCCACGTCCGTGCGGAATTGCTGGCGCCAGGTGCGGGCAGTCATGCCGCATCTCAGCGCCTGTGGATGTGCCAGAGGAGGGGGTGCTGGGTGAGGCCAGGGGGCCGGCTGTGTGTGAGGACGAAATCCCACCCTTCATACGCGTGTCTGTGCGAGTCTGGATTTCCACAACAAGTCCTGAGCTGGGCTGGGTCAGCGGGCGAACGATCCTCAGTAGGTGTCTATATCCCAGAGCGTAATGGAGCAGCAGCCAAGCTCCGACACTCACGCTTGGCAGCCCCACACCAGGGCTTCACTGCAGCTGAGAACCTGCACACCTCTTCTGAGCTCTGATCCACCGAGAGAAACCTGTGGGGGGTTGGGGGCACTTCCCTAAATGGCAGAGCTCTCGCCCACTGCTTGTGGGTTGGGCCAGAGAGGCCAAGGGAGGCAGGGCCAAGTGGTTTTATCTAGCAGGGCCGGGCACTGAGAAGCCATTTGCATGCGGGAAGGGGCAGCTGTGGGTGCTGAGGAAGGGGAGCATGGGCAGGGCAGCGGCATTCGGGGCTAGGCCAGGGGCACAGTGTTTGGGATGGGGTGGGAGAGGCTCGGTGGTTGACCTGCCCATCTCCCGGCATTACGGGGGCGGCTCCTCCTACTGGATCCCCCAGGGCTGTGTGGTGGAGGAGGAGGGTGACGTGCAGGAGGCCCTGAGGAAAGGCCGCTGGCCGGATGCTGCCAGATCCAAAGGGAATCTCTTCTCTTTCAGAGGCATCAGCCCAGCCACGCCTGGCCACCCTGCATCGCTGTCGTGCACGTCAGGGCCTGGGCCCAGCCTCCACACCGAAGGGAAGGAAACTGAGGGTCACCCTCAGATGGTCCTGTCTGCCTAGATGGCCTGCGTGGCTCAGAACCGCTGCCCATGCTAGCTGAGTTCAGCGCTCAGTCTGGTCTCTGAGGAATGGCAGCGGCCACAGCCCCTACTGGAATCCCCCACAGCAGCCGGCTCCTGGGGACCAGGCTTTCTCCACTGCTGGCCAGGTCAGAGAGGAGCCAGCCCCAAGACCCGAGGTGGGTGGCTGTGCCCAGGGGAGTTCAGCCACCTGGCACTGAGTGTGGAGGGCATCTTGCCTTGCATCGAGCTGGGCATTTGGAGCGGGACTCTGTCGGTGAAGTGTCCCCCGCATGCCCCAGGTCGTCCCTGTGGGTGGGCCGTGGGTTTTGAACATGCCTACTTTGAAACTGAGCCTGCCGCTGACGACCCCCTCCCTGCGCGCTGTTCCGGTTCTCAATCTCTCTGCAGCGGCGGCAGGAACCCGGGCCCTTCTGCTGCCACAATGCCCCACGTCAGTGAAACTGGGGCAGCTCCGCTCAGGAACGGCTGGCTGCAGCACTGACTCCCTCGGGTGCTACCCCCAAATAAAATGCGCTGTATGGCTGTGCCCTTCTCTGGGAGAGTGTGAGGTGGCTAACGTGTCTGGACTGAGCTCCTGCTGCCACTGGGCGCCCCCCTCGCCGCTCAGAGTCCTGTTATGGCCCATGGGCCCCGCAGAGCCGTTCATGCTGCTCCCCCAGGGGTGGGGGGAATAGGGACCCCTGCGGACTGTGCATGGCCTGTCTGTGCCTCCCCCTCAGCATCCCGTGGTCTGGCAGGCAAGGCCAAGAGCCGAGTGTTAGAGGAGAGAGATTCACCCGAAACAGGCAGGGTTAGCAATGGCCAATAGGTGGCACCAGCACCATG
Organism: Lepidochelys kempii; assembly: GCF_965140285.1. Classification (NCBI taxonomy): domain Eukaryota; kingdom Metazoa; phylum Chordata; order Testudines; family Cheloniidae; genus Lepidochelys; species Lepidochelys kempii. The sequence goes on from NC_136390.1 coordinate 1,808,783, forward strand.
AGTAAAAGTACCAGATGGTTCAGCCAGACACCTGCCAAGGGCCCCCCTGCTCCCAGGCTTTGTGGGTCTGGGGAGTGGCTGGGCAGGGGAGTCACGCTGCGGAGTGCGGCTGAGCCAGAGTGGGCCCCACCCCTCCGGCCAGCTCCTGCGTGGGGTAACACGAGGGTGCAAGACACAGCTCTGGCCGCCCACCTCTACCCCTTTTTCCAGCCATCTTTTGGGCACGTGCCTGGCCATGAGCCAGGCCAGTTGTGCTGTGCCTCAGTGCGGGCTGGCAAAATGGCCCTGGTGCAGCAGCCTGGGCAGTGCATCGTGCCTGGTGCCCGGGCAGTGCTGCACTGCATGTTCCTCTGTAGTTGGGTCCTGTGGTACTGACCCGATGCCCCTGGTACCTGGGGAGTGAGGGGGGGTGAAGTGCCCCAGGTGCCCGGAGCAGTGCTGGCAGTGGGTGCAGGAGGCACCACCCGCTTGCTGTACCCAGGGACATGACACAGCTGAACCCAGCACTCAGCTACGAGCAGCAGTTGCATGTTTGTAAATGTCCCCAAGCCGCAGGGCTGGGCTGTTCCTGTTGTCAGAGAGACAGCGAGGGCCCATCTGGCTGCTCCAGAGCTCAGCCAGGTGCCTGGGGGCTCCAGATGGAGTCTGGATCCTTCTCCTGAGCAGCCTGCTCCCCTCCTCTGAGCTGGGGCTGCAGTTCTCCCCAGCGGGGCCTTCTGCTCACCCGAGCTGAGAGCACAGCGTGAGGTGTCCCCACCGCCCAGCCCAGCCCATTGTGATCCACAGCTCATTGCACCAGGGCGCTGGCTGCTTTCTCTGCCTGGGCGGAACCTGTGCTCCGGGGTCACCCTGTCCCAGGCCAGTGGAATGCTTGGCACAGCTTGGGTTGGGATCCTGGCACATCATGCACACTCACCCTGGCTGGGGAGGGGAAGAGCTGGTGCTGGTAATTCAATAGGGGGCACTCTCCCGTCCGTGCTGACCCAGCATGGTTCTAGTGTAGGGGCGCTGTACTGCAGGGAGCAGGGTGGGTGAATCGTTAGGGGGTGCTGTCCCCCTCCCCTCTGAGTCGGTGCTGACCTCAGTGTCCCAGCTCGGGGTATGGGGCACTGTGCCGCTGGAGGGAACACTCTTTTAATGAGGTGGGAAATGGACCTGCGGACTCCTGGATCACACCACGAAGGGGGGTGAACCCAGTGCCCAAGTGGAATCCTGACACAGAGGACTCCCTCCTGCCATGTCAGCTGGCTGCAGGCTCCTCCTGTAATAACCTTCAGGGCTGCCCTGCTGCAGTCCTGGGCCAAAGGAATCCTGGGGGCTGTCCAGCAAAGGCATCAAACCGCTCCTCAGTGGCAAGTGATCCCGGGCCCAGCAGGTTGAAAGCACAGGCCTCTACCGCTTGAGCTAAAGGGGCAACTTCATTAGCTGGCAGCTGCAGTAGACTGTTACCCTCTTAATTACTTGGGGCAGTTCTCTGGCCTGTGTTAAACACGGGATCAAATGAGATGATCACAATGGTCCCTTCTGGCTTTGGAATCTACGGCTCTTAAGCCAACTGACCCCTAGAAGGGGAAAGGCCCAGACAATCCTCATGCAGCATGGATCCCATTCATTAGATTGCTTTGAACTCCGGGGGAGGCCAGCTCCCTGGTGGCGAGAGCTCTTCCTCACCCCTCCAGCTCAGCGAGGATGGGGCTGAATCAGCAAAGGGAGGGTTCCTGGGTGTCAGTCGTGGGTGGGATCCCTGTTTCCTGTGGGTATTTCTAACCTTGGTGACAGCACGTGGCTAGTAGAATGGCTGAAAAGCAAGACTTTTCTTTTGTCAGAGAAGCCAGAGACCGGTGCCGAGAGCCGCAGAAGTACTTAGACAGTAGGCTACCCCTGGACAGACAGACCCATACCATGCGGTTCACAGGGATTCTTTTGGCTAATTTCTTCCCAGGCGCATCCCGATTCTGTCTGTCCCTTGGAAGAAAGCTCTGTAGAGGTGGCGTGGCAGGAGAGTCTTTGCTCTGCCCTGTACGGTGCTCTTAAAATATAGTGATTGGGGCAAATTCAGTAGGGAGAAACGGCACAAAGATGCACAAACTCCCACCAGCAGCACGATCCCAGACTTCCAGGGGATCCCCCCGCCCGGGGCTCAGCAAGCATCTCAGACAGACAATCACCTCAAAGGGGTATTTCTCCACAGTCCTCTACCCTTGATCACAACATTCAGCCCTAGATCTGTAAAACCAGCCCGGGATCTGCTCCCCTCTTCCATCTCTGTCCTTGGATCTACCTCTTTTGGGCCAAGATGCACTTGTGCGCCCCATGGGTGGGATCCCACCGGATCGAGATGGGGAACAGAACCAGGGGTGACCTGGAAAGCTCAGAGAGGCAGGATGATCTAGTCATCTCAGCATGGGAACAAGCACTCCTGCCTTCTAGTCTGATGCGCTCTGTTGTCTGGGCTGAGTCATTCTGGGTCTCAGCTCCCCTCCCTCATGGGGCGGCAGGATGACCGAGTTAATGTTTGGAAAGTGCTAAGCATTATTATATGTTTAAGGGCATAATATTGAAAAGCAAACAGACCGCGTGTGTAGCCTAGATGCAGTGTGATGCCTGGGGAACAGCTTTCCTGTTGTTAACAGCTCACATCCTGTCCTGGGGGGGGGGGTGTTATTGGTGACAGATCCGACCCTTCTCAAGAAAGAGGCGATTGATGTTTATTGTCCGTTCTCTGGCACCAGGCTGTGATGAACCGAGACTCCCCCAGCTGTGGTGCCCTGTTGGCCTTTTCTCACACATTGGTCCATGGCTGTTAGGTACAACGAATCTTATTCTCTCCCTCTGGGCCGTTTTAATCTCGGGGGTTGCTGGCTTCAGCAGAGTTATGCTGCTCTCCAGGGAGCTGGCTCTCCAGGGAGCATCTCTTCAGAGGGATTGAGAGACGATGCTAACAAGTCGGAAATACGGCTTGCGCCACCCGCCATCATGGATTCTGCCTCGGCCGTTCTGGAGAAAAGTGGCTGAACGTTTTGCTTCGGTGCCAGTTTTCATCTCCCTCCACCTGCAAAGCCAGGTTGCCATCGGTACCATAGCCAGGCATGACAGGAGAAGGTGCAGTTACAAAACTTCTACCAAAGGTCTAAAGAGCTTGGAGAATGTCTCCAGCCAGCTGCTAAACCTTATGGCACCACCACAGGGTGTGGGGGCCAGGACTCCTGGGTTCTACACCCAGCCTTTCTACCCGTTTGCCATGTGATCTTGGGCAAGTGGCTTCATCTTGTTTATCCCATTTGTACAATGGGCAACACGGAAACTTGCTCGTTCATGGAGGAGAGACTGAATTCACCGAGGCTTGGGAAGTGGGGCCATGAGATGGAAGATGCTGTAGACATGCCAAGCGCCCATTTCAAGATGGGCCAGGGTGCCGTTGTTTTGTGACCTGTCATCACGAGAAGCTCCAGGGACAGAGGGAAACACCGTGAGAAGCCGCAGGGATGGAGGGACAGCTGGAAACCTGCTTGCCCAGCTCTGCTGGGAGAAAGCTTGGGAACGTAGCCTTGCTGTTTGCTGAGAAATCACACGTTAACCCTGCCCTTGGGCCAGGCCTGAATGCTGGCTGCCCAGCACTCGGGGCAGTGTCATTTCCAGCCCTAGGAGGTGCTGCAGACTCAGGCCCTGCTTTTGCCTGGGGCATGTTTGGAGGGAAAGAAGGGAGCACTTTTGTGGTCTGTTTCCTGTGGGTTGGGGTGTTGGATGTTTCCCAGGAGGGCAATTGATAGATCTCCTAGGGCTGAGGACTGAGGTCTCCTCTGAGTAGGAGCAGGGAGCTCTCACCAGCGGCGCAGCTAATGAGATGCTCTCCGCCCGATGCTAGATAGCAGAGAGATCCGTCGCCATGGATTTCATACGATATGCACACCCAGCCTTTTCTTCTCGGCCCGCTGCTCTGCTGCCGGGGCCCCGCTTCTGGGGAGAGCCCGAGGGGGGAGAACAGAAGGGATCCTGACTCCTTAAAACATTTAACACCAGGCGAGTCATGCCATTGTCTGGGAGACAATGAGATGAGAACAAAACAGCACCTGGGCTGGGAGCACCGGTGAGAACCCTGTGTCTGCACCACACGGCTTCGCAGCCCCGCCAGGGCCTGCTGCTGACGCGCTCCGTCCGTCCCACCGGCACAGCCTCGTGTGTGGCAGAAAGACGGGGTGAGCCTCAGCCCTAGAGATAGTCCTCGCCGTGGGTTACCTGGCACCGTGTGCCGAGGAGCAATGAATGGCTCCATAGGTCCCTTGGTCTGCACAATTCATTATTAGTGTGGTGGTACCTAGAGGCCCCAACACAGGTCAGGGCTGCAGCGCGCTGGGTGCTGTACAGACCGCAGTGCAGATCAGGGCTCCAACGTGCACGGTGCTGTACAGATCCCATCACAGATCAGGGCCCCCGCGTGCATGGTGCTGTACAGATCCCAGCACAGATCAGGGCCCCCGTGCGCTGGGTGCTGTACAGATCCCAGCACAGATCAGGGCCCCAGCACGCATGGTGCTGTACAGATCCCAGCACAGATCAGGGCTGCAGCGCGCATGGTGCTGTACAGATCCCAGCACAGATCAGGGCTGCAGCGTGCTGGGTGCTGTACAGATCCCGGCACAGATCAGGGCCCCCGCGTGCATGGTGCTGTACAGATCCCAGCACAGATCAGGGCCCCAGTGCACACAGTGCTGCACAGACCCCAGTGCAGATCAGGACCCCAGCGCGCATGGTGCTGTACAAATGCCACGAGACAGTCCCTGGCTGAAGGAGATTGCAGTGTAAATAGCCAAACAGACAAAGGATGAGAGGGGAAAGAGGATGAAGTAACTTCCCCAAGGTCACTCAGCAGGACAGTGGCGGAGCCAGGCATCAAACTGACTCTCAGCCCCCACCCACTAGGCCGAACAGCTCCAGCAACTCAGTGCTCTGGGACAGGGCGCTGGATTGCTCTAAGGGCTGGGCCTGGAGCCTCCCTGGCCGTGTCTAACCTGGGACTGGAGGCCCTTCCCCTGATGGCTGCTTGGTGTCTGCAGTGGGTTGGGTGGGGGGAGTGTCTCAGTCTGGTTCCTAGGGGGGCCAGGGGCCTGCATCACAAGCCCACCATCCCTTGGCAGGTTTGGGGGAAGCTTGTCCTGCCCCTGCTGTTGGGTAAATAGTGGACTCAGTGCGGTCTGTCTGGGAGAAAGGGTCACACACAGCCGCAGCATCGATTTACCTGCCAGGGCTCCTGCATGTGGAGGGAAGCTAGTGCATCCAATGGCTGCCTGGCACAGAGCCCCTCATTGAGCTGGGCGTGAGCTCCCCTCACCCCCACTGTGTTCACGCTGGGGTCGCTCCGTCGACTGCAGGGGAGTGACTCCTGCTTTACCCCAGCGTAGTTCAGAGTCAGAGCAGGCCCTGGGGATCCCGCGGGCGCCCTACGGGCAGGGAGCTCTGGAGCGTTTCTCCTGGAGCCTGTGGCTGTATCTTGGACACGTTCTGGGGGGCGTCTGCTGGAACTGGAGATGTGGTTGCTTAATCCCCTGGCATTACCATTGGCTTGGTACCGCACGGCATTTCGATGAAAAATCCAGACCACTATCAAATGAACAGGGCCCCCATGAAATGGATTAAAAACGGGCTCACAGGGAGGTCTCCAGGTGTAATTGTGAACAGAGATTCCTCCTCGAACCAGGGAGTGTCCAGTGGGGTCCCGCAGGGATCGGTTCTTGGCCTAACGCTGTTTAACATCTTTGGCAATGACCTGGGAGAAAACCCCCAAACCTCCCGGATACGGTCTGCAGGTGACACGGGAGTGGAGGGAGGGGTAAATAATGAAGTGACAGGTCCTGGATCCTGAGTGATCCAGGGAACGCAGGCTGCATGGAGGACAGGGAACTCTCCCCGGGCTTTCCCAGTGCCGGGCTTTCCCAGTGCCAGCCAAACCCATGTTCTGCCAGGCCCTGCCAGAGCCTGCCCAGGAGGGGAGCCGTTTATCCTCACCCCATCTCTCGCTCCTTTGCCCCATTCCATCCTTCCTTCCTTTCCATTTGGAACGATGCAGGTTGCCTTCAGGCCCGGCTCCTCTGCGCACCCCCACTGCTCCCCCCCGTCCCCCCTGCCCCGCCCCGTGGCTGCAAAGTGATCCAGGCAGGTGGGCGGAAAAGTGACAGCTGGTGTTGTTCCAGGGCAGGTTAATGAGTGTCTCCTCCTCTGGCCCCCTCCGCCCCCCTCCAGCGCCCAGGCTCCTGGCTCCTGTCAGCCCATCAGGCTCCCATTAACAAAGCAGCCCTGGGGAGTTTGCAGAGAGCCCTGCTCTGGCTCTAATCTAGGTGGGCTAATCACCTCCCCTGCCCAGCCTGCCTCCTCTGGGTCAATATTTGCGCTGAGCAAACACAGAGCCTGTGACAGGTGTGCTGGGAGAAGCTCTCCATTGCCGACCCAGCCCTCTCCCCGGGCTCAGCACAGCCCCAGCTCCCCGGCCCCCCTTGCTCCCTGGGAGTCAGCGCTATTTTTATCAGGGCTATAAAAGCCCCACCGAGCCGCCGGCGCCCTCATTTTCTGCTCGGGAGCCAGCCGGAGAAGGTGAGCGACTCACCTGCCAGCGTGTCCCCGGAACCAGGTGAGATCCTGCCGCCTTCGGGGCCTGGGGCTGCGGCTGGGAGCAGGACTGTCCTCGGCTCAGGCTGAGGGGTCAGTGCTCAGGGCTCCCGGGGGCTGCACCCCAACCGTCGGGTTGCAAGGGAGGCTCTGAAATCCCAGGGACTTTTCCTCCGCTGCCCCAGGGACTCACCCCAGAGAGCAGAGGGAACGGGGCTCGGCTCGGCCGGAGTCACTGATCCGCCTGCTTTGCCCCCTTCGGTGTCTCTCTCGCTCCCTCTCCTCGCTTTTCCCTTCCTCTCTTGCTCTCTGCCCTTCTCTGCCCCTCTCTCCCTGGGGATTTAATTTCCTTCCTTCTCTTTTCACTACTCTCCTGCCCCTGCCCCCAGCCGTTTAACTCTCCTTCTCCCTACTCTGTTTGTTCCCCCAGGCTGCACCTTCCGGACTTTCCCCCGGGGTGAACCGGTTCCAGGCCCAGGGCAATGGCAGGGACCCCTGCTCCTGCACGTCAGATCCAAGGGGCAGAGGGACCCGCCCAGGCGTCTTCCCCCTGCCCAGTTGTCGGCTCGGGCCAGGGACGGGCGCAAGCAGGCCGAGCCCGGAGCAACCTCTGCACTTGCCTGGCGTCGAGCCCCACGTGCAAGACCTGACGTGAACGTTTTGTTCGTTCGGCTCGCGTTAGGCAGGTCCAGCCTGTCGGCACGCCTGTGACACGCCTGTGACACACCTGTGACACATGTGCAATGTGTGTGCACGCCGTGCAATGCCCGTGCAAGGTGCACACCCGGTGGACATGCAGCGTGTCGCTGTCATGACCTGCGCGTCATGTGTGACGTGCATCATACACCAGTGGCATACAGCCCCCTGGCCAACATGCCGGGACCCTACATACATGTCAGATGAGGTACACGCAATGCACACCCGTGAAATATGCCAGCCACGCAGTGCGCACACCTCCAGCGTGCAAGGTACCATGCAGCCCCAGGGAGCTCCCGGCAGCGAGTCTGGGGGGAGAGACAGGGGAATGCCAGAGTTACCCCCTGCCCGTGAGTCCCGTCCATTCCAAGCGGACCGGCTCAGCGGGGGTGGTGCTCACCTCTATTTCGCCCCAGGCAGGTCTCACTGTTCCCCCGAGTTCAGGGAACTCTCAGCAGCTGCCAGCAGCCCCGCAGGGCGGGGAGGGCGAGCAGGGCAGCGGTAGGGGGATGGGGTGGGGGGTCGCATCTCTTAGTTCAGCCCCCTCCCCCATACTTGGTGTCATTAAGTATTTGCAGCCAGCTGCTTCCTTGTGCCCAGTGACAGAGCAGGGCCTGGCCCCCATGGCTCTGTCCCCTTAGCCAGCCCCAGCTGCAGGGGCGGTGGGCGCCTGGCTCTCACCTGTGCTACCCCCCCGCCCCAGTGCCCAGTCAGATGCTCAGTAACTGACTCTGCATAGGGGCGAGGGCCGGGCTGGGGGCCCCAGGGAGCCCGCTCTCCCCGAAGGCCTGGTCTACGCTGCAGACCCGTTGGTGTAACTCCATCACCGGGGTGTGAAAAATCCAGCCCCCAGCGACGGAGTGATACCGACCGAGCCCCTGGGCAGCCAGCACAGAGCTTCGCCCAGTGCCCACCCCCTGGGGAGGTGGGGGACGACCCCCACCACTGTACAGGAAGATAAGCCCTTACCCACAGCACGGGCCGTGCCTGGGTGAGCTTCCCAGCACCCCCTCTTCCCCAGAGGGACCCTGGGGGGTGAGAGGGCTCTCTGCTGGGATTGCCAGCCACAGGGCCTGGTGTGATGTGCACCCCTTGGTTCCCCTAGGGCCGGAGCTAAGACCCCCTGTGTCACTTCACCATCGGGCTGTCCTCTGTGCAACCCGGGCTATGCTGGGGCCAGGGACTTGGAGCTGGAAGGCTCCACAGCCCAGGTCCCCCAGAGCCATTAGGACTCCCTGGGGAGGACCTTGCCCCATAGTGGTGTAGCGGGGAGACCCACAGGGCGGTTCTCCTGGGCGAGTCAAGGCTGAGGAGGCCCCTGGGGCAGCGGGGAAGGGGGAGGATGGATTTTGCCCTGGTCCCTTGTGCCCCCTCAGCTGGCTGGCTCCAGTTTTTGTCTCTGAGCAAGGCAGGGACTGTCTGCTGCCTGTCATCACCTGCCCAGCACTACGGGCCCCGATCCCAGCCTAGGGCCCCTCAGCAACACTGCAGGACAAATCACTGCTCCTGCTGACAACTCCCTTCCCCGGAGACATGCCCACAGCCTCCACCTCAGGGCAGGTTAAAAGGCAGTTACAGCGCAGGCAAGGCCTTTGGTCCCAGTTAACCTGTGGAACTGTCTGCAGGAGGGTCAGCGGAGGGGGGATGCAGCCGTTTCACAGGCCTAGGAGCAGCATTGGCCTGAGCTGGGCTCAGAACGTCCCTGCGGATAGCAGCGAAGGCCGGGGGGAGCCCCTGAGCCTGGCGCTGCCCTGGAGGGCCCTTGGCTTAGCCACAGAGGCCTCTGCTGGGGCAACTTGACACCCCCATGCCTCCCTCTACCTTGGCACTCCCTCCCTGCCCCCTTCCCCTTGGCACCGCCTCCACTGGGCAGCCCTGCTCCCCCCAGCCCTGGCGCTTTGCCTCGGGCTGCTCTGCTCAGCCTGAGCGGCACCTTGGTGATGGGGTGTGATTTGAGGGAGCTGTTGGAGGTGACCCCTTCACCTCCGCTGGCCTCCTCTGGCTCAGCATCCTGGGGCTCCCCCGAGCGGGGGAGTCCTGGCAAGCTCAGCGGGGATCCTGCTGCAGAGAGGGGCCGGGGTGGAGATGGTGGGTGGGTGGAAGACGTGGAGTCCAAGCCCTGCAGGTTGGGTGGGGTCCCCCTGGGGCCGCATCGCACTGCACCAGCAAGGCAACCAGGCAGAGCCCAGCACCTGCGACTCCGACATGAGGGCTTCACACCAGGGACCAGCCCGACGGGCCTCCTGCAGCTCTCACCGCTGGGACATGGGGCAGCACCCCGCTGCCCTGCTGGCCCAGTGGGCTGAGGCCGCGCTGCCCGGGGGGGGGGTTCCCTCTGCACAGAAGGGGGTTCGACCGACTGCAGCTGTCTGAGGGCGGGATGCAGCTGACCTGGCATCAGCCGCCCCATGGGGGGCGCTGTCTGAGGTGCACCTGCCTGGTGGGCTCTCTGACCCACACAAGTGGTGCTGGAGGGCATCCCCATGCCGGGGCAGCTGAACGCGCACCCCGGGGGGCGTCCCTCTGAGTTTGGATTCTGGCCCCGGTTCCCCTTTTCCTTTTGCGGTAAAAGTTTGACAAAGTTAAAAAGAAAGAAAGAAAAACCCCTGCAACAAACACAGCCCAGAAAAAGACCAGCCCGACCCCACCCCACCCTGCCACAAGTCCTGACCAAAGCCTGGCACCCCAGGGCCTCTGCCTCCTTCACTAACGCCGGGCTTGCTCAGATAACACACCTGGCTGCCCCACACGCTAGTGACAGCTCCGCAGCCAGGTACATAAGGACACCTGGCCCAGACACCCCTTGTCCTCCTCGGGAGGTTTCGCCCTAAAGAGACGGGAGACGGGCGCTGGGTAGGACTGTGTCCCACTGGACGTCCCTGGGACCTTGCCCCTAAATCACGTCAGTGCTTTGGCAAACCCTGCGCGTCTTCAGGGGCCTTACGGTAACTCGAGGCACCAGCAAAGACCGCCGCGACTCACCCAAGGCCAGAGGCAGTGGCAGAACCAAGGCGAGGACCCTGGCCGTGCCCGATGACCGAGCAGTTCCCCCGGTTTTGGGGCCTTCCACAAGGAGGAGAAATGGATGCTGCAGGCCGGGGCCGTTCTTTGGGGCAGGCTTGTTTATTCCCAAAGAGCGTGTGCAAGGTCCAGCTTCCCCAACCCCATGGAAACAAACAGCAGCCGGCCTGGGGATCCCGGCGCCTGCCAGGGCAGCGGGCCCAGTGCCCAAGAATCCATCTCTTGTCTTGTCCCCAGACGGGGATGTGAGCCGTCCCGTCCCTGCACCGTCTGTGTGTGTGTCACTGGGCTCTGCGGGGCCAAGGGCTCCAGGCTCCCGCAGAACAAATTAATAACAGTTCACCAGCCACGCTTGGTTCACGCCCATCGCCGTCCCTAACTCACGCGTGAGGCTTGGCATGGGTCCAGGAACGAGCCAGCATAAAAATGGCTAGACTGAGTCAAAGCAATGGTCCATCTAGCCCAGTGTCCTGTCGTCCGACAGGGACTGGTGCCAGGCGCTTCAGGGCAATGAACAGAACAGAGCAATTATCGAGTGATCCATCCCGTCCTCTACTCCCAGCTTCTGGCAGTCAGAGGTTTAGGGACACCCAGAGCAGGGGCTTGTGACCGTGCCCATCCTGGCTAGTAGCCATTGCTGGACCTATTCTCCAGGAACGTATCTAGTTCTTTTTTGAACCCAGTTATACTTTTGGCCTTCACAACATCCCCTGGCAATGAGTTCCACAGGTGTACTGGCCGTTGTGTGAATGTCACATATCCACAGGACCAACGCTGTGACCCCACCTTTGGAACAATCTCTTGGGGGTCAGTGAGCCAGACCCCACCAGGGCAGGCCCTGTGGCTTCACCACTTCCTCAGACTGGGCCCCTGGTCCTTCAGCCCCCCTGCTTCACACTGCGAGCTGCGGTCAGCGAGGCAGCCCTGGAGGGAGACGTGTACCATCTTAGGGAACACTGCACCTCTGTAAGCATCTGCAGGGACAGCCCATACTTGACTGTCACCTCACCCCCCTGGCCCAGTCCTTTGTTCCCGAGCTGCGGAGATGTGGCTCAGCCCCCTGCTGAGAGGCGGGGAAGTCCATATCTCTCTGCCTCCTTGGTTGCTAGGTGTCCATGTCTGGGCGACTGGAGCTGCCATTGTCTTCTCAAGAGCTCCCTTGATGTGGGACCTAAGGCCAGACAGCTGGGAGCCATTCACACCTGTGTCTTAGCCTGCCCAGACAGCGAACAGACCTCCCACCCCCCTGGTAACAATGCAGCATATTGCATCCGATGAAGTGAGCCGTAGCTCACGAAAGCTTATGCTCAAATAAATTGGTTAGTCTCTAAGGTGCCACAAGTACTCCTTTTCTTTTTGGGGAAACTGAGGTGCTGGAAAAATATTACAAAAAATTCCCACTTTGTCACAGGGAAGAAGTCCTTCCTTCTGCTTGTTTTAAACCTGCTGCCTGTTAATTTCATTGGGTGACCCCTGGTTCTTGTGTTACGCAAAGGGGCAAATAACACTTTCCTAGTCACTCTCTCCACACCAGACATGATTTTATAGACCTCTGTCATGTCCGCTGTGACAAAGTGGGACTGTTCTTAATATTTCCTCTGAATATTGTGGGGTGCCTCAGTTTCCCCTATGCAGTTCTTAAGTATCTAGGTGGTGGGATAAGGGTGCGTGATCCTTGCAGAGCCCTAGAGGCAGGTGTGTGCAGGGGTCTGGACACAGAGAATGGCCGACACCCTGTTTCCTGGCAACTGATGGCCTGGGCCCTTCCCCTCTGCAAGGTGAGAGCTAAAGGGCTGGAGAACAAAGGGATCCGGTGCCCTCCTGGCCCAGGAAAGGGACAAAGCCCAGAGGAGGAGGGGCTGGAGGGAGTTTCAGTTTGGGGCTGGCTGGGGACATGGAGTGAAGGGCAGACGGGGTTGTCTGACTCACTGTCCCCCAAAATGGACCCGGCTGAGGGGTCCTGTTCTCTGCACCTACAAGCTCTGTGTTAGACCATGTTCCTCTCATCTAATAAACCTCTGTTTTACTGGCTGGCTGAGAGTCCCGTCTGACTGCGGAGTTGGGGGGCAGGACCCTCTGGCTTCTCCAGGACCCCGCCTGGGCGGACTGGCTGTGGGAAGCGCACGGAGGGGCAGAGGATGCTGAATGCTCCGAGGTCAGACCCAGGAAGGTGGAAGCCGGGTGAGCTGTGTGTCCTGCAGTCAGGCTGCTCACAAAGAGGCGGCTTCCCCAGAGTCCTGACTGGCATCATGGGGAGCAGTCCCAGAGCATCGCCCGGGGACTCCGTGACATCCGCCCAGCCCCGCTCTTTAGCTGTCTTTTTTCCAAGCTGAAAAGTCCCAGTCTTATTAATCTCTCCTCATACGGCAGCCGTTCCATCCCCCTCATCAGTTTTGTTGCCCTTTCCTGAACCTTTTCCAATTCCAATGTATCTTTTGTTGAGCTGCGGCGACCACATCCACACGCAGTGTTCAAGGTGTGGGAGTCCCATGGATTTAGATAGTGGCATTGTGATATTTTCTGTCCATTATCTCTCCCTTTCTGGCTCCCCTGTGTGTTCACGCTGGTAATCAGCCTGGGTTAGCCCGAGCGGCCATAGAAAACTTGTCTATCACAGCCCCTTCCCTTCCCTTTGGAAACTTAAGATAGAAACTCCTTGTGTAGCTGTGGTTACCTGCTTTAACCTTGTAAATAACTCTCTTGTTTCCTTTTCCTGTTTAATAAACCTCGAGATAGTTTATTACAGGATTGGCTACAAGTGTTTTCTTTGGAGCGAGATCTCAGGTGTAACTGGCCTGAGGCAAGCGACTGGTCCTTTGGGGCTGGGTGTAGCCGGAATATTGCTGTGATTCCTGGTGTGAGCGACACCGGGAGGGAGCCTGGAGTGCGTGGTATTGTGGCCTCCCGGACCAACAGGCTGGGCTCAGCCTGGGGCAGTGGGGAGGGATTTGCATGTGTTTTGTGTATGTGGGTATGAGACCTGGCCTGGGCCGGGGCGATTTGCATGGCTGGGGCAGAGTGTGTGTGGGATTCGGGCTGGGCGCATTTGCATGGGCATGTGTGTGCGATTGTGTCTTCCCAAGTGGTGGGGCAGGGGAGGGACGAGCTTTTACTGGACCCGCTCCTGTTGGTGAGAGAGACCCCCGTCTCCAGTCTCTGCCCTCGTCTCCTCCCGAGTGGGTCCAGTAAAGGATGGTCCCAGCCCCACCCTGTCCGCCTAATGTCCTGGGACCCACACGGCAACGGCAACACGCAGCCGCAGGGCTGGGGGGAGCCTGAGGAGCTGTCACCGTCCTGCTGCCCCCCTCCCCACTGTATGTGAGAGACGGTGTGTGCTTGCGGCCACGTGACGGGGTGTGTGCGTGAAGTTGTGTGTGTGGGATGATTGTGTGTGTGAGTGTGTGAGTGTGCATGTCGATGATTGTGCATGTGTGTGATTGATTGTGATTCTGCAGCGTGCTGTGCCCCGGAGGTGCTGCTGGCTGGCGGGGAAGCAGGCCGTGGGCAGAGGCAGCCAGGTGGAGCTGGGCACGGCCTGGCTGGGAGCAGCCGCTGGCTGCTCACAGGCTCCCCAGGGCGCCAGGGCCTGGGGGATTCTGGGGAGGGCTAAGTACCAAGTGGGGCACCTCCAAAGGCTCCTCTCCAGCAGCCCGTGCGGGACGCGGATGGACAGACGGATGGACGAAGGGCGGGTGCAGCCGAGCTGCCCATGGGGGTGTGCAGACGCCCGGGGCAGAGGCTGCTCCCTGCGGACGCCTGCCGGCTCCGCAGCCCCACCCCTGCAGCTTTCAGGAGGGTGATGAATGGGTCCTCCCCACCCAGGAGGGTCGCACCGCCCCAGGGACTGGCACTGCCCTGGGTGCTTTGCCAGCATCATAGCATTCCGGCCCGGGAGACGCCAGCCTGCCCCCCCGAGAGCCAGCCGGATCCAGAGCCGGGAGGGGGAGCTGCAGGAGAGCGAGCAGTCTCACACCAGACAGGGAGGGCAAACCAGCCTTCCCTTGGGTGCTGGGCACCGCCCATGACTGTGCCCCTCCCTGGATCCAGCCTGCCCTGCCCACCGGAGAGGCAGCCTCTGGCCCTGGCGTGCTTTGGGAGCCTGAGCAGGGCTCAGGAGTTTGTCCATGGGGGAGAAGCCAGGGGCTGCAGAAGGAGCCGGCATCCTGGGGTTGGGGCTGCATCCACCTGGGTAACAATGGGGAGCCACCGGGGCCACAGCGAGATGCTGCCCCTGCCCCAGGGAGTAGGTGGCCCCAGCCGGCTGCAGGAGAAGGCCCCAGCCGCCTGCTCCCTGCAGCATGGCGCCCCCTAGCCCCGCGCTGGGGTCAGCAGTGACTGCTGGGGGAGAAGCGCCCCCTATTGGGCCCCCGCCCTGCTCCCTGCAGCATGGCGCCCCCTAACCCCGCATTGGGGTCAGCAGTGACTGCCGGGGGAGAAGCGCCCCCTATTGGGCCCCCGCCCTGCTCCCTGCAGCACGGCGCCCCCTAGTCCCGCGCTGGGGTCAGCAGTGACTGCCGGGGGAGAAGCGCCCCCTATTGGGCCCCCGCCCTGCTCCCTGCAGCATGGCGCCCCCTAGCCCCGCGCTGGGGTCAGCAGTGACTGCCGGGGGAGAAGCGCCCCCTATTGGGCCCCCGCCCTGCTCCCTGCAGCACGGCGCCCCCTAGTCCCGCGCTGGGGTCAGCAGTGACTGCCGGGGGAGAGCGCCCCCCTATTGGGCCCCCACCCTGCTCCCTGCAGCATGGCGCCCCCTAGTCCCGCGCTGGGGTCAGCAGTGACTGCCGGGGGAGAAGCGCCCCCTATTGGGCCCCCGCCCTGCTCCCTGCAGCATGGCGCCCCCTAGCCCCGCATTGGGGTCAGCAGTGACTGCCGGGGGAGAGCGCCCCCTATTGGGCCCCCGCCCTGCTCCCTGCAGCACGGCGCCCCCTAGTCCCGCGCTGGGGTCAGCAGTGACTGCCGGGGGAGAGCGCCCCCTATTGGGCCCCCGCCCTGCTCCCTGCAGCATGGCGCCCCCTAGCCCCGCGCTGGGGTCAGCAGTGACTGCTGGGGGAGAAGCGCCCCCTATTGGGCCCCCACCCTGCTCCCTGCAGCATGGCGCCCCCTAGCCCCGCATTGGGGTCAGCAGTGACTGCTGGGGGAGAAGCGCCCCCTATTGCGCCCCCGCCCTGCTCCCTGCAGCATGGCGCCCCCTAGCCCCGCATTGGGGTCAGCAGTGACTGCTGGGGGAGAAGCGCCCCCTATTGCGCCCCCGCCCTGCTCCCTGCAGCACGGCGCCCCCTAGTCCCGCGCTGGGGTCAGCAGTGACTGCCGGGGGAGAGCGCCCCCTATTGGGCCCCCGCCCTGCTCCCTGCAGCATGGCGCCCCCTAGCCCCGCATTGGGGTCAGCAGTGACTGCCGGGGGAGAGCGCCCCCTATTGGGCCCCCACCCTGCTCCCTGCAGCACGGCGCCCCCTAGCCCTGCATTGGGGCCAGCAGTGACTGCCGGGGGAGAGCGCCCCCTATTGGGCCCCGGCATCCTCGAGAGGATCCTCGACAGTTTGCCATCCAGGGAGACGTGTCCGCAGCAGCGAGCCAGCGGGCGTGGGGCTGGCAGAGGGGCCAGGCTGGAGCCCCCCACTGGAGCAGATGTCACAGGGTGATACCGGCCGGGCTCCTGCGCTCTGGGCAGGGGATGCAGCTGTGGGCGGCTCCCTGAGTGGCCAGGCCCAAGGGGCTGGATTTCCCATCGCTCCCAGGGAAGGGGCGCGGGGAAAGCCCGGGAGTCCGCCCCACACGGCCCCTGGGGAAGCAGGTTGGGGGGCCCAGGCGGGGGCCAGGTGGACGGACGGAGTGAGCCCAGCGCTCCCCGGCCCCCAGCCGGTCACGGCATAAATCTGAGCAGAGGCCGCAGCGGCTCCGGGTCCCAGCCTGTTAGAGTGGGGGGTCCCGCTCCCACCAGGTGCGCGTGGGGGGGGCTGGGGGCGTCCCCGCTGGCCCCAGCCGAGCAGAGGTGCTGGAGATGCGGGCGCCCGGGACAGGCAGCCGGGGGGTGGGGGGTGCAAGGCTGTCACAGCAGCCGGGCTGTTGTCAGGGGCCAGGCCCAGCTGTTGCAGAGCCGAGCGCCGGGGGCAGGATGTTCTGTTCTCGCTGCAGCGCTCACCCCCCCCGCCCCCGACGCCCCCGCCTGGGATTTTAATAGCAGGTGGGGGAGGGGCGGTTCCACCCTTCTCATTAGATTAATTTTGTGCTGGTGAAAGGGGCCGGCCCGGCGGCTTCTGGGGGCTGAATCCCCTGATTCTCCCAGTGGTACAGCCTGGACACCCCCGCCCCCAGCTCTGCCGGTGCCCCTCACTCCCGACCCGCAGCCCCCTGCCAGCCCAGCCCCGAACACCCCCACAGCTCTGCCGGTGCCCCTCACTCCCGACCCGCAGCCCCCTGCCAGCCCAGCCCCGAACACCCCCACAGCTCTGCCGGTGCCCCTCACTCCCGACCCGCAGCCCCCTGCCAGCCCAGCCCCGGACACCCCCACAGCTCTGCCGGTGCCCCTCACTCCCGACCCGCAGCCCCCTGCCAGCCCAGCCCCGGACACCCCCACAGCTCTGCCGGTGCCCCTCACTCCCGACCCGCAGCCCCCTGCCAGCCCAGCCCCGGACACCCCCACAGCTCTGCCGGTGCCCCTCACTCCCGACCCGCAGCCCCCTGCTAGCCCAGCCCCGAACACCCCCACAGCTCTGCCGGTGCCCCTCACTCCCGACCCGCAGCCCCCTGCCAGCCCAGCCCTGGGCTCCCCCCAGCTCTGCTGGTGCCCCTCACTCCCGACCCGCAGCCCCCTGCCAGCCCAGCCCCGAACACCCCCACAGCTCTGCCGGTGCCCCTCACTCCCGACCCGCAGCCCCCTGCCAGCCCAGCCCTGGGCTCCCCCCAGCTCTGCTGGTGCCCCTCACTCCCAACCCGCAGCCCCCTGCCAGCCCAGCCCCGGACACCCCCACAGCTCTGCCGGTGCCCCTCACTCCCGACCCGCAGCCCCCTGCCAGCCCAGCCCTGGACCTTTCCCGAGCAGACTGCCAGGTACCTAACTGTGTCGTGTTGGGTTGTTATTTGTGTAGCTGCAGCACCCAGGAGCCCGGGCCCGGCCCAGGACCCTCCAGGCTGGGCGCTGTCAGACACAGGACAGAAAGGCGGCCCCTGCCCGGGGAGTTGGCCCAGCTCGGTGTCAGCCCGGAGACGGACACAGCCACTTGCCCTCGCGCCTTCCCTGGGCTCAGGGCGGAGCCCCTAGAGCCCCGACTCCCCCGGCTCTGACCTCTTGCCGTTTCCTCCCCCGGGAATGGACCCAGGAGTCCTGCGGGCCCGTTTCCCTGCTGAGCAGCAGAAGGATGCCCGTGCTGGGGCGCAGGAGAAGCCAGTGACCTCCTCACCCTGCCCCGCGCTGGGCATGTGGGCAGCGCTAAGGTGGGGCGGGGGAGGGCAGCACTGTGGGGGGAAAGGCCCTGTCTGCCCCCCGCCCTGGCCAGGCTGGAGCTGGGGCAGCGAGGGGGCGGGCGAGATCCCCAGCCGGCGCGAGCAGCCACGGTGCGGCCGGCAGCGGGGCCGACCTGCGCCGGCTGTGGCTCTGGCCCGGCGGTCCAGTGGGTCCGGGGCTGCCGGGCTCCCTCCCCCCGGGCCAGTCCCAGGCACACCTGCTGCAGTTATCGCCTCAGCGGCGCTGCTGTTTGCTCAGGGTGATGGCAGCTGAACGGGCGAGAGCGTCCTGCAGCCGCATCCGGGTGCACACCGCGCCAGCAGGGAGCTGGGCCTTCGCCCGGGCGGGGCAGGGGCGGCCGGCATGGGGGCAGCCCCCCATGCACTGTGGGGCTCTTCCCCTCCCGCCGAACGTCCCTTGCCTCCCCCCCCTTGGAAACACCTGCGCGGCTGTGGAGACATTGCTGTCGGGGGGGGTGGGACTGGCTGGGTTGGCACCCCCGGCGGAGGGCAATGCCAGGCTAACACGAGGCCTCGGCCGGGATGGGGCTCAGCAAGCTGGCGTGCCCGGCCTGGGGCTTCCTGGCTGGCTGGCAAGGGAGGCCACCCCAGCTCTGATTGGCTGGCTGGGCTGCCACGGCCGGCCCTCGAATGCCCAGGAGGTGCTGGGCACCCCACTATAGGAACCCCATGTCCCCGTCTCCCTGCCCCCAGCCAGGTCCCTGGTGCACGCAGCATGCACTGGGCAGGGGCACTTGGCCTGTGGCTGCCTGGCCCGTCTGAGGGGGGCTACGCCCCAGCACCAGGAAGGGAGCAGGGTCCCCCCGGCTTCCCCCGTGTCGATCGAATGTGCCCAGACAGGGTTCCCTGTGACACGGTGCCCCAGTCCCAGCATTGGCTGCTTGACCTAGGAGAGCTGTGAGACATTCCCAGCTCTGCCACTGGCTGGGTGTGACACTGCCCTGCCCAGTGCCTCAGTTTCCTCAACTACACCATGGGGGCGCCAACTTTCCCCGCCCCCCTGGCTGGCACTGAGGGTCTGTGACGCAGCAGGGAGGGGGGAGGGTTGACCTGGGAATGTGGCAGGGGAGTTTCACTGGGGATGGGAGACCTGAGAGCCTGCAACCTGAGCCCGGAGGGGGCGGGGGAGGTAACACCTCTGCCCGGGGAAACTGGACAAAGGCTGCAGGAGGGAGCCGGCTGGGGGGGGGTTGGTTTCAGTTTGGGGCTGGGTGGAGGAACGCAGGGAACCCCAGGGCTGGGGTCTAAGTTCCCTGCTCCCCCAGAAGGACTCAACTGAGGGGTCCTGGTTGTACCCACAAGCTCTGTTGTGGACTGTGTTCCTGGTGTCCAATAAACCTTCTGTTTTACTGGCTGGCTGAGAGTCTCGGTGAATCCCAGGAAGAGGGGGGCAGGCCCCGGACTCCCCCACACTCCATGGCAGGGTCAAAGCTCGTTCTTAGTCTGTGTGGACAGGCTCGTCTGGCAGGTGCAGCTGCCTCCTTGGGGTGGGGGGGGGATTCATGTTCGTGGAGGGAGGCTGGGGCTGAGCCCGTGTGGAGATGGGGGTTGAATGTCAGGCCAGAGACCTTGCACGGGGCCCTGTATCAGTGGGGCGCTGGGAGGGGGCGGGACGCCAGGCGGATGGGCTCAGGTGCCCGGGGGTTGCTGGGCAGAGGGGCAGCTGCAGATTCCCCTGGGGGGCTGGTACTGTCCCAGGTTCACACTCTTGCGCCAGGCGCTGCCGGCTAGCATTGCTGGGCAAAGCCCTGAGGACGAACTGCCCCGGAGAAGACGTTCCTGGACTGGCAGAGCAGCTGCCCAGTGAAGGGTTAATGGTTCACCCACCTTTTTAGCCCCTGTGGGCCCTGGGGAGCTGGGCACTGGGCAGGCCGGGTGAGCGTGGCCTGGGGCGCTGTGGGTAGGGTGAGGCCTGGGGCTGGCCGGGCCTGGCAGGGGGCCCAGGGAGCTCGGGCTGCGGCTGACGTGGCAATGGGCTGGTGGGTGCCCCCTCCCCAGCCCCCTGGGCCTGATGCCTCCTCATGGGGCCCAGGGGGCACCCAGGGCTCTGGGGGTTCGTTACCATTGTCCGCCTCCAGGGCAGGACCAGGCTGGGCCTTTCCCAGCGTTACACCCTCCCAGCCCCTCACTCCTGCAGGCCCCAGCTGGCAAGGAGGGCAGACAGTGCCCGGAGACCCCCAGTGCCCAGCTGGTGGGTGCCCATGAGGGGCTGGGTGTCTTTGCCTCCTTTGGGATGGAGCCCGGCGTCTCCAGGCAGGCCTGGGGGGTGGCTTGTAGACCAGCTCTAATGCTGGATGGAGAGGACCCCCCCCAGCCCTGTCTCCAAGCCCTGAGGGTCTTTAAGGGCGCCCAGCAGGTGCCGCTGGGACTTGGCCCCAGGTGGCGGGTGCTGCCCGTCCTGGCGTCAGGCCCTGTACGCACCTAGGCAGTAATCCACCGGCGGGAGCGTGGCAGCTGGCGGGGCTCCGGTGACCTTCACACGGGATTAATCCCCATGGGAACAGGAGCCAGGGCTGGCTCTGCTTCCCATCGCAGGCCAGGTAGCGAGCGTGGGGCGGGGAGCGTGGGCCTCGCCGGGGGGACACACCTGGGAGACAGGTGATGGGTCCCCGGGGAGGGGGGGTTGGGGGTAGCACATGCCCCAGTCCTGGGGCAGGCGGGCAGAGCGGGTGTCCCTGGCAGGCATGAACGTGGCGCGTGTCATGGGCTGCTCCCGCTCGCGGGGGTGGGGGTGGACGGGGTGGGGACAGACAGTGCCTGGGTGCCAGGGGCTCTGGAACGTGCCCTGGGGAAGGTCCCGCTGCGTGTCCTGGCTCCAGGCAGGACCCCAGCCCCCAACATAACGGCTGCGCCCCCCCCTCCCTCCCCCGCGGGTGCTGTCTTGACCGGCTGGCGGCTCCGTGGGCAGGGACCCGGCCCACTCAGTACCAACAGGAGCTCAGTGGGGCTGAGCCCCATGCTGCCCCGCCCCTGCCCCCTACTTAGAGCAAAGACACACTCAGTCCTTAGCACAGCCCCACCCGGAGCGGCTGCCCCCCGCTCCCCATTCCCTGGCACAGAGACGCCCACCCAGCTGTGCCGCACTGCCTCTGGCTACCGTTCCTCTGGGGCGGGGGGGGGATCTCCCAGCAATGGGGCTAAATGTCCAGAGGGAGAGACCTCGGCAGAGCAGTGTGTCGGGGGGTGCCCAGGACTGGGCTAGCAGGGGTGCGGGTCGGGAGTGAGGGGCACCAGCAGAGCTGTGTGGGGGAAGCTTTGCCAGCCGTTGCCCCCTTGATCTCATCTTCATGCTCCCCAAATTCCCTGGCACAGAGCAGCAGGCGCTGGGGGGGCCAAGGGGCTGCAGCAGCCGGAGGCAGAGCAGGTTAGAGCCGCTCCCCATCTGCAGGAGGAGGGACGGGGGCGGGGGGGCGGCTAATCCGAGCAACATCTGCCAGCCTGTTTGTGGTCAGGAGCTGCTGTCAGGGCAGGCGGGGGCTGGGTGCACTCGCACGTGTCCAGGCCAGCGAGGGGCGTGGGCCTGGGCTCCGACATGATGGGGGGGTGGCCGGGGGTGCAGCGGGGCTGGTGGCTCGCTCCGTGCACATGCCGGCACCGAGCATGTGTGTGAGAACACGTGTGTGGGCCGCGGGGCTCGGCGTGACCGCTCCCTGGTGGCCCTGGAGCGGAGAGGCACAGGGCGGCCTGGTGGCTGGGGAGTGGGTCAGCTCGCCAGGCCCCGATCTGGGGCTCAGGGGGGTTGGCGGTGGTGAGCCCGGCAGGATAACGGCCTCGCCCAGCCCTGGGTGAATTTGCATCCCTTCCCTGTAGGGTGAGTCTGCAGGGAAATGAGGCTCCCCCAGGCCGCACCGGCCCTGATCTAATCAGCCAGACCCTGCAAATAAAAGCCACCTGTGTCTGCTGCTGGTGGCAGGAAACAATCCCCAGAGCAAACACGGCACCAGGCAACTGGGAGCAAGATAAACAGGGCCTGGCCTCAGCTCCATCTGCTGGGGGGGGTGGGGGCAGCTCCCCACTCAGGCCCTGAACTTCCCTCTGCACTGGGGGCAGAGGCTCAGAGCTGCCCTCTGCCTCTGTCAAAATCCAGGGGGCTGGCGCAGAGATGTGGGGTCAGGGCAGCTCACTAGGGACGCGGGCCCCAGCTCATAGCACTGGCCACGGTGGCCGGCTTCCTGCTGCTTTGGTTCAGCCCAGCTAGTCTAGAACCCCCTTCCTGCTACATTGGTTCAGACCAGCTAATCTAGAACCTACCTTCTGAAGATTTGGTTCAGCCCAGTTAATCCCGAACCCACCTCCTGCTGCATTGGTTCAGTCCAGCTAGTCTAGAACCCCACCTCCGGCTGCTCCGGATCAGGCCAATGGCCCATCCTTCCTCCTGTCCAGCCATTGCCTGGTCTTGACCTGTGTCTTCCATGCAGCTCAGGGCACAGCTCCATCCCCGCCCCAGCACCGCCCAATGCCCGCTGCTGTTGGCACAGGGGTCAGCCCAGCTCCCCTCCAGGCACTGCCCCAGCCGGGGACGTCACCACCCCAAAGGGGGTGGGTTGGGGGCTAGCATGGGAACCCTGCGGTGATCGCCGCTGTAGGAGGGAGTAGAGAAGAAGCCAGGCTGTCAGTGTGTACAGCTGGCCCCCTCCCCCCGCTACATCGTTACCCCTCACCGACCCCTCTGCTGCCCAAACACCCTGCTGCGGGCAGTCCCACAGAGTAACGAGGCAGCCTTTCCTCCCACCAATCCCTGTCAATATCACTGAGGGCCCCTCCTGCTCCTTGGGGGCAACAATCCTCTCCCCCATTCCCTTTGCCTGCCCAGCGCCTTGGCATTGCCCCGCCTGGTCTCGAGCCCGTCCCCAGCTCTGCTCTGCTGGGAGGGCACCGCTGGGGTCTGCGCCTGGGAAATGGGGCTGCCCTGGCCCCTGCTGTCCCATGAGCCACAGGGCACCCTGCTTCTTCCCTAGCACCGGCCCCCTCTCCGTCCCTCCCCACTGCAGGCCCAAGAGCCGCCCCTCTGCCCCCGGAGCAGCCTCCCCGAAGCCCCAGCTCCTGTCTCCCGTCCAGTCTCTGACCTGCTGCTTCTCCAGGGAGGGCGAGACCGGCCCAGGGCCCCGGGGTGGGAGGGGAGGGAGGCAGAAGGGCCCAGGTCCCCAGGGTGGGAGGGGAGGGTGGCAGAAGGGCCCAGGGCCCCGGGGTGGGAGGGGAGGGAGGCAGAAGGGCCCAGGGGTGGGAGGGGAGGGAGGCAGAAGGGCCCAGGTCCCCAGGGTGGGAGGGGAGGGTGGCAGAAGGGCCCAGGGCCCCAGTGCGGGAGGGGAGGGAGGCAGAAGGGCCCAGGTCCCCAGGGTGGGAGGGGAGGGTGGCAGAAGGGCCCAGGGCCCCGGGGTGGGAGGGGAGGGAGGCAGAAGGGCCCAGGGCCCCGGGGTGGGAGGGGAGGAAGGCAGAAGGGCCCAGGTCCCCGGGGTGGGAGGGGAGGGTGGCAGAAGGGCCCAGGGCCCCGGGGTGGGAGGGGAGGGAGGCAGAAGGGCCCAGGGCCCCAGTGTGGGAGGGGAGGGAGGCAGAAGGGCCCAGGTCCCCGGGGTGGGAGGGGAGGGAGGCAGAAGGGCCCAGGGCCCCAGTGCGGGAGGGGAGGGAGGCAGAAGGGCCCAGGTCCCCGGGGTGGGAGGGGAGGGAGGCAGAAGGGCCCAGGTCCCCGGGGTGGGAGGGGAGGGTGGCAGAAGGACCAAGGGCCCAGCCGGTCAGCAAGCCCCGGGCACACCAATGAGCTGGCTGAGCCGGCGTCGGCTGCTGCCCTCGAGGCCGATGAGTCCCCAGCCCGGGGTGTCTGTGGCCTGGAGACGCCTGCCGCTGGCAGCGTGGCCGCAGGGGCAGCCGTGCCGGGAGCTGCCTTGTTCCAGGGGACGGGCGGCATCGCTGCCCGGGTGCTGGGGAGCGGGCGAGGCTGCTCCGGCGCCCTAGGGGCAGAGCTGAGCACTCCCTGCCCGCTGCCTCTCCCCAGCTTCGCACAACGCCCAGCGAGCCCAGCCGGAGCCGCTGGCCTGGGAAGGACCCAGAGCCCCCTGGGGCCCAGGCTGGCGCTGGGCCCTGGCATCACCTTCAGGACCCTCTGACTGTTTGCATCCTCCCCGCCCCCCCTCGCCGGGCAGGGACACCCCCTGCTCCCACTCCCGCCCCCCTCGGCAAGGGATGCCCTTCCCAGCCCTACTCCCCAGCCCCTGCCCAGCCCTGCCGGGGGCTCTGGGGCTGGCAGGAGGGAGATGCTCGAAGCACCCCTAGCAACGCCAGTGCCCGGCCTGTGGGGTCCCGCTGCCGGTCCTGGGCCGGCTGAGAGGGTGGCAGGGCCCCACCAGAGCCTCATCCCCACAGTCCGGCTCTGGGGGCCCCGCGCTGCCCCCTGCATTAGAAAACACCCAGCAAAGTGGGTCCCCCCCAACCCCATGCCCATGTCCTGGCCCCAGCCCCCGGTGTCTGGGCCTCCAGGGCGCAATCCCTGCCCTCCTGCGCCCTCTCGTGGGGGCTTGCGGGATTGTCCGCTCTTAGCCGGGCCCCTGGGACCAGGCCCAGCGCTGCTGGGGTCATGGCAGGAGCAGGGTGAAGCCGGCCAGTCTGGCTCCTGCGTCAGCCCTGTGGGGAGCTGGCGCGCCTCGCCCTGGGCTCGCAAAGCGCCCCAGTGTCACCCCCGGCTGGGGAAACTAAGGCACGGGGTGGGGAAAGGGACTCGCCGAAGGTCCCACTGCAAGTCAGTGGCGGAACAGGGCAGAGAACCCAGGAGTCCTGACTCCCAGGGCACCCCCGCCCCATACTCTAAGCACTCCCTCACCCCCCAAATGGGCCAGAACGGCTCTCCTGTTCTCCTGGGAGCCCAGGGGGATCCAGACATTTCCTAGGGGCATTCCCAGACAGGAGTGCCCGGTCCCTGCCCCTTCCCAAGGGGAACCTTTCACACCCCAGCCGTCAGGCGGCCGGTGGGGGAGGAGGCAGGCCGGGGCCAGTCTGGGCCTGGGGCCGGGCCCCACGTCAGGAGTTAAAGGCAAAGCTGCTCCCAGTTGCCTCCGCGTTTAACCAAAACGGTCCCTCCCCGGACAGGGCGGCCTTGGCCCTGCTGCAAAGCCCAGTGCCCCCGGGGAGGGGGTGGGAAGGAGACAGGGATGGGAATTGGGCACATGCATCGCCCGCCGGCCCGGCCCCGCCCGTACAGCGTGCGGCCAGAGGGGCCCGATAGGAGCACAGGAGGGGGAATCCCCTGAAATCTGCTCTATTCCCCCCCCACGCCGCGGCTCGCTAGCCTTGCTCCCGCTGTGGGGCCACCCCTGAACAGCCCCCCCCCCCCCCCCCCGGTCACTGGCTCAGGGTTCCTGGCTGGCTGCTGGCCGCAGGCGGGGCGCCGGGATGGGCCGATCCCCAGCCCAGGGCTGTGACCCACCGCCCCAGCTCGACACCGCCGAGGTGGGGGACAGGCTGGCGAGAGGGTCCGATGAGGGAGGTGGGTGGGCCGAGCCCCCCAGGAGCCCCAGGGTGGTGAGCCCCGGGCTTGGGGCCTGGCACAGGGTGGCATCAGTGACCCAAGGAAGGGAAGCGGCTGCCCCAGCGTCCCTTTGGCATTTCGTCAAGCGGCCCAGTGCTCAGCACAGCTCCTGCCCCCGCCCCATGGCACCACTATCCCCCCCCCGCCCTGGCTGGCGTCCCACTGGCCCGGGCTGTGCCCCTAATCCCCCCCAGCGCGGGCGCATTGTGCCGCGGGAGAAAGGAAAGTGGCGCGTCAGGCCTGTCCCTATTGTGCCCCTGAGCCCCGGAGCGAGCACTTTCCATTGGCGGCCCCGGCGGCTGATCTCCCCACAATGGCTGAGTGGAATGGACAAGCCGGCGCCTGGCCCCCCGCGCCCCCCCCGGGCTCCCACCCGCTGACTCAGCCCTGCCTGCTTGTGCACACGCTGCACTGAGCCGGCCGGGCTATAAGAGGCCCTGGGGGGCCCCCAGCCCCGCAGCGCCACCCTCGCCTCTGTCCCTGCAGACCAAGTAAGTACCCGGCTATGAACCCCCGGTGCCCCTGCAGCCACCCCCCATGAGACTCCCCAGGGGTGCTTGGGGGGGCAGCGTGTGGGGCACATTGGTATTTTGGGGGTGAATCCTGGTTTCGGGGACTTGCCCATGTTCTTGACAGCCCCCTGCCTCCTTCTCCCCCCCCGCTCCCCCCGGCATGGGATTAGGGAAGCTGGAGGGGCAGAGCCCTCCCACAAGGGCATATCTGCCATGCACCCCGATAACCTCACCGTGGAGTCACCCCGCTGCTGTGTGAGCGTCCCAGTGGGTGCTGGGACAGAGAGCCTGCCCATGCCCTGCCTGCTGCCCTGATTTTAGGGTGTGGGGGGCTCCTGTGGGGGGGCAGCCTGCAGCCAGCACATGGTGCCCCGATGCCGTGCCACACCTCTGCAGCATGTCCCTGGCTGTGTTGGGTTCCTGGCTCCTGGACCTGGCGCTGCCCAGCCAGTGACCCCTCCTGTCTTTGTCCGGGAACAGGACCTGGGTGCAGACAGGCTATGGCAGGAAGGATCCTTGGCCCGGGCCCTGGGGCAAAGGGGCGCCAGGCTGCAGCCCTATGTGGAGAGCAACAGGGCACAGCTGGGAAGGCCGAGGACACAGGGTGGGAGAAAGAGGAGCCCCTCTGGTCTGGGCGGGGAGGTGGCTGGGCTGGGGGGGGGCATCTTTCCAGGGGGGGCCCCTCAGCTTTATGGGGCAGAGGCTCAGACTGTTGGGGGATCCAGGCACCATTTACTGGGCTGTCATCCACCCCCAGCCGCAGCCTGCTTTGGATCCAACCGTGGGCAGCAGGAGCCTCCCTGGGTGGGGAGCGGGAGGCCCCTTGCTGGGCTCTGCCCCAGAGACGGGATGATCCTGCCCTGGCGCTGGGACAGGACAGGACCCTGTGGGGCTGAGCTGTGCGGCTGCTCTGTCTCTCAGCCCCACTGGCTGCACTGTCCCCAGCAGGACCCCCACTGTACTGCCGGCCCCTGTGGGCAGTGGAATGGGGGGCCACTGGGGCTGGGCGCTGGGGAGAGGATGGAGGACCTGGACCTGGGGCGGTGGGAGCTGGGGAGGTCTCAGCTGCTGCCACACCTTTATGGGAGTGAGTTTCTCAGGAATTTGCCAGCCAGGGTCTGTCCTGTCGTCGTCCCCCCAGCCCTCCCCCTGAGCTGGCAGGAGGGGCTGTCACTCTCCCAGCTGTCGGAGGAAATAGATGGATTGAAATGTGAGGGGCTGAGAGCACTGGGGAGAGATGGGAATGTGACGGGCGGGCACAATGCAACCTGTGCCCCTCACTCCCGACCCGCAGCCCCTGCTAGCCCGGCCTTGGGCTACCCCCAGCTCTGCCGGTGCCCCTCACTCCCGACCCGCAGCCCCTGCTAGCCCAGCCCTGGGCTACCCCCAGCTCTGCCGGTGCCCCTCATTCCTGACCCGCAGCCCCTGCTAGCCCAGCCCTGGGCTACCCCCAGCTCTGCCGGTGCCCCTCACTCCCGACCCGCAGCCCCTGCTAGCCCAGCCCTGGGCTTCATGCCCCTAACTCCTCAATCCCAAAATGTAGCTGTCCCAGCCGTGCTGCTATTCCCCCTCAGGGCAAAGGCAAACCATGGGGCCGATTAAGCTGTAGGACCCCAGATTCCCCTATGGTCCTAGCTGAGACTTGTGCCCTGCCTTGGCTGGAGCTGTGTCGCTCTGGGGGGCCAGGGCAGAGGTCTCGTAGGGCTGAGGTGGGCTTTGTCCCTGCAGCTGGAGAGCTCCCAATGACCAGCCCGCCCATGGAGGCCCTGGGCCAGTTCAAGCTCACGGCCTGGGAGGAGGAGAACTTCCAGGGCAAGCGCAGCGAGTTTCTGCAGGAGTGTCCCAGCATCATGGACCGTGGCTTCCGCAAGATCCGTTCCATTAAGGTGGAGAATGGCCCGTAAGTGCCCCAGGCCCCAGCCTCACCCGCCCTGGGGCCCCTTCGTGCTGGCAGCTGCTTTGCAGCATGGCACGTCTCTCGCCGCTGCCTCCCGCAAGGCGCCAGGCCGTAGGGCAGCTCTGCAGCGCAGCAGGGGTCAGAGCACACGCCAGGGAGGCAGGACACCTGGGTCCTATCCCCAGCTCCGCCACAGACTCGCTGGGTGACCTTGGGCAAGTTGCTTCCCTGCTCTGTGACTCGGTTTCTCCTGCTGTGCAATGGGGCGCATGAAGGTGAGGCCGAGGCTGCAGGGGGCAAGAGACGGGCTCCCTCCCCGCAGGCCACACTGAGGGCAAGGGGCAGCTGATCTGTCCAGGAGGGGGCAGCTCAGACTGGGTCCCTTGGGTGCCTGCCCTGCCCCCTCCTCCCGGGGACTTTGCCAGCCCCGCTTTCCGGGGCAGGTTCCTGCAGACGAGCTGTCACTGCTGACACCGTCCCCTCCCCCTCTCGCACAGCTGGGTGGGTTTCGAGTACCCGGAGTACCAGGGGCAGCAGTTCATCCTGGAGAAGGGCGACTACCCCCGCTGGGAGGCCTGGAGCGGAAACAGCGGCTACCGAACTGAGCACCTGCTGTCCTTCCGGCCCATCAAATGCGCCGTGAGTCAGATGCGCCTTCGGACGCGCCCCCCCTGGATCGTCCCCATCTCCTCCCACACTGGCCCATGCGCCCATCAAGCTGGCCCAGGGGCCACGGCCCAGCAGGGGGCCTGGGGCCAAGGAGACAATGGAAAGTCTCATGGAAATCTCATATTCTCTTTGTGCCTGGGTGATGAGCAGGGATGGATAGATAGAGGGGGTGCCTGGGGATAGATAGATAGATAGATAGAAGGGGTGTATGGGGATGGATGGATAGACAGACAGACAGGGGTTGTATGGGGATGGATAGACAGACAGACAGACAGTCATACAGTTGCCAGGTCACTGCCTTTACAGGACAGCAGTAGGTTGCTGAGGTTAAAAGCCCCTCTAGGATCCCTCTGACGGACCAATTTTGTGATTCTAAACACACCAGGCAGCCGGCAGTGCTGGGTGTTTAAACCACCCCCAACCCAGGAGCTAGTGCAGGGGAACCCAAGTGTCACTGTCTGGGCCATGCCAGGCTCCCCAGAGAAGGAGCAAAGGGGCAGCCTGGCATGGGGTGCACGCTCCTGCCAGCTGGGGCCAGTGACACCAGGAAGGGACATTGCTGGGGCCTCCCGGACGTTCCCACCCAGGTCTCGGCTCTCCCCATGCCAGCCTGTAGCCCTATCACTCCATCTGCAGAGACACAAGGGCTGTAAACCCTGGCACGTCCCCTGGCTCCAGCACCGCATCCCGCCCTGGCGTTTTAATAACCGCCAGGCAGATATGCTCAGGCTTTAATAAAGGGGCTGAGATAAGATCGCTGCTCGCTGGCAGGGCTGCTCGGTGGGGAAGAACGCAGACGGGTGGGGGTGGGGGACAGCACCACATCTAGTGTGGGCCTTGAGATTAACCCCTGGGTGCCCGCCAGTCTCCCAGCCAGCCGGCACCCAGGCACGGGCTAAGTACCAACCCTGGCTCTCGGTGCCAACGGGCAGCCGCAGGCCACGGCTGCCCGGAGCGTCTGCATCGTCCCTCTGTAGCAGAGACAACTCAGGCCTCGAGAAGCCCTGAGAGCCGAAGCAGGGATAGCAACTGGGCGTTTGGCATCTTCGCCAGCGAGACCACTGGGCGTTTGGCATCTTCACGCCTGCCTCTGGCTCTCCCTGGCACGGGGGTACCAGCGCACCCCCCAGGCAGGCGTGGGCACTAGGGAGAGGCAAGCACATCAGCATCCTCTGGAGCGAGACGGACATGGCCAGCATGGGCCTGAAGCTCCGGCCCCCAGCTCCCCGGGCGGCTCCGGGGCAGGTGTCTCTGGAAGAGGAGAGCAATGGGAGGTGCAGGACACGGGCACGGTTAGCTGGAGAGGAAAGGAGAGGTTTGCACAGCTGACCTGGTGGTGAACGCACTGGGCTGGGACTCAAGGGAAGTGGGTTCTGGTCCAAGCCCTCCCCGCATGACCCTGAGTGTCTCAGCTCCCCAGGGTGTCCTTAGCTTCGTCCGCCTTGTCTCTGTCGCTGGGGCAGGGGCTGGCTCGTGCTGGGTCTGTGCAGCGCCTGGCACCAGTGTGGGACCCTTTGGCGTTTCCCTGGCCCAGCCTAGTCGCCCCTTCCCTTGGCACCGCTTGCCCCCCGCACTGGGAGTCGGCGCAAGGTGTCTCCAGCCGTGGCCGGCGATTTCAAGTTAAGGAGGCAGCTGAGAAAGAAAAGACCAGGCGCTGTCGGGGCATCAGTTCCCCCCTCCCTTCCCCAGGGCACCCCACTGACTAAGCGGGGTACGGCTGCCCTGCCACAGGCCCCAGGGGGAGTGTAGCCCGGCCCCCAAGCGGCAAGGGCCGTCCAGAGCAGAGCTGCTGGGAGAGGGGCCGGGCATGGAGCCCAGAGGGCACGAGAGAGGAGTGGGCTGGAGAGGGGGCGAGCAGGGAGCCCCGTCTGGCTGTGGGGGCCCGTTCTGACTGGCCTCCTCCCCGCACAGAACCACAGCGACAGCAAAGTCACCCTCTACGAGGTGGAGAACTTCCAGGGGCGGAAGTTTGAGCTGAGCGACGACTTCCCCTCGCTGCAGGCCATGGGCTGGGGCAGCAAAGAGGTGGCTTCTATCAAGGTGAACTCGGGAGCGTAAGTAGCCTCCAGCCGTGGGGTGCCAGGGGCTGAGTGACCCCGGACAGTCACCCCACTGGGCCTGGCCGGTAGTGTGCTCAGCACCCCCAACATCCACTGGGGTCACTGGCTATCCAGGGTGCACCTGGCTGGATTGGGCACTAAACTTCATTGTAGTCCCTATGCACCATCCTGGTCCCTGAGCTCGGCTCAGAGGTTGTGGCTGAGACCTGCACTGTGAGTGGGGGAGAATGGGTGAGGGGCCGAGCATTCGTGGGAGAAAGGGGCCCCAAATTCGAGGGAGGCCAAGAGAGGCTCAGAGGAGGGTGCATGTTTCTGTCAACCCCAAAGGGAGGAAGTGGGAGGCCCCATAAGGGTGGGGAGAGCATCCCCCTTCCCCAGCCCTGAAGCCGGACCCCCACCCACTCAGGAGGATGCCCAGGGCCCAAGGGAGGGTGGCTGGGTGGGAGTGAAGACGGAAAGCTGGGGGGGGGCTCTGCCCCATGGCGATGCTTTGCCCCCTGCAGGTGGGTCGCGTACCAGTACCCAGGATACCGGGGCTACCAGTACGTGCTGGAGCGGGACAGGCAGAATGGCGAGTTCCCCAAGTACACAGAGTTCAGCACCCAGGCCCACACCAACCAGGTCCAGTCCATCCGCCGCATCCAGCACTGAGCTGGGCAGGGCCCCGCCGCGGGGCCTGGAGGGTGAGAGCCCCGCACCCGCTAGCAAATAAAGGCGTCTCTCAACCAGACTCGGCCGCTCGCGTTCTCTGTCGGGGGTGAAAGCTCTGCCGTGGGGCAGGGATGTGGCGGGGAACGGTGCCACTGTGGCCTCTTTCTTCCACTTCTCTGTGGCTGGGACAAAACACCAACCACTCCGGGCTGTTTCGGGGGGACAATGCTGCACCCCCCGAAAGAGAGCGCAAAGCCCCAGCAAAAACTCGGGCTCCTAGCTGGCTGGGATGAAGAGGCCAGTGGGCAGGGAAAGGAGCAAATGAAAAGGGAGGCCTCCCCATTGCCCCCAGGTCTCTGCAGCAGCCGCAGGAGCCAAGCTTGTCCCTGGTGGAGGGACTCGTAGCCCAGATGGGGGTGGGCGCCTGGGGAAAGGGAAATTGAGGAGTGGGCAGAAACCTAGAGCCGAAGAGGCCAGAAGGATTGGATCGTCGGGTCCGACTCTCCCCCTGGTGGCTGAGTTTCCTCCCGGGGGACGGGGCTTGACATCCCTGTGAGTGTGCAAGGGAGCACTGGCTTTGCACGCGCACTCAGGCAGCTGCACGCACACTGGTGCACACGCACTCGGGAGCCAGAAGTCTTTGCGAGCTGACAGGGTGGCACTGTATCAGCCACACACCGGCTAGCCAGGTGGGTCACCGGGTCTGCAGCCCCCTTGGAGACATTGGGCACACGAGCTCAGTTCTCCCCTCGCGGATCAATCGGTGGGGAGGTCCCCTCCACTTTCCCCTCCCGCCAGTGCCAATTTGCCTCTATCCCATGCACACCTGCTGGCCTTTCTGGTTGCAAATTAGTGCAACAACTCAGAGGCCACTTGGCCCCTCCAGATTACCATCAGGCACCATACACAACAGCTGGGACAGATCCACTTCTCCAAAAAGCACCTGCTCTAACGGAGAATCCCCTTCGCTGTTAGCAGTATAGAGTCTGACACATGGTGGAGCAGTTCTGAGTGCAGCCAGGAGAGGGCAGTGCGCTCTCTCTCACACACACAGGGACTGCCCAGATCATTTAATCAGTAACATCAAAAGCCGGGCACTGGCAAAGTGAGCGTCCTATACTGCCTACTCCAAAGAAAGGGCTCGAACAGCTCAGCTGGGGCCCTTGTCCCTTGTGTGGGTCCCGGCTGGGGCAGAAGGAAGGTGGCTGATGTGGGAGTGTGGCCACTGAGAGGTGCGGGGTCTGATCCCAGCACGTGTAGCTGCGCCCATCACAATCCCCGGCTTGGACGCACGGTGCCTCTGCAATCACCGTCCCGGGGGATATTGTTTAGCAGAGCACAGCTCCTCGTGCAGGGCTCGTGCAGCGCCGTGCGCGCGTACAAGCCAGGCCTCACAGGGCAGGTGGCAGGAGAGGCAGTGGAAGGTCTAAGGCCCAGGGGAAGGGAGAGGGGGAGAGTCAGGGATACAGGGAAGCTGCAGCAGGGGAGGAGGCCGGTGCTGGATGAGTGGAGAATGTGGGGCGAGGGTGGGTGGGAGACCGAGCCAGGGCAGCTGAAGCAAGCGGCTGGGAAGTGGATGGGGAGGTGGCAGGGCCAGCGGATGGGGATGGGGGTGGGGGTGGGTGAGGCAGGGCCAGCAGAAGGGGGAGTGGGGGGTGGTGAGGCAGGATCAGCAGATGGGGTGGCAGGCAGTGGAGTTTCTTTGCCCGCATGGGGCGGGCAGGGCTGCCCACACACGAACCAGCAGTGCCAATCCCAAGCATTCAGAAATCGCCAGCCAGGGCCCCCAGCCCACAAGACTGGATTAAAAACCAGGAGATTTCACAGAGGATCTGGGGGGTTGTGTTGATTTGCTTTCGAGTCCTCGGGGATCAGATTCTCGGGTTTTTCACCACAGTCCAGAGGGCGAGGAACTTCCTTTTCTTTCCGTGGAAGCCGAGAGTCTCCCAAAGTCCCATGACTCCGGCAGCTGGGGCTTGAAGAGAAACACCAAATACCATGAGATGCAGGAACAATGCAAACAGCGCCGGGACTGGGGCCCCTATGAATACCAGCCACCGACAGCCCCCCCCACAGGGTGCAGCGCTGACCTGTTAGGGGGGGGGGGGGTGAATGGGGACTAGCACACAAGTCCCACGGCTCCCACCTGCCCTTGGCACCATCAGCCCTGGCCCAGGGGACGGGGCTGGGCAGGGCGTGATGGGGCAGGTGGGCTGGGGGCGAGGGGGGATAACCCTAACAGAAGCAGTAAATGGTCACACGAACCACAGTGGGGGCAGTTAGGAGTTAGGGGTGAGTTATGGGGCAATTAGGGGTGAGCTGTGAGGGGTAGTTGGGGTGATCCGTGGGGGCTGTTAGGGATGAGTTGTGGGGCAGTTAGAGGTGAGTTGTGAGGGCAATTAGGGGTGAGTTGTGGGGCAGTTAGGGGTGAGTTGTGGGGGCAGTTAGGGGTGATCCGTGGGGGCAGTTAGGGGTGAGTTGTGGGGCAGTTAGGGGTGAGTTGTGGGGGCAGTTAGGGGTGATCCGGGGGGCAGTTAGGGGTGATCCGGGGGGGCAGTTAGGGGGGATCCGCGGGGGAAGTTACGGCTGCGTTGTGGGGCAGTTAGGGGTATTCCCTGGGGATGAAGAGGGGATTCCCTGGGGGCCTTAGGGCTAGTCCAGGGGGCTTTAGGGCAGTCCCTCTCTGGGGCCAGGGGCACATCTGGGGGCGCACCGGGGGCGGGGGGTTACCGGACATCTCGTGGGGGGCGCAGCCCGGCTCCCCGGGCAGACCCTGGCCGGGAGGAGGAGCCCCCATGAGCCCCCCCCCGGTCAATCCCCCTCCTCACACTAGGGGTCCGGGGGCCCCCACCCCGCGGCCGAGCGCCCCTGGCCGAGCGGCCGCGGTCGGTTCCCCGCCTCCCGGCCCGGCTGCCCCGGCCACGCGGTCACATCCGCACCGGGATCCGGCTCCGGGGCGGCCGGGCTCCGCCTCCCCCGACCCGCCCCCGGAGCAGCGGGGGGAGCGCGGGCAGCCCCCTGCTCGGAGCCCCGGCGGCGAGCCCTTTGGGGTCCTTGGATCACCCCGGGCACAGAGACCCTGGGATAATCCGCCCCCCTCTTCCCACAGGGCCCAGCACCTGCCCCCTCTCCCAGCTGCCCCTCGGCGGTACAGGGGGGTGCCCGGGCGGACACCCCCAGGCGCCGGGCCCCCGCCGCTCACCCCGGGGGGCGCACACAGGGACACAGGTCAGGCCCCGCAGGGCGTGAGGGGCAGACGCCTGGGCTGAGTTCCGGTCCGGGGAGCTCCTGACGCTGCTCAGGGACTAAAACAACAGGGACCAGGAGTCAGGACTCCTGGGTTCTCTCGCTGGCTCCCGCGGTGCTTCGCCCTGGGGCAAGTCCTGGCCTTTCTCTGTCCCAGCTCCTCCCTCTGCCCCCCGGGGGTAGGGAGGCCACAGCGAGGGGTCCCAGGCCCTGGAGAGAAACGGGTTTAGGTCTGGACCCTCAGAGGTAGTGAGGGGCCAGAACTCCGCTGATTTCAATGGCAGTTGGTGTCCTGGATTCCCCGGGCGATGCTCTGGATCTGCTCCCCAGGAAGCCAGGCAGGACTCTGGGGAAGTCTCCTTTCTGTGAGCAGCCTGTCTTCAGGACACACAGCTCACACAGCTTCCACCTTCCTGGGTCTGACCTCGGAGCATTCAGCCTCCTCTGCCCCTCCGTGCGCTTCCCACAGCCAGTCCGCCCAGGCGGGGTCCTGGGGAAGCCAGAGGGTCCTGCCCCCCAACTCCGCAGTCAGACGGGACTCTTAGCCAGCCGGGGAAACAGAAGGTTTATTAGACGACAGGAACAGGGTCTAACACAGAGCTTGCAGGTGCAGAGAACAGGACCTCTCAGCTGGGTCCATTTTGGGGGGCCGTGAGCCAGACAACCATGTCTGCCCTTCACTCCTCGTCCCCAGCCAGCCCCAAACTGACTCCCCCTCCAGCCCCTCTCCTCTGGGCTTTGTCCCTTTCCCCGGCCAGGAGGTCACCTGATTCCTTTGTTCTCCAGCCCTTTAGCTCTCACCTTGCAGGGGGAAGGGCCCAGGCCACCAGTTGCCAGGAGACAGAGTGTCCGGCCATTTATGTACCCTGGCCCTTTGCTCTGCAACAATGACACCCCCTTATCCCACCCCCTAGAGACTTAAGAAATGCCTAGGGGAAACCTGAGGCACCCTTACAGTATTAATAGAAAACATTAAGAACTGTCCCACTTCGTCACAGTTGGGCACCTTTGAGGATCAGGGCCTCCCTGTTCTCATGACACAGAGGGGGAGCAGCTGCCCCTAATCCCATGGCTCGGGAATCCTTGTTTCTAAAATTACCCTGCAACACCCCCGCTTTGTCCCCTTGACCCCTGCCCCCCCTCCTTGAATGAAAATCCCATTAGATCCAACTCCCTCCCCCTCTCCACACCTCCCCACATAAACCAGCCCCACCCCTTCCCCACCTCCAGGAAACCAGCTCCCCCTTCCTTCCCCAGCAGCTGCCGGCTCAACCAGGCTCCCATCCCCAGCACACCCTGCCCCCACTGCTCCTCTAAGGAAGTGCTGGCCAGCCTCTCCCCTTCCACAAACACATGCCAGCGCTGCGGCCCACCCTGCCCGGGCACACCTGAGCTTCCCCCCGCCGGCCAGGGACACGTCAGCCCTTGGCTCCCTCTCCCCTGCCTGCTCGCTCCGCCCTCTGAGTCGAGCCCTGGCAGGCGGCTGGGCTGGGCTGGTGCTTGGCTCCCCAAGGTGCAGCCGGTTCCGAGGGGAGCTGGAGGCCTGGCGAGCTGGGAGAGGAGGGCTGGAGAATTGCCCTGATGTGCTGGGCTGGGACTTTCCTCATCCCGCTGGTCTAAGGCCAGGAAACTTCCCTACAGGGCTGGGGGGGGGGAGAAGGGGGGCACCAGATGACCCACCAGCTCTCCCCTCTTTTTTCTGGGCACGGATTTCCTGCTCCGGACGGCGAGATGCTTCCAGTGCTGCGGAGAGACTCGACTGGTATGGGAAGGTGCTGCCCAAATAACCCCCCCGCTGTGCTGCTCCCCCGCCTCCACGCCTGCTGGTCAGCCCCCTGCCATCCGAGCCCTGGGCCCCCCACTGCTCTGCCAACACCCCTCAGTGCCAACCTTTACCCCCCCAGGCTGCCCCTGGCACGTCCCCAGCCCTGCCAATGCCCCTCAATCCCATCCCGCAGCTCCCCTGCTAACTCAGCTCGGCGTCTCACCCCCCGCCAAGCTCTGCTGAAGTGTCTCAGCTCTGGCCTGCACCCCCAGCCCCGTTAGGCCGGTCCTAGTCCCAACCCCCAGGTTGCGGGGGGGGGCCAGGAGCTGAAACAGGAAGCGAAGGAGGTCAGGACCCCGGCATCTGGGCACAGTAGGTATTTGTGCAGCTTTGGATCTTCCTCCTGTTCTCCAAAGCCTGGCTCATCTCTGCCCTGGAGTGGCCCAGGAGCACCCCCCCATCACCTGCTGCCCCGCACCCCAGCTCAGCACTGCCCTGCCCCCCCAGGAGTCTCTGCTCTTTGCTTCCTGCCTTGGCCTGGCACCCCCATGCAGAGTGAGCGTAAGCTGCCCCCCGTCTGGATGCCTGTGCCCAGGTGTGGGGGAGAGGGCAGTCAGGCTCCATGTGCTGGCCATGGGGGGAGCAGGGCTGGTGCAGGCTGCAGCTGTGTGAACGGGCTGCCCTGGTGGAGTGGGTCCTGTCCTTTCCCTCAACAACAGCTGAGCTCAGAGGTCGGCTGGCCTGGTGCCCCCTGACCCTTGCCCCGGCTCCTTTGTGCCACACCCTGGTCACCACAGGATATTCCAGGGAAGAAAGAACAAACTGCTCGGACACAGGTTGGAGCCAGGCATCTTCTCTGGCCAGGTAGCTGGGAGCTGGGCTCGGAGCCTGGCACATTCGCTGGCCCATGAGCGGCCCTGCTGTCCTCAGACTGGATCCCCCTTCGCCCCCTCTGTGTGTCGGGCTTGTTTTCAGTTGCCTGTGGTTGGTTAGAAGGACTCAGGCAGCTAAAGCAAGTCTGGGACGCGTGAGGAGAACCTGCCGGGCAGGGGAAGCTCCATGTATGAATGGAAGGAGCCGGGAGGGAGGGCATGGGCAGGGAGTGAGCGGGAAGGGGAACAAGCCGATGGTTCTGTACACTGAGGATCACACCCCATTCCCCATCACCAGATTTCAGCTGATGGTTTTCCATCCCCCTCTGGGCCCCCCCATTCAGGTCAGAATGTCCAGTTGTCCTTATGTCAGCACGTGACTCTAACTGGGACCTGTGGCCACCATATTATCCAGGCCTTTCCGACATCCCGCCCTGAGACACCCACTCCTAACCCACGCC
This sequence comes from Lepidochelys kempii, assembly GCF_965140285.1. Lineage (NCBI taxonomy): Eukaryota > Metazoa > Chordata > Testudines > Cheloniidae > Lepidochelys > Lepidochelys kempii. Next base: position 1,846,207 of record NC_136390.1, read on the forward strand.
CTTGGATTAAGGGGCATGAGGGACGGATTCAATCCACATGGCAGTCGTCACCCAGGCCGAGGGGCTGCTTAGATGGCTCCTGGGGAGGAGGGAATGGGATACCCATAGACTCTTATATCATGATCTCCATAGGTTATCTGAGCATCTACACAGGGCCTCTGCCATCCTCTCCCTCTTGTGGATTGTGTCTATTTAGACTGTGAGCTCATCAGGGCAGGGACTTGGCCTCTGGGCGTGCAGGGTAGATTTAGGCTGCCCTACCAAGTCAGCTTTGGGGCACCATCTCCCCGTTCACACCCAGAGGGGTGATGTTCTGCACACTTAGTTTAGGGGATGGGGCCGGGAGTGGGAAAGATGCTGTCCCCCCATTATTTCTGCATAGCAATCTGGGCCAGCAGGGTTATAGCTAGGAGCTGTATTACCTCCTTGGTCCCCTCGATAATGGTATGTATTTGCAGTTATATTATCCATCCACTGGAGGTCTCTGGGTGCTGTACAGCAGGCCAGACGGGGCCTAGTCCCTGGTAAACAATGGAAACAAAGCTGGAATTCAAGCTGTGGAGGAGTCTGTTTGTTTGTGTCTACAGTTTATAGCTGTTTTCTTTAATAAATGCCTCCTGTTTAAGAAAGACTGTGATTCCATGTGGGAGAGGAGTGGGGAAAAGGAGTGGGATATGGGACTTTTTACCTCCAGGGAACTGGTTCTGATCCGGCCCAGGTCATGGGCTCTGCCTGGCTCAGGGGGGTGGGGAATGGGGAATGGGATATGGGCCTTTTACCTCTTGGACACTGGTTTGTATCTGTTCCAGACTGGTAGCGGCTGAACTCCGAGACACGACACACGAATACAACTGTTGAATCAATGAATCTTTCACATTTGGGTACCAAAGAACTGGACAAATTTTTGTCTGCCTCCTTTCCATGACCTTTAACAGCACAAACTTCCTCATTTCCACCAATTTAAAAGAAAAGCGGAGGTGTCGTTAGAGCGGCAAACCCTTTCCCCCTCTCGCCTGCCTTTCAGTCAGATTCACAGCTGTGCAAAGCCGGAGTAAAGTGCTACCCAATCACACCGGCCACCTTGGACCCCGCCTCTTTGCACAGGGTTGTATAACTGCACTCGGAGCAGGACAGGGAGAGTCCAGCCCAGACGTTCCTGAGCTTTGCTTGGGTGTCTCTGGGCTGGAACAAGTGACGATGCCGAGACACACAAAAGGATGGATTCAGTTTGGTTTCTTTGGGTACAAGGCAGCTCTCACAGCCTCTAATGGGGCAGGGGCAGAGGCAGGGACAGGGAAAACTGTAACCTAATAGGAACAAAATGAATGTCTGAGTCAATATTAACCCCTCAGGGCCTCATTCACTTGTGCGACCCCTGTGCCACCCTGATTCATAGCTGCTGTAAAGCCAGCCAGGGAATACCCCCCTGGAAAGGCCGCCCGCTCCACTGACAGAGCTCTGCCCCCCTCCCTCAGGAGCCCCCAGCACAAGGCATTCTTGGGTAGGAGGGGGCATGGCTGGGGTGATCCTGTGCCCAGGCTAACCCATGGTGGCTGCAAGTCCCTTAGCAGGCCATGGCAGCCAGGCCAGTGGGCCTCAGGCTGCCCCAGGGTAGGTTAGCCACTATCTGCCAACCCTTGGCTCTGCATAGGGACATAGGGCTGGGAGGGGCCTCCTGGGTCCTGGTGTCCAGACCTGCTCTTGCAGGTGGCCCCTGACCAGGCAGGGGTGGGCCGTGGGCACCTACCAGGACCTCAGGAACAGTGTGAGTGGCAGTTGGGGGGCAGGAGTGTGGGGGAGCATGACCCCGAGGAGGGGTGGGAGTGGCAGGGAGTGTGATGCTGCAGGGCAGGAACAAGAAGGTGTCACAGAGTCCCTGGGCGATGCTCTGGAACTGCTCCCCATGAAGCCAGGCAGGACTCTGGGGAAGTCTCCTCTCTGTGTCTGCAGGAACCCGGCTTCCACCGTCCTGGATCTGACCTCAGAGCATTCAGCATTCTCTGCCCCTCCATGCGCTTCCCACAGCGAGTCCGCCCAGGCAGGGCTCCTGGGGAAGCCAAAGGGTCCTGCACCCCAACTCCACAGTCAGACGTGACTCTCAGCCAGCCAGTAAAACAGAAGGTTTATTAGCCGACAGGAACATGGTCTAACACAGAGCTTGTAGGTGCAGAGAACCAGACCCCTCAGCTGGGTCCATTTTGGGGGGCAGTGAGCCAGACAACCTCGTCTGCACTTCACTCCATGTCCCAGCCAGCCCCAAACTGAAACTCCCTCCAGCCCCTCCTCCTCTGGGCTTTGTTCCTTTCCCCGGGCCAGGAGGTCACCTGATTACTTTGTTTTCCAACCCTTTAGCTCTCACCTTGCAGGGGGGAAGGGCCCAGGCCATCAGCTGCCAGGAAACAGGGTGTCGGCCATTCTCTGTGTCCAGACCCCTGCACACACCTGCCCTCTAGGGCTCTGCAAGGATCATATACCCTTATCCCACCACCTAGATACTTAAGAACTGCATAGGGGAAACTGAGGCACCCCCACACTATTCAGAGGAAACATTAAGAACAGTCCCACTTCGTCACATCTCTCCCCCCTTCGAGATCCAACTGAGAGGGGTCACTTTAGCCGGTGACCTGGGGAAGTTTGAAGCCACTAACGTTCCCATGGATGCCCCAGCATCTCTCCCATTCCTTGGAAGGAGTTACACCAGGCCCTTCCAGTTTCACACCCTCCCTTAGGTCGGGTGTGCTCGATGGCACTCACAGGCCTCATGTGGGAAGGTTTATGCGGCCCGTGCCCTTTGGCCACCCCAAAACCTTAGGGGCTCAAACTGGGATTGGGTCTTCTCCCCAACAAGCTGGCCAAACACAGCCACTTGGTTATAGGGCGGTTTAACTTTCTTAACAGCTTTCACTTCATCTGAGACCTTCTTAAGGCTATCCACACTGGATCTTTCAACAGGAAAGTCAGTGGATCCATTCACAACAGAAAATTTCTGGCTGTTAGGAACTGAAACTTTCTTGATTAAATCACTTTCACACCCTTCAGTTGCAGTAAACTGCTTGCAAAGACTCCATGAGGATTCCTTTCCCTAGGGCTTTTCTACGCAACAATTCACCCCTCAGAAATTCTGCTCTTACTCTCTTCACCTAGGGCTTGCTCTAGAAGAACACTTTCCTGAGCAACAACAGACTCTTTCTGGGTCTCCCTTACATCCAGAATCACCTCTGGCCCATCCGGCGGATTCCTACACAATCCCCTTTCAGGCAAACTTACAGACTTCCTAGATAAAAGGTCAGAAGCATTCTCCTTCCCTTTGCCACACACAAGTTCAGGAATCTTTTCCTTCTTGCTACAGGTTTCCACACCCTCAGTAGGTAACACAATCACATCACCTTCCTGCTCTCCTTGTGCCCTGGCTAGGATCTCACCCTGATTAGACAGAGTTGCTATACTCTTTCCCAGCCACACACTAGCAACAGGCAAAATACAATCACCAGAATTGTCTGGGCTCTGGGATTTTACATAGACACTGACTGGATGTGACCTAGTTACAGGGCCATTCTCCCGAGCAGACACAAACTTAGGACCCTTCCCTTCCTGGGCTTTAGCTGAATCCAGAACCAGCTCTGAAACAACTGCACGACCCTCAACCATCACAGGCTGAAAGGCCCCTTCTGTCTGCTCCACAGACAAAGAAGAGCCGGACACACTTTCTCCTTTACCAGACACCCAGCTTGGGATCTCTTTCCCCTGGTCACAGCACACAAGGCTGGTCACAGACAACTGCTTGGAGATCAGGGTGGCTCCCTCCAGAGGCAAGTCAATACCCCTGACAGACACAGGCACGTTTCCTTCACTGTCCCAATTCTCCACCCAGGTAATAGGTAAGGTCCAGGGAATCTCATCTTCCACTCTCCTCGCCTTCCCACCCTGCTGACTAGACACAGCCATCAGCTCACAAGGCTGCCTAGGCTCATCCAGACTTTCCTTACCAAGCATCTTCCACTCAGGTACCCTGCCCTGCCTGTGTCTCCCCCCCTCAGCTGGGGTCTCAGCTCCCACTGTGCTCAGCGCTGCCCTTGCTGTCCCAGTGGGGGTAGGCAGCGAGCTCCTTGCTGCTTTCCTCACTGCATCAGAGCCAGCCTGAGCCCCCTCTCCACCGATTGGTTCCCTGGATTCAAATTCAAACCCTTGGCAGTCCCGGAGCAGGGACTGGATCCTGTCCCAAAGAGACACAGTCACCCCACAACAGGGTCTCGCAGCTGGTATCCTGGAGAACCCCAACAACCAGCCAGCCCGACCCCTCCTGAGTCTGCACAGGTATCTGGGCCATAGGCAGGGTGAGGGGCTTCGTCTCTGGGACCCTCACCCAGCTCACACAGCCCCTCGGCATCTGAGGCTGCACCACCAGGGGCTGATAACAGTTTTCTCTGTCTCAGGATCTCACCACCCCAGGAACGTCTCCCCATTGACCATCACCTTCCACTCCCACTGGGGGTCCGAGGGGCCTGGCCCCAGGAGACTCCACACAGACAGATAGGTTGGGGTCAGGAGTGGGAGCCTGTCCACATCCCCACCCATCTGGCTGACGGAGTCTATGGCCTTGGGAACCAGCAAGGGAGCTAGACACCGGGGCTTTTCCGCAGGGTCCCCCTGGTTCAAATCTCCAGCCTGCTCAAAGCAGTGAGGTGGGCATCCACATCCCCCCCCCTTAACCAGGGGAAGCAATTTAGTCTCGAGGTTCCCTGTGGAACTGGCCCCCCGGGGTCTATCCCCACTCACCCCTGGGGGGTCCCCTAGGCCTCTCCGCTCCCCCACCGCCAGTTCACGCTGCTGCTGCTTCTGCAGCTCTTTCTCGGGCTCTCGCTGTCTCCCACAGTCCTCTTGCTCTCTCGGACTCAGCTCCAATCCCGTCCGTCTCCGACCGCCCGATGGGGAACCTGATCTTGAAGACCCCCATCTGGTCGGGGACAGGAGTCTTGGGGATGCCTGGCTCCCACTCCAGCTGCTCCCAGATCCTGCTGTAGCCCCATTTGGGGTCAGGAATCTGTTCCTTAGAGCAGCCATCCTTCTCCAGCTGCACAATTAACTCTTCTTTGGTGAACTTTCCAATGCTCAACCCTCTCTTTCTGCACAGGGTTACAATGTCCTTCTTCAGCAGACGGTGACAGGCCATCACTCTGCTCTTCCCAAGTTGTTGTGGACTCACAGGCCTGTGTGCTCTCAGCTCCCGAGAAACAGAGAAACCGTAGTGTGCCAGCCCTTCTCGAGGTCACCACCTCTTTGCCAGGGTCGAGCTGCAGACTCCTCCGCCCCTGGGACTGCTCACTGCAATCCCCCTGGTAACCCTGTTACTGCAAAAGTCCTTCTCTTTCCCAGGGCCAAGCCGCAGGCTCCTCCGCCCTGGCCCCTGAGACTGCTCACCGCTGTCCCCAGGGGGACCCCATTACTGCATATAGTCCTTCTCGCTGGTCACACTATCCCAGAGGTTAACTGCCCCCTGAAACCGCTCCTCTCTGAGCCTTCAGCACGCCTGGTCCTCATCAATCCCCCTTCTTTTTACTGCTTCCCAGTCACTTCCTGCAGGAAGCGCCGTCCACAGGGTGCAGTACATCCCACCGCTGCCACCAGTTGTCACGGAGTCCCTGGGCAATGCTCTGGAACTGCTCCCCATGAAGCCAGTCAGGACTCTGGGGAAGTCTCCTCTCTGGGAGCAGCCTGTCTGCAGGACACACAGCTCACACAGCTTCCACCTTCCTGGTCTGACCTTGGAGCATTCAGCATCCTCTGCCCCTCCGTGTGCTTCCCACAGCGAGTCTGCTCAGGCAGGGCTCCTGGGGAAGCCAGAGGGTCCTGCACCCCAACTTCGCAGTCAGACATGACTCTCAGCCAGCCAGTAAAACAGACGTTTATTAAACAACAGGAACATGGTCTAACACAGAGCTTGTAGGTGCAGAGAACCAGACCCCTCAGCTGGGTCCATTTTGGGGGGCAGTGAGCCAGACAACCCCATCTGCACTTCACTCCGTGTCCCAGCCAGCCCCAAACTGAAACTCCCTCCAGCCCCTCCTCCCCTGGGCTTTGTTCCTTTCCCCAGGCCAGGAGGTCACCTGATTACTTTGTTCTCCAACCCTTCAGCTCTCACCTTGCAGGGGGGAAGGGCCCAGGCCATCAGCTGCCAGGAAACAGGGTGTCGGCCATTCTCTGTGTCCAGACCTCTGCACACACCTGCCCTCTAGGGCTCTGCAAGGATCATACACCCTTATCCCACCACCTAGATACTTAAGAACTGCCAAGGGGAAACTGAGGCACCCCCACACTATTTAGAGGAAACATTAAGAACAGTCCCACTTTGATACAGAAGGGATGAGTGTGATGATGAGAGGAGATAGAAATGGGGAGGGGACAAGTGTGACATGGTGGGATGTTGAATATGAGAAGGCAAGTGTGACAGGGTACAGTGAGTGTGACAGGCAGTAGCTGAGTGTGACAGGTGGGGTGAGTGTGACAGGGAGGATGTGGGTGTGATGGTGGGGTGAGTGTGACAGGAAGGTTGTGGGTGTGACAAGTGGGGGGAGTGTTACAGCCAGTAAGGAATCTGATGAGGTTCAATAAGGATAAGTGCAGGGTCCTGCACTTAGGACGGAAGAACCCAATGCACAGCTACAGACTAGGGACCGAATGGCTAGGCAGCAGTTCTGCAGAAAAGGACCTAGGGGTGACAGTGGACGAGAAGCTGGATATGAGTCAGCAGTGTGCCCTTGTTGCCAAGAAGGCCAATGGCATTTTGGGATGTATAAGTAGGGGCATAGCGAGCAGATCGAGGGACGTGATCGTTCCCCTCTATTCGACATTGGTGAGGCCTCATCTGGAGTACTGTGTCCAGTTTTGGGCCCCACACTTCAAGAAGGATGTGGATAAATTGGAGAGAGTCCAGCGAAGGGCAACAAAAATGATTAGGGGACTGGAACACATGAGTTATGAGGAGAGGCTGAGGGAGCTGGGATTGTTTAGCCTGCAGAAGAGAAGAATGAGGGGGGATTTGATAGCTGCTTTCAACTACCTGAAAGGGGGTTCCAAAGAGGATGGCTCTAGACTGTTCTCAATGGTAGCAGATGACAGAACGAGGAGTAATGGTCTCAAGTTGCAGTGGGGAAGGTTTAGATTGGATATTAGGAAAAACTTTTTCACTAAGAGGGTGGTGAAACACTGGAATGCGTTACCTAGGGAGGTGGTAGAATCTCCTTCCTTAGAGGTTTTTAAGGTCAGGCTTGACAAAGCCCTGGCTGGGATGATTTAACTGGGAATTGGTCCTGCTTTGAGCAGGGGGTTGGACTAGATGACCTTCTGGGGTCCCTTCCAACCCTGATATTCTATGATTCTATGATTCTATGAGAGGGCAGAGTGAGTGTGACAGGCGGGGTGAGTGTGAGAGGGCAGAGTGAGTGTGAGAGGGTGGGGTGAGTGTGACAGGCGGGGTGAGTGTGAGAGGGCAGAGTGAGTGTGAGAGGGTGGAGTGAGTGTGAGAGGGCAGAGTGAGTGTGACAGGTGGGGTGAGTGTGAGAGGGCAGAGGTGAGTGTGAGAGGGCAGAGTGAGTGTGACAGGCGGGGTGAGTGTGAGAGGGCAGAGTGAGTGTGACAGGTGGGTGAGTGTGACAGGGTGGAGGTGAGTGTGAGAGGGCAGAGTGAGTGTGACAGGCGGGGTGAGTGTGAGAGGGCAGAGTGAGTGTGAGAGGGTGGGGTGAGTGTGTCAGGTGGGTGAGTGTGACAGGGTGGAGGTGAGTGTGAGAGGGCAGAGTGAGTGTGACAGGCGGGTGAGTGTGACAGGGCGGAGGTGAGTGTGAGAGGGCAGAGTGAGTGTGACAGGTGGGGTGAGTGTGAGAGGGCAGAGTGAGTGTGAGAGGGCGGGGTGAGTGTGTCAGGTGGGTGAGTGTGACAGGGCGGAGGTGAGTGTGAGAGGGCAGAGTGAGTGTGACAGGGCAGAGAGAGTGTGACAGGCGGGGTGAGTGTGAGAGGGCAGAGTGAGTGTGACAGGCGGGGTGAGTGTGAGAGGGCAGAGTGAGTGTGAGAGGTGGGATGAGTGTGACAGGCGGGGTGAGTGTGACAGGGCAGAGTGAGTGTGAGAGGGTGGGGTGAGTGTGAGAGGCGGGGTGAGTTTGAGAGGGCGGAGGTGAGTGTGAGAGGGCAGAGTGAGTGTGACAGGCGGGGTGAGTGTGAGAGGGCAGAGTGAGTGTGACAGGCGGGGTGAGTGTGACAGGGCGGAGGTGAGTGTGACAGGGTGGGGTGAGTGTGAGAGGGCAGAGTGAGTGTGACAGGCGGGGTGAGTGTGAGAGGGCAGAGTGAGTGTGACAGGCGGGGTGAGTGTGAGAGGGCAGAGTGAGTGTGTCAGGCGGGTGAGTGTCACAGGGCGGAGGTGAGTGTGACAGGGCAGAGTGAGTGTGACAGGGCGGAGGTGAGTGTGTCAGGCGGGGTGAGTGTGAGAGGGCAGAGGTGAGTGTGACAGGCGGGGTGAGTGTGAGAGGGCAGAGTGAGTGTGACAGGTGGGTGAGTGTGACAGGGCGGAGGTGAGTGTGACAGGGCGGAGGTGAGTGTGACAGGGCAGAGTGAGTGTGTCAGGCGGGGTGAGTGTGAGAGGGCAGAGGTGAGTGTGACAGGCGGGGTGAGTGTGAGAGGGCAGAGTGAGTGTGTCAGGCGGGTGAGTGTCACAGGGCGGAGGTGTGTGTGAGAGGGCAGAGTGAGTGTGACAGGCGGGGTGAGTGTGACAGGGCGGAGGTGAGTGTGTCAGGCGGGGTGAGTGTGAGAGGGCAGAGGTGAGTGTGACAGGCGGGGTGAGTGTGAGAGGGCAGAGTGAGTGTGACAGGCGGAGGTGAGTGTGACAGGGCGGAGGTGAGTGTGACAGGCGGAGTGAGTGTGACAGGCGGGGTGAGTGTCACAGGGCAGAGTGAGTGTGAGAGGGCGGGGTGACTGTGTCAGGCGGGTGAGTGTGACAGGGCGGAGGTGAGTGTGTCAGGTGGGGTGAGTGTGAGAGGGCAGAGGTGAGTGTGACAGGTGGGGTGAGTGTGAGAGGGCAGAGTGAGTGTGACAGGTGGGTGAGTGTGACAGGGCGGAGGTGAGTGTGACAGGGCGGGGTGAGTGTGACAGGGCAGAGTGAGTGTGACAGGCGGGGTTAGTGTGAGAGGGCAGAGTGAGTGTGACAGGTGGGTGAGTGTGACAGGGCGGAGGTGAGTGTGACAGGGCGGGGTGAGTGTGACAGGGCAGAGTGAGTGTGACAGGCGGGGTTAGTGTGAGAGGGCAGAGTGAGTGTGACAGGCGGGGTGAGTGTGAGAGGGCAGAGTGAGTGTGTCAGGCGGGTGAGTGTCACAGGGCGGAGGTGAGTGTGACAGGGCGGGGTGAGTGTGAGAGGGCAGAGTGAGTGTGACAGGCGGGGTGAGTGTGAGAGGGCAGAGTGAGTGTGACAGGTGGGTGAGTGTGACAGGGCGGAGGTGAGTGTGACAGGGCGGGGTGAGTGTGACAGGGCAGAGTGAGTGTGACAGGCGGGGTGAGTGTGAGAGGGCAGAATGAGTGTGTCAGGCGGGTGAGTGTCACAGGGCGGAGGTGAGTGTGACAGGGCAGAGTGAGTGTGAGAGGGCGGGGTGAGTGTGTCAGGTGGGTGAGTGTGACAGGGCGGAGGTGAGTGTGAGAGGGCAGAGTGAGTGTGACAGGCGGGGTGAGTGTGAGAGGGCAGAGTGAGTGTGACAGGCGGGGTGAGTGTGACAGGCAGGGTGAGTGTGACAGGGCAGAGGTGAGTGTGAGAGGGCAGAGTGAGTGTGACAGGCGGGGTGAGTGTGAGAGGGCAGAGGTGAGTGTGACAGGCGGGGTGAGTGTGACAGGCGGGGTGACTGTGACAGGGCGGAGGTGAGTGTGAGAGGGCAGAGTGAGTGTGACAGGGCAGAGTGAGTGTGACAGGCGGGGTGAGTGTCACAGGGCAGAGTGAGTGTGTCAGGCGGGTGAGTGTCACAGGGCGGAGGTGAGTGTGAGAGGGCAGAGTGAGTGTGACAGGCGGGGTGAGTGTGACAGGGCGGAGGTGAGTGTGTCAGGCGGGGTGAGTGTGAGAGGGCAGAGGTGAGTGTGACAGGCGGGGTGAGTGTGAGAGGGCAGAGTGAGTGTGTCAGGCGGGTGAGTGTCACAGGGCGGAGGTGAGTGTGACAGGGCAGAGTGAGTGTGACAGGCGGGGTGAGTGTGACAGGGTGGAGGTGAGTGTGTCAGGCTGGGTGAGTGTGAGAGGGCAGAGGTGAGTGTGACAGGCGGGGTGAGTGTGAGAGGGCAGAGTGAGTGTGACAGGCGGGGTGAGTGTGACAGGGCAGAGTGAGTGTGAGAGGGCTGGGTGAGTGTGTCAGGCGGGTGAGTGTGACAGGGCGGAGGTGAGTGTGTCAGGCGGGGTGAGTGTGAGAGGGCAGAGGTGAGTGTGACAGGCGGGGTGAGTGTGACAGGGTGGAGGTGAGTGTGAGAGGGCAGAGTGAGTGTGACAGGCGGGGTGAGTGTCACAGGGCGGAGGTGAGTGTGACAGGGCGGGGTGAGTGTGAGAGGGCAGAGTGAGTGTGACAGGCGGGGTGAGTGTGAGAGGGCAGAGTGAGTGTGTCAGGCGGGGTGAGTGTGAGAGGGCAGAGGTGAGTGTGACAGGCGGGGTGAGTGTGAGAGGGCAGAGTGAGTGTGTCAGGCGGGTGAGTGTCACAGGGCGGAGGTGAGTGTGACAGGGCAGAGTGAGTGTGACAGGCGGGGTGAGTGTGACAGGGCGGAGGTGAGTGTGACAGGCGGGGTGAGTGTGACAGGGCAGAGTTGAGTGTGACAGGCGGGGTGAGTGTGAGAGGGCAGAGTGAGTGTGTCAGGCGGGTGAGTGTCACAGGGCGGAGGTGAGTGTGACAGGGCAGAGTGAGTGTGACAGGCGGGGTGAGTGTGACAGGGCGGAGGTGAGTGTGTCAGGCGGGGTGAGTGTGAGAGGGCAGAGGTGAGTGTGACAGGCGGGGTGAGTGTGAGAGGGCAGAGTGAGTGTGACAGGCGGGGTGAGTGTCACAGGGCGGAGGTGAGTGTGAGAGGGCAGAGTGAGTGTGACAGGGCAGAGTGAGTGTGACAGGCGGGGTGAGTGTCACAGGGCAGAGTGAGTGTGAGAGGGCGGGGTGAGTGTGACAGGGCGGAGGTGAGTGTGACAGGCGGGGTGAGTGTGAGAGGGCAGAGTGAGTGTGACAGGTGGGGTGAGTGTCACAGGGCAGAGTGAGTGTGAGAGGGCGGGGTGAGTGTGACAGGGCGGAGGTGAGTGTGACAGGCGGGGTGAGTGTGAGAGGGCAGAGTGAGTGTGACAGGCGGGGTGAGTGTCACAGGGCAGAGTGAGTGTGAGAGGGCGGGGTGAGTGTGACAGGGCGGAGGTGAGTGTGACAGGCGGGGTGAGTGTGAGAGGGCAGAGTGAGTGTGTCAGGCGGGTGAGTGTGACAGGGCAGAGTGAGTGTGACAGGCGGGGTGAGTGTGTCAGGCGGGTGAGTGTGACAGGGCGGAGGTGAGTGTGTCAGGCGGGGTGAGTGTGAGAGGGCAGAGGTGAGTGTGACAGGCGGGGTGAGTGTGAGAGGGCAGAGTGAGTGTGTCAGGCGGGTGAGTGTCACAGGGCGGAGGTGAGTGTGACAGGGCAGAGTGAGTGTGACAGGCGGGGTGAGTGTCACAGGGCGGGGGCAGCCCCGGCCGGGGGGCGCCGGGGCGTGTGCGGGGCGCGTGCGGGGCGCGGGGGCGGTCGGGCCGTGGGGGGGGGGCCCGGGAGCGGGGGGAGGCGGCGGGGCCCGGGCCCCCCCCACCCCCCGGCTCGCAGCTGGCCCGCGGGCGGCTGTTTGCCCAGAGTTAAGGAGGCGGAAGACGCCGGCGGCGCCCGCGCCCGGCTCCATGGAAACGCGCCGCCCGCCCGGCGCGGGGGCCCGGGGGCGCGGCCGATGCGGGCCCGATAGGGGGGGCGGGGGCCGGAGCGGGATCGCGGCTGTAATTACAGCGCGCGCTGCAGCGGAAATTGCTGCGGCCGGGCCCCGCGCCCCTCGCAAGTTGCCTGGAAACTGCCCCCCTCCCCCCCCGCGCCCCGGTCCCGCTGCCAGCTTCCCCCCGCCGGCGGCGCCCGGAGCGAGCGCGACAATCGCGGCGATCAGCGGGGCCGGAATAATAAACCATGCAGCCCGCGGGCCGCCCCCAGAGCTGCCATGAGCCGCGGCGCCGCCGCTCCGCCGCTGCTGCTCAACATGTACCTGCCAGGTACCGGCCCGAGGGCACGGCGAGGGGCTCCCAGGGCTCCCCGCCCGCTCCTTGCCTCGCCCCCGGCTCCCCGCGCCGGCAGCCTTGGCCCTTCCTCGTCTGCCGCCCCCTGCGTTCTCCCTTCCTCTCCCCGGCCCGGGCGGCGGGGGCTTTTTGTCCCTATTTAAAGCGCCCCGGGCTCGCTCGGAAATCGGATTTCCTTTTTCCTGGACGCGTTTCCTGGCTTCATAGCCCCGGCGGGGGGGATGCGGCCAGCGGCGCGCGGGGGGCTGGGGACCGGGCAGCGCTTTAAAAGCCGCCCAGCGGGCGCTGGGGAGAGGCAAAGAGACTCCGGAGCGGGTTGGGACTTGGCCCCGTGCGAACGCGTCTCTGTCTCCGCTCCAGATCCAGTCGGGGAGACTCTGTTCAAGGAGGGGAAGAGCCCGGCGTGGGGCTCGCTCAGCCCTGGCGTGCAGAAAGGTAAGGGCGGCGCCTGTCCTTCCCGCCGGGCCGCTCCGCGCGGACCGCTCCGGGAGTCAACCCCGAGCTTTTACACGGCGCTTCGCAGCGCAGCCTCCGCCTGCCGGGCCGCTGGGACGCGGCGCGTGGTTCGACTCCGGCGGAGGCTTAGGGACCTTGCCGGGGCCAGAACAGGGGTATTCGCCCCCCGCCCCGGCACTGAGGCCAGGCTGGAAATACGAGGGAGACACAAGAGCGACCCAGCCCTTCGGGGGAAGGGGGGCAGCAGGCAGGGGGATCCCCTCTCCCGCGCGCGGTGAAATTGCCCGGCTGGGATGGACGCTTTTCAACCCCCGGAATTTAGCTCCGCGGCATCCGAGCGCCGCGTTGGGGGACGGGACCCAGCGATTCGGGCTCCCCATCAGCTGGGAGACCCGGGCTTTGTTTTCGGGGGCGCGGGGCGGTGGTAATTCGTCTTTCCCCCCGAAACCAACGTTTTCCTTCCGACCCAGCGCCCAGCTTCTGCCAAACCCCGACGGATTATTGGAAACAACGAAGGGAAACTTCCCCCCCTCCCTGCACCCCCAAATCCCACCGCCTCAGCTGTGGGGAGGGTAGACCAAGGGGCTGGCCCCACTGGAATCCGAATTGGCCGCGAACTCTCTGCGCTTAACGTGGAGTCTGACCCTGGCGCGGAAACCTGCCCTCGGGGTTTCCAGAGGAGAATTTTGATTTGATCGTTTGCAAATTCGATGCGGGATAAACTTTCGATGGGGGGATTTGGGGAGAGGCTGGAGGCCACATGCGCAGCAGCTTGTGCCAGGCGGGCCCGATTGACCCGTTAGATCGAGTCCCAGTGATCGCCGCGCTGCGGTTTGTTAATAAACACAATCGCAGGAATCCGGCAGAACGAGCCGCCCAATGTAACAAACACCGCGAAATGTTCGGCTCAAGAGGTAGATTTAAAACAAAACCGAGCCCTAAGAAACCCCCCCAAACCCGCCCACCTATAAATCTGCCCCTCGGACAGACTCTCGTCTGTCTCGCTCCCGTTAAAACACTGTCCCTTGTAAACGGGAGCCCTGGCCATCCATCTGCTCCGGATCCGGCCATTCACGCCCAGCTCTCGACTGTTTCCAGCCTGTGCATTCACCGGGGATTAAATTCTGGTTTGTGGGTCCTTGGATCCGAACGTCAAGCGGAACTCGAGGGGAAAAGGGGGTGTCAAATAAGAAGACGCAGAGTTCAAGAAACGAAATGATCAAATAGCAAACCTGTCCCGGTCTCTATCCCCGACACCGCGTTACCCGGCACGGATCCATTCCTGTGTGCGGGGGACGGGACAGTCTCTGCGCCTCTGAAATGGTCTCAAAACGATTTAACCTCGTTTCCTTGGACCTATTGGGTATTTTTAATACACCGCAGCCAGCAAAGATCAATATAAACGGGGTGTGGACAGAACAACCCAAACCCGACAACCCCGGAGTAACAACCCCCCGGGTGAGCCCGGCTATTCTGTCCCGATTAATACCCGCTTGTCTGGGTTTGTTTCCTTCAGCCCCAGTGTCCGAACAGCGATTCGTGGCACGCAATGAAATCGGGCGCTATTGAAGCGTAGGGACCGATCAGGGTGCGGCAGTGCGGGGTTTGAGAACAGAGGCCGTAGCGCCCGGAGAGACCGTGCTGGGGCGCGGGGGTCGGGGCGGCAGCTGGCTGGATGCCAGGGGCAGCCGGCTCTCGAGTTGGGCGGGGGATTTGCCCAGGACTCTGGGGGCTGGCACCTAACCTGGGTGTGTCGGGCACAGAGGAGACACTCTCCGCTACTGTGCCCAGCAAACGCCCCATGAAAACACCGGCCTGACCCTCACCAGCGCTTTCTGCCGGCCAGGTTCCCTGTTACCCCCGTTCCCTCCCCCCGTCTACGGGCCCAGCCAGGCACCCGCCGAGAATTATGAACCCAGCTGTTCCTGTGAGGAATCCACTGGCCAGGCAGCTCCCAGCCGCCAGTCCCCGGGGCAGGTTTGAAAGGTCTCCCGGCCCCTGCACAATGATCTGGGGGAAGAGCTCAGGGACGCCCTTTCCAGGGAGCTGCAGTGGCCAGGGTGGGGCTGTCTGCATCTCGCACACCCCCCGTGCCTCGCTTTCCCCGTGACTGAGCGGGGCTGGTGTGAAAGGGAGCTGCCTTGGGCGAGCGCCTTCCAGGAGGAGCGCTCGTCTGACTGCACAGCGGGGGCTGCCGCGCCCGTCTGAACGCAGCCTCCCCCGCCCGCGGCTTTGGGGTGCGGTTCCCCGAGAACGCAGTACCCCTGCCCCCTGCATTCCCTCAGCCCGGATCTGCAGCACCAGGCGGGCAGAGCCAGAGCCTCGTTCATGCAAACCGAGCTCCGGGGAGAGCGGGAGAGGACCGAGGGCAAGCGGCGGAAGAGCCGGGTTATGGAAGGGGTGGGGGAGGCCCGGCGGCTGCTGGCAGGAGCTGCAGGCTGGGAGGCGACGTGCCAGGAGCGCAGGGGCTGGAGGCGGAGGGGACCTTTCAGCCTGGCCGGCTCTGTGGGGCGGCTCAGCCCCTCATACCCGGGAGGAAGGCGTGCTCCCAGGGGTGCGCGGGCAGCCGGATTGAACCGATCTGCTAGGGAGCGAGAGGGGACGCACTGGAACTGGCTTCCGTGAGGACAGGACCAGGGGGACGTGACAGACACATACAGACTCAGGACTGGGCTAGACCGGGAAGTTCTTTTCGCCCTGTCTCATGACACCAGGACAACGGGCCATTCACTGAAAGGGGGCAAATTCAAAGCAGAGCCCAGGAAAGCTGTTCACACAACGCGCACTTAGCCCGTGGAACTCCCTGCCACAGGATATCCGTGCAGCGGAAGCCTTAGCAGGATTGTTTGTAAGGGGGATTCATAGGAGAGCAGGACTCTCCAGAGCAGTTACAGTAAATATTACAAAAAATAACCGGGGTATCCTGTGGGTGACAGGACACTGGGCTGGTGGACCCCAGGTCTGATCCACTCTGGCCATGCCTGTGCCGTGTCACCCCCTCTTCCCAATGTTACGGTTTAAGAGGAGCCAGCCCTCTAGCTGACCCTGTCATTCTAGTATCAGGTGTGCCATTCCCAGCGGAGTGCGTGGCTGCATGCCCAGAACCATCGCACCCTGGAGCCGCCTCTCTCTAGACCTGGGGCACAGCGGGGGGGGGGGGGGGGGGGTTACATTCCCAGGCAGCGCCCCCCGTGCTAACCCCAGACAGGCAGACACCAGGGAGCACCGACGAGGCTCCTGGGCCTTTCGACAATCTGAACGCTCAGAGCAAGCCCCACCCATGCTCTGAAAACACGGGCTGGCATGGTTTGCTCTGCCCCAGGCCCCAAGTGCTGCCAACATGGCTGGGCAGCTTGCACCACATCCTGCTCTGGGCAGCGCCTTACCAGGGAGCTATTGACAAACTCAGAGCAGCATCACAGGACCTGGCTTGGGCTTGACTAAGGGGTCGCTGTCTGCAAGTAGTTGAGGGGTGCAAACCCTGAGGATGGGGGGGGGGTTATTTAGGACACTGGGGGTTGAACTGGGAGTTATGGGATGAAATTGAGAAAGGGAAAACATCATCCGCACTCTTATTAGTGGTACCCTGACTCTTAGGAAACCAGTGGGGGAAAGCAGAGGACAATCCCAACCAGTCACAGAAATTCCTGCTGCTTCAAAAGGGCTGATTCTCAAAGCTGAGGAAAAAATTAGTGAAATTGACCAGTAGGAAAATTTTAGAGAGAAGAACATCTGTGAAAATTGGTAGCTCTTTAAGAAGAGTTTACACGGTGGCCAAAAAGCCATGGTTCCACAATTGCGAAAGGACAACTTTGACTTAAAGCCCATCTTGGTTCAGTGGTGAGGTGAAGGTAGCAGTTGGAAATAAAAAAAAGCCATACCTAACAAATGGGGAAAAGAGGAAATAGGTTGCAGTCGATATAAATTAGAAGTAGTGAAGTGTAGAAAATTGATAAAGGAAGCTGAAGATATCAGGGAAAAAATCCATGGCTGGCAGGAAATTAAGAAGGAGTTTTTAAAGTATATTATGAACAAAAGAAATACTAGTAATGGTACAGGCTCGTTGCTAGATAGAGATGGTGAAATTGTTAATGATGCAGAAAAGGTAGAAGTGTTCAATAAATATTTATGTTCTATATTTGGAAAGAAGCAGGCTGATGTACTTGTATCACATGAGGAAGATTAAGTACTTTCTAGTCCATTAGTAACTCAGGAGGATGTTAAACAACATCTACTAGGGCTAAATAATTTTAAATCAGAAGGACCAGATAACTTGCAGGTAGCAAGAGTCTTAAAAGAATTGGCTAAGGAGATTTATGGCCCACTCATCTTAATTTTTAATAAATTTTGGAATATAAGGGAAATACCAGAAGACAGAAAGTTGTGCCAATATTTGAAAAGGGCAAGTGGGATGACCCAGGTAACCATAGGTTAGTTAGTCTGACATCAGTACTGGGCAGAATAATGGAAAAACTCCCACAGGGTTCAGCTGATAAAGCAATAAAGGACAGGAATATAATGAATGAGGCCAACAAAGGTCTTGTCAAACAAACCTGATTTCAGACTTTGCTGAGATAGCAAGTTTGCCTCTCAGAGGTAACTGCATACCTGGACCACACGCAGACTTTGGTAAGGCGCTTGCCCTATGTGATATCGCGGGAACACATGTTACATGCACCAGGAACTGGCTGATGTCCATGGGGAACCACCAGGGGATGTGGGGTCTCTAGCGAGATCAGCACCAGGCCTGACGCTGTTCAGCGTCTGCTTTGGAACACGCACTATGGAAGTCCCGAGGTGAAATTCACTGGCCTGCGCCACACAGGTGGTCAGACGAGAAGATCTAATAGCGGGTCCCTTCTGGCCTTAAACGCAGTCAGAGATCAGGGGCTCATGTGCTAGGCGCTGCACGGACAAGGAAGAGAGAGGGCAGGCAGCTCACAATCTGGCCAATTTTTGCCTCTCCAGACGCCTGAGGTTCCCTTAACAGGATTTAAATTCGTACCACAAATAACCCTTGCACACAGCTGTAGCACTGAGCATAACCCACAGCAGGTGAACCCGGCGTATTTAACCCTGCTGCCTTTTATTGTCCCTGGTGGGTACTCCACCCCTGCTCTGCCCTGAGGCCCCGGTCCCACTCTGCCCCTTCTCCCAAGGCCCCTCGCTGCTCTCTGCCCTCCCCCAAGCGCCTCCTGCCAGCCACCAAACAGCTGTGGCTGGTGGGTTCTGAGGACCCCCTGTTTTGTTCTGTGGGTGCTTGAGCCCGGAACACCCACAGAGTCGGCGCCTCTGCCCTCAACCCCCCCACCCCCTCCAACAGTGCCACCCCTATTCCAATGCTTGTGAACGAGACAGGCCAGCAGGACGGGGCAGCATTAGGATGCTTGGAGTTTGGCACCTAAGCAATCTCCGCTCACCACGCCCAGCTCTGGACAAGCCCCCCGGCAAGCAGAGGGAGCTGGCTGGGAGCCGGGCCCTGGGAAGGTGTGAGGGCTCCCTCGCTTGGGATTGTTTCACGTGGGCCTGGGCAAAGCTGTACAGTGCATCCCTCCCGCCCTGGCCCCAGGAGCTGGCCTGGAGGGTCTGATAGGACGTTTTCCATCCCTAACAACCATGTGCTCCAGCCCATCCCCTGCCCCCTGCTGCAGCTGGTCCTTGGGTGTTGCTGGAGTGCCATCAGGCCGCATGCCCCCGCAGGGTGGGAGTCAGGCCCCGTGGGATCGTATTGCCCAGGGAGGTGCATTTTGGGGGGGTTGGGAGAGGGTTACCACTTCCTCTGACTGTGTCCCATGTTAGCCACCGAATGGGATGGGAGGCCGGGCCGGCCGCCTGCTCCAGCCTCATGCCAACACCTGATCCAGCAAGAACTCATGGACCAAGTTCCTCCCTGATGTAATAGCCTTGGCTTCAGTGCAGATGTCCCCAGGGGTCAATATGGCCCCATGAGTCCATGCAGCGTGGCCTGGGGCTTGCTGGTCTGCTGAGCTCTGTGCCCCGGAGGGACCCTCTGCATGGAGGCCGCCCCCTTCCTGTGAGGAGGGGGATGGGGACCAGTGACACAGAATCAGAGAAGGCACCCGGAGAGGTCATCTAGCGGCGCTGCGGCAGGACCAAGTAAACCTAGTCCAGCCCTGACAGGTGGCACCTTCTCTGCACCCCAAATCCCACAGAGCCCCCTCTGCAGGGCCCAGGGATCTCTGCTGGTGGGATGGCTGCATATTGTCCCACCAACTTCAGTAAACTGGGGGGGACCCCTCCATGCTGGGGTGTGCAGGGGTTCTGGGTGCAGCGGTGAGCAGGCTCCAATGAGGGGTCAGTGTGTGGGACTGGGGGGGATCCGTGGGGCTGGGAGGCTGAACTGCACTGGCCTTTCTGCCCCCCACCCCACTCCCACTCCGGCTCCTGGCTCCTGCCCGCCAAGGGAAGGGGATTCCTTCCTCAACAATTGCCTTGGCTTGTGGCTGCTGAAGGCACGTGCCTGTGCCCAGCTGTCTGCTTTGGGTCTGCGTGAGCCAGCGCTCTGCCGTGGGGCTGAAGCATGGTGGCTAGCGGGCGGGCAGGCTGGTGGCAGGATAGGGGACAGGGACCTGTCTCAGGGGGCTGGCGGGTTATTTCGGAGCTGGGTCACTCGCTCCTCAGCTGGCTCTGCTTGCTAGCCATGGAGGGTTGACTATCAGGGTGCCTGCCCAAGGAGCTGAGTGCAAAGCTCTCCAGGCAGCCGGGGGCCTCTCCCGTCGAACCCAGTGCGCCCGGCCTGCAGGTGTTGCCAGTAACGGGAGACTGACACAACCGGCTCCCGAGACGCGGAGCCATTGGCAGTTCCCTGAGGAGACGCTTTCAAACCCAGCTCCCACACCGAGACACGCGTATGCACTGGGCGGCCACCCAGCTGGGTGCCCTAGACATCATATGCACCCCCCCACACGCACACATCCATCTCGCACACATCCGTCACACACACATCACTTGCACACACACACGTCACATGCACACACCCCTCGCACACATCCATCACACACACACAACTCATGCATGCAGACACACACACCCCTTTCACACATCCATCTTGCACACATCCATCACACACACATCATATGCACACACACACCCCTCGCACACACCCATCACACACACACACGTCACATGACACACACACCCCTCGCACACATCCATCACACACACACGTCACATGACACACACACCCCTCGCACACATCCATCACACACACACAACTCATGCATGCAGACACACACACCCCTTTCACACATCCATCTTGCACACATCCATCACACACACATCATATGCACACACACACCCCTCGCACACACCCATCACACACACACACGTCACATGACACACACACCCCTCGCACACATCCATCACACACACACGTCACATGACACACACACCCCTCGCACACATCCATCACACACACACAACTCATGCATGCAGACACACACACCCCTTTCACACATCCATCTTGCACACATCCATCACACACACATCATATGCACACACACACCCCTCGCACACACCCATCACACACACACACGTCACATGACACACACACCCCTCGCACACATCCATCACACACACACGTCACATGACACACACACCCCTCGCACACATCCATCACACACACACAACTCATGCATGCAGACACACACACCCCTTTCACACATCCATCTTGCACACATCCATCACACACACATCATATGCACACACACACCCCTCGCACACACCCATCACACACACACACGTCACATGACACACACACCCCTCGCACACATCCATCACACACACACGTCACATGACACACACACCCCTCGCACACATCCATCACACACACACAACTCATGCATGCAGACACACACACCCCTTTCACACATCCATCTTGCACACATCCATCACACACACATCATATGCACACACACACCCCTCGCACACACCCATCACACACACACACGTCACATGACACACACACCCCTCGCACACATCCATCACACACACACGTCACATGACACACACACCCCTCGCACACATCCATCACACACACACAACTCATGCATGCAGACACACACACCCCTTTCACACATCCATCTTGCACACATCCATCACACACACATCATATGCACACACACACCCCTCGCACACACCCATCACACACACACACGTCACATGACACACACACCCCTCGCACACATCCATCACACACACACGTCACATGACACACACACCCCTCGCACACATCCATCACACACACACAACTCATGCATGCAGACACACACACCCCTTTCACACATCCATCTTGCACACATCCATCACACACACATCATATGCACACACACACACCTCTCACACACATCCATCACACACATCACATGCACACACATCTCTCTCTCTCACACACACACATCACATGCACACAGACACATCCAACACAGACACATCCATCTTTCACACACACGCAGATCATCTCACACACACATCCATAACATACACAAACACACACATCCCAGGCACACATACATACCATCACACACTACAATCACTCACATCCGTCTCTCTCACAAAACATCACGTGCATATGAACACATCCATCACACAGACACACACATCCATCTCTCTGTCTCTCACACACGCACACACACTCATGCCCAGTCCTCAGACCCTTTATCACTTTTGCTCAGTCCCAGCTCAGAGAAGATCCCCGTTGAATTCCACTGGAGTTTAGCTTCTGTCTGTCTGTTGCCGCCTGGCAGTGCCTGACCCCTCCCGAGTGTTTTGGGTAGAAATAACAATCACTGTCTCTCTCTCTCTCTCGTCCTTCCCCGCCTGCAGGAGGAAAGACGTGATTAGCTTACAGGTAGTTTGGTTTCTGGGGACGTGGGGGGTGGCTGTGTGGCGGGGGGTATGCTAGTTGTCTCTGTGTGAAGAGCTGACTGAGGGGAAACTAAGTCACAGAGAGGAGATAGGCATTCACTTTGAAGCCTGGGGTCTCTTCTGTCTTGCGGCGGGGAGTTCCACCGTCTAGGCCAGAGTTTCCCAAGCAGTGGCTCGCTGAAGGCTCCAGATGGGTCGCGGGCCCAGTGCAGAGGGGAAGCCCTGGGGGGAGTGGGGATGTCGGAGAGTGAACCCCCCTGCACTCACCCCAAAGTGGCAGCTGCTGTCGTCCAGGGCTGGGCCCGGCTCCTCTCAGGTTTACACCAGGTTGCAAAGCCTGGAGCGGGGAGCTGGGCCTAGCCCCGGGACAGAGCCACCGCTGCGGGGTGAGCGAGGGGCACACTCGCTCTCCAGCCCCCCAGTGCCTGCCCTTGGCGCTGGGCCAGCATTCGGGGGGGGTGCTGGGGCAGAGGGCGTCGCCTTGGCACGGCGAGGAGGAGGATGCTGGCCTCCCCGCAGCTAGAACCCTGAGTGGGGGCCACAAAAAGGCGAAATGTGGTTGGAGGGTCTCCCAAGGAAAATGTGTGGGAGCCCCCGGGTGAGACCCCACTCCCGGGAGGCTCTGTCTCCTGCGATCTCCAGCATCCCGGGTCACTGGCCTGGTGGGGACTTGCTGTGGTGGGAGCCGCAGTCTCTGCGGGAGGGGTGCACACAGAAACAGGGACACCCGGGTGCCCAGTGCTCGCACGCAGCACCTCGCGGGCATGTTACACGCACACGGGCATGGTACACACACGGGCATGGGCACACACAGGTATGTTACACTCACACACGCACACGCACCTAGAGGGATGTTACAGGGGCCGTTTCGTTGATGTATGTGGCTCTGTTTCTCCTGCGGTGTTTGACCTCCTGCCCCCCCCCCCAGCACCTCTTGTTGCTGAGTTATTTGCAGGCTTTGGGGGCAGGGACTGGCTTGCACTACGTGTTCGTCCAGCACTGACCGGGGGCGCAGCGCGGCCACCATAGAAATGTGAATAATATTTGTTGTCTGCAGTGTTGTCGCAGCCCCGTCGGCCCCAGGGTGTCGGAGAGACACAGCCGGGGAGGTGAGGTCTGCTATTGGACCCACTCCTGGTGGGGACAGAGACGAGCTTTCCAGCCGCACGCACAGGGCCCTCTTAGGGCTGGGAAAGGCTCTCCCAGCGTCCCAGCTAGACACAAAGGAAGAGAGTGTTTCGTGCTCATGTTGTAAGGGCCCATTCAAGGCGGAGGGGCTGGTTAACACTTCTGCAGTCATAGGACAAGCAGAGGGGGCTACGGGCTGTTGTAATAAGCCATAAATCCAGAGTCTCTGTCCAGACACGGGGTGATCGCACTGTGAAAAGTGTTCACCTGCGCGTGACAGGGTGTTTCTGTCTTTTTCATCTCTCCACTGCTACAATGATCAGCACCCGGCACAACACACCTTTCAAGATCCATGGGTCCCGCACACACCCCCCACAGCATGTGGTGTGTCTCAGCCAGTGCCCCCCGAACTGTGATGTGGGTGAAACCAGGCAGTCCCTGCGCTCTGGAATGAACTCACACAGGAAAATGATCAAAGACAAAACCACTCTGTAACACAACCGTGATCACTCCATGTCTGAGCCCCGGTCTGTCCTGGTCCTCAAAGGGAATCTGTACAACACTTTGAAAAGACAGAGCAGGGGAGCTTCAGTTCGTAACTCTGCTCGGCCTGCAAGAGACCTTGGGTTTATGGCTCATTACAACAATCTGTCACCCAGTAGCCCCCCCCCCGCCTTTTTGACTGCACAGATCTTAACCAGCCCCTCCCCATTGAATGGTTTCAGGGGGGCAGCCGTGTTAGTCTGTATCAGCAAAAACAACAGGGAGCCCTTGTGGCACCTTAGAGACTAACAAATTATTTGGGCATAAGCTTTCGTGGGCTAAAACCCACTTCCTCAGATGCATGGAGTGGAAAATACAGTAGGAAGATGTGTGTACATAGTACATGAAAAGATGGGGGTTGCCTTACCAAGTCTAGTGAGACAATTCAATGGGCCCTTACAACATGTGCTAAGTACGTGCACTGAGCACTCCATTCCACCTGCATTAAGGGCTCCCTGGGGCTCGAACACCTCACATCCCCACCACAAGATGGTCCAACAAAAGAGATCACCTCCCCTGCCGTGTCTCTCAATAACAATATTGCTGGTTTCGCGCCACTTGGGGGCAGCCCCCTGCTGGGGATGGGCCGGACGTGTTTCTCTGGAACCTGTCCACGCAGGGCTGGCTGCTCCCCAGCCCAGGGCACTGGCCCCGCTCCCAGTTACGGGGTGCAGTGACTTGGGGCAGGCAAGGCGGGTCACCTCCCTCCCCAGGACTCCCCGGAGGGCAGCACCAGGGAGCAGTGGCTCTGGGGCTTTTCGGGCACATGGGCGATCACCGTCGAAGCCCGTGCCCGTAACTCCTGGGCTGGGCACGGCCGGGGCGTCCCCACCAACGCGCTGCTCTCGGGGCAGCTCTCCAGGCGTTCGGGGGGCGGGGGGAGACGTGTCCAGCACCAGCCCCCGCCCCCCGCTGCGCTGCGCTGTGGACATGGATGATCAGTGTGGTGCCGGGGGGCTCCCGCTCAGGGCCCCATGTGTCCATGGCGCATCTACAGCGCCTGACCTAGGGGCCCAACCCTGAGAGCCTGGCTCAGGGCAATTGCCAGGGACGGACGCGAGCTCCGGGGGCTGGGGAGGGGCCGGCTGAAGAGCCAGGGCCGGGCAGAGCCCCGCGGTGGCCCACGTCCGTCTGCCCCGGGGAGATGCGACAGGTTGCGGCCTCGGCCCCCCGCGCCGGGGGCAGTCATGCTAACCGCCTGCCGCTTGGCCTGGCAGGCAGCGGGCAGATCCAGCTGTGGCAGTTCCTCCTGGAGCTCCTGTCGGACCGCGCCAACCTGAGCTGCATCGCCTGGGAGGGCGCCAACGGGGAGTTCAAGCTGATCGACCCGGACGAGGTGGCCCGGCGCTGGGGCGAGCGCAAGAGCAAGCCCAACATGAACTACGACAAGCTGAGCCGGGCCCTGCGTTATTACTACGACAAGAGCATCATGACCAAGGTGCACGGCAAGCGCTACGCCTACAAGTTCGACTTCCAGGGCCTGGCCCAGGTCTGCCAGCCCCCCGCCCCCGACCACGCCCTCTACAAGCTCCAGGGCAATCTGGCGCCCCTGCCCTTCTCGGGCATCTCCAAACTCAACCTCATGGCCTCGGGGGTGACGCCCGCCAGCTTCTCCTACTGGCCGGGGTCCGCCCCCACCCTCTACCCCGGCCACGGCCTGCAGCCCCCCGCCCCCTTCAGCGCCATGGCTGCCTCCCACCTCAACACCATGAATAACCACTACCATTAGAGCCCGCCGGGGCGTGCCGGGGGGGGGTGGGGGGCGGTGTGCACGATGGGGGTGGGTTTGCCTTTGGGTCCCACTCCGAGGGACCCCCTCTTTGCTCCGTGGCCCTTTCGGGGGAGAGGGGGCTTTTCTGAGTAGGTGGCTGGACCCCGTAAGGGATGGGCCCTCCTGACCTCACCCTCATGCCCTCTGAGTCAGGAAAGCAATTAGGCCGAGCCAGGGCCCCACTCGCAATGCCAGCCATGCCCGGAGGGTGAGGTTCTCACAGGGCAGCATCTGGGGTGGGGGGGGGGAAGGGGCAGCTTGCGGACGGGGTCACTGGGCTGCGGGTCACCGGAGGCCCCAGACCCAGCATCTCTCTAGCCCAGCCGCTCTGTCTGCTGTGGGCTGCCTGGAGAGTCTTGCTCAAACGCCAACCCTCACCCCTCAGTGCATGAGTCAGGCCCTGGGCTCAGGAGGAAATCCCCCCTCTTGCCCACGGGAGAAGATTAGTGCCTGTCAGAGGAGTCTTGCCTGCCTCTGAAGCAGCTGGTTTGGGGCACCGTCAGAGGCGGGAGACCAGGCTAGATGGGCCCCTGGTCTCATTTAGGGCAGTGTGAAAATAGGGGGGAGATACTGAGGTAGATGGGCCCATTATTCTGACCCAGGGCAGTGGGGTAGGGGAGAGGGAGGGATACCAGGCTAGATGGGCCTAGGGTGACCAGACAGCAAAGGTGAAAAATCGGGAAAGGGGGCAGGGGGTAATAGGAGCCTATATAAGAAAAAGACCCCAAAATCGGGACTGGTCACTCTAGATGGGTCCATTGCTCTGATCCAGGGCAGCAGGGCTGGGGTGGGGGGGCAGGATACCAGGCTAGGTGGGTCTGTTTGTCTGAAAGTCCTTGGGTTGGGTCCAGTCCCTGGTTTTGCTGCGGCAAACTGGCAGCAGTTGAGCCCCCAGCGGGAGGCGACGGGCTCACACAGAGGCTGCTCGGGGCAGACAGGCATGGTGGGGTTGGAAGGGACCGGGAGGACGTGGGGAGTTGGGTCCGTCTGTCGGATAATGAGAGGAGAGCATCTGGAATGACCTGGGCTGTGCTGGAGGCTGGTGGTTTGGGTCTAGGGCTCAGTGGGCCCTGCTGGGATTTCAGTAGCCCCCTTGTCTCTGGCACTTGGCTGCATGTGGCATGGCTTCACTGCTCTCCCCCAGACACAGTCGCATCTAGTAGCCCCTCCTGCGGCTTTGGCTGGTGGTATGAATGGCTCGCTCTGAGCCCTGCTGGGCTGGGGGGCTCCCTGCTGCACGTGCGGGTGGGGGCGGGCTCCGATCAGTAGCAGGGTTGGGAAGCCCTGGGATTCAGGGTGGCAGCTCGGGCTTCCTCCCTGCAGTTATGAGAGCACTGGCCACGTGGCAGGATCCTAGCGCAGCGAGGAGGACGATGAAACAGCCGAAGGGCAGACCGGCCCCTCCACTGAATTACACGGGGCCCAGTAAACGTGTGTGGGGGCAGGATGTGGGGTGCATGAGTGGTGCTGGCATGTTCAATAAACTGGAGAGTTACTTTAACGCCGAGGCTCGGTCTGTGAATGCATCAGTGCAGCGGCTGGAGTGACTCCTGTTGCCCCGGTGGTGTTTGCTTTGGAGGCTGCCGGTGACGTCTGCAAGTGTGGGGAGAAGAAACGGACCCATGGAGGTGCCACTAGGAGCCAACACCACAATCCCACGGTACTGGACTCTGGAAAGGCGGGTCCAGCCCCACCCCCATGCCTGGCCCCCAGAGCTGGGTTCCTAGTTTAAAATGGGGAATGAAGTCAGGACAGAGTGGAAAGTTGGACACTCTGGAGCAGAGTCTACTCCTGGGGGAATTCTGCGCCAAAACATTAAAAATTCTGTGCACAAGATTTTTATAATTCTGCAAAATTCTGCATATTTTATTTGTCAAAATAACACTATATAATCACAACAGTTTCCATTATTTTGGTAATTTATTTCAAAACACGTGTCAGCAACAATGTCAGTAACAATACAGTAACAATACAGACACACAGTAACAATACAGACACACACAAAAATTCCCCCGGGAGTAGAGTGTTAAAGAAACCCTTACGACAACCCAGTTCCTATTTCCTATTTCTCTGTCCCCTCCCTCCCAGGGCCCATCTGCGGGGACCTCCAGCCCAGACACCTGCACCCCATCCCCCCAGAGCCTAGCTGCAGGCCCCCCCCAGTCCAGACACTCACACCCCCTGCCCCCCCAAAACTCAGGGATCCAGAGAGAGAAACAGCCTGATCCTGGGTCCCAGGCTTGCATGGAGTTTCCTGCACACCGCTTCCCTCCTTCAGGTCGGGCTGGCAACTGTAGCTGCTGGGAATCCTCCGGCTCCCCTCTCCCCCCCACCCCCGACCACAGTGTCTTCTACTTACGAGCTGGGCTCTGCTAAGTCCAGCAGCCCCCTCATGGCGGCCAGCAGCTCTGCAGCCCATTTGAGAGGGTGGGGAGAGGGGGGAATTCTGTGCACATAATATTAATTTCTGCACAAATTCTGCCTTGTGCAGTGGTGCAGAGTTCCCCTGGGGGGGGGTTCAGAATCATGACCACTGTCATGCTGTGAAACCATAGTCATTAGGACCACCACAGAAATTGCAGGCATGCTATGAAAGCCCCCAGAAAGCCCATGCTAACTGCTCCCCAGAGGGTGTGGGCCCCGCAGCTGTGGGTCTGCACGCTCCGGCCATTCACAGAGCACTGTGTGGTGCTTGCAGCAACCCTGGGGGCTGTCTAACGCTTTGATTCTGTAGCACTTTCCAGCAGCTGGCTGCCTCTGGGCTGCTACTTGCCCATAGGCTCTTTACTGAGCCGCCTCCCCACCCCCAGCTACACCTGGCCTTGAGTGTCATTTCTGGGGCTGTTTTGAGAGCGAACGTGGGGACACGGCCTCGCTGGGGTCTGGCGTTCCCTGACCCCTCACGCTGTGGTTGTCTAGCCCCCTCGGAGTGCTGGGAAGCAAATTTAGACACCAGATGCAGTGACTGTAGGGCTCAGACGGGGACTGCCGGGAACAGAAAGCCTGTCCCTCTGCCTCAAGACACCGGCCTCTAGCAGAGCCTGCAGCTGGCGTTAGGAGAAGGGCATTAAGCCTCTGCACTCATCCCTTCACACACACAAAGCTAATGCACGACCCTGCTGCAGGTGACTACAATCGTGTAGGTCTGGGCGGGCACCACAGGCTTCAGACCCACGTGAGCAATCGCCCCTGGCGTCAGGGGGCACCGCGTGCACTCGCCTGAGGGCACAAGCAGGCCCTGTCCAAGGACACACAGACAGACAGACCCCTTCCCGTAGACCAGCAGTAAGGGGGGACTTTGCTCCTGGCTGCAGTACAAGGGCCTGCCACAAGGTGTCCCCCTACCCCAAGCATCCCCAGCTGAGGCTCCGCCAGACCAGGAATGGGCCTCCTGCCAGCACCCAGGTTGATACCGGCGTGACACCACTTCTCCCACTCTGCTCGGCGCCGTCCCGCCAAAGCAGGGCCTGGCCTGCTAGGGCCTGGTCCCTGGGCTGAGATCCCTCTCCCTCGGGGGAACAGTTCCTGTCGGTGCTCCAGGCTATTGCTCAGCCCCTCCCCGGCTCTGCACGCAGCTCGCGGCTTTTGGGCTCTCGACCACGCGGACAGGCTCACTCGTATTGCAAAGGTGTGAACCACCACCTGGCCTGCAAGGCAGGGGGGCATCCAAGAGTCATGGGCTAACAGAAGAGGCTGTGCAGCTGCCCCTCCGCAGGGACATCCCACCCCTGAGCAGGCCCTCGGGCGGCTCACCTGCCCACAGGTAAATCATGGTAGCTGGATCGAGAGGGGAAGTGCACACGGTTCCCAGGTCAATCGTAGTGTTGCCCGTGCTAGCCACAGGTGCCTCTGGCAGTCCCAGCTCAGGCCGTGGATTCTCAGTGGCTGGTTCCAGCCGCTAACTCCGAAAGAAAGCGCCCAGCGTGATGTGCTGGGGCCACTGCCGGGGTGTCACGGAGTGTGGGGGAGTCCGGGCCCTGCACCCCTCTTCCTGGACTTCACTGAGACTCTCCGCCAGCCAGTAAAACAGAAGGTTTATTGGACAACAGGAACACAGTCCACAACAGAGCTTGTGGGTACACCCAGGACCCCTCAGTCAAGCCCTTCTGGGGGAGCAGGGAGCTTAGGGGTTAGCAGCCCTGGAGTTCCCTGCGTTCCTCCCCCCCAGCCCCAAACTGAAGCCAAAACCCCCCAGCAGGCTCCCTCCTGCAGCCTGTCTTCACATTCCCGGGCAGAGGTGTCACCTCCCCTTCCCCCTCCTGGCTCAGGTGACAGGCTCTCAGGTCTCCCACCCCCAGTGAAACTCTCCTGCCACATTCCCAGGTCAACCCTTCCCGCTCCCTGCTGCGTCACACGGGCCATGTTGGAGCTGTGGCCAACACTGTGAACTGGTCTCATGAAAAGGCTCCATCACGCGAAGCGGATCCAGGTCCGCGTCAGGTCTCTGCCGGGCCAGTGACACCGGGGCGTGATCGGCGCTCAGCTGATCGGCCAGTCAGAGTGAAAGGTCTGGGGACAAGGAGTTTGCCCTGACTGGGAGAAGATGCTTCCACCTGCTGTCTGAAGGGGGCGAGGGCTGGGAACAATGGAAAAGTAACAAAAGGCAGAACAAAAGAAGCAGGTGACGCCAGGAGGAGTCTACAAAGGGACTTGGGGTGGGGACTGCGGGATAGATCCAGTCTGCAGCAGATTAAGATGGGGTGGGGGGGCTGCCACAGGGGCAGGGCAGGTGGGGGGCAGAGGACCCTGCCTGTTGGAACCCAGAAGGGCGACGTAGGGCGGGACATTGTGTTCAGGATGTTTGATTGCCTTGTCTGCGCTGTGCTCTTCACGTGACCCTGGACTTTAGAAAAGCAGACTGTGACTCCCGCAGGGAACTGAGGGGCAGGATCCCTTGGGAGGCTAATGTGAGGGGGAAAGGAGCCCAGGAGAGCTGGCTGTATTTTAAAGACGCCTTATTGAGGGCCCAGGAACAAACCATCCCGAAGTGCAGAAAGAATGGCAAACATGGCAGGCGACCAGCTTGGCTTAACAGAGAAATCTTCGGTGAGCTTAAACACAAAAAGGAAGCTAATGTAACCCTTCTGCCTGTCAGAGTTGGCAGCAACAAGGGCCGGGATCAATATCTAGGGGATCCATTCCAATAACAGAATGCAAACCGGCTCGAGCCCCCACCCAGTGACCTGGGACAAATATATACCACCCCCGCTGGGCGCCTGTCACGGCGTCCCCGGGCGATGCTCTGGATCTGCTCCCCACGAAGCCAGGCAGGACTCTGGGGAAGTCTCCTCTCGGGGAGCAGCCTATCTTCAGGACACACAGCTCACCCGGCTCCACCTTCCTGGGTCTGACCTCGGAGCATTCAGCCTCCTCTGCCCCTCCGTGCGCTTCCCACAGCGAGTCCACCCAGGCGGGGTCCTGGGGAAGCCAGAGGGTCCTGCCCCCCAACTCCACAGTCAGACGGGACTCTGAGCCAGTCAGTAAAACAGAAGGTTTATTAGACGACAGGAACATGGTCTAAAACAGAGCTTGTAGGTGCAGAGAACGGGACCCCTCAGCTGGGTCTCTTTTGGGGGGCAGTGAGCCAGACAACCACATCTGCCCTTCACTCCATGTCCCAGCCAGCCCCAAACTGAAACTCCCTCCAGCCCCTCCTCCTCTGGGCTTTGTGCCTTTCCCAGGGCCAGGAGGTCACCTGATTCCTTTGTTCTCCAACACTTTAGCTCTCACCTTGCAGGGGGGAAGGGCCAGGCCATCAGCTGCCAGAAAACAGGGTGTCGGCCATTGTCTGTGTCCAGACCCCTGCACACCCCTGCCCTCTAGGGCTCTGCAATGATCATACACCCTTACCCCACCACCTCGATACTGAGGCACCCACACAATATTCAGAGGAAACATTAAGAACAGTCCCACTTCGTCACAGCGCCTCCAAGAGGCAATACTTCCCCTCTTGCAAGCACAGAGTCTGAGTGTGGCAAAAAGCCTTTTAATAACAATGTGGCATTCTGTTGGGGAAACACCACCAACAGGATTCATAACACAACCCATGAGCAAAAACCCACCCCAAGCAAACTGGGTCGTGTCCTTTCCCTTTGGTTCTTGAGTCCAGCAACCCCAAATCACCCAATGTCCCAAAAGTCCAATGACCCAAAAGTCTCTGTCCCTGGTCAGGGCAGCCCCAGAGTTTGAAAGTTTATCTGCAGAGCTTTACCTCCCAACCTGGGTGGAGATCAGGGGGAGGTGGGGGGAAGAGAGGCAAGGGGCACCTTACACGATCTGAAGCTGACCGCCCCGCGCTCCATAGGGCTCCCAACCTGGGTGGAGATCAGGGGGAGGTGGGGGGAAGAGAGGCAAGGGGCACCTTACACGATCTGAAGCTGACCGCCCCGCGCTCCATAGGGCTCCCATCGTGCCACAAACTGCTCCACCATCCTGTCCACAAGGCACTCCAGCCCTCCCGCAAACAGGCTCCCCCGCTACTTAACACAACGCTCAGCTCAGTGATTTCAGCGTGTACTAGGGGAGCCTCAGTGCTGGTACACCATTAGCCCCAAGTGAGCTCAGCAGCCTGTAACTAGACTCCTAATAGATTGAAAATGCGCTCTGACATTCCACAGTGGAGAGAGGAGGAAGTGCAATCAGCATGTAAGGCCCTCACCAAGCAGTCCATGCCACCCAGTATTAATACTTATCCCCAGCCTCTCTCAATTCACAGTTTTGGAACCCATGACCCTTGCCTAGCGAGTGCTATTTAGTTGATGGTGAGTCCCTCCATCATAACAAAAGGCCAAGTACAGTTCCAAGCACAGTTCCCATAATCAGGGTAAAAACAATTTATTCTTCCTGCCCCAATAACAGAGACACTGGGGATCCCACAGCAGCCAAAGTGACCATTTGGGCAGCTATGGCCTCATTCTAAGCGGGGTGGGTGTGTCTATGCAAATGACATCGGCCCCTGAAGTTCTTTTCCATAACTTGACACACCTCACCACCAGATGTCAGGGTGGAGCTAATCCTGACTCTGCTTACACTTACAAGAAGTTGAAACTTGGACAGGTGGCTAGGGATGAGCATGCAGGGGTGTAATCAGGAAGACCAAAACACAACTGGAGTTGCAGCTAGCAAGGGATGTGAAGGGGAACAAGAAGGGTTTCTACAGGTATGTTAGCAACAAGAAGGTCAGGGAAAGTGTGGGCCCTTTGCTGGATGGGGGAGGCAACCTAGTGACAGAGGAAGTGGAAAAAGCTGAAATACTCAATGCTTTTTTTGCCTCGGTCTTCACAGACAAGGTCAGCTCCCAGACTGCTGCACTGGGCAGCACAGCGTGGGGAGGAGGTGACCAGCCCTCAGTGGTGAAAGAACAGGTTAAGGACTATTTAGAAAAGCTGGACGTGCACAAGTCCATGGGGCCGGATGCGCTGCATCCGAGGGTGCTGAGGGAGTTGGCGGATGTGATTGCAGAGCCATTGGCCATTATCTTTGAAAACTCGCGGCAATCGGGGGAGGTCCCGGACAATTGGGAAAAGGCAAATATAGTGCCCATCTTTTAAAAAGGCAAGAAGGAGAATCCAGGGAACTACAGACTGGTCAGCCTCACCTCACCCTGGAAAAATAATGGAGCAGGTCCTCAAGGAATCCATTTTGAAGCACTTGGAGGAGACGAAGGTGATCAGGAACAGTCAACATGGATCCACCAAGGGCAAGTCATGCCTGACCAACCTGATTGCCTTCTGTGATGAGATAACTGGCTCTGTGAATATGGGGAAAGCAGTGGACATGATATACCTTGACTTTAGAAAAGCTTTTGATATGGTCTCCCACAGTATTCTTGCCAGCAAGTTAAAGAAGTATGGGCTGGATGAATGGACTATAAGGTGGATAGAAAGTTGGCTAGATTGTCAGGCTCAACAGGAAGTGATCAACGGCTTGATGTCTAGTTGGCAGCTAGTATCAAGCAGAATGCCCCAGGGATCAGCCCTGCGGCCGGTTTTGTTCAACATCTTCATTAATGATGTGGAGGATGGTGTGGATTGCACCCTCAGCAAGTTGTTGGATGACACTAAACTGGGGGGAGAGGTAGATACGCTGGAGGGTAGGGATAGGATACAGAGGGACCTAGACAAATTGGAGGATTGGGCCAAAAGAAATCTGATGAGGTTCAACAAGGACAAGTGCAGAGTCCTGCACTGAGGACGGAAGAATCCCATGCACCGCTACAGACTAGGGACCGAATGGCTCGGCAGCAGTTCTGCAGAAAAGGACCTCGGGGTTACAGTGGACGAGAAGCTGGATATGAGTCAACAGTGTGCCCTTGTTGCCAAGAAGGCTAACGGCAAATTGGGCCGCATTAGTAGGAGCGTTGCCAGCAGATCTGCAGAAGTGATTATTCCCCTCTATTTGGCACTGGTGAGGCCATATCTGGAGTACTGTGTCCAGTTTTGGGCCCCCCACTACAGAAGGGGTGTGACAAACTGGAGAGAGTCCAGTGGAGGGTATGAAAATGATTAGGGGGCTGGGGCACATGACGTATGAGGAGAGGCTGAGGGAACTGGGATTGTTTGGTCTGTGGAAGAGAAGAGTGAGGGGTGATTTGATAGCAGCCTTCAACTACCTGAAGGGGGGTTCAAAGAGGATGGAGCTTGGCTGGTCTCAGTGGTAGCTGATGACAGAACAAGGAGTAATGGTCTCAAGTTGCAGTGGGGAAGGTCTAGGTTGGATATTAGGAAACACTGTTTCACTAGGAGGGTGGTGAAGCACTGGAATGGGTTCCCTAGGGAGGTGGTGGAATCTCCTTCCTTAGAGGTTTTTAAGGCCCGGCTTGACAAAGCTCTGGCTGGGATGATTTAGTTGGGGTTGATCCTGCTTTGAGCAGGGGATTGGACTAGATACCTCCTGAGGTCCCTTCCAACCCTGATCTTCTATGATTCTAAGCTCCAGAGCAGCCAGGTCGGGTAGAGTGGGGAGCTGGTTCCCGGGAAGCCAGAGGAGCCATGTCACATGGGAGCTTTGGCCCAGGACTGGGCGATGCGCTGCAGTGTGTATGGGGCAGGGGCATGGGCCAGCCCTGTGGCCAAGGGGCGGGCTCTGGTGGGGCAACTCGCGGATACAGAAAACACAGAGCGGTCACTGTGCCAGCCAACATGACCCTGGCCCCCGCGACCAGGCAGACACATCCGGGCAGGGGAAACAGGCCAGGGGAAGGGGAAATGGAAGTGGCAGGGAGGAGTGGGGAAGGGACTTGCTCATGGGCACAAGCAGAGCTGGGAGCAGAGTTCGGTTGCCAGCTTGGTAATCTTTAAAAATCAGACACTCCAGCAGGAGGGCCGGAACCTCCCCTGCCTCTCCTCTTCCCCCGAGGCCAAGCCCCCGTCCACTTCCCTAACCCTCTCCCCCCCCATCACTCAGTGCTCCCCCCACATCAGGAGGGACTGGCCTGCGGAGCTGGGGCTGGGGGCTGCAGCCGCCCGATGCAGGTAGGAGGTGGCCCTGGTTGAGTAGGGGCTGGCGTGGGCGATGACCCGGGTCTCCCCACCTCCCCCACTGCAGTAACCGGACACTGAGTGTCCTGTCGTAGATCTGACCGGATGCTGTCGGGTCCCCTTTTTGACTGGACTTTCTGGTTGAGAACCGGGCACCTGGCCACCCCAGCGTGGGGTTGGGCCCGGCGGCTTCCTCAGCGCGGTTGCGCTGTGGGGTGGAAGAGCAGCGGTCCGTGACGTGCGTCCCCCGAGGAATGGCGCTGCCCGGCTGGTGCCCACGTGGCGTGAGACGGTCGCCAGGGACAGACGCGGATGGGACACCCCAGCACAGCAGTGCAAGGGCCTCGCGGGACCTGGAGCCGGGCGAGGCCTGACCTGCAAGGAGGCTACATCCACTGGGGATTTGCTATGAGGAGGGGGAAGATGGGCCCGTTCTGTCCCAGTTCGCTGCTGCCATGCATGGCCCCGGGCCCCCCTTCCTTGGGGAGGCACATGGCTGGAGGAGCTGCAGGGCTGGCTGCTGAGGAAGGGCTCCAGGAGCAGCTGCCCCATTAACCTGGCATGTGCTCATGCAAGCCCTGTCTCTGCCCTGGCCCCAGATCACCCCTCCTTCTCCCAACTCCCCCCTTACCCTGCGCTGAGGCCAGGGGACGGAGACAGGGCTTGCATGAGCAAATTCCAGGCTAATGGAGCCCCTGGAGCCCTTCCCCACCGGATGCTGGGTGCACAGAAGCCAGACCCTGAGCCCAGCACTGGGCCACCTGCCCCATTGAACGTGCTCCTGAAATAATCCCCGTGGCACACTCTCCCCAGCGCTACCTGATGTAATGGTGAACCTCCCCGCAGAGCTGCCTCTCCCCGTCACCTAGCAGGGCTCCAGGCACCATGGGCCTGTCTGGCCCCATCGCCAGCGGCAGGTCTGCCATGCTGGGCCTGGGCACCAGCTCAGAGCAAGCAGCAGCTGCAAGACCAAGCCCTGCAGAGCTCCAGGAGGGGGACCTGACCTCAGGACGCCCCCTCGCCTCTCACTGCGGGGGGGGTCCCTTCTCAATCAGCCCCACAGCGCCTGCACTTGGCCAGAGAAAGGAAGGAGAGGGAGGGCAGAACCAGCTTTGTCTAGAAGCAACTGGCGAGGGGCTGAGTGGGGTGGGGTTGGGGTGAGGAACCCTAGGGCTGGTCAGAAAAACTTCCATGGAGCCGTATCCCACGGGCAGCAAAACGTTTGGGAAAATTGGGTTGAGTTCTCTGGAATTTCAGTTGGAAAACCAATGAAAACATGGGGAAACAGTTTGTACAACCTCGGCAGGTCCTGTTTCTACCTTGGCAGACCCAAACATGCCCAGCTTTCAGTCTGACGGGCTGCTGCGTTTGGATTGTTCTTGAATTTGCCATTATACATCAGCGTCTGGGAGACAGAGGCGATGGTGGGGTATCACCCAACATTTCTAAACCAGCCCAAAGGGAAACGCAATGTTTGGAATGACCCGAAGCAATTTCTGGTCAGGAATTGTCCTTTGGGGGAATTTTGGCATTGTTGGTTTTCTTCCTTTTTGGAACGAAACCAGATTTAGAAATCCCCCAGCACACAGTCCCCTGGGGCAGACACAGCTAGAAACCAGCCCCTGGGGTTTTGGGTCTGAGTTGGATTCAAACCCAGAAGGGACCCATTTCCAGTTCTGGTTCAGATGTTGATAGAAATATCGAGCTAAACTCCTGCAGCGCCCATTAAAGGGCATTGCTTTTCCTCCAGGCTACAGAGCAGGGGATCGATACAGGGAGAGGGAAGGAAGGAACCAAGGGATGAGGGATGGCAGTAAGGAGGAGGGGCAGCGAATGGCTTAAAAGAAAGTGGTACCCCTCTATCCTCACCTGCAGCCTCCCACCCTGGTATACTATGGCGGGGTTCCCCACAGCTCTGCGGGTGCCTCTCAGTCCTGACCCACAGAACCCCTGCTATTCCAACCTGGGCTCTGTGACATTGCACTCCATAAAAATATGTTTATAAGTGTGAATATGATGTAACTGGAATATGCTTTATGCAAAAGGTCTCTTGTAAGGTATCATTACAAATCTTATAATCTACTGAGTGTGGTCGTCCTATTTGTATGAATGTACCGTTCTTGTATCTGAGACCAGAAATATGAAACATAACTCTGAGGACCTATTGTAATTATGCAAAGTGTGGGCCATTAATGGTGGTTTGGAATCTCGATGGCTCCCATTGCCTAGGACAATTGACTGTAGATGGCTCTGTTTCCCTGCAAGTCTCCACTGCATAGGTGCAGGCCAGTCCCAATGGCCTGTGATGGGCTGTTAGATGGGGTGGGAGCTGAGTTAGGACAGAGAATTCTTTCCTGGGTGTCTGGCTGGTGAGTCTTGCCCACATGCTCAGGGTTCAGCTGATCGTCATATTTGGGGTCAGGAAGGAATTTTCCCCAGGGCAGATTGGAAGAGGCCCTGGGGGTTTTTCGCCTTCCTCTGCAGTGTTGGGCACGGGTCACTTGCTGGAGGATTCTCTGCTCCTTGAAGTCTTTAAACCATGATTTGAGGACTCCAATAGCTCAGACAGAAGTTACGGGTTTGTTACATGAGTGGGTGGGTGAGATTCTGTGGGCTGCATTGTGCAGCAGGTTGGACTAGATGATCATAGTGGTCCCTTCTGACCTTAATATCTATGAATCTGTGACATGTGAACATGTCACATGGTACTGGAATCCATCTTAAACCTGGTGCTTTTCCATTTAGAAGGAGGGGTGGGGACCCAGAGGAAGACAAAGGATTCTGCCAAAGCTATAAAAGGGGGTGGAACAGAACAAAGGAGGCCAATCATGAAGAAATCCCCTAGCTACCACCTGAGCTGGAACAAGGGCAGTACCGGGGAAAAGATCGGGCCCAGTCTAGGAAGGAGTCCAGTCTGTGAAAGAAGCTTATTGGACCATCTCTGAGGGTGAGATTTCATCTGTAACCAGTTTCTTAATGTATTAGGCTTAGACTTGCATGTTTTGTTTTATTTTGTCTGTTATTATTTGAAACCACTTAAATCCTACTTTTTAAACTTAATAAACTCACTTTTGTTTATTAATTAACCCAGAGTAAGTGATTAATACCTGGGGGAGCAAACAGCTCCCCCAGGTATTAATCAGTTTTATAGAAACAGTGTTATAGAGGGCGGACAATTTATGAGTTTACCCTGTATAAGTTTTATACAGAGTAAAACGGATTTATTTGGGGTTTGGATCTCACTGGGAGCTGGGTATCTGGGTGCTGGAGACAGGACTACGTGCTGAGTGGTTTTCGGTTGAAGTCTGCAGCTTTGGGGACGTGGTTCAGACCCTGAGTCTGGGTTGCAGCAGGCTGGCATGTCTGGCTCAACAAGGCAGGGTCCTGGAGTCCCAAACTGGCAGGGAAAACGGGCTCAGAGGTCTTGGTAAAACAGGTGACAGTCCCAAGGGGATCTCTGTGACCGAATCTGTCACAGGCTCCCCCTCCCTCAGCTCTGCTGATGCCCCTCAGTCCCGACCCGCAGCCCCCTGCTATTCCCGCCCCGGGCTTTCCCACACGTCACAGCTGTACCAATGCCCCTCTTCATGGGCTTCGGAGCTCCCGGGCACCTCTGGGGGCAGAAGCCCCGTTCCCGTTAGAGGTATATGTGGCATGGGCTGCTTCAGAAACATACATCACAAGTGACCAGGGACAACCACCGATGGGATCAGGGCTGGGGAGTGGGAAACAACAGAAGCAGCTGTGCCCCTTCCCCCTCCTGCTGTCCTCTGCCCCCTCGCTAGGAACTGTCCCTTCCAGCCTTCCGGGAACTTCCCGCCCACCCCCCAGTCTCCTGACCCTCCAATCCCACAGCCCTGCTGTGTCTTGGCAGTAGGGCATTAGGGGGAAGCTACTGTTGTCTCTTGAGTGACTGGCTACTTAATTAGGCATCACCCCTGGCCTCTAGTGGTTGTAACTGAATGGTGTGTCATAGCCCCTGTACCGCTGACAGTTAGTGGGGATTCTCCCATAGCTCAGATGACCACGGGCCTTGGTTTTGGGAGTTCTAGTGCTGCTGAAATCCTGCTGAATGTGATGGCCTTAAAGCCTGTTCTTAGAAGAGGGAGCTTGTAACTGGGGCGTCAGGGTGGGAGGGTGCGGGGAAGGGGTGGGACAGAGAGAGGAGAGTGGGGAGGCCCCAGCTGGGCTGTAATGACCACTCTTCTACTCCTGCACCGGCAAGGCTCCCCCTGTTCCTCCCCAGGCCAACTGTTTCACATGGGGGCGTGCAGGACACAGCCAGATCCCGCACGGCACCGGCAGTGGGCTGCAGCAGGGAGCAGTCGGGGCCTGCAGAGACACTGCAGCATGCATGGAAGGAAGGCAGGTGGTTGCCTGGTGCCCAGTGGCTCGTGGGGATGCTCTGCCGGGAATCGGCCCTGCGGAGGGAGCGCACTGGCCCTGTCTGGGCCAGCACAGGAATAAACAGCCAGCGCTGGTGACTCAGCAAAGCAGCTTTAACCTCTCCCTGGCCAGAGCCCAGGGGAATCCAAATAACTTAATACCGCAGCAAGCAAACGGGGGGCATGGGGGAGCGGCCAAGGCCGGAGCGGCCACAGGACCAGATGGTGGCCGAAGCCTCCATCCCCAGGGCTGACTCCCCTTCTCAGCACGTAACTCACAGAGCCCAGGCTGGAGACTTCCACCCCGTCACCCCTGTACGGAGCCCAATGACTGCAGCATGGTGCAGGAGGGCAGCCGGTCTGGGCATGAAGCCGTCAGGAGACCGCGAATCCCCCCATCCTGGGGAGTGGGTTCCAGGGGTTAATCACCCGCGCTGCTGCCAGTCGGTGCCCAGGTTCTAACTGGACTTTGTCTGGCTTCAGCTTCCAGCTGTTGGTTCTTGTCCTGCCCCATCTCTCTCTGCTAGATTCAAGGGCCCCTCGGCAGCTGGCATTTGCTCTTCGGGCATGTCCTTATCCAGCCCAGCCAGTCACCCCTCCGTCTCCTGTCCGATGAACTAGCCGTCTCCTGCTGCCCTGTGGGCCCATGCCCTGCACCGCTTGCGTGGGAAGCAGCCTGGTCCTGGCTCCTTCATCCAGAGCAATAGACCGAGCACCCCTGGCTTGGGAGCAGCTGGGCCCAGGACTGCCCAGCCCCCTAGGTCCCACGCCCCACACTTCACCACCCTGTGATTCTGGCCTGTGGTTTGGGGGTTGCTCTCTTCTGAAGGAATGAACTATGTTCAGTCTGGAAAAGAGGAGATTGGGGGAGGCATGAGAGCGGTTTTCAGATACTTGAAAGGCTGCCATAAAAAAGATGGAGAAAAGTTGTTCTCGCTTGCCACAGGGGGCAGGATAAGAGGCCGTGGGTTCAAACTAAGGCTGTCGATAAATTGCAGCTAACTCACGCGATTTACTCAAAAAAATGAATCATGATTAATCGCGGTTTTAATCCCACTGTTCAACCAATGCTAGCAGAATACCAATTGAAATGTATTAAATATTTGTGGATGGTTTTCTACATTTTCAAATATACTGATTTCAGTTACAACACAGTCTACAAAGGGTAGAGCGCTCACTTGATATTAGTTTTGATTGCAAATATCTGAATTGTAAAAATGACAAACGAAAGAAATCGTATTTTTCAATTCACCTCATACCAGTACAATTGTGCGATCTCTTTGTTGTGAAAGTGCAACTTACAAATGTAGATTTATTTTGTCGCTGTCACGGAGTCCCCGGGCGATGCTCTGGAACTGCTCCCCATGAAACCAGTCAGGACTCTGGGGAAGTCTCCCCTCTGGGAGCAGCCTGTCTGCAGGACACACAGCTCACCCGGCTTCCACCTTCCTGGGTCTGACCTCGGAGCATTCAGCCTCCTCTGCCCCTCCGTGCGCTTCCCACAGCGAGTCCGCCCAGGTGGGGTCCTGCCCCCCAACTCCGCAGTCAGACGGGACTCTCAGCCAGCCAGTAAAACAGAAGGTTTATTAGACGACAGGAACATGGTCAAAACAGAGCTTGTAGGTGCAGAGAACCAGACCCCTCAGCTGGGTCCATTTTGGGGCCAGTGAGCCAGACAACCACGTCTGCCCTTCACTCCATGTCCTCAGCCAGCCCCAAACTGAAACTCCCTTCAGCCCCTCCTCCTCTGGGCTTTGTCCCTTTCCGGGGTCAGGAGGCCACCGGATTCCTTCGTTTTCCAACGCTTTAGCTCTCACCTTGCAGGGGGGAAGGGCCCAGGCCATCAGTTGCCAGGAAACAGGGTGTCGGCCATTCTCTGTGTCCAGACCCCTGCACACCCCTGCCCTCTAGGGCTCTGCAATGATCATACACCCTTATCCCACCACCTAGATACATAAGAACTGACTAGGGGAAACTGAGGCACCCCCACACTATTCAGAGGAAACATTAAGAACAGTCCCACTTCGTCACAGTCGCATAGCTGCACTCAATAACAAAAGAATGTAAAACTTTAGAGTCTACAAGTCCACTCAGTCCTACTTCTTGTTCAGCCAGTCACTAAGAGAAGCAAGTTTGTTTACATTTATGGGAGATCATGCTGCCTGCTTCTTATTTACCATGTCACCTGAAAGTGAGAAATGGCATTTTTGTAGCTGGCATTGCAAGGTATTTACGTGCCAGACATGCTAAACATTTGCATCCCCCTTCGTGCTTCGGCCACCATGCCAGAGGACTTGCTTCCACGCTGATGATGCGTGTTTAAAAAAATGCTTTAGTTACATTTGTGAGTGAACTCCTTGGCGGAGAATTGTGCGTCTCCTGCTTCATGGTTTTACCTGCATTCTGCCATACAGTTTGTGTTATGGTCGTCTAGGAAGAAGACTGGTAAACAGCCGAAACCCGGCTCCATGGACCGCACGGGAATGAGCCCCCAGGATGGGGCCCAGGGCAGCTCATAGCTACATATCAGCCTGGCCTGCGGCTGGGTGCTTCACTCACCCATGTGGCAGGGGCACTCAGCCCTAACCCGAACCCCAGCGTTCGGCTTCAGTGTTCAGCCGGCGGGTGCAGTCACAGGTCTGACACTGAACTCAGAGGCATTTTCCTATTTGTCACGCAGAGCCCCAGGCATGGGGGACCCTCGTATGGGGGAGAAACAGAGCCCCTGGCATGGGGGAGGGCTTGCAGGGAGTCCCTGCAATAGAGGGGGATGGGAGGGTGGCACACAGGGTGTTGGGGAGGGGGAGGCTGAAGGAGGGACGGAAGGAGCCCCTGGGTGTGCAATGCCCTAGAGAAGCAACAAAGCGTGCGACTCGCTAGTACGGAGGTTGGAGATCTCATCCTAGGGACCACCTCCCCGGGCCCTGGTGCAGAATGGAGGAGGCTTTTTCTTCTCCATTCTCGTCTCTCCTTGGAATCCAGGAATCTAGCGTCCTATCCCATGCGCCGCACTGGGGCATCGGCGCACTTGCCGGTCGTGCGTTAAGTGACGTGATTAACATCTGGCGTGCGGCTGGTTCGCGTGCTCATCCTCTCCCCGGGGGGCGAGTTGAGTGTGCAGTGGAGTGACCTGTTGGGTTGTTTTATATAAACGATCTGTACACTGAGCTCTGATTGTTCATCTTAGAGACTCCAAGGCCAGAAGGGGCTTTCGGGACCATCTCTTCTGACCTCCTGCGTAGCCCAGGCCACAGACCGGCCCTGAATTAATTCCTGTGTGAACTAGAGCAGAGCTGTTAGAAAATCATCCCAACTTGAGCTCAGAATGGTCAGGGATGAAGAATCCACCACAGCCCTTGGGAAGATGTTCCAATGTTTAATTCCTCCCATTGTTAAAAATGTACACCATATTTCAAGTCTGAATTAGACTAGCTTCAACTTCCAGCCATTGGGCCGTGTTAGACCTTCTGCTGCGTTAATAAATAGATATTCCCCATGGAGGTACTTACAGACTGTGAGCAAGTGATCCCTGAACCTTCTCTTTGTTAAGCTAAATAGATGGAGCTCCTGGAGTCTCTCACTCCAAGGCAAGTTTTCCAATCCTTTAATCCTTCTCGTGGCTCTTCTCTGACCCTGCTCCAACTTATCAACAGCCTCCTTGAACTGTGGGCACCAGAACTGGATACAGGATTCCAGCAGATGTTGTACCAGTGACCAATACAGAGGCAAAAGAACCACCCTGCTCCTCCTTGAGATTCCCATTTATGCATCCCAGGATCACATCATCCCTCTTGGCCACAGTGTTGCACCGGAAGCTGGTGTCCAGCTGATTATCCATCATGACCCCCAACTGGTTTCTGCTTCCCAGGATAGAGTCCCCCCAGTATAAGTAGGGCCTACTTTCTTTGTTCAGAGATGTATGACTTTACCTTTGGCCTTGTTAAAACACACAGTTTGCTTGCTCCCAGCTTACCAGCCGATCCAGATCACTTTGTCTCAGTGACTCACAGTGTCTCAGTGACTCAGATTGACAGGTCTATAATTATCCTGGTCATCCTGTTCATCCTCTTTAAATACTGGCCATCTTTAGCTTTCTTCCTGTCTTCTGAAACTTCCCCAATATTCCAAAACTTATTGAAAATCAACATTAATGGGCCAGACCTCTTCTCAGTCAGCTCTTTTAAAACTCTTGGATGCACATTATGTTGGCCCGCTGCTTTAAAGATGTTTAACTTCTAGTAGCTGCTGTTTAACATCCTCCTGAGTTATGGTTGAAATAGAAAATGTTTCATCCGCATCATATGCTATGATCACATCATCTGGCTTTTCCCCAATAGAGGAGAAATTTTGAACATTTTGTCATTTCAGCTTATTATTGACAATTCTCCCATTTCTGCATAGTAATACATCAGTACCACTGCCCGGGCGCAGAGGCTGTGCACTTTGTGGTTGTTGTTATAACCAGGGGGAGTTTGTGCCGTAGTCATTGTCCCTCATGGCACCCGCCACTGCAGTTCCCATCCCCTGCTCCTGTCAGCCCCGTGGAGAGGGGGAAGCCTGGGGTTCAGACAGGGCACAGGGATCTCCCACACATGGGGTGCTGGGCTCAGAATGCTGCTTCTTCAGTGCTACACACACAGGCCTCTAACCCTTGAGCTAAAGGGAAATGCCATTAGCCAGCACTACTAAGAGGTCTGTTATCCTCCCTCTCAGCAGCCAGTAGGGGGCACCATCCCTCTCACACAAAGTCAATGGGTCACAGCCTTGTCCCACTTGCCTCTTGTTCCTCTCCTGTTGTATTTAAAACCCCACCCTGCCAGGGCTGGGGCCTATCATTGGTGGTCCCTGGGTGCTATTCGGGCAGAAGCAGTTCACCACAGCAATCCCATAGGGAAACAAAGAAACTTCCTGCTCTCTCCTTGCAGTGGGGAGGGTTACAGGCCCCTGGGTGTGTGGGATCTTCCCTCTGCCAAGCGAATCAGCAGCTTCCTGGCACTGAGCCAGAGCAGAGCACCCTCTTCTCCTATCTGCTGCAGTGTGAGGGGCCTGCCTTTGTACAGCGCCTAGCACAACAGGGTGCTGCTCCATGACTGGGGCTCCTAGGCGCTATGGCAATGCAAATAATAAATAATAATAAATGGGGGACTGCGCATGTGAATCTGCATGCAGTGGGCCCGTTCTGCCCCGGGCGTGGGCTCTGTGGCACCCAGCTGGCCCCGCAGCCCCCAACACCAGGGGGATGTGGCTTTGGCAGTCAGAAGAGGCTCGTCTGGGACGATGGTGCCCCCCCCGGGTGCAGCGCCAGTTACCCCGGTACAGCCCCACTGCCCGCTGGCTCCCCCCAGCCCAGGGAGCAGGGCACGGAGCCCCGTCCGACCCCGGCGCTTTGCATGCTCTGGCTGCCACTGACGTCACCCCCGAGCTGTCTCCTGTCTTGAGCCCCGGCCCCCCCTTGATCCCATTCACTAAGCTGATTAGCAAGGACGCAGACAGCTACAGATGCCAGGTAAAGCGCCCGCGTGGGGCGGGAGACACGGGCAGGGACAGCAGGAGGCCAGCGCCAACGGGCATCCCAAGGCCAGACGATGCTTTGTCCTTGGGCCTGGCCCAGCTGCTGAGGGCCCCAAGAGCCCCCCAGGCGGTGCCAGGCACCGGCTCCCGCTCCCCCAGCGTGCCCTTTGGGAGCTGCAGTGCATTCGGCGAGGGCGGCAGGAGCAGCCGGCACCCACAGCCCCATTAGCCTCCGTGGCACGAGGAAAGGCAGCAGCGGGGTGGCGCGGCAAAAGGCGAAAGGCGAAAGCGAAAGGCGCCACATCCATCCCTGAAGGCT
This sequence comes from Lepidochelys kempii, assembly GCF_965140285.1. NCBI lineage: Eukaryota > Metazoa > Chordata > Testudines > Cheloniidae > Lepidochelys > Lepidochelys kempii. The sequence continues at coordinate 1,890,961 of NC_136390.1, forward strand.
TATTGTCACTGCGATCGGCTGGGTCCTCCGTGGGGAAGGGGCTTCCTTGTGTTTGCCCATCCCTGCTGCCCAGGGCTGACAGTGCCCCCTGCTGGAGAGGTGCAGGACCAGCACCCAGCTGGGCCCTCCCGCTCGCTGATTTGCGGCAAGCCCTGGCTGCCAGGGGCCAGCAGTTCCCCACTGGCAGTTTCCCAGTGGGCACCATGGGCCGTACCATGCGGCATTTCGGTGTCCCTGCAAAAGCTGCCCCCCTGCTTGGCTGCCTGGTTCCCAGTCTCTGCGAACAGGCCGAGAAGTGAAAGTGCCACGGAGGCTGAGCGTCCCTCTCCCTGGTAGGGAGGGAGTCCCCTGCAGGGTCCAATCCTACATGGCCTTGGGCAGCCCTGTCCCTGCTCCGTGCCTCGGTTTCCCCACCTGTACAACAGAGATGATGACAGTGACTCACCTGGCACCCCGGGGATTAGTGTCTGCTCAGTGCCTTGGCCATGACCATGCGAAGGTTTATTGCTAGGGCACGGCTGCTGTACGTGCCCAGTGAGCTTCATGGCTCATTCTCCGGCACTGCCAACCAGGGCCAACGTTCACCAGTGATGGATGCCGGGGCCACAGTCACTTACCAGCCAACCCCCGCACAGCCCAGAAAGCCAGGCGCTCGCTGCTTCCGCCTTCCCCTACCCTCCCTGCCTAATGGCAGCGCCCACACGGAGACACCCAGCCAGGCCCAGAGGGTGCAACGACCTCATTATCGCTCGGGGGCAAGAGACAAGACCCGACTGTCAGACAATGAATTGTGGTGAAAAGTTCCTGACGAGGTGTCGGGCCCGGAGCGCTCGCCTGGGGACACGATTTCACATTCCGGCCCCTGGCGGGCAGCGTTCGGTTAAACCCCAGGGCCCGGCTCCGCTGGGGAGAAGGCCGCACTGAAATCCAGGCACAGGGAGCAGCTGACTCACTGGCACTGCCCTGGGGGGGCGCACCGAGGAAGCAGAGAAATAGCCTAAATACCTCGTGGCTTCAGGAGCGGGCGCCCCGGGGTTAGGTTATTTCCTGTGCTGGGGAGAAGGAATGAAAGGTCTCTTGCTGGAGTGGATCTTGGTGACCGGTCTGCGCCTGTGTGTGGATGTTAGTTGTGGGGGGCAGGTCGTGGGAGGGAGCGGAGCAGCCCGAGCGCCTTCCTTCTGCTAGATCAAGGCAAAATATTGAGGAAAAAAGGTAAAAAGGAAAGAAAAGTGGAAAGGAAGGTTTAAAAAAATGGAACTGGGAGGGGTTGTTCCTGCATCCTGATGTCCACTGAGCCGCGCTCCCTGCCTCACCCAGCTCTGCCCCTCGAAATCCCCTTCTGCCCCCTCCCCAGCCCCCCTCTGTGCTCAGCCCCCTGGCCCAGCCCCGCCCTGGAGCATTGCAGGTTCCTGGATCCAGGGCTGCTCCTGACCGGCAGTTGTCGCCCTTGGGGCACCGAGTGTGAGCCGAGTGTGACGGCACCCCTGGCACAGGAACAAGGGGCTGCGGAGTGTGAACGCCCTTCTCCCACTGCAGGGTGTTGGTAGCCCATGGGTAGCCACTGGCCGCGCTGAGGGAACATGCCACGGCTGTCGCTGCTGCATGAGGACTGGATCAGCCGCTCACCATGAGTTTGCCGACAGCAGGGGATGGGAGCTGCAGCCCCTTCCCTCCTCCCCGGGGCTGGGACCGCATCAGACCTGGGCACCGGCAGGGAGGGAGCTGCTCCGAGCGGGGGCAATCTGCTGTCCGCAAGGGGAGCCGGTGAGGAGAGCGGATTCTGCTGACTAAGCCCCTGCTCAACAGCCTCCGTGACATCAGAGTGACCCTGGATTGCGAGCGCTGGGTCACTGGATCCTTCCCCCTCCCGCTAAGGCCCAACAGCCCAGGGCTGGGGCTATTTTGCTCAGCAGCTCCAGCAATCCCTTGGGGGCTGACATCAGCATGAGCAGACTCTGGCTCAGCTGGGACTTGCAGCCCCTGCCCGGGTCCCTGCTGCCCCGGCTCCCCAGAGCGCCCATCCCGTTGGCAGGGACAGGCCAGGTCGACGCTAGCTGGCGCAAAGGAGGAGAGACTCTTGGTCCCCGCCAGGGGCAGCAGGGTGTCTCTCAGCGGGGGGTGGCGCGAGGATGATCCTGCCCACTCCAGTGGGTGCAGCCAGCACTGAAATCACCCTCAGGTGGAGCTGGCGTTCGGTTCAGTTGGGTCCGGGCCTTGCTCGGTTCAAACAGGCGCATGCCAATAGCAGACAGCAATCCGCGAGGTGACCAGACATTGCACCTCGCAGCCCCAGAGTGCCGAGCGCTTCGCAAAGCAGGGTCAGGATCATTCCTCCATGGGAGAGAGGGGGAACTGAGGCACTGAGAGGGGCAGTGACTTGTCCAAGATCACCCAGTGAGTCAGTAACAGAGCTGGGAAGTCCTAGACCCAGGCCCTACTCTCTGGACCACACTGTCCCTCTGGGCCCAGAGCTCCCAGCTGTCTCATCTCTACGCTGGCCACGCGTGGGATCCTGGCCCCACTGGAGCCAATGAGAGCCAGGATTTCACCCTGTGGTCTGATGTGGTACCACCTGGACCACGGAGCCTCCTGCACTGTCTCGTGGCAATTCAGTGGCTCATTGTTATTCCCTGGGATGGACTTGCCCACCCTGAGAAAGCTCCAGTGGGTGCAGACCCAACAGCCTGTTTGCTCAGCAATGCCAGGTGCTGCGAGCCCATCCCCCTGACGTCCCACCTCCTCTGGCCCTGTGGAACGGAGCCCAGTGCAAGGGCTCTGTCCTGAGGCTCACATTCCCCCTGTGGGATCAAATCTGGCTCCGTCTGTAACCATGACCTCCCCTCACAGCCATGCCCAGCGAGGACAAGGACTCCAAACCAAGACAGATCCATCACAGGCCCTGGAGCCCAACTGGGGAACTCCCTGCCACTAGAGAGATGGGACTGTGTGCCTTAGACCTCAACTCACCCCTGCGACTGGGATTCCCCATGGTAATAACCATCATCATCTCTCTGAGCTGATCGCCAGGCTGTTTACTCCTGCCGTCTGCGAAGGGAGGGAGCGAGTGATTGTTCTTCCTTTTTACGCACTTGGGAGCCACCACACCCGTGGGGGGCACAGAAATGCCTAATTAGCGGGTGCCTGCGTGCTGCTCGCCCTAGTAACTAGGCCATAACGTCGTTAACATGGCAACTAGGGATGCTCCTGTCGGTACTCCCCATCCGAGGGACCCTGCTCAGGGCGGAACGGTCAGAGCCTTGAGCATCCCCCCCATCCACGCCCCCCCCTTCTCCTCCTGGCTGTCATAGTTACCACACTGCAGAGGCATCCTGCATTCTCCATTAGCCGCTGACCCAGCCGCGGCGAGCCCTGCACTTCTCAGTCACCAGCTGACAGCTCTAAATAGACTGCACCAAAATCCCACCAATCAGCAGGCTGGCGCGCCCCGTGCCATGTGCCATATGCCTGATTCACAGTTTTTGATCAGGAATTCCTAATAAGGTCCCCGCTCAACAATTAGCTGCAGCAGGCCGCCGGGGGGCGGGGCAGGGATCCACTCTGAATCTCCCAGAGCGGATCAGAAGGGGGGTGGGATGGATGATGGATTTTGGGGGGAGAGGGAGTCATTTTCACCCGCCCCACCCTGCTCTCTGTCAGTTTCCTCTGCATCTGTTTGCTCCTTTGTTTGGTGGTTTACCTTGTTGGCACATCTGTCTCGCACATCTGCTTTCAGCCACAGGCAGGAGCGTTGGTAGCCCCAGTTGGCTTCATCAGAGTTCACTGAAGTAGAAAAACACCCGCAGTTGCTGTACGTTTCCTGCTGTTCTTCAGGGATTTAAGTCCCTGCTAGCGAGGAATTATCAAGACGTGGAGAAGGGAAAACAGTAAGTTAGAGCAAAGTGTCTGCTCTTTTTCCAGAGCCGAAAGGGTTTGGGGAGAGAAACATGACCAGCCTTCACACCTGTTATAACCCTAAAGAATCCCATGAGTCCAGGATTGCTTTTTAAAGTCCTCTCGCTCCATCGTCAAAAGAAAGAACAATTGTCTATAATTCTGTAGGGCCTACAAAAACACCACCTCTCGCTCCTGAACAAGCACGAAGCCCAAAGCTGGGCCGCTATTTGTCACCGATGCTCAGGCACAAAGAAAGATACTTTGCATGGATGAAGAGCAGGATGCATTACAGCTGAACCAAGAAAGTCCTCTTGGGTTTAAGCGTCATTCAAACTTTAGGAGGTAGCGAACAACTGTAGCCGTTTGCCAAATAGAAATGTGAAAAACAGGTGGTGGCAGAGGGGGAGGGGATATATGAGGGCACAGAAGAGCGATCGCTGTAGTGCCCCCATTATTACCCTGTTTACACATGTTCACAGTTCTCTGAAACACTCACCTTTCCACGCACAGGGTCTGACCCAAAGCCAATCTTTGCACCGGCTCTGCACCAGGCCCTTCGTCGCTCTGCACCATGCAGGTGCTTTTCCTCTGCTGCACCTCGAATATAGCCCACGTGGTACAGAACTGGCCCGACTCATCCCCACTTCCCCAGTGTTTGGCCTTATTAACAAACGTGAACAATAAGAGAACAGAAAGGCCACTTCTGACGTTCTCCCTGGGGTGGGCTGCTCCAAAGGCTCCTCCTTCTGGCCTGCTCAGCCCACACCCTAGATCCTCTCACTCTAGAGAGCCATGCCCAGCGCTGGGTAGGCAAAGCCACCTACCTTGGGGAGTCAGCAGGCTGCATTTAACTGTTTCCCAGATGGATCAACAGGGCGGGGGTGGCAGACAAACACAGTCAGGCTGGTATCATTTTCATAGGCTACAAGCAGGGCTGACTGGAATTTATTTCTGGCATGAACAGAGCCCCGCAGTGGGCTGCAGCGGCCTGTGCGTGGTTGGAGACAATAAGAGATTCCTCAGTTTTAAAGCCAGAGGGACACTTACGAGTATCTGGTCTGACATGGGTCAGACAACCACCAGTCCCACATGCCTATGAGTCTATAGTAAGTCTCTTCGAAACTCTTTAGTTTTGTCCATCCACACTTCACTCTGATGGCTATTGCACACTTGGGAGAAAGGTACTCTTTGACAAAGATCCAGCGCCACCAAACACCCCCACCCCCAGCCCCTTCTGTGACAGCGTCAAAGCTGGGTGGGAATTTTTCAACAAAATATTTTTTTCAGTAGAAAATACCAATTCACCAAATTAGAGCTTTTTGTGGGAAAGGGCCATTACAATGAAACTTTTGTTGGGAATGTTTCCCAGGTCTGGGTGGAGAGACCCACCCCAGAATACCCCTAGTGACTGGGCCATAGAGTCAGCCTCTCTCTCTTGCTTTTCTCACACACATTTTCAAAAGGTCTCGGTTCTGTCCAGTGCAGACAAAACTAAAACCATTTTCAAAACCTCAACATTTTTCATGCTCTGGAATTCTTGCTTTCTGGCCAGCCCCACTCTCACTAAACGCCCTGGAGTACCTGCCCCAAGGGGAAGCAAAGCCAGGGAGGAATGGACATGAATTTCTTTTATAGTTCTAAAGCGAAAAAGAAAAAGAGGGGGGAAATCCCACCTTTTCAGGCCCTGCTGATCCCCCATAAAGATGCAAAGTTTGTAAAAATCCTTTGCGAGCCCCCTGTGGGGCAGCCCCCAAGCCACATAACACGTGTTTTACTGATTTTCAAGACCCACCCACCTCTTGGAATACTTTGCGACACTGAAACGAACATGCCACATTAAGGCCCCGCCCCCCACTGCCCCCTAATGAATTACGTAATTTATGGACAGCCCCTTGAATGCTGGGAACACCTTAATCACCCACGTTGGAGCTGCAGGATCGGGCCCTAACTGGGTGCCTCTGACTCCCGGCCTGCAGGTGGGGCAGAGGTTGGCTGAGCTCCCCCTCCCCAGAGCCCTGGCTGCGTGCCCTGAGTCTGGCTTTTAATGCCGCTGAACTGCCATCGCCGGAGTCACAGATGGTTGGAGGAAACCTTCAGGTCACCCCCCAGGACAGAGCCTGGTTGTCGCTCTGCACGTCTGGCCTGTGACATCTGGGAATGGGAAGAGCAGGTCAGATCAGCAGGGTCAGGGCTGTCGGCCCTGCCAAGACAATGTTATTCCCTACAGCGGGCCCCGGCTGCCTCCGGGGATGGGGGTTCCACCGCTCACTGTGGGGAAACTATTCCCCGGGCCCATGTCCTCGGGGGTCTGCACCTGGATGGGGACACTTCTTCACTCTGCAGCGACCTCTCTGCAGACGCCACCTGGGAACCTCCCTTTCCTCCCTACCTTCAGCCTGGCCCCCTGCCTAGGGCGCCCGGCCCAGCGTGGCGTGAAGGGGGCTCCCGAAGGATCGGGGGCAGGTTGCTGCGTCGCAGCACGAGACGCTGCAGATGAGCCAAGACGCTTCTGAAAGGCTGTTTCCATCCGCAAACGCACCCGGAGCCGGGACCAGGAAGTCAGCTTGGCTCAGCAGCCTCCAGGGTGTCCTCAGAGGGTTTAGCACCTGTCTCCGGAGTCAGACGCACACACGCTTTCCCGGCGTCCGTACGCCCCAGGCTGCACCGAGCCAGGGAGACAGCTGTAGCAGCCCAGTCCCAGAAGTGCCACCCCCAGAGGAAGAGCTGCCGGAGCACATGGTCTGTAACCCCGCATCCATCGGGGGGCTCTGAGTACCGGGCACCAAGTCAAGCTGCTGCCTCTGCTTGTTGGTCTCTCTCAGGTGGCTTGTGATGGAAGGTTTATTCGAAAGCAGCGGCCTCGCCCAGCTGTCACCACTAACCCGCCCCTCCTCCCTGAAAACTACCCCTCCCATCTTTCATCAAGGCCTTGTCTGCACTCGGCAGGGACTGGCTACCACTGTTGGGTCATCCACGGGCAAGGGCCTAGGCTAGACAAAGAGCCCCCCCCAGCCATTTCAGCCACTGTTGTGCGAGCATTTCCACACTTCCTTTCCGCTGGGATTTGTTGGCCAGCTAATCAGAGCTGCCGCTGGGCAGAATGCTGATCCCGCGAGCTCCGCGTGGCCGTGCGGACACTCACGTGTGCTCGTTCGCAGGATCAAACAGCCGCAGCTTCGGCCACACGGGGGTTTTCTGGTGCCAGGGCTCAGCCCCACTGGTGTGAGCAGAACTGAACCCGGCCGCTCTCCAGGTGCATCACCCTTCAGCTCTCCCCGAGGAAACTCTCAAGAGCATCCCGCCCATCCCGGTCAACTCCAGAGAACCTGCTCAGCACAGCCCCGGTCCCGGAGTCTGCTGGCCCATCTAGGAGGCGCCTACTGGCCAAGGTGACTAAGGAGGTCTCTGAGCCATAGCAGGCCCAAAGCCAGATTGACAGAGCCCGGGGGGGTCTGAAGCCTTCACTACAACCCTTGCCAGAGCGAGCAGGTGAGAGCTGGCAGGGTTGTCAGCATGGGTCTGGGTTCTTCGGCATGGACCTTGTGACCCACTCAGTGGAAGCCGACGCCCTGGCATTCCTCAAGGCAATCTGGGCAACCTCCCGCACGGAAAGACCCACTCCTCCCTCATTGGGTTTTTCATCCACATGGGACACACACAGGTCCAATTCACAAGCCGGGCATGCCGGCACCCCAGCACGTCAAAGGTCAGAACTGGCCAAAGCCTGACCAGCAAAGACGAGGCATTTGTCCCCTCTTGACACGGATTGCAGCTAGCCCTGTTTGCAAATGGAGGTAAACACCACCCTCCCCTACATCCTTTGGGAGAAGCCCTGCTCCTTGTCCCTCTACAACAGCATAGGGCCTCCGGTCCCCAACCCACCGGGTGTAGGCCATGGTGTCACAGCAGGAGTCTCCAGGGGGTGCTGGGGCAGGGCATCTCCCAAGTGCTTTTCCTTAGTGCGTGGGCAGCGTTCAGTCCTGAAAGAAACCGCTGCCCTGTTCAGTTTTGTGATACAGTTCCTCTAAGGAGCTGTTGCACGCAGCATTGGAGTTTGTCCCCTGCCTTAACCTCTCCAGCTAGTCAGTTCTTGAGGCAGAAGAGTCCCTTGAGTAGCAGGTGTTTGTGGCTCGGCTGAGATCCCTGAATGAGGGGATTGCTGGTGTGCCGTTTGGGACCACCTCTGTCCCAGGCCTGGGGCACAGTGAGTACATAAACACCTGGCACTAAGCAAACACCCAGACTCTGAGTCACTGATTTCACCTCAACTGGGAAATCGACCTGCCACTTGTGACTGCTCAGTAGAGGCCTGACAATGACCTGGGAGCTGGCTCAGGACCCCCTCACTTTCTCGCACAAAGCAAGAGGCTCTGGCGGAGCGGGTGGTGTTTTCTGCTTCAGAGAGATGAGCCCAGCTGGATTTAGGCTCAATCCCACGCGAAGCTATGCGTCACCCCCTGCAGCTTCTCCTCCCTCCCCGCCTTGGCCGGTCCCCACTCTGCAGTGTGACCAGGAGGCCGGAGCTGATGATTACCTTCCTTCCCGGTTCTCTCTCTGTTTGGGAGAAGGGTACGCGGCTCTCTGCTCATGGACTCCTTCTCCTGCCCACAGGCCCCGGCCTGAGCGCACCCCTAAGCCCAGGCAAAGAGCAGGGAAAGCCCATGGCAGTTACTGGTCTCCTGGAGGCCAGGAGGGGCAGTGGAGGAACGAGGTTTTGCTGCAGTGACTCAGGCCCAGATTCCAAAGGTATTTAGGCTCCTAGCTTCCATCAGTGACTGTATTTAGGGTGATTAAATTGTATGGAGTCCAAACTCCTTAGCCTCTGCTCCTAACCCCCAGCAGAGACCACAGTTGCCAGTGGTGAGGGAAAGTTAAAAGGGGGTCTGGTGCCAACTAAGCCCTGGGCTTTTCCCCCAGCCAGACTCCCGCTTGCAGCCTCCTTCCCCACCCCACTGCACGCCCCAGCCTAGCTGGCTCCCCAGATATCCACGGGCTCATCTCCTCCCTCTGTGGAGCCCTCACTTTTCCCCTAAGGGAAGCAGCCCTGGACACTGCCAGATGTGGGACATGACCCTGCTCAGCAGCTCTCCCCAGGCCACAGCCCCGCTCCCCAGTGGCCCAGCTCTGCAGGATCCTTTGTCCGCGTCTAACCCCTGCATGGGCTGGGAGGCACCAGCTCCCCCCTGCCCCGCCCCGAGAGTCGAGCTGTCACTCTGGCACCATCCAGCCCCAGGCCTGCCCCTTGGCCTCAGCCCCTGCACAGCAAGAAGGGGTCAGCAACCCAGCCCCGACCGTCAGAATCCAAGCCCCAACCGTAGGCCTCTCCCGCTGCCTGTCACTGCCCTGTGCTGTGGGCTGGCTGGGGTGCAGGTCAGCTGCCTGCTCGTTGGCCAGTTCACTCTGCTAGATCCCAGCTTAGCTCAGAGCCAGGCTCTGTGGCGGGAACTGGGGTGTTTTTCTCTTGCCCATTCGCTTTTGCTTCCCAGAGTGGCAGCCACCCCGGCTGTGCGATAAAACCAAGCCCCACGAAAGCCCGGCAGAGGAAAAGGTTAAGGGGCAAGAACGTGGAGGTGAGGAGGCAAGAATATGGGGCAACAGGCGGGAGATGGCCTGGGAGCAAAGGGTTAAGGGGCGCGGGGGTGCAGGGGTAGGTGGGAAGATGACCTGGCCTGGAAGAACGTTGCACAACGAATGGCAGCTGCGCATGGGATGCCAGACGGGCGGGGGGGGATCTGCAGTGATGCCTTTTGTAGCCCCCCCGCCCCCAATCTGACGGCTCCGCTCGGAAAAGCCACCTGTGTCTCTGTGTCAGGCCTGCTGCCGCTCAGTGCTTCCCCCTCCCGCTGCGCTGGGCTTCGCTGCACACCCTGTTCTGGAACCTGCTGCTTAATTCAGCAGATTTCTGCACTGCCGGGGTCGCATGGCGGAGTCCCTGTAATCAGCCGCCCGCTCTCTGTGCCAAGGGGGGCGGGGAACGGAGGGACCGGGGAGGGGAAGAGGCTCATTGATCAAGAGACAGCACTAGTCAGGCTGAACGCAGCACAGAGCAGGCAAGAGCTGGCAGAGGAGACGGCTCCCGGGGGGGCCCTTTCCTCCCTTCTCGTGCAGGGTGCGTGGAGACCTGCTTCGCGGCCTGGCGCATCGCTCCGCGGGTATCAGAGGGCCCAAGTCCAGCTTTTACCCCCTGGAGCGAGGGGAGGGCTGGCCTCCGGGCTCCATCCTGCCCCTTCCCCGGGCAGAGCAGATCAACACACTCTAATGCCGGATTCAGCGCTCATGCGGAGCCCTGACGGAAGGGGTGTGATCCAGGCCCAGCCCCCTGGGAAAACAGAACCTGCCTTGACAGAGACGCTTTGGGGCTGAAGTTAGATTCATCAGCAGAGACCTAACGAGCCAGGGAGCCACAAACATCTATTGATCTCGCGTCTGTTTCTTCACCAGGATAGAACAGGCCCCCTCCCTATTATCCCCCTGCTGATACAGTAACAGGGACATGGAGCTGCCTCTATCTCCTTGCCCTGGTTAACGCCTCCAGGCAGCTGCCCTTGTCTTTCACCCTAAGAGCCGGATTCTGACCCCTTCACTCGGCTGAGTAGCACCCAAGCCCTTCTGCTTCCAGGGGACTACTCCCAAAGTACGCTGTTAGCCCGCCGGCCCAGGGCTGTGTTCACCCAGCTTGCAGGTGTGAATTCCTTGGGATGCCTCGTCCTATGTACTGCACCCAGCACAATGGGGGCCAGCTCCCGGCCAGGGGGAGGGCGGTAAATGGGCTCAGCTTCATCAGCTGCAGCTGTGTTTCACGTGACCCCCCAGCAGAGAAGCTGCCCCAGGGATGAGGTGGCTGCTGCCGTGGGAATCGCTAGGAGACCCGGAGCGCTGCTCAGAATCGAGTTTGGGTGCCTGGCCAGAGGACATTACAATCAGCTAGCAGCGATGCAGGCTGTCGAGAACCCCGCTTGGTCTAGCCCAGGCCCAGCCAGGGACATCCAAACCCCGTCTGCTGGCTGAGGCCAGGGAGGGGGGGAAGAACGAAAGGGAAGCAAAGGAGGTGGCTGTTTGAGAGCTCCGTGGGGGGTCGAGGGGGAGGGCTGGGCAGAAGCGCTCAGCCAGGCCACAGAATTTTCTCCAGGCGCTGATCAGGGAAATTCACACGCAGCCCCTGGCTCGCCCAGGGAGCACACGGGAGAAGGAGCCAAGCGGGGTCAGCAGCCCCTAGAGCTTGTAGGTACAACATCACCCGCTGTCCCCCCTTCTTGGATCCTGGCCCGGCCTCTTTATCCACCCGATCCTGCTCCCCCAAACGCCCCTTGATGCATCCAGGAGCAGGTGCGGGCCCTGCTCAGCTGGGCCCAAGAGAAAGCTGCCGCTTCCCCCAGGCTCTCATGAAGTCAATGGTAGGTTTGCCAGGGCCACGGAGAGGGCCACTCAAGAGCATCTTGGATGCAGCAGAGACCTGATGGGCTAGAGCAGGCTTCCATCCCCCGCAGTGCAAACCGCTTTGTCCTTGAGGTGATGAGAGGTGTCAGGGCCCATCGATCGGCCTTTCGGCCTTTTGCCCAGGCTTCCCATGTGCCGCCTGGTCCTAAAGTCTCTGTCTCACCTGGGCTCCCATGACAACCTATCGCTGACACTGCCGGGGACAGCCAGGTTTGCAAGTCACCCCAGCCATGCCTATGCATAAAGCTACTTCAAAGTGTGTGATAAATGAGGTGGGAGGGGAGCTCCCTTTGAAGGACACCCAGCCAGCCAGTAGCTATAAAATCCCTCTTAGTAGCTGTTCTCTGATTGCTCCACCTGGAAAGGGTTAAAAAGTCTCTCTGCCTTGCACAGGTAAAGGGAAGGGTGTGGGCACCTGGCCCAAAGAGCCAACGGGAAGGCGAGAACCTTTTAAAGTGGAGAAAAGACTCCCATTGTGGCGGTCGGTGGTTGTTCTCCCGGGGAGGGGGCTGGGGCCAAGCCGTGCTGTGAGAAGCTTGGGCCAGGTATGAAAAGTCCTCAGAGTCATCCCTAGAAACTCCGCATTTGAACCCGCCGAGATGTAAGCGGATCAGGAAACATCCAGGGAGACGTGAGGAGGTTTGTCCCTTTCATTTCTTTGTGGCTTGTGGACTCCTCTGTGCTGACCCCAGGTGCTTTTGTTTTGCTTGTAACCTTTAAGCTGGACCTCAAGAAAGCGATTCTAGGGGCTTAACCCTTGGAGTTCCTCTTTTAAAATCTAACAATAGCCTCAGTTCCCGGAAGTATTTTCTTTCTTTTTTTAAAATAAAATCTATCTTTTTTAAGAACAGGATTGGATGTTTGTGTCCTAAGAGGTTTGTGCACATGTTGCTTCATTAACTGGGGGCAACAGCTGATCTTTTTTTCTCTTTTCTTTCTCAGCTCTTCCCCAGGGGTGTGTGTGAAAGGGCTTGAGGGTACCCCCAGGAAGAAATTCCCTAGTGCGCCTTCCTGGGCTCTCACAGGGGCTCTTTGCTTGGGGAGTGGCAGCATCTGCTGATCCAAGATCAGAGAACAGCTGTGACTGACACAGCTCTTAGCACAGGCAAGGCCCGACCTCCATGGGCATGCAGTGGGACGTGCCCTCCCAAGTCACTTAGGGCTGCTGAAAATCTTACCCTTTGTTCCTTCTAAGGCATTGCTGAGGGTTTCCTACTGACTGTGGCCATGGTCATTTAAAATTCCCCACCACACTGCAAGGCCCATCCACCCATCTTCCGAGTGGGAGAAGGACGACTTCAAGCGAGGGCAGAAGCTTGCATTAACCCCCTCCCTCGATGACTCCTTAGAATACCATGTGGGGAGATAGGTTTTAAAATAGCCAGGCCCCCAGGAGAGAGAAAAGGTTGGATTTTAACCCCTTGGTGCCTGCGTGTGTCTGGACTGCCTGAGGCAGCTGCAAAAGTCACACCCGGTGGGACGGCAAATAGTGGATGCCACTGCTTTAAATTCAATCTCTATTTCCATTCCCTTAGCGTGACAATTATCCCTGTTCAGAGGGCCAGCAGCAGGGCTGGCCTTCACTTCAGTGCTGTCTCAGGCCAGCTCGTGGCTCAGGCAAAGACCCTCTCTGCTCTAATGATGCTTCGGATGAGAGAAGGCACTTGGCTGGTGTATACGTGCTTTTAAATGCACAAAGCATGTAAGATCATCTTTCATTCTGGGTGTATTTCTAGCGACTCCGAGCTGCCTTCAATTACCCTGCTGCAATTAGCTTTACTAAATCCACAGTTCGGCCCGGCGCTTTCAATACGTTAAGTGCAGGAGGGGCACGGTCCCTCGTGTGCACGGCAGACCCTTTCCCTGCGACAGTGTTTCCAACGCCTGGCTCTGGGGCTGACATGACTTCAAGCGCGGCCTCGGAGGGTTTCCTTGCTCTAAAGTGCATGATGCTTCTCGAGGCGTGGCCCAGCTCTGCAAACCACGACACTACATATTGCAGAGCCCAGCTCCACCTTGGGGATTGTCACAGACACCAGCCAAATGCATGCAGCTTGCCAGGGCGACCCTGGCCTAGTGGAGAGAGCATTGGTCTGGAAATCACAAGACCCAACTTCACCGCTGGCACTGGGTCACCATGGGCCAGGCACTTCGCTGCTCTGTGCCTTAGTTCCTCCCGTCAAATGGGGCTATGATATTTACTTCCTTTGTGGTCTGCTGATGACAAGAGCTAGGTGTTGTTATTGCTACAAGCCAAAGAGTGGGATTCTAAATGGCCAGCCCTGCACGCTCCCTGGGGTCTGAGAATGAAGACTTGCTTTTCACACCACGCCTACCCACACCACTCTCATAGCCAGCCCTCAGCGACGTGTTTGCAGAGGTGAACCGGATCAGAACTGAATCAACAGCTCTGCACATGCAGCCAGAGGTAGAATCCAGCTCGCACGCTGCAGCCAGAGCTACCTCCACGGGCATCTGACTCGGGCCCCGAAATGAGCAAGTGTGGCCAGTACGCAGGAAGCAGGTTTGGGGAGCGTGAAGGTGCCATTTTCGCACAGACACTTCTCAGTGCAGAACTGCACTTTGAGTGAACATTAATCATTGACTAAGAGCTGAGATGGCCCCTAAAGAGCTCTGTGATGGGGGATGAGATGGTGGGCTAAATAGAGGGGTTCAGGTGTTCAGGGCTGGGAATTGGGGTCTCCCACTTTCTAACCATGGCTGTGGTACCAACTCCTTCTCCTGGCTTGGGCAGCTAAAGAGCCTTGGCCCTGCAGTTCCTCAGCTGTGAACTGGGGATAAGACTTACCTCTTATACATCAAGGCGAGAACGAAGTCCTTTAACAGCCATTTGCTGCCACATAGCACCTGTCAGCAATTATTATTAGAAAGCAGCAAAGGAAGATGGCCCAATGGTTAGAACACTAGACTAAGATTTGGGAGACCTGGGTTTGAATGCTGGCTCTCCCGCAGATTCCCTTGTGAGGTGCTCAGATACAATGGTAATGCAGGCCGGACAAGTACATTAGACATGTAAAAGGCACATCTAGCATGGACAAGTGCTGCCAGAACGGTGAGTATGGGTCTGATGTTCTGAAATACAGCTAGGCCGTTGCTCTCACGCCGGATACACTTCAATATCCAGCTAATGCAGGCTCAGGGGCTCACAAAGGACAGCAGGGAAGAGATGCTGACCAGGCAGAATGCCAAGCAGGAGATGGGCCAGTAGGGGTGCAGATACCCCCAGCCTACCTGTCCCCTCACTCACCCATGGTGCATTGACTCCAGGCAGAGTCCAAGCTGTATGTGCTGATCTCTCCAGGGGAAGAGAAGCTATCTTGTGCCTGAGGATTCCTGGAATGCACTGGAGATCTAGAGCCTTTGTCATCACAAGGGAGCTCCGAGCCATGGAGAGGGGAAGGGACTTTAGATGGGCCGTGTGAAGTTTTCAACACCACCTCTGTATGACTCAGGCACCTTGGGAGACTATGATCATTTTTGACTCCCCATCCCTTCCAGGAAGCACTGCAAAAACTTTCACTTCAGTTCGCCACCAGTTGGGGAATCCGCCAAGAAAATATTGAGATTATCTAGTGAGCCGAATGTTCAAAATAAAATAACCCCCTTCCAGGCCTTTATATGCTGCAAAGCAGCAAACTCAAAATGCCTGGTTCTTTACTCCTCTGTAGGTCACCTGTAACTCTAGATTATCCTCATGGCTCAATTCTGCCAGGTGGCAAGGCCTCAGGCCTGATCCAGCAAAGCATTTAAGCACCTGCATGAACTAAGTGAGCAAGTCATAGCATTGACTTCACTCGGATTCTTCCCAGGCTTAAATTAAATGCTTTGCCCCATCCCCCTCTTGCTACCTGTCTCTCAGGACCTTAGTGTGTAAAAAGGAAACTCCGCGTTACCACTTCTTTGTGGGCAGGAAGCTGCAGGAAGGTTGAGAGGACAGCGCTGGAATGGCAGGCAGCTCACAAGCCAGACTGGGGGTGGGGTCACCATAGTACCAGAGCTGTGGGTTTAATCCCATAGAATTGTACATCGTGAGCCCCAGACGAGGAGGTCACTGCTGGGGGAGGGGGAAGGGGGGGAAGGGCCTGGCCTGCCCCAAAAACATCCCGCCTGGAGGGAAAATCACTCCAGCGCTTTGCAAAGCGAACTGGACTAGACCAGAGCCTTCAGTACCTTGGACAGCACTCGCGCTCCATCGCTCTCCCCAGCCTCGACCCGCCGGGTCCAGCCAGCGAGGGGAGCAACCAACTCCGAATTGAACTGAAAAGCACAAGGACCAGCCGAAGATCACACAGGCCACCGTCGGAGCCGGGAAAATTATTATTATTCTAAGTAAATCATTGGAAAGGGACTAAAGCGCGACTGTATTCTTCAGCCAGGCCCTGCCCGTCCCGTGCCGCGTCGCTCCCTGCGGATCCGTGACTCTGGGAAGTGACCCCAGGGGGACAAATAACGCCCCGTGACTTGCTAAAAGAAGAGCCCCCCGGAGCCCTCCGGGCCCGGGCCCGGACTGCTGCAATTAAAGGGTTATTACTGCACAGCGGGGGGGGCTGGACATTAGCATTCTCCCAGGGTGCCAGTCTCGAGCCAGACTTCCTGTCTGGAAAGAGCGAACGCGGGGGGGGGGACGACGACACACACTAACAATGCCTCCTAAAGCAGGCACCATTCGCATTCATTGCAATGGGAGGGACAGGCTGGTTGTCAGATTATTTGATTAGGTGCATGGGATTGGCGAGAATGCGTCTCTTTGTATTATTCAGAAAAGACTGCAAGGGAGGATCTACATACACCCCCCCCCCGCATGCGAAAACCCAGAGCAGGTTCTGCTTGGAGTGTAAGTCACAAAGAAAGAGACAGAGACGGGGGGGGGGGGAAGAGGCAGGTCGGCTCTTGAAACGCACCCCCTACTGCCGGTGCTCTGGGGAACACAGAGGGGCTGGCTCGCAGGGCCACTGGATATTAGATTCCATTAGGCCGGAGGTTCTCAACCTTTCCCCTTTCTGAGCCCCCCCCCACATGCTATAAAATTCCAGGGCCCCCCTGTGCCCCAATAACTGGTTTTCTGCATATATAAGCCAGGGCTGGCTTTGGGGGTAGCAAGCAGGGCAATTGCCAGGAGCCCCACCCCACAGGGGCCTCCACCAAGCTACATTGCTCAGGTTCCCTTTCAGCTCTGGGGGGCGGGGCTCAGGGCCCTGGGTTTCAGCCCCAGGCCGTGGGGCTGCGGCTATCTGCCCTGGGCCCCAGCGAGTCCAACGCTGGCCCTGCCCGGCGGCCCCCCTGAAACCTGCTCCAGGCCCCGCAGTGGGCTGAGAGCTAGGGAACCAAGGAGCTACTGCCAAGCTGCTCTTTTAGCAACCAGCAGCCAAGGGCAAAGGCTTGGCCCCGGCTCACCACAAAACCCAAAACGTGTTCCCCGTAAACATACGCCCCAGTGATCCAGCTTCTTCCCCTGCCCCCGGGCTAAGAAATTCACCGCCCGCCGCCGGGCTCTGCTTGGTCTCCGTAGGTTTATCTCTCTTTGCAATATACAATATAAAACAATCTGCTTCTGGTTTGTACATTTGAGCAACGCGGGCGCGGCGAGCATCCCGCGGGCTCGTTACGTTCAGACAGCAGGCGGGCGGCTGCCTCCTCGGCTCGGCTCGGCTCGGCTCGGAGCGGGCAAGGCAGAGCGGAAGGGGCCAGACCCTCCCCAGCCCCAGAGAGCGGGCGGAGGGGGGTGGACGGAGACCAGAACTCGGTGGGGGGTGGGGGGAATACTGCCCCTCGCCGGGATTTCCCCCGCGGGGCCCCCCAGCCAGCTCTGCGCGGGACGCCCCGTCCCGTCCCCCCATCTCCGGGGCCAGCGGCTGCGTGTGATACACCCACAATGGCAGAGCCGGACAGACACTCGCATGCAGAATTGCAGCCTTCTCTTTTCGGTTACAAAAACCGAACCAAACCCGATCCCTGGCCCCCGCCGTACTGTGATTCACTGTAGCGGCTAAGAGCACAGGGGTGTTGGGGGCCGGGTCCCCTCCCTTGAAGGTGAGGTTAGAGCACGGAGAGGCTGCCATCTCCCCTTGTAAAGACGTAACCCGGCTAATCATGCCTCAGGCCAGCCACAAAGCCCCAAATCCAAGAGTCCCCCCCCCCGCATTTGGGAGGACAAGTCACCCCCCCCCTCCGCTCTGCCATGCAGCCCGCTCCCTTCCAGGGAAGGCAGCCACCGCCAAGACCTCGGTTGATGGTTTAGGGTCCCCCTTGGCCAGAGCAGCCTGTCCCCTCCCCCAGCATACAGCATGGAGCCCCACCCCAGGAGATGCGAACCGGCAGTGCCCCTCCCCTCCCCGCCGCCTTGACACAGGCCCGGTCCTCGCTGCCTCCTCGGCAGCTCCAGCGGTTGGGCAGTTTTTGGAGGCGGCTCCGGCGGGCGATGTTGGGGGGAAGGGAAGTCCAGCCGCTCCCCCTCCAGCGGGCAGCTCCCTGGCGGCGGTGGGGGCAGAGGGAGGGAGCCCCAGGGACCTCCTAGCGGTCCAGGCTGATAGTCCAGGGCTTGGGGCCGGAGTCCCTCCTGCCGCCGGTCTCCCCTTCGCTCTTGAGGTCCTGGAAGACCTGGGTGAAGTAGTGCGGGTCCGAGTTGATCTGCAGCATCTTGGCGCTGAGGCGCTGGATGAGGGCCAGGCAGCGCTCCCAGAACCGCTCCTTGTCGCCCTCCACCAGGAAGGGCTTGAGCGGGTAGGAGATCTCGTTGCCCATGTAGGAGTAGGCCAGGTAGAGGCAGGTGAGGAAGGTGGCCTGCAGCTCGCCCTGGCTGCCGATCTCCTCGCCCCGCAGCGCCTCGCGGCACAGCAGGAAAACGAACACCAGGTTGGCCGGGGTGATGAAGCCCTGCTCCTGCCAGCCCTGCAGCAGCAGCGCCCGGTCCACGCTGCGGAACCAGGCGATGAGCTCGCCGGGGCTCAGCTCCTTCAGGCGGTAGCAGCGGCGGCACACGAAGTCCCCCAGGCAGCGAAGCAGCTCCCCGGTGGAGGCCTGGACGATGACCCGGCGCGGGGAGCCCGGGGCGCGGCTGCCGGGCGGCGGGGGCGGCGGCGGGGGCGGCGGCGGCTTGCCCCCGCCCGGCTGCAGCTCCTGCGGGGCGGCGGGCACCGTGGGCACCGGCACGGCCAGGGGCCCCTGCTTGGGGCCGGGCGCGCCCGCCGCCTGCGGCGCCCCCAGGGCCTTGCGCAGGTTCTCGCGGTTACGCTGCTGCACCAGCGGGTCGGGCCGGGCCCCCCCGCTGCCCGGCTTGGGGGTCACCTTCTTGGCGTTTTTCTTCTTCTTGGCCGAGGCGGCCACCAGGCGCTTCCAGGTGAGGGCGGAGATCAGCACCCCGGGCCGCTTCAGCCGGCTCTCGCCTTTCCCGTGCGCCCTGGCCGGGGCAGCCCCCTGCGCCAGGGGCCCCCCGCCGCCGCCGCCGCCCTTCCCCGAGGCGGCGGGCGGGGAGAGGGACAGCACCGTGCCCATCCTCGCTCCTTCCTCCCCCGGGCGCTGGGACGGGCCGGAGCCGAGCGGTCTAGGGCGCGGCTGGAAGCCAGGAGCAGGCACCGGCCATGGGAGGGCGCCGGGCGGAGCCGGAGGACACGCCGCTGCGGCTGCCGCGCCCGATCTAGGCTCTGCACCAGCGGCTGCACCAGTCCCGGCCCCGCCGCTCCCCGCCTCTCCCGGAGCAGCCAATCCAAGCCGGGCTCCCCCACCCGCCGCCTGCAAGGCCCGCCTCCCCGTGGGGACCTCCGGCTCGGGCTGGGGGAGGGCGAGGGAACCCGGGGCTGGGGGTCCCTGCTGCCCCAGGCGGCTGGCCGGGACCTGGGCTCCAGGGAGCACCCCCCGCGGGAAGGAGCAGGGGAGGGGGGCGCTTTCCCTGGCAGATCCCCCGGGACCACCTTAACCCGGAAAGGATGTGGAGTTCTTATGGGGGGGGGACACTACTGGCTCCCACGCCTGGTGAGCCCCCGTCCCTGCCTGAGCCCAGCGATGGGAAGGGGGAGCTGCTGTTGTCCCTGGCTGGCCCTTCTCTCCAGCTGTACAGACCGATTCCTCCAGCCCAGGGCCAGAAGGGACCATAACGATCATCCAGTCCCAGCTGCTGCATAGCACAGCCAGAGAATACAGCAGCCACAAACTCCGGTTCTGGTCCCCCAGCTCCAATGGGGTATAATGGGCCCAGAAGAGGTTCAGAGACGAGATCAGGGGGTTGGGACTGCAGCCGCAGGAAGAGAGATTAAACCGATTAGCACTGTCCAGTTTGGAAAAGAGACCACTAAGGGGGGAGATGATAGAGGTCTATAAGATGATGGCTGGTGTGGAGAGTGTGAAAAGGGAAGTGTTATTTACCCCTTCACACACTGTTGGAACCGTGGGTCAGCCAATGAAGTGAATCGGCAGAAGGTTTAATGCGGTCAAGAGGAAATGCTTCTTCACACAACCCACAGTGAACCTGTGGAACTCACTGCCAGGGGATGTTGTGAAGGCCAAAAGTATAAATGGGTTCAAAAAAGACCCAGAGAAGTTCCTGGAGGACAGGTCCATCAATGGCTATTGGCCAAGAGGGTCAGGGCTGCAACCCCATGCTCTGGTTGTCCCCAAACCTCTATCAGCAGCTGGCAGTGGAAGACAGGGATGGATCAATCCATAGTTGCCCAGTTCTGTACACTCCCCCTGAAGCTCTGGTACTGGCCACTGCCAGAATCATAGAATATCAGGGTTGGAAGGGACCCCTGAAGGTCATCTAGTCCAACCCCCTGCTCGAAGCAGGACCAATTCCCAGTTAAATCATCCCAGCCAGGGCTTTGTCAAGCCTGACCTTAAAAACCTCTAAGGAAGGAGATTCTACCACCTCCCTAGGTAACGCATTCCAGTGTTTCACCACCCTCTTAGTGAAAAAGTTTTTCCTAATATCCAATCTAAACCTCCCCCATTGCAACTTGACAGGATACTAGGCAAGATGGACCATGGTCTGACCCAGTTGTTATGTTTACCACCAAAATGCAGCCACCTCTGGGGTGGAAGGCAGCAGACACCTCTTACATGCCAGGGTCCATGCAGCAGTTCTCAAGCCACCCCCCATAGGGCCTGTGCAAGGGGACACTGGTAGAATAGCTGCAAAGGGGGGACTCCAAACCCCTTGGGCACCATATGGGGGTCTCCAGGTCAGCCCAACCTAAGCTACCATGAGGGGTAGTGATAGGGATCATCTAGAGATCATGGGTTGCATTGTCATGAACCCAGGGGCCCTAACATACCATGACAGCAGCAGGGAGGGGATATAGTTGCTATTCCATCCCTAGCCTGGACCCTGTGGACCATAGAGTGTGATTTCCCTGCTTTTGTGCAGATGCAAAGAAATTCGCCTCCTGGAGAGGCAGGAGAATGCTCCTGATTCCCAGCTGGGCTCAGGTGGGGGAAGGGGGGAGGTAGGGTGCAGTCCCCAACAGCCTGGTGCCACCATCCTGTGCTCCAGAATCTCAGTTTTCATAACAAAATAAACGAGCAAATCACCAGACCTTGGGGTTACCATGAAAACCTGCCAAACTGCAGACACCCTGGAACAATAACTCCCAGGTGAGAACAATGACTAATCAAAGCTTATGCTTCAGGCTGTCAGCTGCCTGCAGGTGTCACTTGGTGATTCCCTGGTCTGTTCGCTCCCTCTGGGGCACCTGGCGCTGGCCACTGTCAGCAGACAGGACACGGGGCTGGATGGACCTTTGGTCTGACCCAGTCTGGCCGTTCTGATGTTTGGTATTTTCCCCCACCAGTGCATAATGTACAGTCTCTCAGTACCTACAGGGGGAAGAAATATTTGATAGTGGGCTCTTCAGTCTAACCAGGAAAGGTCGAGCACAATCCCATGGCTGGGCTTTGACGCTAGACACATTCAGACTGGTAATAAGGCGCACATCTTTAGCACTGAGGGTAATTAACCACTAGAACAATCTACCAAGAATGGAGGTGGATTCTGGCCTTGGTCAGCTGTATCTGGGTTGTTTTTCTACTTGTATCTGGGGCACCAGAGATTGACTTCAGGTGGAGACGGGACACCGGGCAGGGTAGGCCAGTGCTCGGAGGTGGGTCAGTGAATTCCCCTTCCAGAAGCCTGACTGGTGGTTCTTGCTCATGTGCTCAGAGTCTAGCTACTCACCGGAGGTGGGGTCAGGGAGGAATTTCCTCCCAGGTCAGATTGGCAGATACCTTGGGGCTTTTCACCTTCCTCTGCAGTGTGTGGGGGGGATTGCCTGCTGGGATCAGCTGGGTGTCTCCCCTCATCAATTCCCTGCCCCTGCATGGCAGCACCTGGGGCCCTGCTGTTCTCTGCCAGGGGCATACAGCAGCTTTGTGTCTGGAGGACTGACCTGCTTTAGTCTAAGGAGATGTCTACGCAGCAAAGAGAAACCCGTGGCTGGCCCATGCTAGCTGACTCGGCTGAGGTTGCAGGGCTGGTTCATTGCTGGTAGACTGCTGGGCTCTGTCCCCTGCGGGGTGGCACGGGCCAGCTGGGGGGTTTTCTTTGCTGTGCAGACATAGCCCTTGGGCTCCATACTGGGCGATCTGGGTGAAGTGTAAGGGCCCCTGGGCTATCCATGAGGTCAGACTAGATGAGGTGATGGTTCCTCTGGGTCTTAAACTCGATGAGATGCCCCCTGATAAGGGGTGCTAATTCACACCCCTGATTATGACTGTTGAAGCATTAGCATTAGCCATTTTGCTGCTGACCAAAGCTCGACAGGAAGTCATAATGACAGGAAGGCGTGACCTGAAGTTGGGGATTTTTGTAGTTTTACATGAATAGCATTTGTGTGCCTCAGTTTTCCTGTATGCTGCATGTTTAGCAAGGTGGTGGGAGAGAGTTTGTTGTTGCAGAGCACCAGGTACGACCTTATCTAGCAGCTGGGACCCCAGACAATGGCCTGGAGATGGGGGACCCTAGCGACCAGTGACCTGGTGACCAAGAGGCCCAGCCAAGCGTGGAAGGCAGCCGGTTATGGCCAGTGGGGGGACAATGGGCTGAGGATGGAGGACCCGGGTGACATGACCAACCAGTTCCAGCCAGAGCGGGAACATAGGACTGAGGAGAGAGGGGCCCAGTGACCTGTTTACCTGGGATGGAAGACAAAGGACAGGGAGGAGCTGTTAGGGCTGATGATATCAGATGATCGGCTGGAAGGAGGGGGCAGCTGGACTGGGAGGAGAGAGCAACCAGAGCCCCCCTGGATGTGGGACAGACCTAGATGCACTGTGCTGAGGGTTGCCAGGCCTGAGGCCATGAGGGTTTCCTGTGCTGGGTTCAGATGCAATAAACTCTCCTGTGTTATGCTGGCTGAGAGTTGCTCCAGTCTAGAGAACAGGGGGGCATTATTCCCTCTGGGAGTGGAGGTCCAGAGGGCCCAGAGCGAGTGGACTCCCTGAGGGGGCCCATGGCAGAGGCAGGTGTGTTGAAGGCTCAGAGAGGTGTGGTTCCTGGAGGCTGAGGGGCTTAACCTCCGAGAGAGAGTGGACCCCCAAGAAGGGCTCTTGCACTGAAGAGGGTTCCTTTCAGGGACCGTACGGGAGAGAGCAGGAGTTCTGGGAGTCCGTGACAACATGGTAGCAGAGGATGGTGGGTGGATGCACCCTGTAAACGGTTGGCTGTGAATACAGGCGCTTTGCAGTGAGTGGCTGCCAGCGATAAAGCGAGAGGATTGAAGGAACCAGCATGTAAATGGCCTGAAATCAGCTCTGTAAGAGCTGGCATGTCTGTGCAGGGAGTGAAGGCTGAGCATTGGGAGACTCACCCAGGAGCAGCTGATTGCCTGGCTGGCAGAGAGTGACCAGTACACGGAGCAAGTTCCAGATTCCAGCAGGCCTTCCGGGCCGCCCGGAGAGCCTGGGGTAGTGGCAGGGGGTCCACCAGACCCAGTTCCCCAGCCAGGAAGGGGGCTTCCCAGCCGAGGTTCCCCCGGTCAATGTGAAGAGATGGGAATTGGAGCTGAGAGAGAAGGAGCTGGAGGAGCGGAGGGTAGCTGACCACTCGGAGCAGTGAAAACATCAGCTGGAGGAGAGGTGGGCCAAGAGGACCTGCCATGGGTTAAGTGGGGAAGGACCCCAAGATGCCAATTCGGCAGGAAGCCTAGATTCCAAAGTGTGCTTCGGTGTAATTGGGGAGGGATATTGATGAGGAGGCTTGTGATTTGAACCAGGGGATTCCTCCCAGGGACCGCACAGAGCTGGGAGAGAGCATGAGTCCTGTGAGTCCGTGACACCTGGTTAAGACCAGCACACCCTGCTGTGAGCGACAGCTTGTCCTGGGGCCAGGAGCAGGATTGCGAATTGTTCCCAGTCCCGAAGGGGCCCAGCAGCTAGGAACATCCAGTCTCAGAAAAGGGAGGCTTTGACCACCGTGGGGTGCCTTGGGCAGGGCTTGGCTGTGGGCCAGTTCCCCAAATGAACCCCTGCTGACATAGTTCAGGCAGGAGTCTTGTGCATGGGGGAGTTTAGGGGAAACCCATGTGGGTTGCTGGGTAGTTGTGGGGTTGAAGAAGTGGCATATCCCCTGCCCACACCCAGCCTCCGTGACCAGAGAGATCCCTGCATGGGGGCAATCTCCCAGCATTCGCCCTGTCACGGGCTTTTCCTCAGGCGACAGGACCTGCCGCCTGCAACCCACATTGCTCCTAGCAAACACCCCCATCCACACCCATCTCCATCTCCACCCAGCAGCGTCACCAGTGGAAATCATGATATTTGCGCCCACTCTGACAAGTCCCAGCATTAGCATGAAGTCGGGGCCTTGGTGAAAGGTTCAGGGGCCTCTTACGGCCTCCTAGCACAGCCAACAATCGTTATTCACCAGGCACAAAACTGATGCCTCTGTGACAAAGCGGGACTGTTCTTAATGTTTCCTCTGAATAGTGTGGGGGTGCCTCAGTTTCCGCTAGGCAGTTCTTAAGTATCTAGGGGTGGGGTAAGGGTGTATGATCCTTGCAGAGCCCTAGAGGGCAGGTGTGTGCAGGGGTCTGGACACAGAGAATGGCCGACACCCTGTTTTCTGGCAGCTGATGGCCTGGCCCTTCCCCCCTGCAAGGTGAGAGCTAAAGGGTTGGAGAACAAAGGAATCCAGTGGCCTCCTGGCCCGGGAAAGGGACAAAGCCCAGGGGAGGAGGGGCTGGAGGGAGTTTCAGTTTGGGGCTGGCTGGGACATGGAATGAAGGGCAGACGTGGTTGTCTGGCTCACTGCCCCCCAAAATGGACCCAGCTGAGGGGTCCGGTTCTCTGCACCTACAAGCTCTGTTTTAGACCATGTTCCTGTCGTTTAATAAACCTTCTGTGTTACTGGCTGGCTGAGAGTCTCATCTGACTGCGGAGTTGGGGGGCAGGACCCTCTGGCTTCCCCAGGACCCCGCCTGGGCGGACTCGCTGTGGGAAGTGCACGGAGGGGCGGAGGATGCTGAATGCTCTGAGGTCAGACCCAGGAAGGTGGAAGCCGGGTGAGCTGTGTGTCCTGCAGACAGGCTGCTCCCAGAGAGGAGACTTCCCCAGAGTCCTGCCTGGCTTCGTGGGGAGCAGTTCCAGAGCATCGCCCGGGGACTCTGTGACAGCCTCCATCAGCACTTGGAGTCTGGGATCTGAGCAGGTGAAAACAAAGTGGTGAAAACCTAATAACCTCTGCTCAGAACTTGTTTTATTATCCCGAGCCTGGAAGGGCTCTGGCATCGAATGAATGTGTCCGATTGCCAGCCAGCCAGAGGAGATTTTTCTTTGTCCTGTTTCTATTTCTACAAACAATTAATAACCCTCCCTCCCTGCCTCTTCCCCCCCCCCCCCCAACAGAGCATTCCCACTCCGGATTTCTGACGGACTAGAGCAAAGGTTCTCCCTCGCCTGGGCACAAGGCTTCTCTCCGAGGGCTGTGAAATTCTGTACCAAATTGACGCTCCCCAACCGTTCTTTCCAGCCTTCCCGCATGCGAATCACCGCAGAGATTCGACCCAGGGAGCAGATCGCATCGGGGAACGTGCAGCTCATGAAAATTTCAACGAGACTGTATCAATGATGCTTTTTGACACAGTGCTTTACATATGAAATTAATGAATGGATGCGCAGTGAATGTAACCAGCTTTCAGGACCGACAGGAGAACATAAGCTATAATGAATTAGAGCAGAGCTGGACCAGACCCTGGCCCCTGAAACTTTGCGGGCATTTGAAATCAAAATTTAGACCCAGATCTGAATGGCATGATCCCAAGCCCTGGATCTGAACCTTTGCAGGGGGGAGGGTCGGGTCAAAATCTAGATTCAGGGACGGATTCCATCACATGTACGTCACGGCAGGGCACAGTGGTTGTTACTGTGCAACAAGGGGCCGGAGGAGGATTCCAGGCATTGTGTTGGTTCTGCCATAACCAGCCCTACGCTGCCCTTCCCTGAAGCAGGGGGTAGGCCGGGGAGGGGAGGGTCATGGGGCGGTGGGAATTCTAGCCTGTGCTACACCCTGGGCTGCGCCAAGGGAGAGCAGCTGGGGCCTGCTTGCACTTTGGGCAGTTTCAGCTCCTGGGGCAGCTGAGAACCCGGTGTCAGCGGGCCCCAGCTGCTCCCAGTCAGACCCCAGACTTCCTCGGGGTCAATCCAAGCCGCGGCGTGGGCTTGGGGGTTGGCTGAGAACACAAGGGGTTCTGGGAGGTGGTCTAAGGGGGGTGCGAATGGGTGGTAGAGGGGTTATGGAGGAGAGGAGAGGAGAGAGAGGTCTGGGGGCTGCCCCGGGCCCTAGCTAGGCCTGGGGCCAGTGTCTGAACACACCTGCTGTCACAATTAGTGCATGAGAACCAGGCAGTGACTTCAAAGGAGGCCTCCCGGGCCGGCTGGGATTGAACAGGCTGCGAAGCCCTGGCCTAGTGGGGAAGCGGAACCGCTTGTGGGCTTCAGCTCCTGTGGAGTGTCCAAAGGGTTGTTTGTTTCTAATATTTCCTCCTTTGCCCCCTGCCCCCCAATCTAATTCTTCAGAGCTGAACAATAACTCTGGGTGAAGCCCGCTCTGTTTGTTTGCCCTGTCCTGGTGCCTAGCGACCGCCGGGGAAATTGCAGCCCTGTTGTGGTGCCCAGGAACAGAGAGCTGCTCACAACCCAAATACATCCTGTGGGCAAAGGGTGGGAGGCAGAGAGGATAATGGCCCCAGTTTTAGAGTTGGGGAAACTGAAGCCCAAAGAGACGATGTGACGGGCCCAAGGTCACGTGGGGGTGGGGTCAATAGCAGAGCTGGGAAGTGAATCTAAATCTCCTGAGCCCCAGCCTTGTGCATGAACTAAACCACAAGACTGTCCTTCCTCTCCCTTAAGGAGTACGCCTGTGTGAAGAAGTGGGAATTTTTAATATTTTGTGATGTCTGTGTGTGCCTCAGTTTCCCTATATGTTGCACTGTTACCTAGATGGGGGCAAAGGGACTGTTAGCTCTCCAGGCAGGCTAAGACACAGGTGTGAATGGTGCCCAGCTGTCTGGGCCTTAGGTCCCATATCAAGGGAGCTCTTGAGAAGACAATGGCAAACCCAATTGCCTGGACATAGGCACCTACCAACCAATGACCCGTGGGCTTGGAGCAGCATTTCCCCACCTGGAGAACAATAGAGATGGGGGGGGGGGGTAAAGCGAGGGCTCTGGGGAGCAGTCGGGGCACACCTGGGATTCTGACCAAGGAGGTTGGATGGGCAGAGAGAGACAGGCTCACTGTAGCTTGGCTGGACTAGAACAGACGATGCTTTAACCTGCGTTCTTAAGTCAGCACAGAGGGACTTCCTAGGCTGGGTCCCAGACGACTAATAAACCCAACTGTCCCTGCAGATCTCGGAAAGCTG